>NC_046155.1:108397648-109597648 GCF_011064425.1 Rattus rattus | reverse complement strand
GTTTCTAAGTCATTAGCTGAGTTAAAGTATGTTAGATGGACTCAAGGATGTTACCAGGATCCTCTGTCTGTGTAAAAGTTTGCATATCCCTTTGAGAGCAGGAAGGCAAATGTGAATGGTTAAGAAACTAAAGGTAGAAGGAAAAGAATAAGCAGGAGATTGGGCCCAGAGGTTGTTTTGGAAGCCGGCCACTTGAACAGGTGACGAATGGAATCTGAAGGGTACAGCCTTGGAGAGCAGGTGGTCATCAAGCGGTCAGATGGCATGGGGGAGGGGAGGGATGGTGACCACAGCAGGCTGGCAGCGAAAGGCAATGAAAGAACTCAGGAGCATGTAGTGCTCAAAGTCAGAATCATGGAAGCCTGTCAGGGAATAGCAGGACTCTGGCCACCTGCCTGGGTTCATAGGCAGGGCAAAGCTTTAAAAAGGAGACATGGGAGGGGGCAGCAGAATGAGGGCAATAGAGAGTTCCAGGTTTTGAGAGCCTGACATATTAGGCAGGCCTCCAAAAGAGATAAGGCACAGAGGAGCAAGACAGAAGGCGAATCCTCAGAACTGGGGCACCAGGTGGGGGCTGAGTTGTGGAAGCCCTGTTACAAGAATTGGGACAAGAAGTCAGAGCTAGATTAATGGGAGGCAGGTTAGCACTGAGACCTCCAGGCTGAACGTTGCAGCCATTTATAATCTTCAGCTTAAGAGGCGATGGTTTCTCCTTCCTTTAGCTCCCTAGCTTCTGTAACTGACTGACAGCCTCACCAACTACTTTTCCCACATTCTCCATTCATCAGTTTTATTGAGAGTTACTTAAGTTCAGTGTATGAATGAAACGTGACCATTCTCTGGAGGCATAGCCAGCAAGGAAGGGTACAGGTATGCTACATCGAGATAACTACAGCAGAAACATTCAGGTAGCACTCAGAAGACCTGCCGATTCCATTAATCAGGGCTGGGAGGCCTCCCAAGAGGACCGTTCGCAGAGAGCAGAACCTTGAAGGGCAAGTTGCCCTACTCCTGGACGACAGGTGAGGCAAGGGCATTAAGCCAGGTGCAAGAATGTTCAAGAAGTATCTAGTTAAGAATGTTGACAGCTAAGACTGTAGGGAATTGTCACGGACCAGCAAGGGAAATGATTGTGGAATTTTCCAGAAGCAAGCGGTACTGGTGTGAAGTATAAGAGTTGAAGCTTTTATCAGGAAAGAAGGGAAAGCGAGAGATGGAGAGGGCAGTGACAATGAGAGCTAAGAGAATACACCTTGGCTCGCACTCCTGGCAGGAAGTTAACAGAGGAGGAACTAAGCATGTGGCAGTGCACAGGAATTCGGATGGATTTATACCTCTTAATTTATACTAGGTCCACTAAGATGCATCCAAAATGAGGACCATTTCTAGGAATCAAGGACAGATACCTAGGAGCAAAGAATAAGTCTTTTTCCTTTTACCTCTATGTTAGGCTGCTTCTTCAGTCCTACCTAATGCTTTTAACCTTTCCTCCTTGACCTGTCCCTTTGATTTTCTTCCTAGTATTTTCTATCGGCTCTTATACCACAGGCTTTATTTCTCATGATAACTGTCTCCTACCCATAGGATATAAATCTCTGAGGATAAACATCTTATCCCTTATACACAAAACATTCCTAACCATAGAGTCTCAAATATGGGATGGATGAAATTCAAGCAATGGCAGTCATGCATCAGGCAAGGCTTACAGTCCTAGAATGGAAAGAAGCAGGGAGGCTGAGGCTGTTCCCTTTATTTTACAGAATACAGAAACGAGTTGCCCAAGGTCAAATTCACAACATGTCAGGCAGAGGTAATAGGAAGTGAAGAGCTGATAGATGTGTGTGGCTTGGTCTCCCAGGGCTGATTGGCATCAAGGAAAGCAAATACCAGTGACCATGCTGCAGTCTGGCTGTGGAAAGTCACCCCTGCTTACAAGTGGGTTCTGATATTATTGGACTGAAACTTAAAGTATAAAATAGATGTGGAATTAGATTTTCTTTTCTAACTGAAGCACACTAGACGAATTGCTTCTTTTTTCTTCCAGGGACTGTTTCCATCCATTTTGTTCAGTGCCTGACCCTTTTTGTAAATTAATCTTGTTTCCTTCCACTGCTATATGAATAAAGGGAATGCTATTCAGTTCCTGTGAACCTGGTCATTATCTATCAAGCTTGTTCCTTTTCCACGAGAGTGTTTTGTTTCTATATAATCCCATAAACACTGACAGCTCATAAGAGAACCAGATAATTTAATATGTGAATAAAAGTTGGTTATTTTCACATATACATATGATAAAATAGTTTTGAAACACATAAGGATTTAGAAATTATGTGAAAGATTAAACCACCACCTGTAGACAGTGAATTCTTTCTTCTTTCGATCATGTATTCATCATTCAATACATAGTTCCCTTGTATTAACTAACTTTGAGAGCTAGGCTGTTGGGTAATGCAAAAATAGATCACCGATATTAGAATCTAATCATAATTATAGCTAACACACCAAGTAGAACATTTTAAACTGTATATGCTATGCATATATAAACTTTATCTTCTCTGTATATATACTTAAATTATGTAGTACATATTTACTCTTTGATTATGTATCCACACTGTCAGGCCATGTATCTCTGGTAGAAAAATAAAAGCCTACATATACCTGCCATCATGGAGATAATGTATCACTTAAATGTACCACTTAAATGACTTTATTACATATTACCATGAGTAGTTGTAGGGAGCATGTTCTGCTTAGGCAATAAAAGTTTCTTCAGAAGGTGATATTTGAACTCTGAGGCTGAGAGAAGTGGACAATATCAGGAAAGGTGGATGGAGAGCAGTAGTATAGTCAGAAGGAACTGCATGTATGAAGACGATGATACAAGGGCAAGTCTGAAAGATGAAAAAGTATACTGGAGTGGACAAGAGCTGTCAGGGGAGAAGGAGGCTTGGGCAGAGTACAAAGAACAAAACACACCCATGCAGAATGATGAGTTAATGATACATTACTCATTAGGATTTTGCTCTCTTTCAAAGCATTTGAAAGTCAATAAAGGTCATAAACAGAGGAAAGTAATTATAGGATGTGAAATTTGGAGACAAGATTAGTGTGTATAGAAAAATGTAAGTGGGAAGAAAAAATACAGAGAGAGAGAGAGAGAGAGAGAGAGAGAGAGAGAGAGAGAGAGAGAGAGAGAGAGAGAGAGAAACACTACAGGAAACTTTATAAAAGCAAGACTGCTTCCTGCTGAGAAAGTTGAAGTGTTAATTTAAAAGATGGCTTTGAACATGAGCCTTTAAAAGGGTGTTGGATTTATGCATGCATGACAGGGGATTGTGAATTTTCAAGAGAATCCTTAAAGGAGGGCTTTATAATAGAAGGTCAGGAAGATGGAAAAACACAGGTTGATGGTTTGCTAGTGAGTCCCAGTGAGAGCAGAAGAGATGCCCAAGTTAGATGAACGAAAAATACACTGAACCATAGACTTGAAGGTGGGAAGGCTTAACTCTTGCCATTACCTTATTTGGTTTCGTTTTGTAAACAAATAGGAGTCACTGAATGATTTGGAGCCTATCAGGCAGAGGATCCTGCTGGCTTTCAGGGTAGTTAACCAGTAGCAAAATTGAGCAGAAACTGGAAAGAGTAAAGGTCAAAAAAAAAAAATAAATGAAAACAGATGGGCGTCTAGCACAAAGGCTTCTACTGGAGCCAACAAGGCTCGACTGGGGGTGGCGGTTGTGGAACAGAAGGAATCTGAGAGATATCATGGAAGTGGGATGAGGGAACGTATTGGTTGTCAGGAACATGCGCGGGGGGTTAAAGATTGTTTGGCGTTGCTGGTTCCACGCTTCTTTTGGATTCCAGTTCACGTGGTTGAAGCAGGTTGTAAATTCCATGCTCTGGAATACAAACTGATAACCCCATGGTCTCTTGCCCACATGCCAGGGATGGTTGTGTCACTAACTGAAGCAGTTTTGGGTGACTCCCAAACGGACTGTGTTTTAAATGTTAACCTACTAACAATTATCTCCGTGTCCTATTAGCAATCAGCTGAACCATCTGTTCCTACTGACAGAGGATATATTCTAGAAAATGAGTTTGGGAATGATTAAACATTCAGTGGTTAAAAGAAGAACATGTCAAGGAAATTAAAACACCATGTATTTGAGCGAGTCTAGATATGGTAATGAACAGAATCAAGAAATAGAGAATTGAGTCTAAAGTGAGAGGATTCTAGTTTGGGTGTAGAAGTTTCTATTGCAATATATGAAATGTATAATGAGTATGAGTTCTGTGGATTAATGTTGTATTGCCAACCATTTTGTTTTGAGACAGGGTTTTTCTGTGTAGCCCTGGCTGTCTTCTATAAACCAGGCTGTTCATGAACTCACAGAGTTCCTCCTGCCTCTGTTTTGATTAAGGGTATGAGCTGCTACTGCCAACTTTTTCCAATTGACACTAATCATGAAATCTAAATGAAAATTCACCATTCATGTGAATTCCATACACGAATAGTGTTAAAGTTTAAGGCATAGCAAATTTTGAGATAATATTAGTTATTTATATGGATGTTAACCATGCTGTCATTTTGAGTCTCTCAGTCCTAGACTTCCTACAAATACACTGAAAATGCTATTATCTGCCTTACCTAAGCCAAAACAATAAAGGTCAGATAAGTTGATTGATTGGAGAGAAAAATCCAAGTAATATTCTCAGATCTAGAGTGGTTCTTAATTATTCATATCCAAACTATTATTTTAATCTGATCTGTGAGTCTGTGAATATATGTCATCTGGAAGCAGAGGAGTAAGTGGACTCTCATATTAGATAATAAAGACAATAAATGAAAAAAATTTGACCAAAAGTTTGTGAGTTCTTCATTAAAATTCCAAATAATCACTCATTATAAATGTTTTAAAGCAATGTGAGGGGTTTATCTCTATGATTTGGAGAACAATGGTATGGAAAGTGTGAGTAATACAGAATATAGTAATATAGTAATATAGAATATAGTAATATAGAACAATGGTATGGAAAGTGTCAGTAATATAGAAACTTCTAATAAATTCAAAGTATCAGTATTCACTCTCCATTTCTACTGGATCAGAAACTCTGCGGCTAGCACCTAGCAATATAGTGAATAAAGGATCTCTCCAAATAATTCCTGTGCATATGAAGGTTGAGAACAAATAATGCCTAAGAAACAATCTTGGCACTGTAATAAACATGGAAACATATAGATTCTGCCCCTTATCTATGCAGTGGCCTTAACCTTGTTTAACAATCACTGCTTTTCACTGTACTGATGAATTGTGAAGGCATATTTTTCTCTCTTAAAATACTTAAGTACTGACAAAACTAATCTACAACTTGCTAGTTCTTCTGTGCATTTTCCCCTGGATTTCCTCCTCTTCCCATGTTTTCAATTTTTTTTAATGGAAAGGATTTCCAATGATTTCAGTTATTGATCAAGCCATAGGACCACAGATAGAAGTGGCTCAATTCAACACTTCAATATACTCGCCAATTTTATTTCTTACATTATCAATACAATTTCCAAACCAGATAAACTTCATCTCAGCGAAGATAGATACTGAACGTATAAATTTGTTCTCTTCAAAAAGGCACTTACAGCTGACATTTTGTAGTTATTGAGGTGGGGATTATCAACGAAAATAACTCCATTGTCAAGCAAGGAGATTAAAGAAAAGAGTCTGGATTTATTCCTTCTACCAAAATCAAACTCCATAGATATTTATATTGAGCACTTAATATTACCTAAGAAACCAAAGGAGTCCTCAGTGAAAGAGTTTTGATTGGGGCCAGAGGAGATTTATTTATTCAAAAGCTATTTATAGAGTGCCAGTGATGTGCTAGGCACTAAGCCCTGAGTGAACCAAACTGAGAAAAGAAATCCTTGTCCTCAGTGAAGGACATTAAATGATCACAAAAATAAATCTATAATGATGATTCGTGATCAGTTCCATTAAGGAAAACTACAGGGTGTTTTGAGGGCATAAGGGAAGAGGGATCTGTAGGACTCAGACCTTAAAGAGCTGTGGTCTTTAATATGCAGTACAGCTTCTGTACTGGGAACTGGCTTCTATACTTCTTTGTAGAATTTTACCTACCATATTACTGTATCGCTTGCTGATTTTAGAAGAATTACCTAATCTCTCAAAGTTTCCATTTTCTTAATAATAAAGCAAAACAGAAATACTAGCCCAGCAGAGGTATTTGTCAGAATCAGTATAATAAATAAACAGAACTATACTTGGCCCGTGTTAAATTCTCAATGTATATTAATAGAGGAGACAGAGGAGGATGGTGAGGATAAGGGATGGGAAGGTGGAGAGGGAGAGGAGAAAGGAAGAAGAAGAAACGATGGTTGTGACAGTAGAACAAAAATTGGTACTCTTAATATGCAAACTGTGAACTGCTACTTAGAATTATGTGTGTATACTCAAAAATGATCTATTACTTAGAAATATATGTGTATATTACTTAAATATATATGTATACATCTTTAAAAGTTATATATGCTATCTATATAAATATATACATATTTTTCTAGTTACATACATGTATTTCTAAGTAATATATTGTTAAATAATATTTCATACTTTGGATACACACACATGTAGGAATACAGCAAAACTGTTCGAAAAAACTCTAAATATACGAAACAAATTGATCTTGTTTCAGTCTGCCTTTCCACTAGCAAGTCCGATCTAATTATTCTCATCAGTCTCTCCTGTGAAATATGAATGTTCCCTAGGTGTATTTGACCATGAAACTCCATCCTTAGTTCAGGTAGACTGAGTATTTCCCAAAAGGTCAGTGAATATCGGATGAAATCATATAAAATGAGTGATTTCTTCATATTCACAAGTATAAATTTTTTGATCATAATATTATTCTCTTAATTAAAACATCATACTTTTATGTGTAAATCCTTTGCGTTTGCAAACCATTCATAAACCTTGTGAGACTAACTCAGAGGTCATATCTATTACAGAGGAAGAGTAGACACACTGAGTAGTATTTCCATGCATGTATATATCTAAGCTGCTGTTATTCCAGAGTTAAAAGGATCAGACCAGTTCAGAGTTACAAAGTCCTGCACTTCTAGCAGTAGATTCAATAATGGAAGAAAGTCAGTGTTCATATAATACATGCACACACAGCCAGAGACAAGGGGCAGAACTACTGAAGCAAAGTCTTAAGTTTATTACCGAGGGCAACATTTAAAAGAGGAAACTGACTTAGATACTTGTAGCATCACAAGACAGAGAGTAGTTTTTCCCTGCTGTCTCTCTTTTTTACCATAAAAACTTCTTACTGTTTATAAAAATTTCATTATGAATCCAACCCTCCAGGAACTCACTATAGATAGATAACTCACTATAAAATTTCCACAAAGGGTAGCCTAAGACTGGCTAAGACTAGAGTGAAGAAGGTTCTTCAAGGGGGTGTAAGATTATTAAAAGACACACACACACACAGAGAGAGAGAGAGAGAGAGAGAGAGAGAGAGGAGACCAGACCAGAGAAAGTTTTCAGAAGTGGTAAAACTTCAAGATGAAAAGAGAGCACCAACCCAGTACCGAATTGGATAAAGAAGGATTATTTCCTTGTGGTGATCTGTCCAATAAAGGCTCAGATAGATTCTGGTTGTTGTTCTCCTCCTCTTCCTCCTCCTCTTCCTCTTCTTCATCTTTTTTTCCTATCCTCCTTCTCATTACTATCTATTTCGATCCTGGGTATCAAAGCCAAGATCGTACCTAATCTTAACCATGAGTAAAAATTAAACTCTACCAGTGAGTAATTCCCCTGACCCCAGAATTCAGGTTCCTCTTCAAACAAAGAGGTATATAGCCAACATGAGAGATAGAATAAACACCCCAATTAATTAATTTGTTGGTGGTTACTCCATTTTTATGCACCCAGTGCTAATGTATTCCTTATGTACAACACGCTTGTTAAAAGGTGAAAATGTAAACCTGTAACTGAGAAAATGACACAGAGCTCTGCAAATGAGTTCACTGTAGGAATCTAAATAGAAAATAAAAACCAGCTCTTTGAACTGTATCTTTACGGGGAGTGTTTTGAGTCAGCAATTACTCTGGGTATAGAACACATACTGTGTTGTATGAATGTGGATGACCCAGAATATTTCAGCTGAGTTATAGTGTAGATCATCCAGACCCTTATTTTATTTTTTATTATAGAATAGTTTTATTTTGTAGTGTATGCATTTGTTTCAGTTGTACACATATTGAGTTACAAATTATCTGAGGGAAAATCTGTGCTTTCACCTTTGGCATAACACTCAAATAGACAGCACTGAGAACACTGAAGGCCCTCAAGACAGAGTGCCTAGGTGAAATGTGCTCATTACAGCATTTGTAAAGTAGTTACGTGCTTTGTTTCTTCTGAGAACAAGCGCATGCTAAAACTTATGAGGTATATTTAGAGACTGTATTTTAAAATATAAATTTTGGAAGCTGGAGAGATGGTGTAGCAGTTAAGAGCACTTGCTGATCTTGCAGAGGACCCAAGTTTTGATTCCCAGCACCCACTGTCTAGTAACTGTCTGAAACTCCAGTTCCAGAAGATCTGAGGCCCTCTTCTGACCTTGATGAGTACCGCACGCATGTGGTAAAACACACATGCAAGAAAATCATATATACTAGACCCTTATTTTTACAATAAGAGTAATCCCCCTCCCAGCTGTACTACATGGAAGGGAGGATTCTATATAGCTACTGGGATTGTTTGACTTAACTTTGTTGTCAATGTCAAACATCTGGATATATCAAACGCCTATAATGCTGACCTCTTTAATATATTCCTGGCTTAAAAATTTTTGTAGCATCTCACTGTGTAACCCAGGCTAGCCTCAGATTTCTACCTCCCCGTTTTACCCCCGAAGTGCCAGGATTTCAAATGGCCATCACCACTCCTGGGACTGTGTCATATACACTTAGAATAAAGCTGTGAACGAATTTTTAATCAGCAAGAGATTTATGTTGTAATTCTGAATTTCTGTAAATTATAAATGAAAATTTGTGTCCCATTTAGTTTATCCAGAACCATCTCTGTCAGCATTGGATTAGAATTTGCCATTTGAGCCCAGTGGAGTTGCCAGTGGGAACACATTGGAAGGCAACGACTCTTTCTTACCCTGAATTGACTTTTTCTCACCCTGAATCTATTAACCTATAGTTCAGCATTTATGGGTAAGGCCATATGGGCCCCTTTTCCATCCACAATTCCAACGCCTGTGTCTACCCAGTACATGCATCTGGAGCTCTCAAGAATTCATGATCGCAGTGACTGTCTTGCCCTGAAGATGGCATTTTTGTAAATTTTCACCTTATCTCTTGCCTTTACATTCTCTCAGCCCTTCTTCCATTGAGTTCCCTGAATTCTAGAGAGGATGGTACCAACATCTTGTTTAGGGCTGAGAACTCAACTGTCACTTATTATCAACACCATTTGGAACCATAAGACTCTGCATTCACTACTATCCCCTGGAAATAGAGGCTTCCTGACTTAGGCTAAACATAACATTAATTTATGGGTATAAATGCAAAGAGACACTTTGACACTTGTCAATGCCTAAACGACTACATTCAGGCCTCTCTTAGGACCTATGATCTTCCCCCACACAACCTTTAAAAACCTTTCAAGGATAATGTGTGGCCAACACTCCCTCTACAGGTGACATGACAAATCTGCTGCATCTACTTTGACATAATAATGTTCCTTTCAATTCTTATAATAACCTACAATTTTCCCTGTATCATTGGTTAAAAGGTTGTAACAATAGTACAAGGAAACCTTTCAGATCTGAGCTACCTCAAGTAACAATATCACTTGTATTCCCACAGCCTCTCTTCCCCAGATAGAAGCCATTGTTACAAAAAGAAAGCACTGGGAAGAAAGAGTTCATGTATAATTGATTTTGCATCAAAGCAAATTACAGTTCACTTGTCCCCCATGCAAACAGAACCATTGTTAATTTCCATAGACCGACAAAAGCATTTTCTTCCAAACAAGGCTTGTGGTTATTAGCATTTGTAAAACCAGGTAATAACCCTGTATTTTTAAAAGTAGAAAGAAAATGGAAAATGTCACAATGATGTTAGGAGAGTTACTGAAATGTCCTCTTTTGTGGTTGGAGGTAGTCTATGAAGTTAACTACAGTTATGACCAGCAAATCAGTGACAGCAAAACGAAACAAAGACTGTTGTCATATTGATCAAATGCAATTGGTGATGAACTGTGGGCCTCATATTCATACAGGAAATGCACTTCCATTTGTCTCTGAAACATTAATTCCTTAACCCTCAGTGTGCCAAAATGTGTATAGAGAAGACATGGAGAATTGGACAAGAGTTCCATATCACCTCTGTGGTCTATCCACATTCCTTTGGACAAACATCAATCACTGGTGCCAGCCAGACACCAGCCAAACTACAGAAAAGGATAGAGAGTCATTGTCTTGTGGGACAAGGGAAAAACTAAATAATTTGGTGAATAGATACTATAATCTCAGAAAGATGTTTATAATGTATAATAATTATTTTGCATGTTTCTAATTCCCATTTTCTTTTTATGTTGAAAACAAATAAATCTTTCTAGAAGCTTTAGCAAAAACAGTCAGTCTAGTTAAAGTACTGAAAATAAACATGCTGTACATCTATTTTAGTTCAAATTTTCTTTATTCCTGCTAGCCTGTTGTTCACTTTGAGATGTTTTTATTCTTTTTTTTTTTAATTATTCTTTTTTCTTTTTTTTTAAAGATTTATTTTATTCATATGAGTACACTGTAGCTCTCTTCAGATACACCAGAAGAGGGCATCGGACCCCATTACAGATGGTTTTGAGCCACCATGTGGTTGCTGGGATTTGAACTCAGGACCTCTGGAAGAGCAGTCAGTGCTCTTAACCGCTGAGCCATCTCTCCAGCCCGAGATGTTTTTATTCTTAACGTTCCTCATTCATTATTGAGAATAAGAGCATTTAATAAGAAGAGAACCTTGGTGATAAAATGAGATCATGTACCAAGCAGAGGAATTATTCAGTCACTCTATGAATAGAGACAATATAATAAAATTATCACAAGTATTATCTATACTTCAATTTCTTCCAGATCTTTAAATTTAATACTTTAAAAAAATTCAGCCCATCTACCTTTGTAGTCTTGACCACTGAGATAGTTTGAGAAAGAGCATTCTGTTGTCACAACAGAAGGATTTTTATAAGAAGAGGAACTACTTTGATTGTGACAGTCAACAGAAATAACATTACAGATTTTTCAGTTTGTTGGAATGGGGCTGATGGCTGCCCAAGTGCACAGGAATGTGATGCCTATCTTCCTAATGACATTCAGGATGACTCACCAGAGAGCTTGTTTTTGCCAACTCTCTCCTCTCATTTGTACCATGAAGGCAGCCCAAATGTATCTCCTGAACAAAATGGCTTCCTGAGGCTTTGAGTTTCCTAATGTCTGTGAAGTGTGCTTTGTCTTACACACACACACACACACACACACACACACACACACACACACACACACACACAGCCATTTACAAAGCAAATGTTAGCATAAGTAAATTTATCATCCTTAAGTAAAAGAGTTCTCACTAGTGTCAATGCTGAAGAGCAAGTGGGCTTTCTGGTACAGAACATTTTCCTCCTTGTGACAAAGCAAAGGGAAGAAAATCAGCACACTACAATTATTTGGGTGTCTATGGTTTTTTGAAGACCCTTTTATTGGACTTTTAAAAGTATGATTAATGATTTCTGCTAGTGTTTCTTCTTGGTTTTGCAATGATGAAGTTTTTGAGCATATGTCAAGCCAGGTACAGATTTAAGACAATAGACTGTCTTTAAAGGCAATACTGAAAACTCTTCACTAAAATGAGAAATTTTCATTCATGGGAAAGATGGAATGAAATAAGTTTTTTTTATTCTAGATTACAAGTGGGAGAATTAAAACAGGAAAAAATAGATAAGTTAATGGCCGAAAAGAAAAGTCATCCTAAGTTATAGGTCAGAACAGTACTGTTAAAAGAGTCTATCACTGATTGATTTTCATTTAATGTAATTTTATGATTGTGTACATAGATGTGACATAAAGTCATGTGAAAAAGAGCAGAATCAAACTCATTGGCCACAGAAGCTGGGTGATGAAGCCATTCAAAACAAAGGCTTTGCTTGTGGTAATAAGTTCTGCTAGTTTATTTAAATTAACCCTTCTGCTGACCACAGCTAAACCAAACAGTGCTTAAAAGTGGGGCAGCTAACAGCACAGCATGTGTAGACAGAAATTAAAGAAGTCAAGAATGCAGAGCAGGGTTCTGCCTTGCAGGTGCTTGCACACCCAGGGCATTGAAACTGCATGGATTTCAGCTTTAGAGTTGGTGAAAATAGATTCTAAACCACTTATGCATGTCATCTGAAGCAATTGAAAGATAAACTTGAGTAAATTGTAGAGGAAACTATAAAAGTCATTTTAGAAGACTTAACAAAAAATTTAAAGAGAACTCTAATGAAGTAAAACCAGTTGAACAGCCAGCAATGTTAACAAATGAACCAGAAGATTCTTTGTCATATATATATATATATGTGTGTGTGTGTGTGTGTGTGTGTGTGTGTGTGTGTGTGTGTGTGTATGTATGTATGTATGTATATTCAGAATACAGAGAGACAGAGAATTAAGACCTATCAGAAACAAAGGGAAACTGACTAAAGAAAGGACTGCCAAGAATATGATATACATTTTAGAAAAGCACATGTAAAATACGTCTGTGGCAATGTCTGAATAAAGAAATGGTTCATAAGTACTTTCCATAATTGCTTAAGATGCACTACCAGAGAAAGTCAAGGAGCATCATGAATTCCAAACACATTTCCTTTTGAAAATCCACACACAGAAACAATACAGATGACCACTGTCAAGAGGCACTTAGGAACTGAGGGCTGTGGGGTGGAAAGAAACAGGAAAACCAGGAATGCATAATACCAGAGTCTGTTTGCAACAATGCTGCCATTGAATGTGTTCGTTTAAAGTAAACTCCGTAAACAATTGCAATGCATGCCAAGTTAGCATCGTAAGGAAGCTGGTCTTCGAGCCCACAGTTTTCCATTTGTACTCTAGGCCTTATAAAAAGTAGTTATGCAAGCTAACAGAAGCATTTTAAGTGTTTCTGCTTACTTTTCTGTGAAATGGGAAAAGTAAGAAAACTGAAAAATTAAATGTAAGTTTCCTCAAAAATTATATGTACAGAGTAGGCATGCATTATATGTTTGCAAGCACCTTATTATTGTTATTATTACAAACTGTGTTCTGAAATGGCTTTGACCTCAACATAACTCACATTCCTTAAGCAAAATCCTTCTCCGATAAAATGTGATATGGCCAATATGGGCGAGAGATACTGATTTTCTCTTTGAGAACGAGAAGCTATCTGTGCTTCCTGGCTGCCCTTCGTGCCTGAAGACCTGTAGTTCTTAATGCTGACCATGAAGAAGACACGTGGGTCAAAAAGATGACAGTGAATGCTTACAGTCATTCATTTGAGTCATCCATGAGCTACTGGGTTATATACTCATAGTACATACTGGGCTGTACGCCTGCCTCTGAAGTAGACACTGGGCACAGAGTACTATACAAGGTGCCACGCACTAGCGAAGTTAAGGGAGACAAACATGTGTTGGAAAAGAAGCTCAAAAGTGCAATGAGAGATGGCAGGAGGTGCAAGCCTCATTCAAGACTGAAAAGAAAGCCTCCCTGGAGGGAAAGCCACTTTAGCTCTTACCACAGAATAAGAGCTCTCATCACAGATACACTACATCTTCATTGTTGCCTCAAAAGGGTATCTTAACTGCTCAATCCTAGCTTTATAGATGATTCTTGGCTAGGTGAAATAGTTTCCTCACTTCTAGAAAAACACCAGGATTCACATCAGATAAACTTTTCAGGTGGTGTCTTATTTGGGTTTTATTGCTGTGAAGAGAGACAATGACCAAGGCAACGTTTATAAGGGAGAACTTTTAATTGGGGCTGGATTACAGCTTCAGAGGTTCAATCCATTATCATCATGGCAGAAAGCATGGCAGGGTACAGACACCTCCAGGCATACATGATGCTGGAGAAGGAGCTGAGAGTTCTGCATCTTGGTCAGAAAGCAGACAGCAGAATACTGTCGTCCAGACAGCTAGGAGGAGAGTCTAAAAATGTACCCTCACAGTGACTTACTTCCTCCAACATGACTACCTACTCTGCAAGACCAGACCTCCTAATGTTCCCTGGACCAAAGATAGTCACACCACCACAGGTGGCTCCTAAGATTCTCCATCTTCCCTTATATATGAATGTGTGTGTGTGTGTGTGTGTGTGTGTGTGTGTGTGTGTGTGTGTGTATGTGTGTGTGTGTGTGTGTGTGTGTGTGTAGATTACCCAATTGGGTTTTTGGGGGAAAAACAGTTTGAGAGAAATAATCAGCATTTTTTTATTTGCCTCTATTAAATACTCTCATAATAAAAATGAACTGTAGCATCACTGGTAAATTCCGAGAAACTATGCAGTTCTGCATGTAGACCAGCACCGCTCCCTTCATTGTCTTGATGTTAAACTTACAAGTTTTCTTGTATTAATTTTTTATTACATTATAATAAGATGTGTTTTTGATCCTTCATAATAAAATGCACTCTAAAGAGCAGTTATTGAAAGGACAAAATAAATATCTCTAACTTGCCCTATATAAAAGACAGCAAATCTTCCTGTCTTCATCCATTTCAGGCTTCTTATTAATAATTCATTAAATATCTCCAAGATCATCCCATATCAACAAAATCTTTGTGTTTGTATGTGACTTTCTTGTATGAATGCAGTCTAATGGACAAAGTTCTCTATTTATGGGTATCAGTGTTATTTCTAATTGTTTACTCTCAGAGTTATCCCTAGGTGTATTATTGTCTACTGAATACATGTGCCTGCCTACATGCACAACTTTGTGTGTATTTAGGATATGAAAATTTGACTGAGATAGTAGGTAAGATTGATATTGTATCAACATATATGTATCCAGACCAGCTCCTGTAAACTGTTCTCCAACTCTCTAGTATATTTCAAACTGCCATTGCCCCGTGCGAATTATATGTCCCAAATGGCATCATTACAAGATAAAGGACTCCTACCCTTTTACATCTGACAGCTGAGAAGGATATTGTCACTATGCTAGTCCCATGAGAGTCTGTGGTTACCATAGCATCAGTTCCTGGTGAATACAAACCTATCTATTTCACATATATGAGAATATTTTATGAATGAATTTCTGTAATAGAATTATACTTAATCATTAGCTTGTATTTCTCAATCTACAACCTAGTAGCATATCATCCTTTGTAATGGATCCCAGTGCCTCAGCCCTAGCCTGTTCTTCCAGCCCAACTGGCCTAGTTTAGTGCATTCCTGTTTCCCATCTGGCATTGTCTTTATCATTAGTGGTGAGTTCTCTTCATGGCTGTGTGTGTTACGGACAGATTAATTGGTTTCCTTTCTATTCTGAAAATGCAGGCAAACTTGTGAGACTCCTACCAACATATATATCTGAAACATATATATGTAATGTATGTACATACAAGTAGATCACTTCTAGAATTTTTTAAATATCATGTTTATGAGGTCCACAGTAGTGCAGAGGTTGCCTGCTCAGTGCAGTGTTCAACATAGAGTGGGTACTTGATAAATGGTGGTAGCTATCACATTTTACAGTCATTTCCCACAACAAAAGTGTGCCTTGTATATAGATGGTTAGGAACTAAATGATGATCAGCTTTTGGAGAAAACTCATGATTTACTAGTTTTGTTACCATGGTATTTCTTAATTTTCTTCCCACACAACGTTTTGCTAATGATTACTCTTTCTTAGAATGCTGATTAATTAAGAAAGATGAATGAAAATTACATAGAAGAGTAACCCATATAATTTTCAGTTACAAGCAAGAATGCATAACTTTATAACAGGTAGATTATGCAGTGGCATTCAAGGATGATTAGACCACTTAAGGCAAAATTAAAAACAGTATATGTATGACATCAATATTCATACCAAGCCTCTATACAAAAATGACACTGCTAACTTACAGTGATGTTGGAATAGCTATTTTTAGTCCTTTTGAAGCAAAATGATTATTTGCATGTCGTTGCCTCATGAATTCAAAGTGAGCCCATATATAAACCAAGGTGTTTAAAGTATCATTCAAGAGTTGAATCTGATGTTCTTGCAAGAGCCATTTCTAGAATGTAGCAAATATGAAGAGGTATGTTATTTCTGTTGACAAGGCTAGATGCTTCTCAACTCTAAAGACAAGTATCAAGTAATCTTGGTTATTTTCACATTGATTTAACTGATTTTTAAATGAAGGAAATGTGTGAAATTGTTCTGGAGGAAAAATCAGTTGTCTTGGAAACTTTGAAAGATAAAATGGAAACAAGGAACAGTCATGTTTAAATTGCAAAAGCTTTGAATTTAAATCAATCTTAAATTACTGTGAACTTTATTTCATGAGAAAGAATACTTATTGGGGATCAAAAAGAGTACTAAAGACATGTATAATAAGTGCAAAACAACAAAGTTCACAAAATGGATTTCTACTTATTTAATATGTACAAAATAATCGGATTTCGCCATTTTGTCATTGATTTGGGACAAGCTCTTGCAGAGACTGAAGTGAGGAGCAACAGTTTGGGATCAAGGAAAGATCAAAAGAATTCCCTCCTTCTTAGTCAATAGTAGTTGCACATTAATACAAGCTTTACAAATATCTGAAAAGTAAGCAAACCCTAAAATTTCACTTAAATTTTTCAGGGTTTTACTTACACAAAAATAATGAGTTCATTAAAGTATCATTTGTTTTGGCTTTGGTGAAGAAACATCAAAAATAGTAGGTCTTTTTAAAATACTTAAATGTATATTGCTTTTTCTAATAATGAGTTTTAGTATATTTTCATATGCATAACCAGGACCTGCCAATCACATTTACCCTATGCTACCATTTCTTATTTCTTGTTCCCCTCCTGTGCTTCCATTCCCAACTAGGCCCCTTCTCCTTTCTACTTTCATCACTTTTTGATCCATTAAGCCTTGTAAGTGTTGTTTCCAAAAGCGTGAATGAGAATTTTTTTTATTTATTTGGATGGTTGTTGTTGTTATTGTTGCTGTTGTTAAGAACAATATGGATATCTAACCAGTGACTACACCATTGTCAAGAATCTCTCTCCATCTCCCAAGTCTTAGCTAGAGTTTCCATTTGCTGTGAAGAAACAGCATGACCATGTCCAGTCTTATAAAGGAAAACATTTAATTGGGGTTGGCTTTCAGATTCAAAGCCATTATTGTCATGGCAGGAAGCATGGTGATATGCAGGCCAACATGGTACTGGAGAAAGAGGTGAGAATTCTACATATGTAGGCACAAGGTCCAACTTGTACATCTGAGATCTTAAAACCCATTCTCACAGCAACATTCTACTTCCACCAAGGTCACACCTCCTAATACTGCCATATGGGACAAGCATTCAAATCATGAGTTTAAGGGGACCATTCCTATTCAAACAATTACATTCCACTCCCTGAACCCATAGACTTGTAGCTATAATGTAATGTTGTTGTAGAAAATATTTAATCTCAACTGGGATTTCTAGCCCAGTTTTGGTTATTCAATTCCCAGATAAAAGACACACAACCATAATAAATCAGCACTAGATCTGTGCAGATATCTACCCTCTATGCTATTAGAATCTACTTCTCCAGAGTTATAGTCTTCCATGATCCATCTGGGCAGCTCTTAACTTGATTTGGCCAGCCCTTATGGTTATGTTTTCATGATGCACCTACCACATGGTGTCTATTGTTCTCTCCACCTTCTCCTTCTCCTCATACTCCTCCTCAAACACCAAACCCAGGAGCCCCAATCCACATATATGTCTTTTCTGCCCAACTATTACTTAACCAAGAGTTCTAAATTAAGGAGCAAGGTCACATTGTATATGTGTATTCTCTCGTCCATGTGGGCAACCAGGCTTTGGGGGGGGCAGTATTTACAATTACAATACATAGCAAAAGACCAAACCTCAACATAATGCAGAAATAGACTCAGTTCAATTTCAAAAGTCCCCTTAGACTATAGCAGTCTCTGTGTTTAATAGGCCAAATTTCCAAGACTCTTCTGAGACTCATGCAATCTCTTAAATATAATCCTTTAAGCCAAAATTAAAAGGCATACTATATACCTCCAACATATAATGTCACAGAATATATGTTACCTTTCCAACCAGGAGCATGATGAAGAAATACTGGATCAAAGCAAGACAGAAAAACAGCTGGGAAAACTCCAAATCCTACATCTTATGTCTGATATCAAAATGTTCTTCTGATCTATAACTGTTTTCAGGCTTGTAGACTGCAAAGCACTTCTCTCTTAGACTGTGTCTACGTCCTGTTAGCAGTTTCCTTGGCAGGTATCCCAAAGCTCTAAAATCTCCAACATTTTGTGGTCTCCAAGGCAATCTAGGCATCACTTTCACAGCTTCAAGCAATTGCTTCTCTAGGCCTCCATGAAGGGACACCCTTGACATGTCTGTCTGCAAAGGCTGCCCTTAGTCTTGGAGAGATAATCTATCACCTCTTTCTCTTATCCTGGACTCTAAAGCCAGAATAACATGGCTTCTGCCACTTGCTCAGGCTGGAACATGGCTTCCCCACTCAATTCCATCTTCACTAGCATTCACATTCTGTTTTCATGATTTCCTTTACTGCCTAAGCTTTGTGGCCATGGAACTTCATTTGGAGACCTCGCTGGCTTTGAACTGCTTCTACCTTCAAAGTGCTGGGATTAAATATGTGCACCCATATATGTGTACCACACCTAACTCTAAACTTTTCTTTAATTCCTTTTCACAGGTTGGAAGCTTAGCTTGATAGGATTTTGTCCTAAGATCACTACTTCCTTATTCCATTTAACACCAGACTTTTCTTTATCTCTTTATCTCCTTGAAGAGAGGATTTAACTCTATTCCATTTCCTGATGCCCCTTTCTCCTTAAACTGTACATGTTTTATATTTCCTTGCTCAGTTTTCTCTTTTTCATTATAGATATTCATAAAACGAATATTAATAACCATAAGACAGTCGATACTAGGATATTTTCAAATTTCCTCTGTCAATACAACTAATTCAAAAATCTTCAATTTAGCACCAGGAAGACTTTTTGGACAAAGGCATACACAGACACATCCTTACCAAAATATCACAAAACAGTCTCTAGGCCACATTCTGATATTCCTCTCCTCTGAAACCTCTTGATCCAGACCCCACAGATCAAATCATCCTCAGCTCCACTGTCATCTAGGTTCTTACTAGTCTGGCCCAAAAAGCTCCACTTAAGCATTCACTGTTTTCCTAAGCCAATGTCTCAAACAAAAGTATGGTCAGATCTATCACAGCAATATCCCACTCCTGGTACCAACTTCGGTCTTAGTTATGGTTTCTATTATTGTGAAGAGACACCATGACCACAGCAACTCTTATAAAGAAAAACATTTAATTGGGCTGGTGTGCAGTTTAAGAGGTTTTGTCCATTATTATCATGGCAGGAGGTATGGCAACGTGCAGACAGGTATGATGCTGAAGAAAGAACTGAGAGTTTTACATCTTGATCCACAGGCAGAAATGAACACATTAGGCCTAGCTTGAGCATCTGGAAACCACAAAGCCTATCCCTACATCGACATACTTCTACCATGGTTAGGCCTACTCCAGCAAGGCCACTTCTCCAAATAGTGCTAATCCCTATGGGACAAGTACTCAAATCATGAGTTTGTGGGGGCCATTGCTCTTCAGTTCATCATACCCCATGTCTGTGTCTAAATCTTTAAGGAGAGGTAGAGTCCCATGACCCACCCACTCTACCCCACGCCCACAACTAAGACGTCTGGAGATCTTGTGCATGTAGTCAGAGCTGCTGTGAGTGCAGTTTTGCAGTCATGCTAGTCTGAGAAGTCAACTTTCCTTTCTTTGATTATTAAGTTCTTTCTGAATCTTCTTTTGTGATATTCCACATGCCTCAAAAGTTCTGACCAAGCTGGATGATTCAATCTGGCTTTTCTCAGCTTCTCACTGAATTGCTCTGCTTAGCCACAAACTAACTGTGGCAATTTGTTTGGCTCTGCCGGCTCCTTCTTATTCTCGGGCTTCTACCTCTGCTGACCTGCACTGAACTGCATGAACTCAGGAACTCCAGTGTACCCACTGCGCTGACTCCCAACTGACTCACTCTCCCTGCACTGCTCTTAAATAGCTTTTCTTTCCTGTGCTGTTGTCATAAGAGTTGGGGGTATCCTACCTCTAACCATCCTGTCAAATCTTTCTCTGATTTGTAACTTTGTCTCCCCCATTAGATGTCATTTTCACACATGGATGCTTCCTTCCACAAACTAATTTTACCCCCATTGTTTAGGATTAAACATGTGTACTAAGGGTGTCTGTATTCCATCCAGCCAGAGGGATTAAAAATGTGTTTTCCAGCCAGGGGGATTAAAGGTGTGTGGTAAGTCTGCATTCCAGCCAAATCACACAGAATGAGGTCTTTGGATATGATCCCTTGCCAGTTACTGGATTAAAATTCCTCCACACTCTGCTACTCTGTGGGTATAAACAGTTATTTAGAAAATAATTTGACAAAGGTATCATGTGCAATTAGCAAAACAATACCAGAAGTTTTTCTGCTAAGATATGAGTTTCCCATATCAGGCTTTCGACTCTGTTTACAATTCTAGACATGAATTCTCTCCTGTGGAGCTAACCTCAACTTGAATCGGAAAGCACATGGTTATCCTCCTAATGAACTTGCCAGTTCTCCACTGGGCTCATTTCCCCCAACCAGCCAATATTGTCACACTGAAGCTTTATAGCCAACTAAAACTGTTAACAGTTCTCCATCAACACTCTACATAGCACCTTCTGGCAGGACACTAAGAGGGGAAGCCACCAGAAAGGATGTGTCCAACTAAGGTCTAGGCTGATTTCTGTGTTAACGTCCTGTGACCAAGGAATGTGGCATGCTCCACCAGGTTCTTTTTGAATCCTCACTCCCAGCAACATGAGCTGTGGAGATGGTCCTAGGGCTAAGCCTTTGCCTTAAAACAATAAAACAGATAGGCATCTCTTTATAAAGCCTGTGAGAAGCAACAGATGAGTGTGTATTTGAGAAATCTGGAAGTTGAAGCATGTTTTATTTTTTCAATTTAAAATTATTAGTGTGTGTCAGGGCTGCTTTCTAAAGCACATATGCAGGTCAAAGGATATCTTTCCTTACTTGATTCTCTCCTTCATCCATGGGTTCCAGGAAGTCAAGCTTGCATAGGAAATAGTTTTATTCACTGAACCATCTTGTCAGGCTCACTAAACTACATTCTTTGACAGAAGCAAGAAAATGTAGCCAAATAAATATATATAGGGAATGGTGGACTCACTGAGAGTCTAAAGTATCATCATCGGATGTTTTTAGATAGTATAAAAATATATGTAAGAAGTATGGATCCTTATGGTATTTAGGGAATATTTATGCATATACATACATGTATGTAAGAACAATTAATAAAATAAGAGGCTATAAATTTGAAAGAGAGCAAAGAAGAGTATGTGAGTGGGAAATTAGAGGAAGGTATGATGTAACTACATTATAATCTCAAAGAATAAAAATACTATTTAAAATAATGCTTATGATATCTACTCATAAAGTTTCTTTAAAAGCATTGGTGAACAGCACCTCATATTTCTTCTCCTAATCACATATACTTATGACTAGATTCTTATTTTTTCCTGTCTTCCTTTTCTTATACTTACTACACGATTGTTTTTTGAGAGGTTTTCTTGCCTTTGTTATCCTCTGTAGAGAATGGGGCATTCTAAACCACTGCATTCCAGAAACAGTTGACTCAATCCAATCTAAAACATTCACAATTTAAGTAAACATGCCATTTAATATATAACTCCCCTATAAATTAAAAAGAAGGGGTTGGGTTTAGCTCAGTGGTAGAGCGCTTGCCTAGGAAGTGCAAGGCCCTGGGTTTGATCTAGCTCCGAAAAAAAAAAAAAAAAAAAAAAGAAATAGCTACTCTTTTTGCACTAATTACCTCCAGAAAATGTTTCTTCTACTCATTGTCTTTATGTTACTCAAACTTACCAAAGTAGAGAAACAAAGAAGGGTGGAAAGTGTTTTATTCCTGACTTCGCTTTAAATTCTCCTACTTTAAGTAAATTTGAAAATTACTATGAGATATAAAAGATGTGTTTTCAATATGGTTCATGCTTTGGGATGTGCACATTTTAAGGCCTTATTTTGGTATGCCTGATAGGGTGTGTGGTCTCTTAGTATTGATGGCACACCCCTTAAGTTATAGTTATGCTACTTGCTACCCAGGCCTGTTACTGATGTGATTTCGTGCCTCTATAAGATGAACTGAATATACGTTTACTAGCAGGCCTGCTTCTCACGATTGCACTCATGATGCAGCATTAGACCAAAGCAAAACAGAAAAGTATATCGGAGCGAATCACTAAGCAAGTAAAGTGTGAAAATGAGCTTTGTATTTTGTTTGTTTGTTTGTTTTTTTCCTCCGAGTTACAGCTATTTCTGGGTGAGTAAGAAGCTCTGAGTATCGAGATGCTAAATCTCGGAAATAGGATTAAATAGAGATGTCTAAAATCGTACCAGCTTTAAGCAAGTGTGGAAATCATAAATCTATATTCCAGTCTTAGCTAAAAGATCGAAATGCTGAAGGAATGTGACATAAAAAGTGATAGTAGTTGAATGGAATTTTAAGGTCTGAGATTAACGTGGACACCTCGTTGTGATGCTGGTGGTGAAATGTGGAGAGAATTAAACTTCAAGAAACATGTGAGACTTTTTTTTCTTAAGGAAAGAGGAGAGAGAGAAGAGAGCACCTTCTTCCTCACTGAAGATTATTATCCTACAGTTGATTCAGGAGCATGAACAGGAGTCTGATGTCCCAGAGTAGCAAGGCCCCAGCCACCTTGTCTGTCAGTCAGGGTTGTTTGTGTGGGGAGACTTTATTAGTATGCAGAAGAGCAAACTCTAAAGAAGCAAATGTCAAATGTCTCCTGGTTTGCTTTCAGGCTTAGTAGCCTTTGTCTTTGAAAGTCAAAATAATGAATGCAGTGGTGTTGCACGCCTTTAGTCCCAGGAGGCAGAAGCAAGAGGATCCCTCTGTAAGACAAAGGCCAGTTTAGTCTGACAGACAGAACAAGTGCCAGGACAGTCAGGCATACTCAGAGAAACCATCCTGCCTCAAAAATAAGTAAATAAATAAATAAATAAATAAATAAATAAATAAATAACACTCAAAATAGAAGTATAGACATATAGAGAAAGAAAAAAGGAGAGGAATGCTGTAGATACAAAGATATATGACACACAAGTTAAATTATGGTATTTGACTTAACATGACACATTTTGGTGGAATAATTTTGAATAGTCATGATTTTACTACTGTACCATCTACATCTGGCAGAATACCAATTATTGAACACCTTTCTTAGATGCTCTTCTTTTTCAATAACTTTTTTGGAATGTGTAACAATATAAAAATTAGTTGGCCATATTTTTACTTTCTATCACTTTAAAGTAATAAACTATCAAGTAAAAATTCCCACACAGCTAGATTAATGTTGCCAATCAACCACTTGTCCAGCCACCCCGTGATATGAATCTCAGTGAACTTGGTCATTCTGAGTCATGGAGTTTCTCCTAACTAAGCTTTGCACTTTCGATACCAATTACAACTTTTATGGATGTGTCCATCACAAAAAAAAAGAATGTGAGAAAGAAAGAAAGAAAGAAAGGAAGGAAGGAAGGAAGGAAAGAATAAAAGAAGAAAGGAAGAGAGAACTATACTGTAGTTGAAAATGAAAAGCAATACTTGTATCTACTTCATAACTCATGTACCCACTTGCCTACACTCCGTCTTCCTCATGACCTCATATTACCTCATATACCCGTACTAAATCTTATATCATCACTTTCATCTGTTTACATGTGTATGACGATATACTATAGGCTAGAACATGCCTATTAAGGAGGACTGTTACTTTGTATTTCTTTCTGCGTTTGAGTGACTAATGAATGTTACTACATTAGAAGTTCATCCATTTTCTTGATTTTATTTTTTCCTTATAGGTGTATAATATTCATATATATCACATTTATTATTCATCCATCTACTCGTTGGCATCTAGGTGTTTTTCATTTTCTTATTATCATTAATAGAGGAGCAAAAACATGGATATGTAAGTATATCCATGGTAAAATATGGAATTCTCTGGGTATATGCTCAGGAGTAGAATGTCTGAGTGATATAGCGACCATATCTGTATGTTTAGGAACTTCTAAATAGACTTCCATAATGGCTGTATTAATTTGCATCCCTACCAGCAGTGAATAAATGTTCTTCTTTCCCTCCATCTTCCACTAAATTCGTTGTCAGATTTCTTGATGATGGCCAATCTGATTTAGGTGCGGTTTCTCAAAGTAGTCTTAGTTACATGTACCCAATAACTAGAGATGTGGAAAACTTCTTTTTTATTACATCCCAAGTACCAACAAATAATTCTAGGTGAAATTAATTTTTTTCTGCAGAACAAAAACTATTAGCAATGCAAACAGCTCACAGAATGGGTGAAATCGTTACTAGCTATAATTTATACAGGGCACAAAAATCTAAAATTCACAATGGATTGCAAATATTAAGCATCAAAGAATTAAAAACTATCACTGAAGAAATGGGCTAATGAAGTGGGCAGGTATTTTCAAAAGAGGAAGCACAAATGCCCACACACTGTATTTTTTTTCTTATGGCAAGGCTGTATTGTTTTTCTTTCGCTGTGAAATTAACTTTTTGGTTAGGACTCTACCCACTGCTGTGATCAGTGCAGATTTTTGTTTGTTTTGTTTTGTTTCATTTTTTGAGAAATCGTCTCATATATCCCAGGCTATGTTCAAATTTGCTATATGATGTTGATTTCTGGTCCCCCTGCTGTAACCACCATCAAATGTTTGGATTACAGGTAAGCACCACTGTACCCAACTTTTATGCAGGGGTAGAGATCAAACCGAATTTCAGGCATGCTAGCCAACCACTCTACTAGCTGAGCTAGACGCACAGCCATAAAACTTTTATATTTTTTGTTATAAATAACTAGTGTAAAGAGAGGCAATGTATGTGTGATTTGAAATATTCATATAATTTTAAAATAGGAACCACTATACATACAAGTTCAGTCTTTCTGAATGAAAATTTAAAACACAAGGAAGATTTTTTTTTATTATTATTAACTTGAGTATTTCTTATATACATTTCAGTGTTATTCCCTTTCCCCGGTTTCGGGCAAACATCCCCTCCCCCTCCCCTTCCTTATGGGTGTTCCCCTCCCAACCCTCCCCCATTGCTGCCCTCTCCCCAACAGTCTAGTTCACTAGGGGTTCAGTCTTAGCAGGACCCAGGGCTTCCCCTTCCACTGGTGCTCTTACTAGGATATTCATTTGCAACCTCTCTGAGGTCAGAGTCCAGGGTCAGTCCATGTATAGTCTTTGGGTAGTGGCTTAGTCCCTGGAAGCTCTGGTTGGTTGGCATTGCTGTACATATGGGGTCTCGAGCTCCTTCAAGCTCTTCCAGTTCTTTCTCTGATTCCTTCAACAGGGGTCCTGTTCTCAGTTCAGTGCTTTCCTGCTGGCATACGCCTCTGTATTTGCTGTATTCTGGCTGTGTCTCTCAGGAGCGATCTGCATTCACATTTTGATCATCCGTCTTGAGTTTCATTTGTTCTAGGCATCTAGGGTAATTCAAGCATTTGGGCTAATAGCCACTTATTAATGAGTACATACCATGTATGTCTTTCTGTGATTGGGTTAGCTCACTCAGGATGATAGTTTCCAGTTCAACCATTTGCCTCAAATTTCACAAAGTCATTGTTTTTGATAGCTGAGTAATATTCCATTGTGTAGATGTACCACATTTTCTGTATCCATTCCTCTGTTGAAGGGCATCTGGGTTCTTTCCAGCTTCTGGCTATTATAAATAAGGCTGCGATGAACATAGTGGAGCACGTGTCTTTGTTATATGTTGGGGCATCTTTTGGGTATATGCCCAGGAGAGGTATAGCTGGATCCTCAGGCAGTTCAATGTCCAATTTTCTGAGGAACCTCCAGACTGATTTCCAGAATGGTTGTAGCAGTCTGCAACCCCACCAACAATGGAGGAGTGTTCCCCTTTCTCCACATCCTCGCCAGCATTTGCTGTCACCTGAGTTTTTGATCTTAGCCATTCTCACTGGTGTGAGGTGAAATCTCAGGGTTGTTTTGATTTGCATTTCCCTTATGACTAACGATGTTGAACATTTCTTTAGGTGTTTCTCAGCCATTCGGCATTCCTCAGCTGTGAATTCTCTGTTTAGCTCTGAACCCCATTTTTTAATAGGGTTATTTCACAAGGAAGATTTTAAAATTATAAATTGGATTGCCCATTTTATCCAGTATTATCACTTGCTATTGAGATTTTTTTAATTTTATGGACACAGAAAGTAAGATTAAGTAATTCTAAGATTACTCAGCATTATGTGACAATGAATCAAACCAAGAAGGTAATTATTCAGGTCTTGAAGTTTTCACTCAAGCAGTTTCAGGATCAACATGCTTTTAATGATCGTTTTATTTAAATATATGCTAGGGAAATTATACATGTTTATGTGAAATAACACAGAATTAAAGGCAATATGGTAAATATATAAAAGCAAAAGAATTTAAGGAGACAATCTGGGTGCTAAATCTTACTTATTTCTGGTATAAGTTTAGATAAGAAGTCAATATTTCTCAAACTAAGACAACTTTATGGAGTGCAGATTCATTATGAGGCTCTAAGATAGATAGTATATGAAAATCTCAAAGGTATTTCTTGGTGCACAGTAGGATTCATAACAACACTGATATTTACTTTTGTTAATATGTAATAGCTGGGCATCTATTTTAATATAAATGAAACAAGCCAAGTTGTATCAATCATATAAAGTGGTCAGGGCTCTCTATTTAACTTAATGTCCTTGTAGCAATATTTTCCTTCTTGACAACATTTACTTTAATACTTAATATTTTGTATATTTAATGTATGCTAGAGTAATTGATTACTTTATATCCTATATCACTTATTGTCCTTCAGAATAATTAGAGTTTAAAATGATGTACTCCTTAATCCACCTTACTCTCTCCTCCGGAAATGAAGCACCATCTGGACCTTGTCTATATTTGTCTTAAGAGGGAGAACAGATTGAACAGTTTAAAGAACTTGTAAATTCAAAACAGGTAATCAATTCAGACAGAGTAATTGTTCTTCTGGGTGTTAAGGGTAACCTAAATTCACTTGTGAAAGGTTCATTCATTATTGCCAATCCCAGGTTCCCTACAGAAGTAAAGTAATAACCAGACAGATATTCTCTTATGTTTGCAGATATGCCCTAATGTTTGTGCTCTATCTTGAATGCAATCAGGCTACAACTCCCACAATGCACACATCCATGGTGCTGATTCTTGTATGGGTTCCAAGGACAAGATTTGCAGGGATGTAACTACCATAGGTTGATTAAATGTCAGAAACTAAAATTAACTTAGAATACCAAGGGAGAATTTCTGGACAATTAATTCATTGAATATTTAATATATTTTATTGTTATAGTTCGCATAAATGTTCCCCAAAGGTCTATGTGTTTAAGTCATGCCTTTTCCATTTTATAATGCTAGTGAGAAGCAGTGGGAACTTTCAGAAATGGACGCTAATGTGAGGTCTTCCAGGCTTTGGGAGATCCCTCTGAAGGGGGAATTGCGACTCTAACCACTTCCTTTTCTTGAATATACATTTCATTTTGATTCCTAAAGTTAATCTTCTTTTAGGTCATGTCCATACCCTAATGCACTGCACGGATGCAAAAATAATAAACCAACCAACGGTGGATTTAAATGTAACAAGCTAGAAGTTAAAGCAAGAACAAACTTACTTCAGGAATTCTGTTGTATAAAAGGAAGAATAACACATGTATCATGGAGAGAGAGAGAGAGAGAGAGAGAGAGAGAGAGAGAGAGAGAGAGAGAGAGAGAGAGCACAACGCTATCACTATCACAGAGGATATAGTTCTTATTTTAGAACTCTACAAATAGCTAAAGTGAAAAATAAAATGAGAACAGCTTCAACTTTATAAGACTCAGTAAAGGATTAACTTAGAAGGAGGAAGCTACAGATGTAGGAAACTCGGAAAATCAGGGAAGAGGTTGCGATGAAAGATTCCTCAACTAACAGCAGTGGAAGTAACCTTGAGAGTAAACACTTTGTGGAAATGAGAAGAAAACATGCAGGAGCCGTGGATTAACAAAGTAAGTAGTGAAGTGAAGTGACTAAACCTATGGATGTGACGATGAGATCAAGCAAAGTGAGAAAGATCCAAAGCCAGAAATTGCAAAGGAGTTTGAACAGACTCTGATCTATGGGCCAAATACAAAGCAAAGTATAATAGCAATACAGATGTGAATCTTGTGTGGGTTATAAATCCATTTGACCTTAATAAGAAGAACATTCTTTTCTGAATGACTTAAAACTCACAGTTCAGTGTAGAGGGATTTTACTCCCCGGCTACTCTGGCTGGAATACAGACATGCCCTTAGCACACACTTTTAATCACAAACAATAAAGGTAAACTTAGTTTGTAGAAAGTGTTTAATTGAGTGACAGACAAAATGATGAATCAGAGAAAGATTGGATAGATAGGATGTACCCAATTCTTTTTTGTTTTGTTTTGTTTTATTTTTCTTTTATTGAATTTTTTATTTACATTTCAAATGTTATTCTCTTTCCCTGTTTCCCAGACATAAGCCCTCTATTCCATTCCCTCCCCTTTCTTTTATAAGGGTGTTCCTCTCCCCATTCACCCCCCTACTGCTCCCTGACATTCCCCTGTAGTGGGGGTATAACTTTGGTGGACCAAGGGCTTCTCCTTTCATTGGTGCCCAACAAGGCCATCCTCTGCTACAATTGCAGCTGGAGTCATGGGTCAGTCCATGCATATAGTCTTTGTGTAGTGGTTTAGTCCCTGGGAGCTCTGGTTGATTGGTATTGTTCTTATGGGGTTGCAAGCCCCTTCCAGCTCCTTCAATACTTTCTCTGATTCCTCCAACAGAGGTCCCGTTCTCAGTTCAATAGTTTGTTGCTAGCATTCACTTCTGTACTTGATATGCTCTGTCTGAGCCTCTCAGGAAACAGCTATATCAGGCTCTTGTCAGCAGGCACTTCTTAGCTTCATCAATCTTATCTAGTTTTTGTGGATATATATATATATATATATATATATATATCATGTAGGGCAGGCTCTGAATAGATGTTCCTTCAGTCTCTGCTCCAAACTTTGCCTCCATATCTCATCCTATGAATATTTTTGTTTCACTTTTAAAGAGTGAAACTTCTTCACTTTGGTCATCCTTCTTCTTGAGCTTCATGTGGTCTGTGGATTGTATCTTGGGTAATTCAAGCTTTTTGGGTAATATCCACTTATAGTGAGTGCATACCATGTGTTTGTGTGATTGAGTTGCCTCACTCAGGATAATATTTTCTAGTTCATTCCATTTGCCTATGAATTTCATGAAGACCCAATCCTTATGAGAAGAGAGAGGAAAAGGAAGCAGTTCAGAGAGGGGGAGCAGTTTTACCAGGACAGTTATAAGGAGACAGTTTACAGGGAGAGAGAGAATATGCTAGACATAAGTGAAGATAAAATGAGCCCGAGAATAGAAAATAGCCAATAGCACATTATCAAAGTTAGTAAGAGGCCAAGCAGAGCAATTCAGTCAGAGGCCAAGAGAGAAGCCAGATTGGATTCACTCGGAGAGGAGTTTGAGCCAGCACAGCTGAGTTAAGTCAGCCAGAGATCAGAAAGACCTAGGAGGTGGTGAGCTTATTCAGCAGTAAGTAGTAGAGGCTGAAAACATTCTAGGCCTACATAAGATTGTACAGAGGCTTCCAGGACAAGGCCTAGATTAGGAGACAAGGACAGTAGGCCATAGAGATGACAATTTCTTCAGGTAAATAAAAGTTACTATAACAGACTGGCAGAGGAAAAAATTAAGATATTGACTGGCTGTGGTGTAACAATATTCACAGAATAAAAACAATGTAAAGTCCATTTATTGTTTTTTAACTTTATATATAACTTATAATAACATAAGATATTGTTATGGTTGCATGAAAAATATACATATAACAATTTACAACATATAGAAGTATAAGTTTAGTCATCAGAAATGAAGCTATTGAAGGAAAACTAGTGTCTATTTTTGATAATTAAAAAGAAAGGAGTTAAGGAAACCAATTGAAAGCCGATGAGGCGAACAGCTTTTGAAGAAACAATACTTGCAGGCTTTGTGGAGAGAAGAACTCAAATGGTAGAAATGTTACAGTTGTGAGATTTAGATGTGGACAATTTCAATCTGTGTCATTTATGTAAGGAATCAGTAGATATTAAAATTAACAAATCCAACTTGGACCCGTATTCAATATACAGGTTCATCAGCTCCCTAGGAAAGAAATGGAAACCCCCAGAGGAGAAACAGAAGTTTAAAAAATGGTGTGCCAGGAGATGCTAAGTAGTCAAGACAATGTGTGTTAGAATTCAAATAATAATTATCTGTACCTATTACCGCCGAAGAGGAGAAAGAAACATAAAGAAGCCCCTTACTGGGCATTGTGCTACCCTGCCAGGAACCTGTTTTCTGTTGTCAGTTACCTCATGTGTCTTGTGGCTGCTGTGTACAACTGTTGAGGGGGTTTCTCAGTTTAAACCAGAGTTGATTAAGAACAAACATTTTACCTTATTGAGCTTTTATATCAACATTTTAAGTAGCAGAGAATATTGGAGTGTATAAGTCTTTTCCTCGTGGAGTCACTAAAATGTACTGAAAAACTATATGCTAATATTGACCTCAAACACACAAGACATATCCTATTTGCATTATTTGGTAATTATCTTTTTGACATAGACTATGCTCCAAGCATTTCGGATACATACACCAATTACTCTTGTGTGCCCAGGAATGACAACAGAGGCCAATGCTCTTAGATTTGCAGCTTTCTAATTTTCCAAAGAAGACATTACCATCCAAGCACTGTGTAGTGACAATGGCAGTCTAGTATTCTAGCATGCATCAAAAGAACAAATGTGTGGACGTTCAGAGGTTATAGACATTAATACGCTTTGCGTGTGTCCTGAAGAGTGCTGCGTTTCTGAGGGTAGGCGCTAATGTAGTGAGAGGGTGTCAAGTGCTCAAAGGTCTAGAAGCAGGGCTATAGGGATTGAGGTACTTACTGCACAAGTATGAAAGTCTGAGCGCTCACATGAAAAGGCCAGGTGAAACTCCAGGGCTCTGGAGGAGTTGGAAACAAGTGGGTTCTGGGGCTTGTGCTCATCATCAGCCTAGCTCCAGCCTCAGTGGGAGACCATGTCTCAAAGGGATAAGGCGGAGAATAATGTCTCATCTGGTGTTCACACAGGCATGAACACCCATATACACATGTGAAACCAACACACACACACACACACACACACACACACACACATCACACACATATACACCTAACATAATAGTTATATACATACATACATACAGACAGACAGACATGCTTACATACATACCCATCTCTAATGTCTGAGTTTAATGAATGAAAACAGAGTCTTTGTCTCTATTCATGTCACTGAAATAATATTCCTTTTGGCTGTGACCTATGGCAACATATGAGAATCAAGTCAGAAGTATACATCTTTGAGTTTTTCGTTTGTTTGGTTTTTGGTGTCTTTTTTTCCTTTTTTTTTTTTTTGGAGCTGGGGACCCGAACCCAGGGCCTTACATGCTAGTCAAAAGCGCTCTACCACTGAGCTAAATCCCCAACCCTTTTGGTGTCTTTTTGTTGTTGTTGTTGTTGTTTCTTTTAGTTTTGGTGTCCTTTTTATTTTTATTTATTTATTTATTTATTTATTTATTTATTTATTTATTTATTTATTTTAATTCTTTAATCCATTTTTTACAGTCCAGACTTCCTCCTCTCAGTCTGCCCCCTGCCTACTCCCCATCCCATACCTCCTCCTCCTCCCCCCAACACCCATCTGCACCCCTGTCTTGAAAAGGATGTCCCCACCTCCCACCCCCACCCACCATGCCTCCCCACCCCTGGAGCCTCAAGTCTCTACAAGGTTAGGTGCATCTTCTCTCACTGAGGCCAGACCTGAGAGATCTCGGGGATTCAGGTCAGTTGAGACTGCTGGTCTTCCCATGGGGCTGCCCTCCTCAGCTTCTTCCAGCTTTTCCCCAATTCAACCACAGGAGTCCCTGGCTTCAGTCCGTTGGTTGAGATGACATAGGTTTTAACTGCTTTCTATGATTTGGGGATTCAAATATGAGCCAGGTATCTGGGACTTTCCCCACTTTAAATGTGATAGGATAGGTTGGGGATTTAGCTCAGTGGTAGAGCTCTTGCCTAGCAAGCACAAGGCCCTGGGTTCGGTCCCCAGCTCCGAAAAAAAGAAAAGAAAAAAAATGTGATAGGATAGAGTTACACAGATTAGAGGAAATCATGCTGAGACTACACTGTGATAATTTTGAGTTGAAAGCAAAGTTATGTCTTTGAACAGTTGTTCTTTAAATATACGTGATGTTCTATCCTGCTATCTACCTTCCAAGAGCCTCCAAATATACACTTCACTTTCCCTATCTAACCTCTGCACCTGGTACATGGAAACAGATGGGAAAACCCAAAATCTCACTTAAAGCCGCTTTTGAATGTGTCTTGAACGGATGTTGGAAATTCTTTGAGTCAGTCACTGTACCAAAACTCTGCCATCTGGTGGCTGTGAGCATCACTACAACTCATCCAGCAGTAAACGCAGACCGAGTTCACTAACTTTCACTGGGACTGTGTGGATTAGATTATATATGTTTACCTTATTTAAAGAAGTATAGTTGCTAGATCCACAAATATGATGTCTAGGTTTTATCTTTCTAGCAACCTTAACAATATGTGGCCAACATTCCATTGGATATGAATTTTTAGTCTGTCATGAAATGTCTTCCAGTTTTTAGGAGGCGAACAAAGGCCATCCAATCCAGTATATGAGTCCTTCCTATTTCCTGTCCTACGGAATCCAGCTTTAAACCTTAGGAAACTCGTTTAATTTACACAGCTCACTATCCCACAACTACGATGAACTCACAGATCCCTATCTGCCTCTGCATTCCCAGTGTTGAGATGACGGCACCATCGCAACTATCTGAAGCAACAATATTTTGGGACAGATGCTGTATAATCAGGTGTTCATCGCATGACACTTCATCATCTGTATCATTTATTGTAATGAATTCCAAAGCAATCCTATCATGTTTGCCAGGATTATTTCCCATCCCTATTGGTTCCACTTAAACCCAAAGGAGGAGGGATATTGTAAAATGGCGCTAAAGCCAGGGAACACTGGACCATATCTTAGCTTAGTTCTATAGGAAATGGGAAAGTCTATCTGGAATGTTGTGAAAGGCTTCCCAGGAGAGTGAGAGTGTGATGGAACAGTGCTTCTCAACCAGTGAGTCGTGACCCCTTTGGATCTAATAATCACCCTTTCATAGGCATCACCGAAGACCATTGGAAAACACAGACATTTACAATACAATCTATAACAGTAACAAAATTCCAGTTATGAGGTAGCAACAAAAAGAATTTTATGGTGTGGGGGCTACCACAACATGAGGGACTGTATTTTAACTGTTCTGCATTAAGAAGATTAGACATCAAAATAGGAAAATTAATTAAGCCGAAAGAAAGAATTGTTTTTCTGTAGTGTGGAACAATAAAGATACATTGTACCAGTGCATCAGAAGGCTTTGTGTCAGAGTGTATGAGTGTATGTGTGCGTGTGCGTGTGCGTGTGCGTGTGTGTATGTGTGTGTGTGTGCTCGTGCACGTGTGCATATGTGTGTGTGTGTGTGTGTGTGCGTGTCTCATGGCATGGCTGCTGTTCTATGCACAACAGTATGGAAGGCAGATACGACGAAGGCAATTGAAGAATAATGAGAGGCTGTGTGTGTTCCCAGCATTATAAGGAAGGTTGGTATCAGAATGTAGAGCAGCACTTGGTTATAAATAACATTTAGGAGATACAGTATAGGGTGTCAGCCATGTGTTGGGAGGAGAGAGCAGCAGGTATTGTTGTCTCTGCATTAAATCCAACTCCTGATATGTAAAAATGATTTTAATTTTTAATGGTACAATTAAAAACCAAAAAAGGAACCAAGGCTTTTTCCATCGCTGATATAAGGTTAGGTGGCTATGATGCTGCCAAGCCACTGTACAGTAAGTTTTCTCATGAACAGCAGAGACAATAGCAATACAATCTCTACCTTGGCTGATGAGACAAGAGCCAGAGCTTCTAAGCCGTGCCTCATTCAACACGAGACTCTTAATTACTTCCTGCTTCAGTCTAATTTGAAAATGATACTACAGTCATGGAGAATCATGTTATCACAAATTAATAAAGACTGTGTGCTGGAAGCAAACTGAGGGCATGTTAGTGGAAGTGCCTCTGTTAACAGGGGCTGCGGCCATCTCTAGGTGCTTCCTGATGAGAGCAACCCGATGGTTTATATACATACGTCTAACACCGGGAAAGGGGGATCTTGATGATAGAGAACTGGCTTTGCTGCAGATATTCATATAGTAATAAAAAGAAAAAAACTCGATTAGGGAGGTAACATGATTTCTCACAGGAAGGCTGACTTGTGGAAGGAAGGGTATTCAGTTCCATGGCAACAGTGCTTCTAGGCACCAGTGTGACTATTTCCTGCATTGTGTCTGTCCAGCATTTATTTTTCTCTTCCTGATTGTACTTGGTTTTCCCCTGGAGATCCCCTCTCTCCACAATAGGATAACTCTCATATGACCATAAGTTGAAGAACATGCCCACACACTCCAGAGTTGAAGGGATACCAGAAGCTGAGAGCTGTCCCTCCTGCCAGATGCTTCTCTCTTGCAAGGAGGCCAGGTAGACAATCTGGCTTCTGCTGGAGCTAATCATGCCAGCAGCTGCTGCCTTGTCTATTTCTGCTGCTTTTATGCTGTAAGCTTTCCAGAAGTTTGACTGTTTATAATCTAGGGTGGGAGGAGTGGGGATGAGGTGCATGATGATCGACTGTTTTGTTAGCATTTTAGAAGGAAGGAGAACATTATGACTTACTGCGTTTCTGCCAGCTATCACTTTGTTTGATGTTTTACATATTTTATCATCAATAAATTGTCTCGGAGAGTAAATTTATTTTTACATTAATGGATACACACACTTGAACAAATCTTGTAATGCTAAATTTGATTTATACTTCTAGGACAAAGTCATCTTGGACAGGATGGATTCATATAAGAAAGCAATGGTATCTTTCTATAGGTAGAGCCACATGATGCGATTCTGATTAGTACAGTGAAATTATCTATGCACATTATCTCAGTCTCATCTCAAAGGTACATCATTTTCTTATTCTATTCAAAAAGAATTCTGAAATTTGAAATCATTTCCATTTATTTGTCTATTCCTTTTATATCCTAATCACTGCCCCTCTTGTTCGCCCCTCACAGTCCCCACCCGCCTTTCCTTTCTCCTTTGAGAGGGTACCCCTCCTAGCAGCCCCCTACCTGACACACCAAGTCTCTGCATGGCCAGGCACACCCCCACCCACAAGGCAGCCCAGGTAGAGGAAGAGATTTTTACAAACGGCTAACAGCTTTAGGGACAGTGGCTGGGCCGTTCCTTCAGTCCCTGCTCTATCTTTGTCCCCGCATTTCTTGTAAACAGGACACGTTTTGAGTCAAAACTTTTATGGATGGGTTGATGTCCTCCCTTTACTGGGGATCCTGTCTATAGGGGGCTGTCTCTTCAGGTTCCGTATCCCCACCGTTACGCATCTCAGATAAGGTCATCTGCACTGACTCCTGGGATCCTTGACCATCCCAGGTCTCTGCCTACCCACACCAGACGCAGATTGCAGATTTCCATTCATTCCCCGGGCCCTCTGGCCCTCTCTCCTGTCTCACATCACACCTGATCCTGACACATCCCATTCTCTTCCCAGTCCTCTCTTCCATCCAGTTGCCTCCCTCCATCTATCTCCTGTGATTACTGTATCCACCCCACCCACCTTTGGAAGTGAGATTCCAGCATCCTTGTTGAGATTCTTTGGGTCTGTGGAGTGTTTAATTGGGTATCCTGTACTTTATGCCTAATACCCACTTCTCAGTGAGTACATAGCATCCATGTCATTTTTGAGTTTTGGTTACCTCATTTAGGATGATATTTTCTAGTTCCATCCATTTGCCTACAAAATTCGTGATACCGAATAGTATCCCATTGTGTAAATGAACCACAGTTTTTGTATCCATTCTTAGATTGAGGGTCATCTGGGTCGTTTCCAGTTTCTGACTATCACAAATAAAGCTGCTATGAGAGTATAGTGGAGCAAGTGTCCTTGTGGTATGGGAACACATTTTGGGTACATTCCCAGGAGTGATATACTGGGTCTTCAGGTAGAACTATTCCCAGTTTTCTGAGAAACCACCAGATTGATTTCCAGAATGGCTGTACAAGTTGGCATTCCAACCAGCAATGGAGAAATATTCCACTTTCTCTACATCCTCACCAGCATGTGCTGTCATTTGAATTTTCGATCTTAGCCATTCTGATGGGTGTAGGATAGAATTTCAGGGTGGTTTTGATTCATATTTCCCTGATGACTAAGAATGTTGAACATTTCTTTAAGTGCTCCTTGGTCATTTAAAACTTCTCTGTTGAGTATTCTCTATTTAGCTCTGTACCCCATTTTTAACTGGGTTATTTGGTTTGTTGGTGTCTTGTTGAGTTCTTCATATATTTTGGGTATTAGCCCTTTGTTGGATATAAGGTCAGTGAAGATCTTATATTATTATTTTATGTGTATATGTTTTGCCTGCATGTATGTTTAGTCTTCACGTGTGTACTTCCAGTCTGCAGAAGCCTGAAGGGAGTGTAATATCTCCTGGAACTGGACTAACAGACAGTCATAAGCTTCTGTCTGTTCTGGAAAATGAACCAGGCTCCTGTGTAAGAGCATTCAGTGCTCTTAACTGCTGAACTCTCTTTCTACAGTGCTGTTTTTCACTTCTGGGAGGATAAACTTAAATATAAAACCATCTACTTGGGGGAATTTTATTTTTAATTTTTCATTGTGTATCATAGTTTTGAGGTTCTTCCAGGTTTATTATTTCTTTTTCAGACAAATTTAATAAGTGTGCCAGCTGGCTCTTTTATCAATTCAACACAGCCTGGAGTCATTTGAGAGGAAGGAAACTCAACTGAGAAAATTCATGCATAAGATCAGGCTATTGGGTATTTTCTTAACTAGTCCCATTGTGGTGGTGACACAGTCCCTTGGCTGGGTGGCTCTGGGTTCTATAAGAAAGCAAGCTAAACAAGCCAGTAAGCAACTCCCCCCATGGCTTTTGCATCAGCTCTTGCCTCCAGGTTCATGTTTGAGTTTGTGCTTTGATTTCCTTCAGTGATGAACAGGGATGGGGAAGTGTAAGCCAAAAGAATATTTCCTCCTCAGTGTTTCATTACAGCAATAGTAACCCCAACTAAGAAAAGTTATGATTTTCAGGAGATTTAGCTATTTCTTTTAGCTTGTCAACTTATTGGAGAAAAACTGTTTAAAATACAATCTTAATGTTCTCTTAAACTTTGTCCTATCTTTATAGTTTATTTTTCTTTATATCCATAATATTGCTTGTTTGAACATTGGCTAATAGTGAGTCATTGTGAAATTTGAAGGAATATAGTATACAGACTGTATTTGTCAGTGTGAATTAAGTTCCTTGGATCACAATTAGCTTATGTACAATTGGTTAATTAATTAATTAATTAATCACAATATGTGCCCACAAAAATAACAATTATATAAAGTATAAGATGGCCTCATGAATTAAATAATGATATGTATATCACTTTTACTTAAGAGATCGTTCTAGAATTTTGCTGATTTTGTCACGAAGAGTACCATTAGGTTTTGTCAATCATTTCTGTCACTTATATTTCCTTTTTGTAACTTGTTCTGTTTTTGTTTCTGTCTTTTTCTTTACTTTGTTGTTCTGCATTCTTTTTCCCTCTAAATTCTCAATTTGGGTATTTTGCTTTTTAGTTTTTATGATTTCCCCTTTATTAGTCTGAAGAGAGCTCTGAAGTTTCTTCTTGTATCTAATTTAGTAATATATCCAAGTATTTTGATGTGCACTGTTATTGTTGCTGTTTCAACTCTTCCACAACTACTTAGTTGTTGAAAATGTGTTCATTTGGATTCCAGATATGTTCTCAAAGCGGTTCAGTTTCCTTCATTTCTAGTTATGCTCATGTCAGCAATACTGCCTGCATTGTATATTAATTCAGAAATGCTGAAAATCAAGAGCCTAGTACAGGGTATATATTTTTTACATGTTTGAAGTGTGTTTCAACAATATGTTCATTCTATATTTGATGACTGTCACATTTATGTGATGATCAGATGAAGTCTGCCCTGTATACTGCTCACAACTTGACCCTATCCTCTCCTTTCTCTTACTCTTGGGCTATCTTAAGGGTGGACTTTTAAAGTTTAGTAAAGAATGTTAATCATCAGAATTTCTACAGTATTTGACCAGAAGAAGAAGTACTGGAGGAATACAAAATTTAGTGCCTGCCTGCCTGCCTTCCTTCCTTCCTTCCTTCCTTCCTTCCTTCCTTCCTTCCTTCCTTTCTTTCTTGCTTTCTTGCTTTCTTGCTTTCTTGCTTTCTTGCTTTCTTTCTTCATTTGTTCAATTACAAGATTCAAATGCATTCTCATTGTATCCCATAATTACATTGTACTACTTTATAGTCTGTCTTTTCTGTCTGGTTGATTTTAAGTCTTCCGTTTTAAATATTCTTTCCTGTGCCTTTACATCAGTGAGTCTAGTTTGTTTTATAATAAAATGAAATCTTAGTATTCTGCTGAAATACATGAATTATTTTTTTTAATTCTGAACATTTACATTTCCAACCTTTGTTGGAAAACTATGACTCTTCTTGCTCTCTTTTCTAAACCTTCTTTTAATTCTTAATTTTTTGACATAATATAATTATACCCATAAAGTCTCACCAACATGACTGCTTCAATATGACTTGAGAAAGGATAACAACAAAAGACATGCTAAACAGGATGTGGAAACAAACCTGAATCCTCAAGTATAGACAAAGAACTGCAGTCAACTATGGGATGCTGAGAGCAAGAAAAATAGAATCTATTTTTTTTTTGAACTGGAACTCTAAGGACAAGTACTGTCCAAATGTTTTAAGTAAGCTTTTCAGGATCTTTCTACATGAAATGTCCTTGTAAGGGAAGTGAGGCTGAATGTTGACCAATGCCCTCTTGCTAACTCATGTGTGACCTGACTGTCTTCCTATCTTCTCATAGGTGTTCTGTATACTGGACCATTTTGTACTCTTTCTTCATATGTATATATGTATATATGCATATATGCATATATATATATATAAAATTTTCTGTTATCCTCCAGGGAAAATTTCAAAGATATTTTTATTCTCCAATATTCTGCTTAGCTGACTCTACTCTGTTAAGATTTATTCTTTTTTTTTATTTATTTACTTATTTTGTGTGTGTCTGTGTATTCAGTTGTCTCTGTATGTGTGTGTGTCCATTCATGTGTGTTTGTGTCTGTGTCTATGTGTGTTTGTGTGTGTATCTGTGTTTGTATGTTTCTCTGTGTGTATACTATGAATTTATGTGTGATACATGCATGCAGGAGCTCTCATTTAACATGAAGCTGGAGTTATAGCGCTTGTGTGCTGTACTATGGGTTTTGAGACCCAAGTCTATGTAAGAGTACTTTGCAGCAATTATATTTGGCCCTCTGTGTGAATCTCCTTTGATGGCTTAGTTTTCAGTTTTCAACTTCATATTTTTTACTTTCTCTTTTAGGTCTTTGATCACAGCTTACACATGTTACTACATCTTACTTATGCTGAAATTTGAAGTATTTTATGTTTAAGTCTGTTATCTGTACTGACTTTGAAGCATAACAACTAAATATTTTACAGCTAAATTTTTGTTTTACTTCAATTTATAATTTCCAAATATGAATTGAAGACTAATTTTCTCCAGAAAGAATAATTGTTTGTTTTTTCATATACCCAGAAACAATGTAAAAGTATACCCTGCTGTCACTGCTGTTTTGAACAATATAAAATGCAAATTTGAGTCTCAATAATTTTTAAAACATATAGAAAGATGGATCATGTTCTCCCCATCATCAAAAATATCCCTACCCCCACCATTCCTGTCATTTATGTCAAACTTAAAAAAGTTGCCAAAAAAAAACTCCTTCCCATTTTTATGTTTGATTTATTACTATGTCTGGACAGGTGATGATAGAGTACCACAGACTTCAGAGTTTTAAAAAAATAATTTCCACATAATTCTGGAGAATGGGAAGTCTGAGATCAGAGATTAAAAGAGAAATCAGTTTCTGGCAAAGGTGTTCTTCCTTGCTCATATAAGGCTGCCTTATCACTTTGTCCTCACATGGCCTTTCTGTCATACAAGTGCGGGTGGAAGTCTGGATAGGGACTAGGAGAGCGGAGGGCGAGGGAGAAGTAGAGGAAGGAAGATAAGAAAGGGAGACATAGGATGCTGGGGGAGAAGAAAAAGGAAACAAGGAAGGGGGCAGAAGTAGAAGAAGAAGACAAAGGGTTTGCTTGAGACCAGAAGGCTGGAAGAAAACTGTTATTAGAAGACATTACTACTTACTGCATCATGGCCCCACCTTATACCCAGACCTCAGTTTGTTCTAAATGTTTCTTTAGAGACCCATTTCCAAATACAGCAGGACTGAGCGCTAAGTTGTTTGAACAAGACTCTCTGGGGATACAAGCATTCATTATATAGCTATGGAACAGATATTTTTTCTTGATCCTGTAGAGGAGGACATGAAGTTGTAGATGCTCAACTTCTTCTATAATGGCTGTTCCAATTACAGCTTTTATGAAGAGGATAAAGGACATTGTTCTGTTACATCACTGCATGTAACTGTTTAGGAGGTTGAGAATGCCCTGAGTTCCACATGAAGCTGATGAATTTTCTACTTAATTTGTCCTTTTAAATTCATCTTTGGTCTCTGATAATTTCTTATAATCTCTCTTCAGGCTACTTATGCATAAAATGTGTATAATTTGAATTATATTTTATAACACAAATGTATTTGACATATGATCTTTCAGGCTGTAGAGATATATAGAAGAAAATAAAATAATATGAAAGATAATGAATTTATATGTGCTAATTCTAGAGATATACCAATCTTTTGTTAAATGATTGTTTAGCATTTTCCCAAATGCTCCGCATCTTGCACCTGCCTTTAATATTTTACGACATTTCTTTAAGGCTACAGCACGACACCTTTAGGCTCTTCATGAGACTGGTTTATGAAATTCTTACAATAAAGGTATTTTCTCTATAATCACATAGAAAATTATCAATGTCATCTAGTTCTAGCCTATGTTAAAAATGTACTTTATTGTTTCTAAAAGATCATTTTAGAACTGGTTTCTTCAAACCTGGATCCAGGCAATTTTCATATTATTCCTGCATTCTCCCTTGATTTCTCTTAGTCTAGAATGGTCCTTTCTAACTTTAAGGATCCCAATGTCTCAAGGAAAACTGACAGGCAGCTGTCCTAAACTATGGCTTCTGATAATGTCTAGAATATTTCTCCATTCTCCATATTCCTTGCTAACTAAAATAATATTTTGTTTTATTTTTGTATTTTTGTATTGTAATTTTGTATTTGAATTCACCATCTTTTAGTTGGATGTTTCCTACCTTGTTCACAGTGTTTAACCTATTTTGAAATGGCACATATATCTATAATCATAAATTTTGTATAGGTTTTGCAAGTGTTTCATTGTAAATTTCTCTAATTTCATCATTTAAGAGATTTGCATTCTATCACTGAGTGTTTTTTGCCTTTTGAAAAGTTAACTTTCAAGAGTGTTCACTGAGTAATTTTCTAATTCTATCCTTAGAGTTTATTAGATGGAAATATTCTAAAAGTAATTCTTTAGATATTCATATCATTGACACTGAGGTTCATTTCATATAGATAAAAGCGGATACTCATTTATAGTTTGTATAAAGCACCACTGAGGTTAAATGGCTGGAGCTGTAGTTTTCTTCAGTGTTGAAGTAAGTTGTGTTTCATTTTGTTTTTGTTTCACCGAGTTTTATAATGGAAGTTTCAAGTTGTTTTTATAAGGAGAAGAATATCAGTAAAATCATCAGAAATTCTAGTCAAGTTACTGCATTTCTGATTAGTACTTCTTGAGTTATCAAAAAGTTAGTCATAAGCTATTTTGGATAGCCAAACAAAAGCATGTTTTTTCTTTTTTTCTATTGGATATTTTATTTATTTACATTTCAAATGTTGTCCCCTTTCCCCCTCTCTCCTCTCCACTACCTCCTCCCTCTGCTTCTATGAAGATGCTACCACTTCCATACACATAATCCCACCTCAACACTCTGTCATTCCTCTACACTGGGGAAACAGGCCTTGACAGAACCAAGGGGTTCTTCTCCTATTGATGCTAGACAATGCCATCCTCTGCTACATATGCAGCTGGAGCCAGGAGTCCCTCCATGTGTACTCATTGATGGGTAGTTTAGTCCCTGAGAGTTCTGGGAGGGTCTGGTTGGTTGATATTGTAGTTCTTCGTATAGGGTTGTAAACCCCTTCAGCTCCTTCAGTTCTTTTTCTAACTCCTCCATTGTCTTTTTGCTCAGTCTGATGGTTAACTGCAAGCATCCTCATCTGTATCAGTAAGACTCTGAAAGAGCTTCTCAGGAGACATCCATTTCAGGCTCCTGTCAGCAAGCATTTCTTGGCATTAGCAATTGTGACTGGGTTTGTTGGCTGCACATGGGATGGATCCCCAGGAGGGGAGGGGCACCATCATAGAAGCAATGGGAGGGAGTGAAATAGGGGGGTTATACAGAGGAAACTAGGAAGGGGAATAATATTAGAAATGTAAATAAGTAAAGCAACCAATAAAACGTTTAAAAATTAAGCACTAACACCTCCCTGAGATAAGTTCTGCATCTTTTTTTTCCCGCATCATAACCAATTTATTACCAAACCGTCCATATCATTTTTCTTTCATTGAAAAAATTAAGTATAGTAAAAATATACAACATGATTTATATATATATATAAATATATATACATATATGCACATATTTAAGGAGAAACATGGTTGATCAAGGACAACTGCAGGAGGTCAATGAATTGGCCCAGATGATAGATGAGTCAGTGCAGATGCAAATTAAATATTTATGTGCATATATGTGTATGTATATATAATTTGGTTGTATACGTTTACTACATACAATAATTAAAATTATATATACATTTATATATTATATATAGTACATGTATTAAATTAGCTGAGTCAATTAACATGTCCATATATAAAATTTCTAATATATAAAATAAAACTTAAAATTATATATATATATATATATAGTACACTAATTACTATAGTTGAGTCAGTTAACATTAATATATCCATCATCATCACCAGTCATAGTTGCTATGCACATATATGTATGTGAGAACACAAAAATCTACTCTTAAGTTTAAGATATATATACATATATATATATAAAACTATAATCAACATTACATTATATCCTTAAAATATATTCATCTTTTTTTCATCTTTATTAACTTGAGTATTTCTTATTTACATTTCAATTGTTATTCCCCTTCCCGGTTTCAGGGCTAATATCCCCCTAACCCCTCCCCCTCCCCTTCTCTATGGTTGTTCCCCTCCCCATCCTCCCCCCATTACCGCCCTCCCCCCAACAATCACGTTCACTGGGGGTTCAGTCTTGGCAGGAACAAGGGCTTCCCCTTCCACTGGTGCTCTTACTAGGCTATTCATTGCTACCTATGAGGTTGGAGCCCAGGGTCAGTCCATGTATAGTCTTTGGGTAGTGGCTTAGTCCCTGGAAGCTCTGGTTGCTTGGCATTGTTGTACATATGTGGTCTCAAGCCCCTTCAAGCTCTTCCAGTTCTTTCTCTGATTCCTTCAACGGGGGTCCCGTTCTCAGTTCAGTGGTTTGCTGCTGGCATTCGCCTCTGTATTTGCTGTATTCTGGCTGTGTCTCTCAGGATCGATCTACATCCGGCTCCTGTCGGCCTGCACTTCTTTGCTTCTGCATCTTTTTAATTTCCATTCTATGCTTTAGTGAAATAAATATTATTTTTTGTTCTCTGTTTATTCTTTAAAGACAGTGTGATCTCCATACTTCAATGGTAATTTTCCAAAAAAAAAAAATCCCTAAGATTTTATTCATCCCATCCTGGAATGGTGATACATATCTTTCTTCCCAGAACATGAGAGGTGGAGGCAGGTAGATCTATTTAAGTTCAAGGCCAGGCTGATCTACACTGTGTGTTCGTGACCAGGTCTTAGGGAGACCCTGCCTCAAGAAAATCTATCTTTTATCCATAGGATTTTGTTTGCAATTAATTAGAATCTCTTTCTATTAACAAAAGGTTAGTATAGAAATAAAAGCATTACTGAAATGATTATCTGTATTTTTAAGGCATGTCAGGAGAGGGGGGGGGGAGGGGGGAGGGAAGGAGGGGGGAGAGGAGAGGAGGGAGAGAGGAGAGAGAGAGAGAGAGAGAGAGTGTGTGTTAAAATTGCAACTTCTTAGTCTCTAAACAGAAGCTTGATTGCTGGGAGTTTGGGAATTTAAACAAACAGTATTAGTGCTGTGTGAAAACATTGATTATTCTCCCTGGCTTTTTATTTTATCAATATCTTATTATATACAGAAAATAAAAACAACATAATACAGAATTTTACTTTAAAGGCAAATGGACAGGTTTACATGAAATAAAACTAATGAAAATGGTCTCGAGCAAGTCACTACTGAAGCTTTAATTAATTAGGTGACACCAAGAAAAACATTCTACATTAATGTGCTTCACCACCAGGATAGATATTTTTATCAGTTGTTCTGAAGCTAACCTTATAAGTTAATGTTTAATGGGATAAAATCTTGTGACAAACATTCAATATTCAATTTGTCTATATAGGAAAAAATACACAAAAGATTCCTAAATGTAAATATTTTACTGAACACTTATTTAAATGTTTATCTAAAATAAAGTATAAAAGCTAAATAAAAATATTTATTGTCAATTGATTGTGTGTCATACCAGGAAGACAAGGAATACTGTCACTGCCTGTTGTGCATATGCCATTTTTAAGTGATCAGAAACAGCCTGATAATTATCATTCTCGCAGCAAACAACTCATTAAATGCCATGTGTCAGATATGTGTCCCAGCACTGAGAAAGCAAAAATTGGTAAGACAACAATTATTCATTTGTGCTGCTCACAGTCTCTTTAGAAAATTGTGTACCAGGACAGCAGGAGGTGACAATCACAAGTTCTTCAGTAGAATATGGGAAGGGAACTGTGAGTGACTTGAAAAGAACAAGAATCCCTTTGTCTGAGACACATCTTTTTTGAGAGTTTCTTTTAATGGTGACACTTTAGATTTGGGTGTTGAAGACTGAATACAAGCCTTCCAACTAAAGAAATGTGGAAAATCTATGAAAAAGAAAACTGAGAACCAAGGCCATTTGTAAAACCAGACAGTTTAAAACAGCATGTGGTATTCAGAAAGCAGAGCGTGTTCTCTCTAATTGAAGTAGAAATGTGTGAGAGTGAGTGTGATGTGGTTCCATGTGCTCGAAGACTGGACAGATTGAGAGATGCAAAAGAAATTTGGGCTTTTAAACTCTAGGTGTCCAGCAAAACTGTGGTATAATTTAGGTAGTCATACATTCTCCATTTGGGGGGATACAGTGTAGTTAAAGGTATCAGCTTGAAGGGAATTTACAGTTGATGGAGGATGACTCACAGTAATGGTGATAAGAGTGTTCAGGCTGTTTGAGTGGATAAGCCCTTGGACAATTGAAAATTGTAGAAGGAAGTAATCAAGAGCTATTATGAAGAGTCTGAGTGAGTCTAACACATTATCTTATTAAGTCCAGAAGAGTAGTTCACAGAACTCTTCTGAAGGCAGTTCTCGGAGCATGGTTTCAGGAATGTAGAGGTTTTAGATGGTCTTCACCTGGGGATAAAGGTATCCCCAGGACTATGGAGGATTAAGGTTACATGCATATGTATCATGTCCCATAAGCGTCTATCTATCTCTGTCTTCCCATCACTATGATGATAAGCACAACTCACCATGCCCCACTTTTCTTTCTGTGGGTACTGGAGATCAAACATTATTTAAGTATATAACTATGCATCTTTCTATTTCTTTTTTTTTTTTTTGGTTCTTTTTTTTTTTTCGGAGCTGGGGACCGAACCCAGGGCCTTGTGCTTCCTAGGCAAGCGCTCTACCACTGAGCTAAATCCCCAACCCCGCATCTTTCTATTTCTTAATAGTAAGGACTGATACTTATTATTAAACGATGTGGTTGAGGACATCCACAATCATCCAGATCTTGAATGTTATCTTACACAAGTTCATTCTACAACTGGTGACAGCTCATATTAATGCTCCAATTATCTCCACTTTTTTCCTCTCTCCATCGCTGCCTTTCATTCAACTATTTTTTACAGTATGCACTACATAGCATCTTTAGTCATTGGTCAAGGTCATTATTGAAATGTGACAAACAGTCTTGTGGCTTCATTGTTTCAATCTAATGTGAATGCGAATGACTTAATGCTCCTGAAGGTACCAAGTCAGAAACTTAAGTGGCAAGTATGAACTACACAAGGACCATAAAGGATGGTGGTGGGAGCCAGTCAGCATTGCTTGACTTTAAGCCAAGGCAAGCACGACACAGAAGATATTTCTATGTATTACTAAGAAGAAACTTCTAGTGTGAACTGCTAATGGAACTTATTTTGTGCTCTTGTGACTTTCTCTAGAGAAATGTGTTTTTGCCACAGCGCTAAACAACATAGCTTTAAATCAGAAGCATGGAGTGTGGTTTCCCTGGTACCATCTGGAAAGAATCAGTTCTTCACCTATAATGTTTCTAAGCCACCACAAATGGGAGCAGTGCGAAGATAGCTCATGGAAAGTTAAAGCTATAAGTTTTTGATTTCCATGATTTTGGAACTGTTATAGAGCAGAAATCTTGATAGATAACTTATATGTTTGGTATTTTATTCAATATAAATTTTGTGTCGTAGATCTTGTAAATTCATGGACCTTTGTAAATAAATGTACCAGTTCTTCGATATTCATAATTAAAACATGCATGTATACTACAGCATAATTATTTTGTAAAATATAAAACAACACTGAATTTGTTGCTTTTTAATATATAGCTGTGTACCTTCTATCCCACTTCAGATGCCTTATGAATTTTGAAATTATAATTAAACTGGGTCCTGAACATAATGACTATCAAACAGCAATTTAATGTATCCATTTTGTAATATTAATTTAAATATAAGTCATTATTTTCCCCTCTTGTTCTCTCTACATTTGAATTTCCTCAATTAATTTAAATGTAAATATTCTTTACACAAATTACCTCTTCAAATCCTTGAAAGAAAATTTCAAATTTGTTGCCTAATATGCAGAGCTAAAATAAGTCTTTTTTTTCCATAGAACTCTAAAGTAAAGCCATTTAGTCATTATAATTTTTCTTCCCCCGCCCCCCCGGGGCTGGGGACCGAACCCAGGACCTTGCGCTTCCTAGGCAAGCGCTCTACCACTGAGCCAAATCCCCAACCCCCATTATAATTTTTCAAAATGGGTTTTCATTTTTCCAGCAAACTGCATTTCCTTTTGGTCAGTGTAACAGCAATATCTACAAGAAAGGCAATGGACTAAACCTGTTTGATTTATCATCCAGAAGAAACTGTATTCTCACATACAATATAAATTACCAGCTAGGACTCTTAATACTGAATTTCAGAACATTTTGTTGTATTTATTTATTTACCTGTACCCGTGCATGCTCCACATAGTGAACAACTTGTTCAAATCAGTTTTCTCCTTCTAACATTTGAGTTCCAAGTGTCAAACTCAAGTTACCAGGGTTAACTAAAATCTTCTTTACCAGCTAATCCAGTTTGCAGGTCCCAAGGATATTTACGTTAGACAGCTGCTTGACCTACTGTGAGAAATATCAAAATATCCCCTGGTGTTTTTTGGAAATAGATGCGGAACTGAGATAGTCATGTTGTATAGAACAGATAAAAACTTATTAATTGATCTTTTTTTAGGACTGCCAGTTCCTGCCAACAAAGTAGGCAAAATTGCTAAGATTTTGCACAGTGCATGCATTTGTTGAGAGACCCATGCTTTCCAAAACATTTATCAATCAACAGTGAAATAATAACACATTAACAATCTAGCCTTGGCAAAAATGAAGTAAATCAATACACGAAAGAAAACCAGTAAAAATTAAATAATAACACTTGTCCGATCCCTTTGGAGTTGGAGTTAGAAAGAGTTTTTAGTCCATTGGATAAGAATAGTGCATTAGGTACTTTTTGTAGCCATAATAAAAATACCACAACCAGTATGGAAAACTAAAGTTTATTTTGGCTTATGTGTCCATAGAGTGAGTCCATAACAACCTCGGGGGTCAGGGAGAGGTGTGACAGTAGATGGCAAGAGCAGGAAGCTACAATGTCACATCTTTGAAACCCAGGCAGAAAGTAGAAAAAGTGAACATGAAATGGAAAAAAATTATGCACTCTTATAGCTGCACATATGACATTCTTCTTCCATAAAGGCTTCACCTCTTAAAGTGTCAATAGTCTCCCTAAACAGCACCTCCAACCAGAAACTAGGTGTTCAAATACAGGGGCCTGTGAGGGACATATCTCATTGGAAGCACCAGGGATGTATACCAGAGCTTGTTAAGAAATCAGAATGGGAACTGTGAAGAATGAGTGGTGAGAATGTGGTGGACACAGTTCTCCACCAGCCAAGTTAGACCTGCTTTCCCGCAGCTTGCATACGCACATGGTTAAAGAAAATCTTAAATTAATCTTGCCACGTTAGAATCCAAAATTTCCTGAGACCTCTAAATCTTTCTTTGGCCCAGGTCTTTACTGCCTGTCATTTCAGTTACCCAATAAATGATTCCTTAAATCACTCTAGTATAGCCAACTAGGAGGTTATTCAAATTAAGACACTGTGGTCAGAAACAGACCTTCTTCAGGGTAAAAAAAAAAAAAAAACAAACCACTATCAATGCTATTGCTATAAAGGAGAAAGGGGTGTTTTCTAAGACCATGCTGTGTACCAAACACTGGGGTACGCACTTAGCATTCATCAGTATCACACTCAATTTTCCAAATATTCAATGCTGACAATTTCCAAGAATGTTTGTGAGCAGCGTGTTCCAACTTTTTTCATTGGAGAGTAAGTTTCCTACTGTTACCACACTGTTCTCATTGTTGTTGTTTATTTTTGTTTTTTTTTTTTAAGCTGGATGAAATTAAGAGAGTTCTTAGAGAAGGTGGAGCTTAAAGATGTAATTACAAAGTTTATTTCCCGCTTTTAAATGGGTAACACACATCGCTTCTCGGCCTTTTAGCTAAGATCAAGTGTAAATGAGTAACACTTTACATTTTCATAGGGATTTCAAGGAGTTAATAAAATTCAAATACAAATAACCCCCACATTACCATTGTTATTCTTAGGTGAGAGGCAGCTCAGATCTGTGGAAGTATTAAATATTAAAGTCTACAAATGTGTTTATGAAAAATGCAATATTTATTCTGAAAAAATGTACTGTGGGCAAGGAAGAAATGGTTTCACCTTGCCATGAGGTTTTATGCTCTGTCTTCAAAAGGACAACAGATAAGAACCTCTTTCTAGCATTGTTGTAATTATTTAAACTTAAATTTGAAATGTTGTTTATGGAGTCTTAGTAATACATGGGTTGAAAGGTATTTCTGTTGTCTCTTAACTGAGAGACTAGAGACAGTTAGATGGCATCTCTGAATTTGAGCTCCTAAATCAGTAAGGTGAGAGTAAGTTTTCCCGTCATGTTATGTGAAGATCAGCTATACATACCTGACACTTGGCCATCACTCAATACTTTGATCCTTTCCTTTATATTTTTATGGTCATAGACCATGTTAAAATATCTGGACCTCTGATTTTTTAGTGTGAGGAATCATATAGACTCAATAGTCTTTATGACATAAAATTCCTAAAATTATGAAAGTTTGTGTTCTTAATCCTTCAACCGTGTCTGTGCCAAGAAACTCTTTATTGGTGGAAGCAATTTCCTGATTAGAGTCAATTGCTCTCAGAGCCAACTTTGACTGGACAGTTAGAAGAAACGAAGCTGAGTATTGTACATGCATGTGCCTCATGACAGGTTTCACTGCACACATTAGCCTCTCTATGGTTCAGTTTCTTCATCTGAGAAAGTAGAAGTTACCAAATCTTTCTCGAAATGTTATCATGAGGTCTAAGAAGTGAATTATTTTAATGTACAACAACTATGAACATTTTCAACCCCCACTGAGATCACTGATAACTTGTAGAAGGAACTTGTACTTTGTATGAGAAAAATCTAGTAGCATGGTCTTTAAAAATGGTATTACATGACTAAAGAATTGGTTATGTGATTAATAGCACATACTGCTCTTTCAGAGGTGCCAGGTTCAGTTCCCCGTACATATGTGGTGCTCAGAGCGGTCTCTAAGTCCAGGAACAGGGTTCTGGTTCCTTCTTCTGAGTTCTGAAGACTCATGGACACATTAAGCATATACACATACCCTTAGGCACACATACATACATACCCATAAAATCATAAAGAAATAAACATTGAGTTTATTTAAAAAAAAAAACCCTGAATTATGGAGCATACTAAATCGATCTTGCACCCCAAATCTGCTGTATAGTAGACGAAAAACATCTCTGGATGAGTTTCCAATTAATTTCTAAATGAATAAATTCCTAAAGTCACACACTTAAGTATTTTTCTAAATTATATGGGATAACAGAAAATATCTTCCCAAATACAAGATAAGAATGGAAATCCAGGGAGAATCAGTTTGGAGATTTCAAAGGATCTTTTGGAGTAATGGAAGTCATGAATGATTTAATAATAATGCAAAGGCATCACAAGGCTTTGTTTGTGGAGAGCTAATTCACTGAAAAGCGATGATTAATTTGATTACCTCAGTATTCCTCTACTTCCGTGTGAATTCTATGACCACAGGATTGAGCTCTTCTCTTGTATTAGCGCTTTTAATCCACAAGCATGAGAATCAATCTTTTTGCCTTCTAAAATATTTTCTATTTTTTTCAATATTTTAACGTTTTTATTTCAGATATCCTTTACATCCTGAGTTAGTTTTGTTCTAAGGGTTTGCTGTTGTTATTCTTGTTGTTGTTGTTGTTGTTGTTTGTGGCAATTGTGAATGGGTTTGTTTGTTTGATTTCTTGCTTACCAGGTTTGTTACTGGATAAGGAAAATGATCCTTTGTTGATGTTGTTTTTGTATCCTACTACTTTGCTCTATCGAACTTAAACACGAGTTTTAAGACCTAATATGTCATATGCATATGATATGCAGATAAAGGCATTTTTGTGTCTCCCTTTCCTGTCTGGATTCCTTTTCTTTCCCTTTCTTGTCTTGTTGTAGCTAATGTACCATACAAGTAAGAATGCGGAACGCGGGAAAGGGAATAACAATCGAAATGTAAATAAGAAATACTCAAGTTAATAAAGATAAAAAAAAAAGAAAAAAAAAGAATGGGGAATGAAGACAGCCTATCTCGTTCTTGGTTATAGCAGAAACAAGTTAAAACCGAAGGAAATACAAGTAAGGCATTAAGTCTGCCTTTAAAAGACAAATATGACAGGTTTACTCCCATTCATGGTTCTTCTATTTTAGAGAGCTACATAAAATTATACATGTGTAAATGGTATAGAAGTAGAAGAAAAATGGTTTAGGGTAACAAAGAGCAAAGAGAAAACTAATGGGAGTGAGGAGGAGTGACAGAGATGTTAATGAAGTATGAGAACAAGGAAATTGATAAAAAAAATTCATTAGATCCTTGCATAAAAATAGCCTTGTATAACCTGGTATTGGATAATATATAGTGGGGGGCGGAGCAACGAGGATAGTAAAATAGTGCTAATAAAATTCTATTCTGTACTCTGAAAGAAGAGTAGTAAGGCAAGAATTAGACTGTAAAGTCGTATGCAGATGCTTTCCATTGCTTACTAAACGCTTCCTATGTTTCAAACCCATGAAAAATCACTTGGCATTGATTGACACTTGTAATCCTATTATATACCTTAGGAATCATTAACACTGAATATACAATTATCCTAAATAAATTGTATGATTTGCTTAATGGACAGCTTGGCTTACAGAGTCTATGCTATTTAATTTTCACATAGATTTGGCTACCTGCTTTGCCTTAAAACTCTACACTGTGATTTTGACAGGATCGTTTCAGAGAAAATAAATACGAGACTAACATAGTACCCTGTTACTATTAGCAATGACAGTACAGTGAGAGAATTATAAAATTGTAGGTAGAAGCGATGGCATCGAGAAATAGAAGTCTAAAGTACAGTATCTGAGAAACAGAGATTGAGTACCTAATGCCTGTTGTGAATATTCCTGATCAAATATTCTCTGTTATTGACAATGATATGAGAGACCCTGGGAGCTTGGTTAAATTTGTCAGAAACTTGATATCTACAAAAAAGTAACATTATAATAAGATCGCAAAAGCATTGTGAATCATGGATACAGAAAATTAATTTCCTTTCAGTGTTTGGGACCTTGTCTTCCATATTTGAAATAGAGAAGAATAGGTGCCCTTAGTAGAACCAAAGAGATGGATGCTTTTAACACTGACTGCAATCAGTTTCTAGAGAAGAAATAGAATGCAAAAGGAATGGCTAAAACATTACCACAGGAATTTTGAACAACCATCCTGTGCTAAAACAGGGCTCAGTCTTCGTCAAACCTGACCCACTAATGATGTCAGTACAGAGTCCTGACAGTCATTAAAGGTATTGTGTTGCTAGCTGCATGCTTGAAGCAAAACAGGCTGACAAGCCTCAAGTATTCTAGCCCCTAGCCAAAATAAAAAAAAAAATAAAGTAAAAATAAATTGAACTCTAAGAAATTGCCCTGAAGTCTGGTTTCATGGAAAGTAGAAAAATTAGCTGTAAAGGTCCCCTACCCCATTACAAACTAACAAACATGAAAAGTCTGTAAAAACTTCATTTTCAAAAGGTAGATGTTATTTCAAAACACATTTTTATGACTGTATGCATTTGTAGAAACTGATGATCTCACTGACATGTCCCTAGATTTCTCTCTGGGTGTCTTGTAAGTTTAAAAGAAAACTGCACGTTAAATTTTATTTCCATTATTAGCTTACTATATATGCATCCTTACGTTCAGCTGTCCTTCTATGGTATATAATTCATTATAGTTTATCTTTTGTCAATAGCATATTGCCTCTCCAGTAATGTGGAAAATTCACCTTATTCTGCCCACATCCTTCACTGTTTTTAATCTTTATATAGGCATTATGCAGTGTGTTATTATCATTTTTTTATTTTAACTAATCACTTATATTTAGAAATCAACACTGAAGCAATGCAAGGTGTTTGACATTCCTGATGCTCATGATTTCTTTGTGAAGATGTATATCTTGTGTATGGATATAAATTTTATGTTATTTTTGTTCAGCCCAAAACATTCCTTAACATTTACTGCACTTCACTTTTGGTGCCAATAACTTATCAGGTATTTTTTCCTGAAATATTCTTTTAAGGGCATTGTTACTAACCTAAAGTAACTGTACATATTTGAGGTGTTCAGTGAGGCAACTCAGGACATATGGACAACATGTAACTATCAAGTCTTTTATTTCCATCTCATTAAATATTCATTATCTGCTTGTATTAAGAACTTTTGGATTTCCCTGTTCCTTGTTTTTATAATATATATGGTAATGATTGATGTCTACAGTACTAAATTCATTTAAATGTTATTTTTGCAGGGCATGAATTTAGCTGTCAATTTATTCTTAAGTGAAGTAATATTCCACAGAATGACATTTCAGTCAGTGACAGACAGATATGTGATAGAAAGCCTATAAAATTACAATGGAGCTAGAAGAATTGCTAAAATAGAGTGACATCGAGGCGAAAATAAAATTATATCATCCCACATGGCTCAAGAAGTTATAGAAATGCTACCAGCCAAATAAAAGTACAACATATTAGAACATAATTTACAAAGATAATATGATTGCTACTGATATATAAGCTCACTCCAATTTAGGCATCAAAAGTTTTACTATGAAACAGTATGTTGTGTTTTGCTAGCAATGGTTTGGGCATGGCATTCACACATTTAATGTTTGAACACAAAGGTCACTATGACTTATGGATCTATATCTCTTGCTCTGTATAAGTATACCACAGTGTCTGTATAAGCATTTCCACATTACTCAGAATGTTCAGAAGTGACACAACTGTGCTTTATCACTTTACCTACAGCCACCAATATGAAGAGCTATGCTTCAGAGATCACTCATTGTGTCTGCACGTTTTCACTCTCTGGTAATGATGTGACGTGTTATGGCCTTCTTCGTATTCATTCTGCTATGAATATGTGGAGTTAGCTCTTTGAGTTAGGAGACTTTTCCCTCCCATTTTCTGAGACTCGACTCCTATGAGTGATACCACTTTCAGTCTTTCAACTCCTCTGTTTGTCCAAAGTCATCTTCATTACTTTTAGAAAGATACTACATCCCACACCACACCTTTGGCAGTGGTTGGTGTTTTATTGTTGCTGATCTAGGTTTCTCTGCACCAGTTTGCTCTTTATATATTTCATGTTCATCTTCCTCTCTACCATGTTAAGTACAAAAATCATACTTTTATATTGGCCTTTCAAACATTCTTACATGCCAATTTAATCATATCTATTATGGCCTGGTTTTTACTAATTAATTTCTATTCTGATTAGGGAGTACATTTTTTAATGATTCTATGCGTCTTACTTTCAATTTCTGTCTTTTCAATACATAAAAAGAAAGATTTTTTTTTTTAATTCTGCAGTTCTTGTTCCTTCCTGGAAACTGCCGATAGTTGTAAACCTGGCCAATTCTTGAGCCATCTTGTTTAATTCTTTTCTTTCACTAAGCACAAGACTATTAGATGTTTAAAATGTACATACACATACACACACATATATTATACATATAACATATACATATATGCATATAACATATAGATGCAATGTATATATATATGTGTGTGCATATATATAGACACACTGTGTGTACATGTGTAAATGTATGTATATGTATATCCATTAATCTCATCTCATTCATGAAAGTTGAGATTACTTAAAATACTTGGGGGAAAGGTATTTTCTCTCTCATCTACTTACTTTCCTGGAAGTGATCTCCTGAGCTGGAAATGTGTTCAGTTGATAGTCCTTGGATAGCATCCACAAAACCTTTCCCAGCACTTTATAAACTAGGCATTTTGGAACAATCTTGTATGCCCAGCTCTTAGAGGTGTGGAAGTCAGAGGATCAGAAGTCCTAAGTTATTCTCAACTGACTGTATAAAGAGCATGACACCAGCCTGTGACATTTGCCACCTTGTCTGAAGAAAGAAAATTCTTTCTTCCAGTAGCCATGATTACTCTCTTAACTTGTTTGTGTGTGTCACTAATTCCATCTCATTTATGCTTTTGGACTGATATTGGAAAATGGAATGATATTAGAAGACTAGAATTAGTTATATCCCTGGGCTATAAATTATATTTCTCTGAATAAAAATGTAAGAAAACACGATATTCTTCTCTATCCTTTAAAATTACAATGTATAACACAACAAGAAGTCTACAATAAAATATGAATTTGTACAATTAAATGAACTAAAATGCAAAGATTATAAATCTAGCCTTAAGTTGGAGAGAATAATGATGAGATATATTGTCTTGGTTAGCAAAGGTCACCAGAGGGATAATCAATATCCCTCAGAAGGCAGGCAATTTTATGACCGTCTCAAACTTAGGGAAAACTACAGAAAATAGAGCAAGCCCAAACATAATGAGGGGAGTTTCTAACACCTCTTGAGGAAGAGGCATAAGTAACAAGAGAGTGTGAGTTTCCTACAAGATTTCTTTCTCTTTGATTTCACATACTCTCCACTGATCATGATACTTTTTTCCATTCGAAAGGTAGAATTTTAGGCAGAAATACAACTTTTGGTGATAGCAATTATTTTGAAAGTATGTTGACTCTTAAGAATTTTCATTAGAAAAATGGCATCTCTGTGCTTTGTTTTTTTTTTTTTTTATAGGCATATAATACTCGGGAGATAGAACACAATGCCGCACTGTGCTGTTCTGTGCTATGCTATGTTATGCTGGGCTAAATACTTTATAATAGACTCATACTCTAGCTATGCTATACTGAGTGTAATCACCTTTAAAACTTAGTGAACCCCAACATGTTCCTGAAGATAAATAAAGGTGTTAATTCACATAACTATGATGAAGTGTTAATACTGACTGAGATCTCAGTTCAATTCATTGCAGTTTACTAAGCCATGCAGTCTAATCAGGTTAACAGATTACAACAGCATAGTCATGTACTTTTGCTTTCGCTACTTTTAAGACTATGTCTGTATTTCAAGCCAGGTTGAAGAATACTTTAAATTTTCCAAAATAAACCATCTTATGAAACGTATTTCGTGTGAGGAAATATAGTAATATATTTGGAAAAAGAACTATGTAACATATAACACATGACACACAATACAGGGCACATGACATATGAAATAATAAAATATAACAATAAATGTTATTCTTTTTTTTTTTTTATTAACTTGAGTACTTCTTATATACATTTCGAGTGTTATTCCCTTTCCCGGTTTCCGGGCAAACATACCCCTCCCCCCTCCCCTTCCGTATGGGTGTTCCCCTCCCCACCCTCCCCCCATTGCCGCCCTCCCCCCAACAGTCTAGTTCACTGAGGGTTCAGTCTTAGCTTCCCCCTTCCACTGGTGCTCTTACTAGGATATTCATTGCTACCTATGAGGTCAGAGTCCAGGGTCAGTCCATGGTATAGTCTTTAGGTAGGTAGTGGCTTAGTCCCTGAAGCTCTGGTTGTTGGCATTGTTGTACATATGGGGTCTCGAGCCCCTTCAAGCTCTTCCAGTTCTTTCTCTGATTCCTTCAACGGGGGTCCTATTCTCAGTTCAGTGGTTTGCTGCTGGCATTCGCCTCTGTATTTGCTGTATTCTGGCTGTGTCTCAGGAGCGATCTACATCCGGCTCCTGTCGGTCTGCTTCTTTGCTTCATCCATCTTGTCTAAGTGGGTGGCTGTATATGTATGGGCCACATGTGGGGCAGGCTCTGAATGGGTGTTCCTTCAATCTCTGTTTTAATCTTTGCCTCTCTCTTCCCTGCCAAGGGTATTCTTGTTCCCCTTTTAAAGAAGGAGTGAAGCATTCACAAATAAATGTTATTCTTAACAGAAGGAAGTGAAACTTTAGTTTCTCACACATACATGGATTTGAATTCTTAGAGTTTTACACTTGCATTCCTGCTGTGACTCATATCCTCATTATAAAAGAGCTAAACAATAAGGAAAAATTGGAAAAGAATTAGATCAGCTGACATTTCACCTCTGCTCATTTGTATATAGGACCTAGTATAAGTTGTTTAGTTTATCTATGTATCGACCCGTCATCTATCTATCTATCTATCTATCTATCTATCTATCTATCGATCTATCGATCTATCGATCTATCGATCTATCGATCTATCGATCTATCTATCTATCTATCTTTTATTATGAACTTTATATATATATATATATATATAATTGAGGAAAATAAAATAAAGTAGTTGGTATGAATCAGTTACTACATTATAAGAATAATATGTGATTGGTATGATATATATGTTCAATAATTATTTATTATTTATTCCTTTAGTAGCTCAAAACATGTATTGTCTAGTTCTGGACCTGAGATTCCCTGTTTGTTAGAGTTGAAGTTCTGTGTTTCCCAGAATTGTGCCTCATCCCTACATAGGCCCCTAGGAGACCAGCAGTGTGAAATGGTGTGGAAATGCCTAAGATTTTGTTCTTTTAGACTTGTTAAAGCTAATTCTTTTCCAACAGTACACAGAGGAGATGCCATCTTGGCATTACCACTGGCTTCCCCAGGGCTTAATTTTGGAGGTGTTAGAGTTGAGACTGGGGAATCATTTTCATCTACTTATTATCTGGCACTGAAAGAAACTAAAGGCATGGAGACTGGCTTCCCATACTAATGAAAAGAGGAGCTTGTTACTAGTCACAGCTCCAAGAAAGAATGACAGGGCTCCCTGTTTGATGAAGACAGAAGGTACAAAAACAGGTGCCCACACTGAGCTCAGCATCATCCGATAATGCCTTCAAACAAGGCCAAGTCTTAATGGGGGCTGGATTTAATAAAAGCCACAGTCAGCTTTTATCAAGGCCACTGCAAAAAAAGATTGCCGCAGAAATGATCCAGAAAGTGTGTGCATATATGCATAAATGATTTAGAAAGTGTTCAATTCCTTCTGAATTTGCAGTGATGCAGCAATGACTTGTAGGGTGGAAAAAAACTTAAAAGAACAAGAGCAATTGTCATTGCTCATCTTGTAATAGCATTGTGATAGTAATCTTTAGGGATCTTATTTCATTTTTAGCTGTTTCCAAGTATGGCGATGTACTATGATATTAATTCTTTGGAAGAGGCAACTTATAGAAAATCATTATAATAACCCCGCCGAACATTAAAAAGGCTGGGAAAGAGCTTTATTATGTACAGTGCCCTGCATTTTTAATGATTTTTCATTTGCTTTTATTATGAGATATTTTTCTTACAATTTCTAATAATCTGTTGAAAAGTTGCATATTTTTAAATTCATTGACTATTTCATGCATTCAATAATAATTTAGGTATTTTCATTCCTCGTCTTTTACACTCCTCCTCTTCCTATCTTGTTAGAGACTTTCTTCTCAACAAAACCAGTCCTATGTTTGTGTTTTCTTTGCTGTGTGGCTAGCTGATTTTAATTAGTGTTTGCCTGAACATGGGTGGGAGGAATTTGCTAAAGCAATGGCAACTTAGCAGTGACTATGCTATTATTTTAAAAAAATGGCATCACATATCCCAGTGACCATCAATGGTCAATAGTCCCGCAGGAACGGGTAGTCCTCATGGATTCCTCCTCTAGCCATGATGAAATGTTGAGGGGCTAAGTCTTGTACAGATCTTGTGAAGAGAATTACAACTGCTGTGAGTTTAAAACTGTGATGCCTAAATATCTGAAGATGTTAAAAGTAGTAGATATGCAAGTCTCTTTGTTGTTACTCTAGCAAATTTAATATCTGATTTTTCACGTCATAATCATACATTCAACAAATGAGAACTGAGCTCTCAGTATGTGTGCTAGGGAAGCACTGAGATGATGCAATTGTGCCTTTGTCCTTGGAGATGAAAGTGATAATTGGCAAAGTAATGTAGAGAGAGCATGTGGCAGATGATATAAAGAAAGATAATGTGCTGACATAACATGGCAAAGGATTGGGGATCCCCCCATAGGCTCTCACAGAGGTAGATGATGCACACAGACTTAGAGGCACATGTTTCTTTTGTGTGTTTTATTTCTAAGGCTCATATAATGTTTACTACAAAGTAATAACAGCAATGCTTGCCACTTGTGCTGATAAGCATGATTGCTGACTCATCTGTAATTCATTACATATAGTGGTCAGGGGAGCAGTCTTTGAAATAAGGTATTGAGATCATGCAGTCTGTTCACCCCTCCATGATGGCTTTATCTTCATCTTGGGACAAAGCCCATGCTTCTTCCAGGAGCGTCCAGATGAATTGACCTTTCTTCTCCTTTCCTTCATTCACCCAAACTGTATCCCCATTCTCTAGTCAATTTGTTCTTTGCTGGTACAGAAGAACATTATTTCTTGACCACAGAGAGCAAAGATTTTTTTTCCCAGAAGCACTAGAATTATCTAATAATATTCTCTATTCAAAAGGAACTTTCATGTGACTCCCTCTTTCCCTTCATTCATGCATCTTGATAAAGCATCTGCACTCTCCTTGGTTCAGTTATCTACATTCTATCTTCCTATATCATTCCCCACCCTTTTCTTCTTTTTATAGGACTAATTTATAGTAATAAACTTAACAAGAACCTATCTACAATACTATGTACTAATAAAAACTCATTTCTTTCAAGACTCTTTTAAGTACTTTATACCTGTGAACTCTTTTAATACTCACTACAATCCAAACTAGATTATTACTATAAACTTCAGTTTATAATTCAGAGAATAAGGCACCATGAGGTAAGTAACTAGTCTTCAAGGCCATACAGCCAATAAGTAAAATTTCAAAGTCAGATATTCCTATTCCTAATACTATTCTCTGGACAGATATGCTCTGTTGCCTCTCATCTTGGGAGTATAGAATATACTTTATACATTTTGTAATTTGTGTCTTCTTTCAATTTGTTCTACAACATAGATTAAAACTACAGACTATATCTCTATCTCTTATAGGATGCCATTACATACATGATGATCAGGAAATGTTTGCCAGTGAATAGTCCTGCATCAAAATACTCAGTGCAGCACATGTCTGAAGCTGACTATTATAATAAGTATGTGATATGCACTCGCATCTGTTATAAGAAAGAGCATGTGGAAATGAGAGTAGCTATCACTAGAAATTCCTTGCCCTCTAGTGCTTTAAAAATCCTTCCTCAGCCCCCTAGTTTTGTCCCCTTGTCTTCAGTTTCCCAAGGCTCTTTTCGTGAAAATAGCATAACTGCTTTATTTAAGGAAGAGGGCTTGTTGGCACTTCAACTAAACATGTTTCTAAATGATATGAAAGTAAATAAATGTTTATTAAAGAATGACTTACAAGTAGGACATTATGAAAGATGAGACTAGATATTAAAACTCACAGTTGACTCCTCCATCACCATGTCCAGAAACACTCTTTCCCAAAATATAACCCCTTCCACTAGCTCTTACAATCTCTCTGAATCTTCTATGATTTTCCCAGAGCTTCCCGGAGGGTAAATGATGTAGGTTTTCTATGTAGAAGTATTTCACCATCTTTCATTCATTCTTTGTTGAACTATTTTAATTTTCAATATCAATCGCTGTTTACTTCAAAAGGAATGTTCTTTGAAGGATGAGAAACAATAATCCATGGGTGTGAAGATAAGAACTAGAAACAGATTATTATTATGTGACTTTAGCAGAATAAAAGTATTAGGCTCTCTCCTAGAGTCTACAGCGCCGCTAATCATAAAGGGTTTGTTCATGGAATGGCAGTAGGTATGGGTCTCATCACATGGAGCAGGATTTAAATCTACCTAGTAATAGGTGTCACATTAATAATAATGAAGAGAAACATGAGCAATTTTCCACTCTTTATCTTTTATTGTAAAACAGATTTTTTTCCTACAGTAAGTTCTAGTTATGATTTCCCATCTCTCAAGTCTTCCATGATCCTATACACCTCCCCTTATATCATAAGCCACACTTTTATGTCTCTTGCTAGATAAATGAGGATCTAAATAACAACAACAAAATAAAACTAATTAGAATAGAAGAAGACAAGCAAACAGAAGTAAAAGAGCCAAATAAAAAGTACAGGAACATAAACTCCGAGATTCATACATGTAAAGGCACAGAGCTTTGTACCCTCTCTATTTTCATCCCACTTCCTCTTGTTCTCCATTCTAAAGAGGCTGTAAACTGACCTAACCTCCAATCTTTTCAGGCAGTTGCCATAACAAAACCTAACAACTAGAAAGCATTGAAAAACAGAGAAATTTGTTTTTGTAATGTTCAAGTCTGAGAAATGAACATGATGCTGGGTGACTTTTTAGGTGACATATGGCACCATTGCACTGTATACTTCATGAGACAGGAAACTCCGAGAAATCTCTTTTATAAGAGTGTTGATCTCAGCCTTGAAGCCTGCCCTAAGTTAGCAATCATCTCTTAAAGGGCGTGCAGCATCAGGGTGTTTTAGACTTTCAAGAGATGTATCGGCAAGACATCCAATACAATGAACTAGGGAGTACTGTTGTCTCTCCACACCGCTGCTTCCCCTTTGGCCAATTCCTCCCATCTCTTCACTGGCTCACTTCCCTCACAGCCCAACCATCTCTATCTCGAAAGGCCTTGCTCATATTTCTGCTTGTGCTGTACAAGAGCCACACGATCTGAATAAAGCAGGCGTCCTTTTAATACGATATCCTGTGCTCAGCACGGAATACGTTCTTGATGGACACTTGATGTCCGATTGTTAGAAGGAACTCAAGCGTGTCGTTAAACCACTGATGTCATGAGTCTGGTTCTGTAACCCTGGGCTTCAGTGAAGTTTGTAGAACAGAGATCTCCCCAGAGTTCATCTGCCCGTTCGCGTTGCAGTCTCCTTGTGTTTTCCTCTGGATTACAGTCAGATCCAGTATTAGGTATCAGATATTTCTAAAAAAAAAAAAAATCCATGGCTGCTGTTTTCAGAGTTTATTCAATTTTTAATAAAATATCTTTCAAGTCTTCGGCACATTTCCTCCTCCATCTCCCAATAGTTATTCTTCCAGGAAGAAAATTTCTAAGAGAAAAAATACATTTATTTTTCAAAATTAAGCAATTAATTATAAAAAGGATTTGAAATACCACTAGTATGTAAGCAAATTTTATTTTGTTAGTCTGACTTTACTAATGTAATTTCATTGCTAAATATTCTATGTAAGCAGTCTAGTATATATTTATATATTCCAATGCTTAGATATTGTTAACTTGATTTTGGTTCAAGGGCTTGCCCAGTGAAATCTCCTGCCTTGGTATGAATGGTGGTAGTATTTGTATTTCAATACTTTATTGTAGAATTAGAATAATGATTGAGTAAAGACCTTCATAAATCCAAAAATAAAGAATTACATACATCCGCGTGCAAAAAATATGGCAGAAAGCAAGCTGGACCCATTGACTGACTTAAGAACATTTAATTGTGTGATAATTAAAGGATTGTGGTAAGATTGATGTGCTAAGTGTGTATCCTGCTCACCTGAGCATGCTGAGTGCTAAGGGATATTATAATTGTTGATTGGACAACCAGAGTAAGAAAAGGATCTATAAGGAGTTAAATCCAAGAGCTTAATGACCAGTGGGAATTGCTAGATACACTGACCTTTGAAGCTGGGGGAAGCAAGCTGTTTACATTCAAGTCAAATAACTTTTGCAAGCCTTCAGAGGTGACACAGAGGGTAGACAGGAAGACAGGACAGAAGGACATGGGAAGCATGGCCACCTGAAAATGTTTTAATTTCATTTTATTCAAAGATGAGTGATCAGTGTAAATATCATAAAGTATATTTATTTATTATATAAATTATATACAAAGTATATTTATATTTTATAAAATTATGGCTGCTATGTGGAGATTACTTTGGAGGAAAGCACGTCACATTGCCTAGAGGGAAGGAATAGCCACGAGGAGGATGCTTAAGTTTTGTTTTTTTTTTTATTTATTATTAACTTGAGTATTTCTTATATACATTTCGAGTGTTATTCCCTTTCCAGGTTTCGGGCAAACATCCCCCTCCCTTCCTTATGGGTGTTCCCCTCCCAACCCCTCCCCCATTGCTGCCCTCTCCCCAACAGTCTAGTTCACTGGGGTTCAGTCTTAGGGACCCAGGGCTTCCCCCTTCCACTGGTGCTCTTACTAGGATATTCATTGCTACCTATGAGGTCAGGTCCAGGGTCAGTCCATCATATAGTCTTTGGGTGGTGGCTTAGTCCCTGGAAGCTCTGGTTGGTTGGCATTGTTGTACATATGGGGTCTCGGCTCCTTCAAGCTCTTCAGTTCTTTCTGATTCCTTCAACGGGGGTCCCTGTTCTCAGTTCAGTGGTTTCCTGCTGGCATCGCTCTGTATTTGCTGTATTCTGGCTGTGTCTCTCATGGGCGATCTGCATCACATTTTGATCATCCGTCTTGAGTTTCATTTGTTCTAGGCATCTAGGGTAATTCAAGCATTTGGGCTATAGCCACTTATCAATGAGTACATACCATGTATGTCTTTCTGTGATTGGGTTAGCTCACTCAGGATGATATTTTTCCAGTTCAACCATTTGCCCTACAATTTCTAAAGTCATTGTTTTTGATAGCTGAGTAATATTCCATTGTGTAGATGTACCACATTTTCTGTATCCATTCCTCTGTTGAAGGGCATCTCTGGGTTCTTTCCAGCTTCTGGCTATTATAAATAAGGCTGCGATGAACATAGTGGAGCACGTGTCTTTTTTTTATATGTTGGGGCATCTTTTGGGTATATGCCCAGGAGAGGTATAGCTGGATCCTCAGGCAGTTCAATGTCCAATTTTCTGAGGAACCTCCAGACTGATTTCCAGAATGGTTTGTACGGTCTGCAACCCCACCAACAATGGAGGAGTGTTCCTCTTTCTCCACATCCTCGCCAGCATCTGCTGTCACCTGAGTTTTTGATCTTAGCCATTCTCACTGGTGTGAGGTGAAATCTCAGGGTTGTTTTTGATTTGCATTTCCCTTATGACTAAAGATGTTGAACATTTCTTTAGGTGTTTTCTCAGCCATTGGCATTCCTCAGCTGTGAATTCTTTGTTTAGCTCTGAACCCCATTTTTAATAGGGTTATTTGTCCTGCTGGTCTAACTTCTTGAGTTCTTTGTATATTTTGGATATAAGGCCCTCTATCTGTTGTGGGATTGGTAAAGATCTTTTCCCAATCTGTTGGTTGCCGCTTTGTCCTAACCACAGTGTCCTTTGCCTTACAGAAGCTTTGCAGTTTTATGAGATCCCATTTGTCGATTCTTGATCTTTAGAGCATAAGCCCGGTGTTTTGTTCAGGAAATTTTTTCCAGTGCCCATGTGTTCCAAATGCTTCCCTAGTTTTTCTTCTATTAGTTTGAGTGTATCTGGTTTGATGTGGAGGTCCTTTATCCACTTGGACTTAAGCTTTGTACAGGGTGATAAGCATGGATCGATCTGCATTCTTCTACATGTTGACCTCCAGTTGAACCAGCACCATTTGCTGAAAATGCTATCTTTTTTCCATTGGATGGTTTGGCTACTTTGTCAAAAATCAAGTGCCCATAGGTGAGTGGGTTCATTTCTGGGTCTTCAATTCTGTTCCATTGGTCTATCTGTCTGTCTCTGTACCAATACCATGCAGTTTTTATCACTATTGCTCTATAATACTGCTTGAGTTCTGGGATAGTGATTCCCCCTGAAGTCCTTTTATTGTTGAGGATAGTTTTAGCTATCCTGGGTTTTTTGTTATTCCAGATGAATTTGCAAATTGTTCTGTCTAACTCTTTGAAGAATTGGATTGGTATTTTGATGGGGATTGCATTGAATCTGTAGATCGCTTTTGGTAGAATGGGCATTTTTACTATATTAATCCTGCCAATCCATGAGTTTTAAACCCATTGGTTTCCCTCCTTCCCTCTCTTTTTATCTTTTTCCTTCATTTTCTTGGTCCTTTAAACCTCCTGACTATATACAGTGGAGAGATTGGAAAAGAATAAAGATCAAACTAAAGAGTACAAAAGAAAACCTTAAAATTCATAATCATAACATGAACTCTGATGAAGTCACTGAGGATGGAAACTGGTGACGTATATTTTAGAAGCAGACGTGACAGGAGGGGGTGATTGTGTATGAGGGAAATGATTGCCAGGGTTTCTATCTGCTGAGTTAGGCTAAGTGTACATCATTAATGGAAAGAAGGCACAGGAGGGAAAGACCACAGGAAGGAGAATGCAAGCTCAGCTTTGGACTATAAAATATCAGTTGTTTCGGAGGTTTGTAAAAAATACAAAATACAAATTACAAAATACAAAATACAAAAAAAAATGTGATTCAAAACCACCCTTGGGTTGAAATGTTGTCAAGCTCTTAGTCTTAATGAGAGTGATAGAAACCAGTTTGAGGTAGGTTAAATATAAGGAGGATGGATTGACAAATAGAAGAATGTCAAAATAACCCCTTTGGCAAAGTTTGGTTGTAAATGGGAGAGAAAAAGCACTGCAATAGCTGGGACAGGATCTGAGCACATTACCTGACAGTGAAACGACCCAATCTAATGAGAAACTGGAAGATTTGAAAGAGACAAGAAAACACCATGCAGATTCTGAGTAGACTGTGGGACAGGGAGTTTGGGAAGAAAAGAATAATTCTTTCCTGTTACCATCCCCCCTTCAGTCACCTCTGAGGTTTAGAACACACAAGAGCTAATGCACATTTGGGAACTTACTGTTGGTCATTTCTCAAGCCTTTTTTTTTTCCAAAAAGTTTTACATAATTTATTTTAACAAGTAGGGAAAGCCTAAAATGCTAACGTTGCAATATTTTAAAACACTTCAGATGTCTCAATGTTTGGGACAAGCTGTTGACCACACAGAGACAAGGCGGTATAAAAAGAAAGTGTAGGCTACAAAATGGTGGTGGCCTCTTTCCTTCACACAACTATCACACAGTGATCTCTACTTGAATTTCATGGCTCACCGTAATTAGAAACAATCACATTAGGGAGAACTGGGACATGTAGTTCAGCCCAGGTAAGGTTACATTTACAAATGTTTGAAACAGCTTCTCCATTTCCCTTGGTTTTTCTGTGCATTTGACTCCTCCCCTTACCTTCTCCTGACCAGACACTTTAATACTCAGCATCAAATGCTTCACCTGTATTCCTTCATCTGACCTTCACAATGCATTTTTACCCTTATTCACATCAAACTCCATGCATGTTCCAGGTATCTCTGAGATAGAATGTAGCACACACAGCTCTAATGGAAATTAAGGTTCAGGACATCTGGTTTGATGCTTTTTAAAAACCAGTAAAAGAAAAATGTGGTCATACTTCCAAACATAGAAGGCAAAGTTATCCCTGTGGTTTGCTGGGATCTCTGCCCCTCTATGCTTCCAGGCTGCCTTGCCTTTTCTGTTCAGAGGGGTCTATGAGTCAATAAACCTTCTCTGATGTAAAGCTCATAGGACTTTTTATGTGGCACCGGCACAAAAGTATGTGGTATCTGCCTCGGGCCATTTGATAAGACTTCATCTGTGCGTAACAGCCCTACTCTTTCAGCCGTGGAAACCTCTTGGCTAAGGACTGTCTTTGCTGAGAGTTATGACTACATTTTAATTACTATATAGATTTATATAGAGAGCGCAGTATGTCTAGTCTACTCCTCCTCCATCGTTACAGCCTGTTCTAATTAGTGTTCAACCTAAATCTGCTGATGTAAGGTCCTTTAAACTCTCCACCTCATGCCAAGAGTCAGAATCACCACTTTCCCCAGATTACTGGCAACATAATATTTTTGCTGACTACTAATTTATCAAAATTCTAAAATCTTTTAAAGGACTGCAAAAGAACAAACACTTACTAAGGTGCCATGATGTTCCAAAATCTCACTTAAAACATGTCAGCAAATTAAGTATTATAACATTTACAACCTCATGAACTATATACACAATTGGTTTTTTTTTTTAAGTGAAGGAAAGGACATTCAGATAGATGAACTGCTAAGGTTAGGTAAATCCAGTGAGTGAATTATATATATTCCACATATATGTTTGTACATAATTCCCCTTTGTTCAGGGTAAATTTAAAATGGTTTTATTAATATATATATATATATAAAGTATGTCAAAATTTGAATAAAATTAGGGATGTTAATAAGAAATATGAGACAGTATGACTTGAAATTTTTATGGAATACTGAGCAGGACTATATGTGCAGTGTTTGCCACAGGATTTCTTATTCTTGTCCAAGGAAATAAAAGCCAAATTTCATGTTTTAAAGCAACTGGTAAAAGGGAGAAACTATGATAAAAGTTGTTTACAATTTTATAATATTTTCAAAAACCTTCTTTTTTAAGATGTAGAAACATAATTTCCTAGAACAGAAGGCAGAGAATACTATTTTCTGTTGGTCCTCACACAAAGAGATCTGTGAAATAGTGTATACCATGCTCTAAACACTGCCTTCATTGTATAATAATGAGTACCCCTGGACTTGGAAAATAAAGTTGCTTGATATATGTATCTATCTAACTGATACCAAGGCATGGTTCTTTAGAAGAAATGTCTTGCATTGAAAAGAGAAGGGGTGGAATTAAGAAAACAGGAATTTATCCGCTATTTTGCTATCTGCTGTCCTAGATAAACTCAAAGACAGATTTTAGAACATCATACTAACTAGAGGACACATCTATTCTGTACATACCATTTTGTTCGACTGAATTTTGATAAGTATGAAATGAAGTTGAACATGAAATTATTCCTGCAATGTATTTTTGTGTGGCTGGTTATGAACAGCTATTTATTTGGAGTCTGCAAATTAAGGATAATAGCACTAGGAAAATTTTACTGGTGGGAACTACATGGTACCTGCTTTCCAGTCTTAATCTGTGATCCTGGCCAGTCTCTCAGGAGGACTCAGAAACCCAGTATGGACAAGGGCCTTCAGGGAAGAGAGTTTCACATTTTCGTGGAGCCTGGATGAATGAGCTTTTCTCAAATGAGCATACTAGCATATGGTTATCGACATGACTCTTTATATAGGAAATAGACAGGGACTGCATAGATGGCTCAGTAGCTTGTCACTTGCTTCTTGCAGAAGACACTGGTTAACTTCCCACCTCTGCATGGCAGCACATAACTCATTCATTTCCAGTTCTATGGGACCCAATGCTTCTATTGACTTCTGCGATGAACTTACATGCATGCAGCTGAAACACTCATACACAGAAAATAGAAATAAATAAACCTTTTTCTAAAAGAAATAAATAGCATAGCATTTTATTCTTTTCGAGCCTTTTCTCTGTTTATATCCACCTTACACAGTATTCTACTGTGCATGGACACTGTGTTTTCACTCTACATCGACCACTTTCTTTACACTCCACTCATCCTTTTTCCTTTCCTTCCCTTTCCCATTAATTTTTCTGTTATCCTAGATAATTATTCTTCTACTACTTCATGTTATATCCACATACATGATTATATATACATGACATAGGAACTACACACTTGAGGAGGTATGCAATATTTGTCTTCTGAAACAGGCTGATTCACTTATGTGATTACAACTGGTTGCATTTTTCATGTTAAAAAAAAGAAAAATAATATAACTTTATTCTTCTTCATAGTGAAAAAAATCCCATTGTGTATAGATCATATTTTCTGTACCCATTCCTCAGTTGTTAGATAGATAGGCTGGTTCCAGCCCCCAGCTCTCTTGTACAAGGTTGCAGTAAACAGTGTTGTGCAAATACCTCTGTGGGGTGTTGACTTGTGGTGCTCAAGTAAAGACTCGGTAGTGTTATGACTGGATTCTAAGGTGACTCTACTGTTCATGTTGGTGGAAAACCCACATTGATTTCCAAAGAAGCTGAGTAGCTAACATCCCATCCTGTCATAGTTAAGGGTTTTTTCTCAACATTTTTTTCTCTACATTCTTGCCTGCATTTCTTTTGTTCTTAGTGATTGCCATTCTGACTGGGATGGGATTAAATTTCAGTGCTATTTTAATTTGCATTTTCTAAAGGCTAGTGAGGTTGAACATTTCCTCCTTGCCTTCATTAGCCATTTGTATTTTGTCTTTGAGAATCGCCCTGCTCATTTCACGAGCCCATTATTAACTCTGGCCATTCATCTTAGGATATTTTTGTATACACTAGACAAGAATGGGTTCAGCTAGGAAAGATTTTCCTCCATTGTTTAGGGTCTCTAGTCACTGTTTCCTTTGCTATGCAGAAGTTTGTTTAATTTCATGAAGTTCATTTGTCAGTTGCTCGGTACGGCATTTTTTTTTTAAAGTTAAGTCTGTCTAGAATTCACGAAGACATGTAGTTGGCTGCAGTGGATACCTGTAGTAAAACAGTTCCTCTGTCATGGGCCATGATAGAGATGCCATGCATATAGTACGTGTCGAACACAGTACAAGAGTTCAACATCTGTGAGTGTAGCATTTATAATACATATGCTATGCATTTACATGTTTATCTTTCTACTAAAAGATGAATATCTGCATAGACTTCCAGAGGACGGAAAATGTAAGTAAAGGCTGTAGTGGTGTGTTTTCAATTTTACAAATTTATTCTTCACTGGATAAATACTCATGCACTTGGAAAATCCAAAATTTTATCTGATCATTAAAGTTCAAGTTTCAAAGAAGAGTCACACTAGCCACTCTATGCTACACCTTAGCAACTGTTGCTAGGTTTTGTTAGTATTCTATTATCAAACACTCTAGTTCTGTCTTTAGTGATGGCCAAAGATCCTGTATACATACTAATAACTCGGGAACAAACCTAACCCACGAGATATTGTTAAAAGCAGCAAAAAGACCTTGGCTTGGTTAATAAGTAAGAAAAATTTCCCAATAATTTCCACACATCTTCATTCTCTAGGGCTGCTGCAGCAAAATACCACAAACTGAGTTGGTTTGGGCTTTAAAAAGTTTTCATTGCACTGTTAGAGAAGCTAGAAGTTAAAAATTAATGTATGAGCAAGCTGCTCCCTTTTGACAGCTGTAATCTATTCAAGTGTATTAACTCCTGTCACATTCTGGCAATCCTTGCTGTCCTCAACCTATAGATACACACCCCACCCAGAGTTCAGTCTTTACCTTCACACGTAGGTGTCCTGTATGTGCCTGAATCCTACCTTCTTTACATGCAGCTGCCACATAGGGCTAAGATTTATCCCAGTGACACTTTCTTTAAACTTACTACATTAAAAAATACTATTTCTAAATAAAGTTATGTTCACAAGTATTGAGGGTTCAGACTTTAACATATCATTTTTAGAAATGAGTAGATAATACCATGTGTGCCATAAAATGTAAATACCCATATGACTCCCTTTTGTACCATATATATCCAACATATGGTAAGTTTAGAGAATTTATGTTATAAAACCTGAATTAATTCTGCTAGAATTCCCCAAACCTCAGGCCCATGAAGAATAAGTATAAATACTCTTATCAATACTGTCTCATGATTGGTAGAAAAGCATTCATGGGAATTAAAATCTAGAATTAAATCTAGAATTAAAATAGAATCGAGAGTGCTTAGAGCATAATGTTACAATATAATATTCAAGTTCTTGGCAAACTGTTTAAACTCTTCAAACTTTGGTTTTCCCATCTAGTACTTACATATTATTCTGTCATGATTATATGTTTTCAAATGTTAAAACAAAACATATTGAATAAATTATGTACAGTACTTAGAACAGATCACAGATAGCCAGTGAAATAGTAAGAGTCACAGTGTATGATTTCTCTCAGCGATGGCCATGCACTGCATTATTTCTAGAATGCTCTCAATGAAGCTACCATTTGGATCCTAACAACAATTCTTTGGATGTTATTCTTAATCCTATCTTTGTCAGTGAAGATTCAGTACGCTACCATTCTTAAGTTTCTCAATATCAGAATGAAGATTTAAACCCAGGTGGTTCTGGGTCCAGTGATTTCCACACCCAATGCAGTATGTATGAGAATATAATGATGCAGTCTCCCAGCAGTGGTGCAAATGGAGCCTATTTTTCTCACATATGAATACCTTCAGAGGTACACAGCGGTAACGGCAAGGCGAAATCTCCACAGACCTTTTAGATCTCCCATGGACAAAAAATAGCCTCTGCATACTTGGGCACTGTGACCATTTCAGCATAATATGCTGGCACGGGTAGGCAATCAATAATGTCTATTCTATGTGTCATGGCCACAGAAACCTTCCCAGATCGCCCACCCCCCAGCACTCTACATTCGTACACTTTTTCTTAGGCTCATTTGCCAGAGTTCAGAAAGAGAAGCTAGATTTTGGGAGACTGCCCTGATGGATGAGACAATACCTTTGGAAATAACATTTTTATCCCCACTTCTTAATCTATTGCTTTTTCCAATATTCAAAAGGCTAGCAACCTTTCTTCTCTAACAACGAATAAAGGGTACGTAATTTTAACTGTATAGGTCGCGGAGGCTCTTTTGCAGTGATCCAACTCTGCCACTGTGTGACAAAAATAGTTTCTGATAATAATTGGGCAGCTGACCTGCCTTTGTCTTAAAATCATTCTAATTTATGAAATCAGGCATTGGGAAGGATTTGGCTGGCACAGTTTAGATTGCTCACAGTTGGTACGTATCATGGTGCCTTTCAGGTAACCCAGCTCTGCTATTTGTCTGGCTGAGTATTCCATTGCATGGAGTCAGGGAAGAATTATGAAACCACAGGTATTCTTTTTTAAAGTGCAAAGCAAAAAAAGAAAAAAAAACCCATAGAAATAAAATTAGATTGTGACACCATCTGGACCTTCCACTCCAGGAATTAAAAATATTCATGCATCTTACTTGAGACATTATTCCACCTATATCATGTTATGTTATCTTTTTAAAGATTTTATTCATGCATTTACATTCCAAATGCTGCCCCCATTCCCCATCACAGGGCTTCTTCTCACATTGCCCCTCCCCTTTGGTTCTGACAGGGTGGCCATCCAGGTATCCCCCCACCCTGGTGCATCAAGTCTCTGTAGGATTAGGTATATTCTCTCCTACTATGGCCAGACAAGGTAGCCCTCTGAAACCTATGTGCCTATAGCCTTGGACTAGCTCATGTATACACTTTGGTTGGTACCTCAGTCTCTGAGAGCTCCTAGAGATCGAGGATAGTTGATAATGGGTCTTTCAGTTGAAGTTGCATTCACCATCTGTGCCTTTGAGGCTTCCCCTTCCCCTAACTGTTTTATCAGAATCCCTGATCTCTGTTCAATGTTTGGCTGTGGGTATCTGCATCTGGCTCAGTTAGCTGCTAGGTAGAGCCTCTCAGAGGACAGGCTCCTGACTAAAAGCACAGCATAACATCAATAATAGTGTCAGGGATTGTCACCTGCTCATTGGATGGGTCTCAAGTTAGATCTATACTATTCCTTAAGTCTCTGCTCCATCTTTGTCACTACATGTTATCTTATCCTTTGATGAAAAGGATTGCAAGCTGGTACAACCACTCTGGAAATCAGGTACCTCAGAAAATTGGACACTGCACTACTTGAGAACCAAGCTATACCATTCCTGGGCATATACCCAAAAGATGCTCCAACATACAACAAAGACACATGCTCCACTATATTCATAGCAACCTTCTTTATAATAGCCAGAAGCTGGAAAGAACCCAGATGCCCTTCAACAGAAGAATGGATACAGAAAATATGGTACATCTACACAACGGAGTACTACTCAGCTATCAAAAACAATGACTTCACGAAATTCATAGGCAAATGGGTGGAAGTAGAAAATACCATGCTGAGTGAGGTAACCCAATCTCACACCTCACACACACACACACACACACACACACACACACACACACACACAAATACATGGTATACACTCACTGATAAGTGGATATTAGCCCTAAAACTCGAATTGCTCAAGATACAATCCACAGATCAAATGAAACTCAAGAAGAAGGACGACCAATGATTCAGTCCTTCTTAAAAAGGGGAACAAAAATGTTCATAGGAGAGGATATGGGCAAAGTTTGGAGCAGAGACTGAAGGAATGGCCATTTAGAGAATGCCCCACCTGGGAATACAGCATATATATATATATATGTGTGTGTGTGTGTGTGTGTGTGTGTGTGTGTGTGTCTCAAAAGTAGATAATATTGATGAAGACAAGAATCGCATGTTGACAAGAGCCTGATATAGCTTTCTCCTCAGAAGCTCGTCTCCTGAGAGGCTCAGCCAGAGCATGTCAAATACAGAGGTGAATGCTAGCAGCAAACCATTGAATTGAGAATGGGGCAGGGGTAGGGTGGAATTAGAGAAAGGTTTGAAGGAGCCAAAGGGACTTGCAATCCTGTAAGAACAACACCACCAACCAACCAGAGCTCTCAGGGACTAAACCACTTCCCAAAGAGTACACATGGAAAGACTCATGGCTCCAGCTGCATATGTAGCACAGCATAGCCTTGTTGGGCAACAATGGGAAGAGAAGCCCTTGGTCCTGCCAAGACTGGAGCCCCCAGTGTAGGGGAATGTCAGGGGAGGGAATCAGGAAAGGGGTGGTTGGGGAGGGGGAACACCCTTATAGAAGAAGGGGAGGGGGAGGGGATAGGGGGCTTATGGATGGGAAACCGGGAAAGGGAATAACATTTGAAATGTAAATTAAAATACCTAATAATAAAAGAAAGAAAGAAAGAAAGAAAGAAAGAGAGAGAGAGAGAGAGAGAGAGAGAGAGGAAGGAAAGAAGGAAGGAAGGAAGGAAGGAAGGAAGGAAGGAAGGAAGGAAGGAAGGAAGGAAGAAAAGGTTTTAGGAGAGGTGTTTGGTCCTGTGAAGGCTTGATGTCCCAGTGTAGGTGAATGTCCAGGTGGGGAGGTGGAGGGTGTGGGGGGGATGGAGGACAGGATGTTGATTTCCAGAGGGGAAATCGGGAAAGGGAATAACATTTGAAATATAAATAAATAAAATATCCAACAAAAACTCTTTTATTATAATTATGTTGCCTGTTAAAAGTCTGAAAGAGTAGAAGGTTATAAGTACTTGAAAACTCAGAAATTGGGTCAGTAGACCAAAAAAAGATTTTTTTAAAATACACCATAATTTAAATATCAGTCTTGAAAGTACTGTGTTGGAGCTTACAATTTTCTCATGCACAGAACTTTTACTCTGCTCCAAGATGTTTCTTTTGCATTATCCAAGTAAGTGGGCTTTGCAGATCCATATTTCGCACACAGCAATTTCTGCCAGGCCAGCACACATTATTTTTTCCAACTGGCCCACATTTGGAAAGAGAATCTATGGGAAACTTAGGGATAAGGCTGAGTTTTTGTTCCCTTCTCTCCATGTCATGAGTATGAAATGGCAACATCACTTTATGGTCACCCCTTATGCAAGTGGACCCTTCAGCCAAGGTGAGCTCTGGCTAGAGACCTCAACTATTCTACATATAGTATTAAAATTGTTTTGTAAAGGATTGAATAGTAATGTATGAGGATTGAATCTCTTTTCCCATGTTTTTTTATTAAATTTGCCAAGTTGTAATTCCATGTATTTCCCACTCTATAATTCTAATAGTCTCAAACCTGATGTTCTGTGTAGTGAAAGAAAAATGGATGGGATTCAAAGTCCAGCCAAAACTTAGAAGTTGTCTTTCTTATGGGAATTTGGTTTTGGAACAAGTTTAGCTATGGAATTTTGCTAACCTGAGCGTGAAACATGGTACTTTTGCCCTATAGTTAGGCAACCTCAGGCAGTAAAGAGGCATTGTGGAATATCTGGCAAAGAATTAGGGAAGATAAATAATTAGAAGATGAAATTGTTTTTTTAGGAAGTAGAGAAGTTTTCAAATTTATTATTTATTTACATTTCAAATGTTGTCCCCCTTCCTGGTCTCCCCTCCGTCCCTTCTCCCCCTCACCTCTAAGAGGGTGCTCTACCACCTACCACACCTTACCCCTCTAGCATCCCCTTCTTTGGGACAGCAAACCTCCAGAGGAACATGTGTATCCCCTCACTCTGAGGCCAGACAAGGCAGTCCTCTGATACATATGTATTGGGGGCCATGGACTAGCCCATGTATTCTCTTTGGTTGGTGGTTTAGTCCCCAGGAGCTCTTGGGGGTCTGGTTAGTTGATACTGTTGTTCTTATGGGGTTGCAATCCCCTTCAGCTCCTTCCGTTCTTCCCTCTCCTTCTATTCGGGTCCCCGGGTTCAGTCCGAAGGTTGGTTGTGAGTATCTGCATCTGTCTCAGTCAGGTGCTGGCAGAGCCTCTCAGAGGAGAGCCATGCCAAGCTCCTATATGCAAGCACATCTTTGCATCAGCAATAGTGTCAGGGTTTGGTGTCTATGCCTGAGATGATTCCCAAGGTGGAGCGGTCTCTGGGTGGCCTTCAGTCTCTGCCCCACTTTTTGTCTCTGCATAACCTTTAGACAGCAACAATTCTGGGTTAAAACTTTGAGATCAGTGGGTGACCTCATTTGTCAACTGGGGACCATGTCTATATACTAGAGGTGGTTTCTCCAGGTTCTACCTCCCCTTCGTTGGGAATTTCAGCTACTGTCATAGTCTTTGAGTCCTGGGAGCCTCCCATATCCCTGGTGTCTGGGACTTCCTAGTGGTTTGTTCTCCCATCCCCCTCATCACACTGCTGCATATTTTTATTCATTGTCCTGGCCCTCTGGGCTTCTCTCCTGCCTCCTCCCATACCTGGCTCTGCCTCCTTTTCTCATTCCCCTCACCTCTGACACCAAGGTCCTCCCTACCTCTGCCTCCAGGGATTATTTTGTTCTTTCTGAATGGGATTGAAGCCATCCACACTTGAGCCTTCCTTCTTGTTAAACTTCATATGGCCCATGAGTTTTATCATGGGTATTCTGAACTTTTTAGATAATCTCCACTTATCAGTGAGTATATACCATGTATGCCCTTTTGTGTTTGGGTTATCTCACTCAGGACGATATTTTTCTACTTCCATCCATTTGCCTGCAAAATTTGCAATAGCTTAGTACTATCCAATTGTGTAAATATACCACATTTTCTGTACCCATTATTTCGTTGAGGAACAGCTGGGTCGTTTCCAGCTTCTGGCTATTATAAATAAGACTTCTGTGAACACAGTGGAGCACATGTCCTTGTGATATGGTGGAGAATCTTTTGAGTATATGCCCCAGAGTGGTATAACCTGCTACTTTTAGCAAACAGAGCAAAATGTAGAAGAGACATAAGCTTCCTCTTCTAACCTCCTGGTTTCTTTCCACAAGGGGAAGCTGTAAGTTTAAGAGTAGCTCCGTCAGTCAATAGAGACAATGACAGAGAGCATGACAGAGAGCCTAATACAGCACAAGAACTCTAAAAGCTTTACCAACATGACCTCATGGACATATCCTCAAAGCTTCAACATAAGTCATATTATGACTTCAATTTAGATATCAACAAAGATGAGTACAGCACATGTATGAACACAAGGTCACATACTTAATAAGTTGAGACACTTGCAGATATGGTTGTCCTGTTCTAGCATCAGTTGGTTCAGACTTCTTGTTCTACCTCCTGGTGACAAACAGGCTTCAAACTAGACTTTGTGTTAGGTTTTGTTTCAAATTGGAGTTGCTCTTTGTTCCTTCTTCTTTCTGACCTTAATAGAGAAATCTATGGCAATTCTGTATTCTTCTGAGCACAGCACGGCAACCATTAAATTGTGTCTTTGATCTGTTAGAGTGTGGGCACACCACTTAATGGACTGCATCTATTTTCTACCCATAAAGGAGGCAATTAGGTGACATGAAGCATAGTCATCCAACTGATTCCTCACAGACAATTTAAGCAGTTGACAGTAAATACTCTGTGTTGTCAGAATAAGTCATATATTGTTCCCACTGATGACCATCTTCATTTAAGAAAAGAATTGCATTATAGGTTTCTTTATATAAATTCCATGCAGTAAGTCATAAAGACAGTAATAATAGCACCTCCACCTTATCTTTACAGGCAGGGTTAGACTTATAAAGTGTCACAACATATACCAAGCATCCTCCCGGAAGAGAAGGCAATAATCACTATTCCAAGTATTTGAGATGCAAAGAATTTAAATGAACGGTATTTCCTGTTTGACATTTGTTGAGTATTTCCAATCAACAAAACTTTTGACTTTCCCAAATTGATCTTTGTTTGGTAGATACTGATATACTTGCTGGTTTTCAGGGTCTGCAGACAGGACATGCGTCTCCTGCCTTTCAAATGTAGTTCCTGTCATACAATAGATATCTAACAAATACACTCAAAGAGCACATGGAAGGCCAATGCTAATGACTCATCTTTAATGAAAATACTTAACAGAGAAGAAGTCCAGGACTTTCCCTTCATCATAGACTGTTATAAACTCTGTAATAAATATAATTATAACATTATACTATGTTATAATCTATCATATGATATTTTATAATTGTAAAATTACAAGAAGCAAACACAACCTTGAACTCTCCTTGCATACTGGCTCTAGGTAAGAATTTAGTGTGGAGGGGGAGGAGAAGAAAGAATTTAGTGTGATGAAGATGGAGTCATTCTAAACTTTTGTCCCTGGAAACTTCATTAATCCTTCTGGCGATTCAACAGCTGACCATCCTGATCAAGCTCGCTGGTCTCCAGCTAGCCTTTCTCTATCCTTGCTCTCATGTCATGTCCTAGTCACCTTTCTCACTGTTGATTGTTTGTTTCTTTGATTTTTCCATAGTGTGGTCATTATTCTTTGGAAAGTCCGTGTTCTTTGCTAGACTAAAGGATCCTACAGAGCAGTGCCTGCTGTCATTGGCTGTGCATGGGGTGCAGCTTCGCCAGCAGGGAAGGATTTAAAGCAGCGAGTCCTGCTTTAATGGACACAAATTCCAAGTTCACAGGATGAAGGTGGACAGAGCTCTCCCCAGGGGTTTGTTACTAACATGTAGGCATTTCAGGGATGGGACAAATCTTGCTTCATTATTTTAAAACCAGATAAATATGTTTAGTGTTGGTAGCCCAAAATTTATAATTTTTTTGAGTCTACTGCCTGTATGTGAGTTGAATCTATTTTCCTTTATTTGTTTTTTGTTTTTTATTGGTTGTTTTGTTTATTTATATTTCAAATGTTATCCTCCTTTCCGTTTTCCCCTCCGAAAACCCCCATTCCATCCCCACTCCTGCCTCCATGAGGGTGCTCACCCAACCACCCACTCCTGTCCTACTGCCCTGTCATTCCCCTACTCTGGAGCGTCAAGGCTTCACAGGGCCCAGGGCTTCCCCTCCCATTGATGCCAAACAAGACCATCTTCTGCTACAAATGCATCTGGAGCCATGGGTCCCTTCATGTGTATTCTTTGGTTGGTGGTTTAGTCCCTGGGAGTTCTGGGGGAGGGAGGTCTGGTGGGTTGATACTATTGTTCTTTCTATGGGGTTGCAAACCTCTTCAGCTCCTTCAGTTCTTCCCCTAACTCCTCCATTGGGGTCCTGTGCTCAGTCTGATGGTTGGCTGCAAGCATCCACATTTGTATCAATAAGGCTCTGACAGACCTCTCAGGAAACATCCATATCAGGTTCCTATCAGCAAGCACTTCTTGGCATCAGCAAGTGTATGGGTTTGGTAGCTGCATATGGGATGTATCCCCAGGTTGGGGCAGTCTCTGGATGGCCTTTCTTTAAGTCTGTGATCCACCATTTGTCCCTGTATTTCCTTTAGACAGGAGAAATTCTGGGTGGGTGGCCCCATCCCTTAACCAGGGTCCATGCCTTACCACTGGATATGGTCTCTACAGGTTCTCTCTCCCCTTTGTTGGTATTTCTGCTGATGTCATTCCCGTTAGGTACTGGGAACCTCTTGCTTTTCTGGCATCTGTGACTTTCTTGTGGCTATCTCCCTGTTTCCCATCCCCCATTGCTACACATCTCTGTTTAATTTCCTGAACTGTCTCCTCCCACTCCTAATCCTACTTCCCTCTTTTTCTGCTCCCTTTCCTCTCCTCCTCCCAAGTCCCTCCCACCCTCAATATCCCATGTTTATTTTGCTCCCCTTCTAAGTAGAACTGAGGCAATGCACCCACACTTTGGTTTTCCTTTTTCTTGACCCTCATATGGTCTGTAAGTTGTATCATGGGTATTCCGAGATATCCCCCTTTTTCCTGATATCCATTTATCAGTGAGTACATACCATTTAAAAGTAAAGAATACAGTACAGTTAAACCAAAATGATGAACTAACGATATGTGTGATTTGGGTTTAAATATTAAAGTTTTTATGCTTATTATTACTTTTACATTTAGTATACATAATATGCCTGTATTCTGCTTTTAGTGATACTCAGAGCTCCATGGGTACTGCTTTAGAATCTGCTGGAGCACCATAGATGACAGGCAGATCACCAGCCCAGCAGAGGCTCAAGCCACGGAAAGCTGAGGGGAAACTACATGTACAACTACACACACACACACACACGCACACACACACACACACACACACACGCACACATATATATATATATAATATATATTTACATATGTTATAACTACATATAGAAAAGAAATAAATCAAGTAACTGAATAAACACAATAAACACAAGTAAATCCTTTCCACTTGATTAGTGAAATGTCCTCTACTAAAATGTGTTTTCCCTTAGAAATTTGGCATTTGATGAAAACAGCGTCTCTCAGTGGTGTTTTGCTGTTATGAATTCAAGCATAGGTAACTAAGGCTGTCACCACTGTTGAAAGTGGGCAGCACTTTTGGTGTGTGACCCCAATCTCTTCATAATTGATGTTCTTCTATGCCCCAAAGGTCAATGATGTCATAAATATTTTTTTATTTCAGTTCTTTTCCCTTTAGCAAGTAAGTAACTGGGGGCTTCTCCTATACAGAATTCTTCTTTAAATGGTGAGCTCAATCCTTGCCTTTTTTGACTAACTGGGGTTTACAAAACTACATATCCCTGAGCGCCTTCCAGGAATATTTATATCATCGTTTTTCGGGGCGGGGGGGAAGGAGCTGGAAAATCATTTGATATATTTATTTTACAAGTTCTGTAACAGATGCTGACGTAAAACCTACCTGATTTCAGGAAGTGATTGATTTACACCTTTATGTACATGAGTACACTGTCGCTGTCTTCAGACACACCCGGAAAGGGCATCAGATCCCATTACAGATGGTCGTGAGCCACCATGTGGTTGCTGGGAATTGAACTCAGGACCTCCAGAAGAGCAGGCAGTGCTCTTAACCACTGAACCACCTCTCCAGCCCTGATTTACAGGTTCTTAATATAACAATAACAACAACAACAACAACAACAACAACAACAACAACAACAAAGCATTTATTTCATTCTATTTACCTTGTTCTCTACACCTTTCCTTTTCCACAGTTTTAATTACTATGACCACTGCCATCCCTCCTCTACATGAGAAACCCTAATATTATAATAATAACCTTCATAATGATATCTTAGGCACTAGGCCAATGGTGTCAACCTTACTAACCTGTTACCCTTTAACAGTTTCTCACATTGCAGTAACCCCAACCATAAAATTATCATTGTTGCTACATCATAACTGCATTTTGCTATTGTTATGAATTGTAATGTAAATACGTTTGGAGATAAAGGTTTGCCAAAGGGATTGTAACAGTCAGATTGAGAACCTCTGCCCTGGGCATGGCTCAGTAAGTAAGAGGGCTTGGTGCATAAGCATGAGGAAAACAGAAATCAGATCCTAGCATCCATGTAAAATGATGGGTGTGCCCCCCTCCCACAGAGATAACAGGACCTATGGGGTTCACTTGCTACCAGGCAGGTTCAGGAAGAGACTCTGCCTCAAAGGATTAAAGGCAAAAGTGCTGAAATAGAACACTCAACCTTCTCCCCTGGCCTCTGTAGTGTATGTATGTGGAGTTGTACACACACACACACACACACACACACACACACACACATGCATAGGTGTGTATGCATATGTATATGGGCACCTGTGCACTTGCACACATGTGTGCACTCACACACAACTATAAACAAGTAAACAAATAAAATAAATAGTACTAGGATAGCTCCTTTAAAACATATCAGAAGTGGGCTCAGACCTAGGTAGTGTGCTCAAAAATATTTGAAGATGCGCTCCCTCCTCCACTCGTTGGCACTGGCAGTGCAGGTCCCCAGCCAATCATTTCTGACCCCACCATTTGTGCTCCTCCTATTTATCCTTAATGCTCTAGTTCTCGCTCCAAGACTCTCCCTTTAGCATCAGGCCTTTAAGCTTTCCATTTCACTTCCGGATCTTTGAGTCTTAGGCCTACCTCCTGATAGACTCCAGTAGAGCCAGGCTTCAGGGAGTCAGTGACTGTTTCTCTGCACAAATGAAGAAGAGCAATGGAGATCAAAGTCAGGGGTGACCTGTTCCATTGTGATCCCTTGAGATAATGATTGCTCTGAGCCCATGCCTCTGCTGGTAAAATTATCTGGAAAATAGATCATAGTATCTGCTTTGTTGATAATAAACACACATTTTCTGCTAGGTAGCCTGATATCTAGTGGGCTATATAGTTAAATATTTCCTCCTTATAGAATATCATTTTACATCTTAAATCATAATGAATAACTGTGACGAACATTACTGAGATAGCAGAAAGGCAACTTGTCCATCTGGTGAGCATTGAACTTAATGAGAAATGTGCAGATCCTATAGATGTAGGCTTTATGTGTCTGTCCAGTAGAATACATTACTCTCCTAGGGCAGAATCAGTAATGGATCTCTGGGAGATTAAGGTAACTGGTGGATTTTGCGGTACAGGCAGTTTTAAATTATTGGCTGGGAAATTCAGAAGCTGTGTGTGCATCCTTACGTACTGTTTTATTTAGTTACTAGTAATCAGCAAATAAACAAGGCTCTTAAGCAATGCCTCATTATTTTCTTTACTTTTTCTCTATGACTATTTCTGGCTGTGCTTATCGGGGGCTTCCTATAATTGGGTTCAAACAGATCGGTAAATATAGAAATCCCCATGCATACTCAAAACTAATCTCTAAATAACCAGTGAGGCTCTTAGATGAATATACAGCCAAGGCATTTTCTGATAGTAAAGAAATTCAATCCTCAATTGTCATTTTCTATACTTGATTCTCTGGAGATTACAAAAGTAAAGCTGATGTGTTGATGAAATTCAGCTATAGTAAGTCCATGTACCAACCATGCCACGTGTGTTAAAGCAAGAGTTTTCATTAAGGAAATTGTTTTAATGAGAGCTGCTTCTCTGGGGATATTATGAAAGTCCAATGTCCAGAGTTCAGTACTGCTTCTTAAACAATGAACTTCCCAGAGAGACTGAGCACAGGGTACGAGATCTAGACTTGAATTATTAATGTCTCCATAACTGTACCAAGTAGATATGGAAATGGTGCTGGTGTAAGACGCATTCAGAAAACAGAGAGCTGAGGAGACTGCTGTCTTTTTAAACTTCTGTGTTCTGTTATCTTCTTAAAAATAAAGATGCAAGGGCCTGGAAAGATACTCGGTGGTTAAAAGCACCTTGCTGTTCAATAAGGATCTGAGTTCAGAAATCAGCACCCACGAGACAGGCTATGCTTCCCATAGACAGCTGAAACTCCAGTTCAGAGAGCTCCAAAGTTCTCTTGACACAGGTGTAGACCTGTGTACACACACACACACACACACACACACACACACACACACACACACACACACACTTTGAAAGATTAGAAGAAGAAAGAAAGGGCTGGATATAGCTCAAGGATATAATTCTCCAATATGTTTGATTCTCGCCTACAAAAGTTAGGTTCAGGACAAATATGTAAATATTTACTGAATATTTATATGGAAATATATATAATCAGATGGAATTAACCTTCTCACCTTGAAGAATGGAATAAAATTGGTGAATATGGTTATCTTCTAAACCTTATGATAAGGATTGATAATATAATGATTGCAATATATTACTGGCATGTTGATGTTTCACAGATATGGATTTCTTTCATTCAATTTCCCTTGTTTTAATAAAATCTAATAATTTTACTGAAGTCGATTAATCTATAACTTTCTTTCAAGTTAAGTCAGCTAAATTAAAAAGAAAGTTCTAGGATATTAAGTAATAGCTACAAGTGTCTATGCACTGGGATAGAAATGAATTCTAAACCTCTTTATAACATGTGAATGAAATGCCATTGACCTCTCCATGGATTCTCTTGTATATTAGCAAGCATAGAAATGAATTATTGCAATCTGTGTAGACAATATGCCATGATCTTTAAAGACACAAATATCTATAAGGAATGATACTCTTAGGAAACCCACATTTATTTTTACGTAGAAAATGTTTATTGTGCTAAAGACCACAGGGTCTTAATTAAAGTTCATTTACACATGTCATATATATGAATACATTAACAGAACTTTGTGTGTGTGGGGAACCAAAGATCCTAGATCAGCCTTTGTGACACAACTCTGGCAAAATTCTACCACCAAAAATATTTGCATCAAGATTCATAACAATAACAATAGTATAGTTATGAGGTTGCAGTAAAATAATAGTTTTATAGTTGGAGTCTCTGCAATATGAATAACTGTATTAAAGGATCTTAACATTAGGAAGGCTAAGGACTCTCTAGTTAGTCCTAGTTAGTAAAAAGATTGTTCAAAGTGATGTAGCCAGACTCTAGTAGCTATCTGCAACATTGCTTTATTTGTAGCTCTTTTATTATAGTCCAAATAAAATTATTTATAAAAATTCTGCCAAGTTTTTAAACCAAATATGTGTTATAACTATATGTTATAAGACCTTAAGAGAATAGTCAGATTACCTTCACATAGTAGAATTTGTTAAGGAAACTATATGAAAAGCCTAGCAGGTGATTTATAAAAGAGGGTGGCTGAAGGAAACATCTTGGTTGACTACTTAACCAGAAAGAGATATAAGATTCATGTCGGTAAGGACTTTGAACTATTTGTATTTGATATTTGATTTAAGCTGTATTTGCAAATAATTAACAATGGACGAACAAATGTATATGTCTTATTTATTTATATGTTGGCACCACGATTCACATGGAGTACTGTAATACTTTAATAGACCTGAGCCCCTAGTTACCCACTGACATCATTTTCTCATACTTCCTTCCATTTCTGCTGTTCTTTTATCTGCAAGGAACTCTAGCTTGTTGTTGTGTATGAAGTGCTGAGTTGAGAGATCTCAGTGACACCCATGCTTACAGTACCTCGATGATATTTTACAAAACACTACATCTTCCTTTGGAGAGAAATCTCTGATTTTTGATGGCATTTGAAAGCCTGGATTCTGTTAAATCTTTTAAATCACTGATTTAGGGAATTTTATAGTAAGCCTCAGAGGACACTAGGAAGGCTAAGAAGCAACAAAGAATATGGCTTTAAAAACATTTTCAGAGATTGGTGGCTCAATTGAGAATACCAAATTATCCAAACACTTAAACATAAGTTTTCTCTCTATTGGTTAATGGTTTATATTTTTAGAGATATTTAAAACATAATTAAATAACAATCTATTTAAATAGAGTACGAAATGTCTGATAATACTCTTTGGAGACTACATGTCAATATATACATATACATTATATATTTTTATATAGAGATACAATGTTTAGAGCATTAAAATTGTTTTTGAAAGAACTGAACTGATGGTAGTTTTTCTTCTGTTCCTCTTCATGATCTAATTGCCATATTTTTGTAAATATAATAACTAAAGATGATAGAGTTGAATGAACTTGCCTTTGTTCATCTACAAAGCACATGTACTAAAGTGATAAAATAGATGAAATAATAATATTCTGATAATGGTTCACAGAAACTCAATGTAGTTGTGTACAACTGGTTCTCGGTATATTGAGATCCACAAACACAAATTAAACACAAAAAGAGATTTGTTGACTAATAATTATATATTATCATTACAATAATAAAAATAGCAAAGATAATTGTGTCTATGCACACTTTGGACACAGGCACAAAGCTTTTCCCCTGCCAATATTTCATAAATAATATCAGCATATAATTTGCATTATATTATGAATTATAATGAATTTTGAAATGAGGATGTTTTGCCTGGAAGGAAGTACATAGGCTATTTGTAAACATACGAATTTCACAAAAGGGAACTAAATCTCACAGACTCTTATATCCATATACATGGGTAACAAGAAACAACTGTATATAAAATTAATTGTGCATTTTATATGTATATATGTTGTGTGTCTATATATTGAAAAGGGGAGAAACAGAGATAGGAATTTCCACTTGAATTGAGTTTGGGAATTATGAAGAGGGAAAGGCAAGAATATTTAACCCATGGGTTCTCACACTTCTCTTCTTCATATTTGCAAACTTGGCTTCTCCACTCTCATCTCCCTGCTTTCCTGGGTTCTTTTCAACTGCAGAGCCACAGGCCTGCCTGAGGGTGGGAGAGCTGGCGGCTTTCCTAGTCTTGGCTTCTGGAGAGCTAGGCTGGTCACTTCATGTGGTTGTAGGTTTGTAGCTTAGCACTCGCAATGATAACCATGCCAAGGAAGGGAGACTGTGAGAGCCAAAGATATGGGTCACAAACAGGAAGCCAGGACAGGAAGCTGATCCATGGGCCTTGGTGGTTTGAGTAAGAGGAATCTTTTACTTGAAATCTAACTGTGAATTGAAGTAAGGTGGCAAACGTTAAGACTCACTGGTCTGGTTAGAGCAAGGAATCCCATGACAAGACAACATGGAGTTGACTGCTTGGGAGCAACAAATTTCAGTCAAGTATAAAAGACAATGACCACAACATTAGATCATGGAAGAGGGAGGGGGAAAAGTTAGAAAAGTTCTCTGTTAAAATGTTACATTTCCCCAGTTGTGATCACATTTAACCTGGAAAATCCCTTCTGTAGAAGATTTCACTAAGCATATTAGTATTTCCTAATTATTATGGGTAAGGAGAAGTCACCTAATAGACAAAATAAAGATATACCTAATGATACAGGGAATTGTGGAACTTCAAAGATAAAAGTGATTCTATTAGTAAACATGTCCACATTTGAAGGTATAGAATGAGTGCTGTACGTTGTCTTAGGTAGGGCTTTATTGCTGTGAAGAGACACCATGACCATGGCAATTCTTATAAGGTAAACATTTAATTGGAGCTGGCTTACAGCCTCAGAGGTTCAGTCTATTATTGCCATGGTGTAAATCATGGCAGAATGGTGCTGGACTGGGAGTTGAAAGTTCTACATCCTGATTTCCAAGCAGCAGGAAGGAAGATTGCTAACCTTGCTGGGCAAACTGAGCATAAGAGACCCCAAAGTCAACCCGCAAGGGTCCCAACAGTAACACACTTCCTTCAGCAAGGCAACATCTCCCAATAGTGCCACTTCCTATGGGCCAAATATTTAAACACATCAGTCTAAAAGGAGCATTCCTATTCAAACCACCAAAAATATGCAATAATAAAATTGTATATAAAGTGCATCATAAGCATAATCTTCACAGAGAGTCATCAAATATCTTAGTCCAGACTGTCCAGAGCAGAAAAGGTCTCCAAAATTATCTTCAGCCTCTAAAGTATATCACTCTCAATTCTGAACTTGTGCATCATCCAAGTGGGTAGAGAGCTATGAATGAATTTTATTGAATTCATAACCAGTCCTAGAAGAGAACATCATTATCTTCATGTCGTTAAGTGATGTGAGTGAGACTGACTGAGGGTCAAGTGACTTCTCTGACCCAATCATTAGTGTAGCTGGACTTCAAGACCATTTCTTCCTTTTCTGGAGCTCTTAAGGGCTCCAGGCTTTAAAAGCTACTCTATTGGCACCACAGGGAGTTAGGCTGCATCCACCCTTCACGCTTAGTGTTTGACAGTGCTGGAAATGATAGTAGAAAAGTGCTTTAGGGGGAATGCATTAACTTGGATATCTGGCAGAAAATTCCTCAGAAATCTATCAGTATTTTCTATTTATTTGACCCATAAATATCACAGATATTGGAACTAAGTATATGTCTTTATCAAAATTAGTTGATTTTGTTTTAAGATTGGCCTAGAAGCAGTGTTACTTTTATTATCTGTGATTTTTACAGACTTCTATTACTTCTAATTATAAGTGCAAATTGTCATGGACCTTTGATCGTCATATTTGTAGTTCAGGCATTCATCCTGGCATCTATCCTCCCTCTATCCTCTCCCACCCTTCGTAACCCCCTTCATCCTCCTGCATTCTTCCCTTTATCAAATAGTCTGTCTTCCACTTTTAGTTCATCTTTTTCTGTTTTCTAGGTTTTACTTATGAGAGAAGATATGTAACTCTGTTTATAGCTTGTGTCATTTTATATGGTGTCCTCTGGTTTTGTTCATTGTCCCAAAATGGTATGATTAGATGCTTCTTTGAGGGTAAAAAATATTTTGCCAGGCCTAATTACATATTATATACATATATACATACATATATATATATAAATATATATACTAGACCCAGAACATATATATATATATATATATATACATTATATGATATGTGTATATATAATATGTATATATATATGTACATATAGACCCAGAATAAATATATACATATATATATATATATATATATATATAATCTGACTTTGTTCTATATGAAATAAATTACAAAGATTAAAAAAATATTTGGGCACTGTCATGGTTTGAAATTCTTGGCCCAGGAAATGGCACTATTTTGAGGTGTGGCCCTGTTGGAATTGGTGTGTTACTGTGGGTGTGGGTTTTAAGACCCTTATCCTAGCTGCCTGGAAGCCAGTACTCTGCTAGCAGCCTCCAGATGGAGATGTAGAGCTCTCAGCTCCTCCTGCACCATGCCTGCCTGGATGCTGCCATGCTTCCACTTTGGTGATAATGAGCTAAACCTCTGAACCCGTAAGGCAGCTCCAGTTAAATGTTGTCTACTTGTTGCCTTTGTCATGATGTCTGTTCACAGCAGTAAAACCCTAACTAAGACAGGAGCTAGAAATTTAACTCTGTGTCTTAAGATGCATCCTTTCCTGTGACATTGAGTTCATTTCGGATGGCAAAACACCCTCTCATTTTATTGACCAAATCCATCTTGTGTGGAGCAGATGAAATTACCATATACCATGGATTTCTCATTTGAAATTTTGTAATCTCAGAGACGCCATCCATAGATTCTTTCTAATATCATATGATTGTTTCTACACTCTCCCTCACTGGAGCTTTCAAAATATAATTACATTTTTGTCTGAAGGCTGTTTGCTCAAAGGCTCCCTCTGTAGTCTGAAATCAGCACCTTGGCAGGAATAGGGGACTTCTGATACATCGCTGCAAACCGGATGCCAGGCAAGAGCTGAATTATAACAGATGGAAAACTTGCATTTATCCACCCCAATTGCTTCCTCTATTTAGTTATCAGCCTTATGGACAAATAAGTTTCATTTCTTCCAATAGCTTGCTGCCTTGAAGAATTTAAATGTCGACAAGTGACATTGCATTTAGCAGTATCTTTGAACACTATGGTACATGTCACTTGTCAGGTGAATATATTCACTTTCCAGTGAGTAACAGTGGTAATTATCTCGTATGAAGCATTAGTAAAATGCACAAATATGTTGGCAACCTTCTTGACTGATCTCACATTTTAAATATCTCTCCACTGATTTGTCCTCTATTGTTCTGAGAAACACTCTTTAATATTTGGCCTCAAAAAGATATTCTTAGCCTCCAGAGCAAGTGGATATATTACATCTGTAGGCAGGCATGACAACTTAGGCAAACCAGATATCCCCTTTTCTTGCATGCAAGGCTCAACATACAAATACTCATGCATGCAATTCAGTTCCGCTTTGTAAAGTCTAGCTAGTATTTAAAACAATGCAGTGCTGGTGACAGTAATATTCTCCAGCACATGGACTTTGCATAGTTCGTCTAGAATCTCATACTTGTACTCAGAATTAGGAGAACTGAAATATAAACTAAACGTTTCAATGTTAAGATACCATCACCATGGCTAGGTTTTGTTCAAAGCCAATCTATTTTTATTAAATTGAGATTGCTTCTCTAGAGTGGATTCTCTTATTCCTAGTGAAGAAGTTAAGCTTATGAAAAAAGGTATAATTAGCTTTTTCCTTTATTATTTATTTCATTTTTTACATTTTTGTAACTCAAAGATACAAGGCAACTCCCCAAGTTATTTAGAACTAGTCATGATTGTTTGGGTTCTATTTTAAAAGAGCCAGCACTTTCTCAGAAGAGATCAGCAGTGTCAGAAAAACCTACTGTCTATTGAATGCCTAGTGGACTAAGCTTAGCCTATGGACTAAGCTGGTTGGCACAGCCCTGAATCAGAACTATGAGACTAACTCAAGGTGAAAGCAAATAGTTTGCATTATTTGTGAAAACCTTGAGCACACCAACTTTTACCAGCACAATTTAACGTTCAGAAATATTCCATGATTCTTAGCAGGATTCCTTTGGACCAGGAAGGCCGAGCAGCAGAGCGCACCAAGGAGCATGGGTGCTATCTTTCTGGTAGTGTACGATTCTGTATAAAGTAGCAAGGACTTGCATGTGGGCAGCAAGATCACAGTAGCTACTGCAGGGCATGGAGATTTCTGAAAGGCAGGCAGGAGCACAGGTGCATGCAGATAGTAGGCAGGTGTGCAGAGCACCTGCGCACCTACTCATCTGGGTTCTTTAGAGACTCTCCAGCATTTAGTTGCATAGAGAGATGGCCCAGGAGTTAAGAGCACTGACCCCTCTTCTGGAGCATCCCTCATCCGGAGCTTAAAATTGTGTCTCCAGTTTCCAAAGGATATGATGCCCTCTTCCAGCTTCATGAATGCCTTTGGTACACAGACATACATGCAGGCAAACCATCCATATACATAAAATAATAAAGGATTTTTTGAAGACCCCTTCATTACAACTCTGAAGTAAGTCACTCTACTAAATGCTCCTTCCTGGTAGGATATGTGCCATTGTTATGGTTCTTAGTGCATGTTTTCATGTTTGGATGCAATTGATTTTCATATGCAGTGGTCTGGGGGCTTTTGTAATTTGCAAGGACTCATAGCCTTTGCTATACAATGTCTCTGTCATTGGAGGATATGAGTATTTTTATCAAGATATTGGTATCATGATTCTTTAGGAGGAGTGGTCATTTATTTGAGGTGGAAGGAGGTGGTATTTTAAAATGTTGTCTGCCTAATAGAAGAACATAAATAGCAGGCTACCTAGCAGATTGGATGCAAACAAACAATGAATGTCGATCATCACCCTCAGCTTCCCACAGATTTCCTACTTAATGGGACGCAGCAGTTGAGAAATTGCATAGATAAGGCAAAGATCATAGAATTTATCTTATCTTTCTCAAGCAGATGATTATTCAGGATAGTCATTCTTTGCATAAATTAAAATAAGGTATTTCAAGTACAAAATAAATGACCTTCTGCAGAAAATACTTCATTGTTGATTGTATGCTAATAAATTTGCCCTGACTGAATCGCCCCAAATTTAATTTCAGTGTTGAGTTCCTGAGCTCCAACTAGAGCATTTAGGCATGAACTCTGGGGATCAACCCAATTCTGAGAACTCAGGCCACAGGTAATTTGCAATTCATTGATGTTTCCTAAGTTTGAATGAGATCAAGAATACAAATGATTTCTGTGGAAGGTCTCACAGTGGGCATTTTGGCACTTGCTGTACAAAAACACATTTCCTAAGGCAAAGCAGGCCCAAATGCTTACTCACTTTCAGGGGCGCAGAAAACCTCCAACCAAAGTATCTAATAACTCATATCTGCCTAGCCTTCTCATCAACTGAGGCTTTATATAATTAGACTTCGACTATCTTCCCAAAACTTGCTTAGTTTGACTCAAAGATTGACATTTAATGGACTTATACTGGACAAAGAGGAAGGGAATCAGTGAAGTGAGGAGGAGGAAGAGGAAAAGGAAGAAGAGGAAGAGGAGGAAGAGTTAGAGGAGGAGGAGGCCAAGGAGGAGGAGGTGGAAGATTTGGTACAACAGGGAGAATTTGGATTTGGAGTCTGCATACATGGTTGCAGTTTAATAGCTATATGACCTTGAACGATTGGCTACAGTCTTTTAACACTCATCACTGAAAAAAAAAAAACAAACAAACCAGGAATAACAATGACTTTTGAGAACTATTAGAAGAATTAGGTGTAGTTTTCTAAGTCTCTGCTACCTTCATAGTATATGACAGCCAAGGTTTGAACACTTGGTAGCACTGTCACGATAGGGTTTAGGAGGTATGGCCTTGTCAACAGAAGTATGTCACTCACATAGGCTTGAGGACTTAAAACTTTCACCATTTCCATGTCCCTCTCCCTGCTTCCTGTTCCTGCCACCACGCCAGCTGCCATCATTCCTTTCTGCCATGATTCACTGTTACCCCTCTGAAACCACAATCCCAAATATTCTCTTTATTCTATGGGTTGCCTTGGTCTTGGTGTTTAATCCCAACAGAAAAGTGATTTAGACAGTGGCCAGCAAGTGGGAGCTGCAGCCACTGTGACTGTTACACAGCTAGGCAGAGTGATCTTGCATAAACTCAAACCTCTTTCTTGAGGTTGCCAGGAACTGCAGATGCTCCTGGGCTTATATGAAAAAATATAATTAAGGCAGAAACTTTATTTTCATTTATGCCTTTCAAGTTTAGACAAAGCATTTCCATGAGACCCCAAAGTCTTGATTAGTCCTTTCCTTAGAAACTACAAATAGGAACAGAGAATGCAAATGCAAATTTTATGCTGATGTTAAACTTAAAATCTAAATTCTGAGTTGCTGAATGTAATTCCTGCCTTGTAACAGTCTGAGGACAAAGACAGTGACACAGTATCCCAGTTCTACTCCTAGGGAATGTGCTGTGCTGCGTAGGGAAGCAGGGCAAGACAGTGCCAAGGTTTTAGATTGATCTCTGAGGTTTAAAGTTTAGCTCTGACAATGTCACGCACTAACTGTGAACTTACGTATATTATATTATATTATATTATATTATATTATAACAATAAAGCTCAGATTTTCTCCTGTCCACTATAAAGCTTTCAAAAGGATTATGAAGGTTCAAACATCTGACAGTATTTTAAAAATAAACAAATTGAGATTTTTTTATTGAAATTGATTATTGTTTCATAATATAACCCTATTATAGTTTCTCCTCCCTTTAATCCTCCCCATTCCTCCCTACCTTCCCTCTCATCCAAATCCACCTGATTTCTGTCTCCTTAGAATACCAGCAGGCTTCTAAGTGATAAAATAAAATGAAACAGAAATTAACACATCAGAATAGAACAAAGCAAACATTAGGAAAAGAGCCCATGAAAAGACACAAAAACATGCAAAGACCCACTCCTTTACACACTCAGGAATTTTCTAGAAACACTAAGCTGGAAGCCTTAATATCTAAAGGACCAGTAGAATAAAAGCGATAAAACAACAAAAAATAAGATTTAAAAAAAAAGCCAGGCTCAACATTCTAAGACAAGAAGCCTCCATAGATGCTGTTAAGTTTGTTTTCTGTTGTCTGTCTGTCTGCTGTTGCTGCTGCTAGGCACGCACCCTGCCCTAAATTAGTGTGCTTCTCCAGTGAGACACTCTTGGAGAAAACTAAGTCTTCATTTGTAAGTGGTTTTCAATTGAGATTGCTTCTGTCTTAGGGATGGGGGCATGTATATAATTCTCCTTTTTGCTCTAGGACTCCATCTGGTACAGACCCATGCAGGCTGTCTCTGCTGAGTTCATACATTTGTCAATATGGTTGAATTAGATGGCTTTGTTTTCTTGATGACTTTTTTCCTCTCTGGCCCTTACACTCTTTTCCCTTCCTAATCTTTGGGGTTCCCTGAGCTCACAGGGGAGGGATTTGATGAAGACATCCTGTTTAGGAGAGAGTGTTCCAAAGGCTCTCATTTTCTGAATATTCTCTGTCCATCCATCTCTGCATTTGCTCCCATCTGCCGCTAGAGGAAGCTTCTCTGTTGATTAACTGAGCAAGGCCTGATCTATGAATATAGCAAAATGTCATTATGAGTCATTTTGTTGCCATGCTCTTATAGTAGAATGGTAGTAGTATTTTGTTTTATCCTATGTCCCTAGGATATCTAGTTTTGGATTTTTGTCTCTGTGCAGTGTCAGATATGGATCCCATCTTGTGCAATGGCCCTTAAGGCAAATCAAATATTGGTTGGTTACTCCTTCAAGCTTTTCCCTCCATCATTGCACTAGAATATCTTTCAAGCAGAATGCTATTGTAGATCAAATGATTTGTCTCTGGATAGGTGTTTACCTTTCTCTTTTGGTAGCATGTGGAATAGCTTCCAATATCAAAGATGCTAGAATGTACGGGCAGAGGCTCTCTCAGTACCAGCTCCACTTCCCTGTGCTCAGTGAGTTGTGTAGATGTTGTCTTCAGTATTGGGGCCTTCCAGCAGTCGTGGAGAGTGAACTATAGTCTTGGCAACAGTTTGGGTTCTATGGAGATTCCCACAGGCCCACTTAGGCCAACCACTCATTTAGATTTGGTGATAAGAGATGGCTATTTGGGGTGCTATCTCACAAATGGGATTCTGTCTCCCATATTACTTGGCAATCTCATTTAGATTTCCTTCGATATGTGTGTGTGTGTGTAAAACCAATACAACAAATATATATATATATAAATTCCTCATATAAATTCCCTCTCCCCTCTCCTTCCCCACTTCATTACTGTCTCTTCTATTTCACTTTCCTAGGGAGATCTATCTTTCCCGCAAGCTTTACCCCCCAGTCCCTTACTCTATAACTAACCTCTGTGGTTCTACAGGTTGTAGCTTGATTAACATTGACTTAATAGCTAATATTCATATAAAAGCAAATAAATATCATATTTGTCTTTCTTGGTCTGGATTATCTCACTCAGTATGATTTTTTCTAGTTCTATTTATGATTTCATCCTTTTTAATAGATGGGTACTATTCCATTGCAGAGATGTTTCACATTTTCTTTATCCATTTTTTATAGAAACATCTAGGTTGTTTCCAGTTTCTGGCTATTATTTTTAAAAAAAGCAACGAACATGGTTAAACATGTATCTCTGTAGTAGGATGAGACATCCTTTGGGTAAATGCCCAAGTCTGGTACAGCTGCGTTATCTTCCTGAGTTATTGCCATACTGATCTCGATGGTGGCTATGAAGGTTTGCATCTGCATCAGTGATGGATGAGTCTTCTCCTTATGACACATCCTTCCCAGCATGACCTATCATTTATTTTATTGATCTTAGCCATTCTGATGGGTATAAGATTGAATCTCAAAGCAAATTGGTTTGCATTTCCCTAATGACTAAGCATATTTAACACTTCTTTAAGGGTTTCTCAGCCATGGAGAGTTTCCTTATTTAAGAATTCTCTGTTTGGATATCTATCCCATTTGTTAATTAGTTTTCTGAGTTCTTTATATATTTTAGATTATCTCTCTATTGGATGTTTTGCATAATTTTATTGTTTATCTCAGGTATAGTCTGGATCTCTGCTTTATTGAAGGTTCTAGTCCTTGTCAATGCTGAGCCATGAAAAAATGATAGAAATGTTCTGTATATTTTCAGATTATAAACTAGCATCTTTTTCATAATATAGAGTAACCAGGATCAAACAAATGTTATGCTTGAGACTTACTCCAAGTGTTCAATTACTTATGGATCTGTTCTTGGTGATTTGTTACTTAGCACCTGCAACAGGAAATCTTCAAAATTGGAGTTGGGAAGAGAAGTTTCTGTTCAATATAGACTATTGATATTCAATTGAATTAAGCTGATATTTACTGACAATATCTTCATTTACATTGCAGATATTTAAACTATCAACCTGTAGAGCTTACAAGTAGAATAAGGAGGGATGTTTGAAACTGATATGTGAGTGGATAGATATGTATGTATGTATGTATATATATATATATATATATGGATAAATGATAGATAGATAGACAGATAGACAGACAGATAGATAGATAGATAGATAGATAGATAGATAGATGATAATAAATTGTTGATCATTATGATGGGATAGATATTATGTTAAGCATTTTCCGGAAATTGACTTATGTTATCCTTATATGATTCTGCTGAGGTAAGAAATCCTTTTATGGGTAAAAAATAAACTTACATTCAGGGAGTTTATATAACTTGCTCAAACTTATGATCTGATAAGGTTGGGATTGAGATGTGAACCAAGAAGTCTGACTCTAGAATTCCTGCCTCATCAATCATCAATGAGAAAAACTAAGTGTGTATATAAATGCTGTACAAAGATTTATCACAGTGTAAGAAAACACAGACATGTGTTAGAAGGGAAAATGCCATTGGAGTACAAATATTTATACCTCAATGAAGATATGCTCAACCTCTAAGTGGACATAGTAGAGATTTGTCAGGGAAGGGGAGGAGACTCTCATCCCTACCTTTGAATAGATGATTTAAATAGGACATGATGGTGATTACAGAGGCCAGTCATTCACCATAATATCAGAACAGTCTATATGCAAACTTTATTGAAAGAACTCAAATACAAAAAAATTTATTTACAATTTCATGTTATTCTCTTTTTGTTTTTTATTAATCATTTTATTAATTTACATTATAAATAGTATTCCCCTTCCTGGTTACCACTCCAGAAACTCACCATCCCACCTTCATTCTTTCTCGGCTCCTTTGCCTCTATGAGAATGTTCCTCCACTCACCCACTCACTCCTGTCTCACTGTTCTAACATCCCCACTACATTAGGACATCAAGCCTCCATAGGACCAAGGGCCTCCCCTCCCATTGATGTCAGATAAGGCCATCCTCTGCTACATATTCAACTGGAGCCATAGGCCCCTCCATGTGTACTCTTTGGTTGAATATTTAGTCCCTGTGGGCTCTGGCTTGTCCAGTTAGTTGATATTGTTCTTCCTATGGGATAGCAATCACCTTCAGCTCCTTCAGTCCTTCTGCTAGCTCTTCCTCTGGTGTCCCAGGGCTCATTTTGATGGTTGGCTGTGAGTGTCTGCATCTGTATTAGCTAGGTGCTGGCAGAACCTCTCATACTACATGCATACCAGGCTCCCATCAGTAAGAGCTTCTTGGCATCAGCAATAGCATCTTGATTTGGTGTCTGCAGATAGGATGGATCCCTAGGCGTGGTGGTCTCTGGATGGGTTTTCCTTCAGTCCTCAGTTGGCAATGGGAAAGTTGGGGTAGCCACTAGAAAGTCCCAGCTCCCAGAACCCAACTGGGATGACATTAGCTGAAATACCCAACAAACAAAATCTGTAGAGACTACCTCCAGTAGAGTGGCACGGCCTCTTGTTGAAGTAAGGAGCCACCTACCCATCTCAAAATTTTTAACCCAAAAATGTTTCTGTCCATAGGAAAGACAAGGACAATCTCACATTTTTCAACTACCTTGCAACATTGAATGCACATTTCTTAAGTCATGTGGAAAACAATGATTAAAACTAAGCATATTGACAGTGTATCATTGTCAGCTATCCCTGTTGTTTACAGCTTGGTATGATGTCATAATGATACCTTAAAACTTAACAAGTTGCAATAAAGATAAAAAGCTAGCTTGTGACAGTGTCAGAATTATAGTATTTATCCTGAATGAAAGTAGAGTGTTTTGTAAGTACAGTTGAATGACAGGCTTTACTGATAGATAATAGTTATATTATAGGAAGAAGGTGAAAAGGAAACACTAGGAATAAAACAGTGGATGACCCTAGTTCTTCCGAAGTTTGCAGTGTGGTAGTGCAGACAAATTTGCCCATATATAAAACCTTACTGAAGCAAGTTCAACAGCAGGGGAGACTCCCACATCCTGCCTCTGTGCCATTTCATTACAGTATGCATCTGTGTATTTAATACCTCTATTCTAACTAGAATTTTCTCGTGTCTACAGCTTCATAGCACAATTTCTGGTATGAAGTAGGCACTTACTAAATATCTACTAAATCAAATGAATACATCCAAAAGTAAAAATCATTTGGAACCACCAAAGAGATGATTAATTAAATGTAAATTTGAAATACACTGGCCATGGCAAGGCCAATTAGGTCTAACTTTATTAAATTGTCACATCTCTGCGGAGAGGAAATTATTTAGCTGGAGGAGGGCCTGTCATTTCTACTAATCCATGCTTCTGCCTTTAGGCCAATCCTCAGATGAATTACCTCTGACAAGTAATGGTCTGCCTTATTTTTAACCCAGAAGGCTTTTTTCAAAAGCATTTCAGTAAATTTAGAGACCATCCACTACAAAAAATGCTCTAGAAACTAAAATCTTATGCAGTTATTATAATGAAAGACTGTTTCCAGCTTCTGGTTCCTTCCCTAGTTCTATATGTGACAATTTCAGAAATCCAGGAACTCTGCTTCAAGGACGACTGGGAGGCATTTGGATACGACTCCACATTTGCTATAACATATGCCTGAGATAATTAACCAACAGTGGGAAATGGTTTATTTGGGCCAGACCTTTAGGAAGTTCTAGTCCATGTTCATTTAACCCCATAAATTTGAGCCCATGGTAAGACAACACATCACAACACAGAGTAGATAAGGCAAGCTAGGTCTCTCACTAGGTACTGCCCCTTAAAAGTTTCGCCTTCAAAATTATCACTCCAATATGGTAGTTGTGCTTTTGTATACATAGAGAGTTCTAACAGACCAAAAATCTACTTCAGTGTTTACCAATAAATGGACAGTATTTGTCTATGTATCTATGTATCTGTATATCTGTGGCCAATTGTGTATTAATATCTCTACCCATCCTATTCATCTATACTATCTACTACATTTCAACACACACACACACACACACACACACACACACACACACACACACACACACACACACCACAGAATATTCCTTAACCATAAAGAAGAAAGAAATCCTACTTTAACATAGACAACTGAAGGACATCACCCAGAATTTAGTAAGCCAGTTACTCGTGTACATCAGTGTAAAAAATATATAAAGTAGTGAAATCCGAAAATGGTGCATACCAAAGCTAGGGTTAGGAAGAAGAATTTGCAGTGATTAATGAGTCAGATTTGTCTTAATTTTTAATTTTTAAAAAAATGCATACACGTATATTATATATCTTAATCATAATCACCCCTTACTGCCTTCTAGGGTGGCTGCCAGATTTTTCATCACATCTCCCTTGCAATTTCATATCCTCCATTTATAGGCCTTTATTTATTTATTTTTAACCCACTCAGTTCGATTAGTGCTGCCCATATGCAGTTGAGTATGGGGTCATCTACTGGGTTATAAGGAATCTACCGATAGTCACACTGGTAAAGAAAAGAGACAGCCCCGCCCATAGCAATCATCAACTGCCAATAGTTTCTTTGCTAGAGGAAACTGCATCCCCTACATTAAAATAGCTTCTTGACTCAGGAAACTACTCCCTCCTATGATGATATTTCAACTGGCTTGATCTTGTCACATATGTGTAACTACATACTGTGAGTTCATGTAATAAGCATATAATAACCAGAGGAGAGAATGTCACTGCACTCTTCCGCTCCCCACCCCCAACCCTCCAGCTCTTTCTAGCCCTCCTCTGTGATACTCCTGGAGGTTTGACAGAGAATGTTGCTTGATATCTGAGGACTCAGGGGTGCTTATCCTTGGGATTTTGAACAATTATGGATCGCTGCATTAACCACTTCCTTCTGCAGCTTCTCTGACCAAGGCTGGTAGCAGCACTGATGGACTGAAGCAGAATTTTAATGATTCAAGGCAAATAGATTTTAGAGATCTTGTATACCACCATGCTTATAGTCCACAGAGCTGTGCTTTACATTGGTAGAACAACAATTTTATAAATATTTCCATAAACATAATAATTTTTACATTTATTTAAACTTAGTACTTTGATTGTTAGGAGGCGCAGGCAGGCTGTCCATATGCTTTACCTCTCTCATACACACATTAAGCTTCTGTGAGTTGCCGTTTATTTTATATCATCTCTTCTTGGGAAGAACTATGGTTTTAATAAAGTTTAATAGAGTCTGAGGTCCTTTATTTTAGTCATTTAAAGAGATGTTGTTTATTTATTTTTCTTGTATGTATATGACTTTTGACTGCATGCATGGAAGCACGCTGTATAAATGAGGTACCCGTGGAGGCCAGAAGGAGGCATTGAAGCCCTTGGGCCTGGAATTATAATGGGTGTGTGTGCTGAGAACTAAAAGTGGGATCTCTGCAAGAACATTAAGTGCTCCAAACTACACAACCACCTCTATAATCCCCTATAATTATAGAAGTTTGGCTTTTAACTAGAGAAAATAATCCTGTTTACACACTATCTATATAGGAAGAATACCTTTGACAAGTTGAGAAAAAATCTAGCTGTCAAGTATAGCTTCTATGAATCAGTACCTCGATAAAATAAAAAAAATAAATAAATAAAGTTATTTCAGTACTGAGGCCATTAACCCATTTTTTACACAGAACTAATTTATTATAATTATATAATGAGCCATAATAAATACTGCACTGAATTGATGATCATAAAGATCCATTGCTATTTTATTCTTAAAATCACAATGCTCCTTTATTCATTTTATACTGAGAGGTGTACCACAGACTAAAATACTCATGTTGGTGCAATCACTGTAAAATAACTCTGTCTTCTCTTTTGATGATTTAGTAAACACTAATTATTACTTTGTGCTGAGACCAGAGGTTACAGAAGCAAACAGGAGAAGCTCTGTTTAACCCGGTAGGGATGGCAATATGCTATGTTTTGAGGAGGGAATGGAGAAAAGAAAAGCACAATTCTTATTTTACAATGATTATAATTTTATATATGATTATGAAATAATTCTTATTTACATATGATTATAATAGTCTTGTAATAGAAGCACAGAAGATGAGCCAATGCTAGATGGAAGGAAGGGATGGTCTGTCTTCTCAGGGCACTCAAAGAATGTTTTCCTGAGTTGATGGCATTGAGGCATTCTGGGATCAAGGAAGACTCTAGAAGATCTTAATAGAAGAGGCTTAGATATGCCAGTCTAACAGAGAACAAGGCTTGCAACTTGCATTTGGAGCTGGGTTGCAAAAACACAAAACAAAACAACAGCAGCAAACAACAGAAAGCCTGTATTTTTTAGATCATATTCAGTCATGGGGAAGATTTAGGGAGATAACTCTTAATTCACTCTACAGAAAAAAAATCAGTAGGGTTTGTGTGACATTTGGAGTGAGGCAAAACAGTATATGCAGTGATCAAAAGTAGAATCGGAGAACATTTTTCTGTGCAAATGGAAGAAACAGGAGGAATGAAGCATGAGCCAGACTAGTGAATGCAACTGAGACCAGGTCTCACAGGACATGGGGAAGGGTCATGCACCCACTTTAAAGATGGCATTATCTTTGGTAATGAAAACCCCAGCCAGAAACATCTCATTGATAGATAATGGGCATTATAGGAGAGATTACAGTTGATTTTAGGCCTCACTTTGGCTGTATAGCAAAGATGTATAGATAAATTCATGTTTTCTTAGATTAGCAAATTCGTGATGGAGTGAGAGAAAAAGACAAATATTAAAGATATTTAAGTAAACAAATATCGAGACTTTAGAGTGTGAACTTTCTGGGTGAGCCATGGGAGGTTTACAGAAGTTAGCTGAATCTCAGAGCATGAGAACAAATTATTTGCAGAGGTATAGCTCAGTACATAAATACAATCGCTAACATATGCAGATTAGAGAAGATCATTGCAATTTTACTATTGTTCTCAGAGTCTCTAAAACAATGTCACATAATTAGAGTTCTGATTTGTGGAATGATGCTAGTGACTGCATTAGATCGTAATAAGTCTACATTTCCTGAAAGCTGATTAGTTCTTATCACTAATTCTGATTTATTCTCCCCACGATCCCCACTCAAATCCAAATATGTTTTTTGTATCTTCAAATCATTTTACAAGATTTCGTTTCTTATTTCCTATCAACTTTGGCTGCCCAGGCTACATCTCTCCATCCCTGGAACCATTCCTGTCCATAAAGAACTACTGCTTCTTATGTCTCATAAGGTTTATTACTGAATTGACTTAGCATTTCAGAAATAATTTTAATGTCTGTAATATTTTAGATATTCTTGGTTATCTCATTTTGAAAGGGGAATACACTTGGTTCCCACAGTTATCACGGCCAATGAGACGTATGATAGTATTGACTTGCTAACATTTATACATTTATGTTTTTTCAATTTTCAAATCAAAGAAGCTCCTATCTAATGCACGGTGGCATTCTGTGATTATTTAACTTACTACTTGTGGCAGCTAAAGGGTTTCTGCTATCCAGTTCCCTTGTAGTAAGCACTTAGCTTTTTTCATAATTAATATTTTCATTTCCCATATGGATTGAGTGCCTGAAAGAAATTTTATCTGGAAAAAAATTCTGCATAATATTTTAGTACACTTCAATTTACTTAGTGATTCATCTACGCTGTTTATTTTTATTAAACAAACCAGGCCAGGATATTAGTTTTGAACTCTTGCTCTAAGACAGGGACTTGCTCTACAGAGTCGATGCCAGGTCATAGAGAGGTCAATGAGATACATCTCATCGAGGCATTCCCCAGTGCGTCTCGTGGCCAGGTTAAATCACAGTGATAAGTAGGATGTGTGCTTGCACATTGCTAATTCTTGTTTTGCCAAAATTTGATGTCATCTCATGGTTATTACAGCTGTCCAATTACAAATGATCAAATTGGATTATTGTCAATTAGTGGGTCTGTCTATGGTACAGAAGTCTTGTTGGCTGAATTTATCTGTTTTAAGTGGTCTGTATTCAGATCCAGAAAGCCAAATGTCCTGGTTGAAAAGAAAAAAAAATCTTTTGTTGAAAGAAGGCTGAAGATGAAAATTAGTTTACACATGCGGAAGTGAAGTAATGATTTCAGTATAGTCTTTTGGTGACCTTGATAAATGGATGTCGTGATCTTAAATATCTTTGAGGGCAAGTAACACTAGCTATGAAACATAGCTACTTATTTATGTACTAAGAAATGATATACTGGGCTTATGAAAACAGATATCCTAAGGCCTTTTGATGAGAGGAAATAGGTCATTTGAAAAACCTCTTCATAGCAGATTTAGAACCTTATTATGATTTATAACAGCTTAATAGTGCTCATCCAGGAACCCTTCTGACCGGCTGCATACTGCATATGCCATGGCAGAACTGTGATGGATGTCTACTGACTTACTCTATGCAGATTGATTTTTATCCTTGAGAAGAAGATGAGTGAGGATTGGGCGTGCCTTCCCTGGTTTGGCCAACAGGCCTTTGAGCAGTGATACCTGTCTGAATCATTGGAGAAACATCTGTGGCTATATTTGATCAAAGGGACCCATACTTTTAAAACCCTGACAATGTCATTTGAGAGTGACGGCATTGCCATACTGTGTCAAAGGACAGTGTAAAGTCATGTATCATGGCAATACTTAAGAGGTTCTGAAGCTCTCTGGGGCTTTATCTGACCTCGAAGCTCTTACTGACCTTAGTTATACCTTGATCTAGAATAAAGATGGTAGGTTTTTGGGTGGGAAACAGATTTCCTCTTTTCTTTCTTTTGAGTACCCTGTAGTGATTTTTTGCCTACGTTTTAATGTCCTTTTATATTGATTTTTGTCTCCTTGATTCTCTTTCAGGAGGAAAATGAAGTTATTATTATCTCTGCCTAATAGTTCAAATCATCATCATCATCCTCTTTCTCTCCCCTCTCCTCTTCTTCCTCTTCTTCCACCTCCTTTTTTCCTTTAAACAAACACCTATATAGAGAGCATCATCTCAGATCTAGCACCTTAATCTAAACAGCATACCTGTCTCTGGAGCTTTGCTAGTTTTTATATCACTATAAAAATGTTGTTATCTCCTTCATTTCCTTACTCCTGTGTTTATGTGTGTGTGTGTGTGTGTGTGTGTGTGTGTGCGTGTGTGTACATGTATGTATGCACATGTGTGTGAGCACAAATCTTCACTCAAAAATAAGATAAAAAAGATGACTAGGTGATATGTTAGGTGCTTTGGGAAATGATTAGTAATAGGCCAAAGGCTTCTTTGTTTTATTTGGAAGGTAATTTTAGTTTGTTTGTTTATTTATTTATTTAGTCGTTTTTATGTTTTGACATTTGGTCATAATGTGTACAGTTATGGCTAGCTTTGAATCATTATGTAGCCCAGGCTTGCCTTGAGAACTCTGCAATACTTCTTCACACATCTGAGTGCAAAGTGACAAGTGTGTATCAATATTATGTCTCTTTAGCTAGTTAGTCATGGCAACTGATATATATACATACATGTGTGTGTGTGTATTCATATACATATATTCATGCATGCTCAGACATCAGGTCTCCTGCTCGATCACCCTCTACCTCATTCCCTTGAGATAAGCTCTCTTACTGGAATGAAGCTGGAGACAAATCGAGTCACAGGGAGCCTCTTATCTCAGATTCTGTCCCCATAGTACTGACATTGCAGTACATGGCCACATCCAGCCTAGCAAAGTTGGTTTGAATGCCTTTTCTACTAACCTTGCTATCCTTATTCATTTAGACCCTGGGAAAGAATCATTTCATTGGAGTGTGTAGGGATACGTTCCTACTGCTTCTATAGTGTTTGAACCTAGAAATAATGATTTACCCAGAGTCCTTGTGTAGAGGGGTGCATCTGGAACCTGGAAAAAGCAGTAGCAAGTGAGCAGAGGGAGGTGGGTACTGTCCCAGAGCCTCATCAGTCCACTGGGAAGGCAGGTCTGATGGCATTCTGTGGTTTATGACTAAACTAGTTATAGAATGGGCTAACCCTTTCTCATTCCTTGCTAGATGACAACTTACTTTTCAGTCAAACCAATGCTTGTCTTTAGGAACATGTGAAAGATGTGGATAGTCTTGTCAAAGATATGCAAATTCAAAAGGACAATGTCATTTCTAAGTGTGGTTATATTTAGTCTTTCAATTTACTGAAAATATTGTGGATGTGTTTGAGAAGCAAGCTGAAATTGAAATATAGGAATATCCTCTTTGGAAAGAAATTATTTAAAATTGGATAGGTTTCACTCATTTTTAGTTAAATATTTTGAAAATTATGTCTTAGAAAAACCAAACTATGAATGGCAGGGTTGAATATATCTTTCCCTTTAAAATGCAGACTCTTTCTGTGGTGAATGAATTTGTTGTGGTAAAGTATTTGGAAATAAATCCTCAGAATAATTTGGGGTGAGGAAAAATACTAGTTTAGAATAAACCAACCTATCATCTTTGAATCTTAAAAGTCATCATATTTTGAAAGAAATAGAATTAATAATTGTTCATACTATAAAGAACATATACTTGTATTATAGCATGTAATCATGATTTAAAGTAAATTAAATTCAAAATTTAAAGGAGCCCAGCAACACTTTGACCTTGATCATTTTTTCAAAATTAATTGATCCTTTTTGGAGTTAATATTGAAGCTCTGGTTTCATTATTTCCTGATTTGGTCTATGTCTTGGCAACTGGAGAAGTGATTCCCAGAAATGGGGAACATTTCCTTTCCAGGTTAACTTTCCCTGCACTTCAGACTGCTTATGCTATAGTATTTCTGCCTAGATGCACGGTTTCTCGAAAGAAAGGTCCTGCTGCATACAAAGTTCTCTTTCCTAAGATCTGTCTTTCATGTGTGGATCAGGGAAGAGGGAAAACTGAGAATGCCAAATTGTGAGGAGTACTCGTTGCTGTGAGGCTCCATCCAAAAAGGGCTTGTAACACAGTGTACAGTCTTGTAGCCCAGCTGTGTGGAGCATTGATTGCTTCTGCCTAGAGCAGGGATACTGTCAAGTTGCTCTGTGAGTTGAGTCATCTATTGACAAAGAGCTACCAGCCCGCAGATAATGCTGTGCAGAGCTGCTCTCACTGCTCCCTCTGCTCCCACGATGAACCGCTTATAGCCGCTGTCAAAGATACTGAGGCATCCACAGGGAAAAGAGACTTTTACAACTGCCTGGAAGAAAGGGGTGTGAGGGAGGAAGCCTTTCTATGCAGAGCTGACCAAAGAAAAGAGTAAGCATCAGTGCACTATGAATGCATACCTCACCAAGCAACACAGCTGCAGCCGGGGGTCCGATGGGATGGATGCCGGCAGGAGTGCGCCCACCCTCATCAGGGATGCCCACTGTGCCTGTGGCTGGCAGAGGAATGCTCAGGGGCTTGGGTACAGTTCCCAAACTATGCCCTCCTCAGGACCTGGGGGCCCGGCTTCAAACAGGACCAAGCTGGTCACCTTGTGGGACAGTGTACGGAAAAGCCCCCACAAAACCAGCACCAAGGGTAAGGGGAATTGTGGGGAGCGATGTGCCTGCCCACACGGTTGGTTCAGCCCTGCACAGGTGAGCTTTTTCTTTGTGACTTTCTTTCTGTTATAAGAAAGTTGTATTTAAGGGCAGGGTGGCTTGAAAACTTTGCTGAGTCCTTGCTGACTGGGATTGTCTGCTTGGAAAAATATTAGGAAAAAAGTGGTTTTCTAGTTTCACACGTGTTTGTGGTTTTACACTTCTGGGCGGCGGGTAGAAATCCAGGCATGCTATGTATGGCTGTCAGTGACTTTTCCTTCAGTTCACGTTCTCAAATCCCCAGATGATTTTTAGAATTCTGTAGCATAGTCTGTTAGCAGCCTAATCACAATTCAGTTTTCTTTTCTCTTCAGACTCTTTTTTAAATTGTTATTATTATTATTTTAAGAAATAACGATTCTGACACTTCCCACCATGATAAAAATAAAAGAACATTTATTTTTTCCATCAAAGAAGAGGCTTGATGTGTGCTACACTGGCTTTACTCCTTTGATACTGTGTATCTTTTCAGTTATGGAGGAGAAAATTTGTTTCTACTACACAGTTCATTTTACAAATGAAAAGACTATTTGGAAGCAAGAGAGAGAGTAATCATACTTAGAATAAAAGAAGGGAACACATTTAATCATAGAGGACCAATGAGGTCATTTATATTAGGACTACAACTATTTCTCTTACAATGCCTTTCTGAACATATGCATATTTATTTAACTTGATTCCTAAATTTCTTTTGCTCTTGAATTACTAGCCTTTCAACAGAAATAAATCGGACTTACTTATATGTTTTCCTGCTTCCATAAAGGTGGGAGCAACTCTCGCAAATGCTATAAATATAAATAAAATGCACCTGTAGTCACCATAACACAGGGCAGAGAGTATTCTTAAATATGCACGGAAAGAACAAGCTGCAATTTGCAGGTGGAAAAAAATCTCAATTTCAATATTTTTAATATAATATTGATCGTGAATAAAATATTATGATCTAGGAGATGTAGAGGGGGTTTTAATTTCGATAATAGTTTTTCCTAAGTACTTCCAAGAATGCCATATATCACTAATTTTTAGTAGTATAATTATGTATTCATGGCCAAGCATATGGCTTTTTGATTCATTGGTAGGAAATTAGAAGCTATACTTAGAAATACAGAATCTCAGATCTTGTTTTAGCAACTACTTCAGCTTTAAATGGAACCTAGTACTGGGAAATGTGGTCAAAATTTAAAGTTAATATGAACTCTAAACTGAACAAGGAGTCTTGAGAATTTTGATGATTATGTGTGCTCATTGACAAAACATTGGTTTAATATTCTTTAAACTGTAAGTGTGCATAGGTTGCATTTAATTTTCCTAAGAAGAGAAAACTTACCAATAAAATGTAGCTTATAATTTTTGTATGGGGACATCAAATTTGGCTTATTACTTGAATAATTTTTATTCAAGAAGTAACAAGGTTTTATTTCCATAAATGATCATTTTCCAAACAGAAATTCTTAAAACTACTGTGTAATAACAGCATGGCAAAAATTTTGATATATGTTCCAGCCAAGAAAAACTTTTTTCTCCCTTCTCAACCAAATCAGCTTCCTGCTTGGCTGAAATTTATAACCAGTTAAAACTTTAAGAGATTGATACAGACTCTGCACTGGTAATTAAGAAGGCAGTGACACATGAGAAGGCAATGAATTGAAGCAGCCCCAATCACCTTTACTCCTTAGCATATTTATTTCCAGTTTCTCATCACTCACATATGCTTTATTATTGGCTAGCATAGTGTGTAAACTTGTGGGAGTTGCTATCCCGTACCGTTTAAGCATTGCAGCAACAGTTTTTCTGCATAAGAACTCCCTTTTTTCATTCTTTCTTATATCAGACCTACCTGCCAAAGTTCTGTGCCAGACTGATTGTTCTCTCTCTCCCCCTTTTCTCTACCCATCCAAATAGATGAGACAGAGTAACTTTAGCTTGGCAATGCATGATTGTGCATAAATTTAAAATATACATACAAATAATTCTAAAATGTAACTATTTGTACATATTATATATGTGTATGTGCTATATTGTTTACATATTTTCATATATACATATAAACTTATCTGTGTATATAGGTATTACTTTATATAGAGAAAAAATAATAGTTTATGTCATTCTTAATTTATCACTAGGAGAATATTAGCTTACTTTCCAAAGAATACTTCATTCTCTTAACTTGAAATAGAACATTCCTTAATTTAAAACATTTTCCTTATCATTTATGGAAGGAAATATGCTGAAATTGAAACATGTGCATATACATGTCATGAATCATTCATTATGTACACTTGTAGTACTTAACTAGTATTTTAACTATATGGAAATGTCTCATCATTCACAGAGAGTGTATACTATCAAAAACAGAAAAATATATGTGTATGTGCATGCATAGGTCTGTTAAATCTAAATCTATTTTGAGAGTTTTATAATACTATTTTACCATTTAATTTCATAAATTGGTTGTGGAATGTTCCAATACTAAGGGTGGCTGTTAGTGACACTAAAAATAGTCTTTGGTAAAGCAAAATATAAAATGATGGTGCATGCTTTCGAATAACCCAGTGACCCACCTCTAGTACAAAAGTGGACTGAAGAATCTTAACATTAGAGAGCTGATATCATATTCTCAGACATATGTACCATATTGCATGAAAATCAGGCAGCATAATTTCTGGCTGATATAATAGAGGGTTATGGAAATGATTTGACTTCCTCCCAAGGTTCTTTGCCAAATTCCCATTATTTGGGATGCCTAGTACTAAGAAGGCTACCATTCTGTTGCTTCTTGGTTGGTCCAAAATGTAGCTCTATTTCTTCTCAGATAAGTTGTCATTCCATTGAATCTGTAGAGTTACTATAACCATAATAATAGGTAAGAAAAATAGAAGTGAATTCTGTAATGCATGTCTAAGATATTAGTGTTGGCCTTGCAAAGAAACATGCCCATCACTGCTTATATGGCATTTCTTCCTGCTTCAGGCCGAAATACAGAGACACAACTGAAATATGGAAGCCTGGAAATCACAGTTACATCTATTTGTTCCTCATTTCTCCACCATCTCATTTTTTATTCACCTACTACATACCGAATCTTTACGATCTAGCATTGTGTCATATCTTGTGGATATTCTAGGAAACAAAGTAGACCCCTGCTGCATTAAAGTTCATATCTTATCACAGTTTAGGTATTTAGTAATCATATCATGAGCTGAAAGTTCCAAGGAATGTGGCAGTTACTGAATTGTGCATCTTGTCTGCAGAGGGTCTGCAGAAGAATAAGACAGTGAGATACTCTTTAGAAAAGAAACTGCTTCTCTTTAAAACCATCATTTCCATGTTGTAAGAAGGTGATTTAAAAGAGAGCCTACTTCCTTGGACTGTGGTAAGGAATGATGAGCATTGCACATATAAATCTCTTGCTGCTGTGTTTTTACCTAGCAAAGACTAAATGAATATTGTTGATGAGAAAATAACTTTGCAATCAATGTAGCCCTTAAAATCTTATTTTGCACTGTTCCATTTTCTTGACTCACTAGGAAGAGAACACATAAATTAGTAAGGGCGCTGCGGAAGTGCTACTATTTGGACTATGTTGGATTGAATCTTGATGAACCAAATGTGTTTATTAAGCTGACGAAAAGTAAACCTCTTGAGTTAAAATTGTTCATTCAAAATAATTCTTGCTTCCCACTCTCCTCGGACTTCCCCATTCATATTTTTGTTATTGTTGTTTTGTTTCATGATGCACTCGGTTTAATTGAGGCAGGCTAGGTGAACATGGATTTAGAGCTCTTCACTGGAGTACCAGTGGGTATAAGGCTGAAGACAGTGGCTCCCACATCCCCAAAGATCTTAAGTAGAAAATAGATCAATAGAAACAAATAGGGCCCCGTGAGCCCCTCACCCATCCTGTTGATTTTCAATAGACTGGTCTTTTATAGGCCTATCGAGTGTAACCAAGACATTTTGAGAAGGGTAAATACAAAAAGTTCCACACATCATCCTACGTGCTACGCTGATATGTACATAGATCTGTCTACCTAGAATTCTGGGCTCAGAAGGGCAGGTTTATCAACACAGGAAAATAAGGTGGAGGTGGGGCCAGAGACTAGCTTGTGCCTGGTTGGCCTGGATAACAAGCCCTAAGTATATACTCTAACATTCTGTGTGTTGAGCCTCTGGATCAATGAACCTTTCTGAACCTAAATTTCCCTAATCCTGCTGTTTTCCTTGTTGACACCCAAAATGTCCTTCAGTCCTGTCTTATCTAGTTTTCTACTGCTATAATAAAACACCACGACAAAAAGCAACTTTGGGAGAGAAGGGTTTATTTCTTCTTTCAGCTTATAGCCCATCATGAAGGGAATTCATAGAACTTAAGAGTGGGGGGAGGGGATTTGAACGGAAGCCACGGAGGAGTGCCTCTTACTGGCTTGTCCCTGCTTTCTTGCTCATCCCGCTTTCTTATTTACCCCAGGACCACTGCTCAGGGATGTCATTACCCACAGTGGGCCAGATCCTCCCATGTCCATCATTAATAAAGAAAATATCCCAAAGATTTGCCTATGCTGATCTTATGAGGTATTTTTCTCCTTTGACGTTCCCTCCTCTCAGATGACTCCAGTTTGGGTCAAGTTCACAAAAAAAAAAAAAAAAAAAATCTACCTAGCCCAGGCATTCATGCACCCTGCAGACTGATACTCATAAGTTACCGGAAGGTGCTCTGGAAAGTGTCTACACTTTAGCTCCAGACAATACTAAATTTGAACTTACAGATTCTGTGTGAGCCCCTCTGCCTAATATCTGTAAGCATCATTATTCTCTTCTGTAAAACTTAGGATCAGAAAGTCAATTTCCAGAGAAATGAAATAAGAATGGAATTCAATTTCTATAAAGAGCCCAGCATGGCACCTGGAGCCTAATTCAGCACGTGGTATTAATCGCTACCCGTGATTTAAAGGTTTTGTATCTTCCTAACCCGAAGAACTTACTACCCTCCTGCATGCTGCCCTTTCATTATAATTTTATGTCTCTCTTAATGATGAAGGTTAAGCTAGGCAATTGTCCAGAAACTTTTGGCATTGGTCATTACCACTGGAGTGACATTGTGTCCTTCGGGATTCTCAGAAATTTATAACTGTGCACAGAAAGAGAAAATGGGGTGGGGGAGGTGAAGAGGGTAGGTCAAATATGATTATATTGAGAAGAAGCATTCCCTTAACTGTACAGTCAGAAGTTAACAAAAATTAGATTTTCAGCCCCCTCCTGTTGGGGAGGGGAAGTGCATTTGAAGTACTCAGTCAAGCCCTGTAAATTTAAATCTCCCTCTTTTATAGTAACTCAAAAACAAGCCGTTTGAAACAACATTGAATGAACAGTGTTTTAATCTGAGAGGCAAGACTTCCCAGCACTGAAACTCAGCTTCAGTTTGTGCACGAACAGAAACATCTCACATCTTTTAGCTCTCTGCCTTCTTTGAACAACCGCTTTCCTCTCCTTACCGAAGAGAATGAGTTGGCTTTTGTTTTGTTTCGTTTTAATTTCTGGGAAACGTCAGGCACTCTGGGGAGGGGAAGCACCAGTCAAGGCAGAATGAAAGTTCCTGTGGCAGGCCTGCACACCCCTGCTACCCACATCACTGACTGGATGGTGACATCAGAGAGGCCTCTCCATAGGCCAGCACAAGGAGAACGTCAACAGAGAGCAGGGAGGAGAAGAGCCAAGGTCTCCTGAGTTCCTCTGATACTCTGTGGGTGAGACACTGAACTAGAGGCCTAACCATTTCAGCATTTCCTTAACATTGGCAAGACCCTGTTCTAGTCCCCACATTATGCTATAGAAACTGCAGCTCAGAGTCACTTGGTTACAATCACATAGCTAAATTGCATGGAACTGGTTTCGCCTAGATAGCTGTATTTGGCTCACATATTCTTTCAACTGTATCCTGACGTTTGCAATTGTTTCCTGTCCTGTGGGGTAGACCGCAACCACTTGCCATCACCACATATACTACAGACCTCCAAAACTGCTCAGTTTACTAGAAATGTCCATAAAGGTTCAGAGGAGCAACCATGCAGACGAGGCCAGACTTCCAAATGTCGAAGGCAAATTTCCCTTCTAGTTTATTTCTTCATCTCAGGAATCCTTAGTAAAGTCTTCTCAGACCCTTGCCCTAACTCATCAAGGTTAAGGGTAGTGCTCAGTGGAAGCATTGAAGGGGTGAGTAGAGACAGCACAAGGAGATACTTTCCCCAGCATCATTAATCTGCGCCACCCTCCCATTGTGTTGGGTCTGCCATGTGTGTGGTGGGGAATCGGGACCCTCTGGACAAAATATAAAAACAAAGCAGAAGTTTGGGGAGATGTTATTCTTAGTCCCCATGTAGTATCTCACATCGCGCAGCGTTTGTGACTGTCACACATTTGTCCTATCTGCCTATGCATGAAGGCAGGTAAAGAACCAGCAGCTAATACTCGCATGTCTCTCTGATGCCACCATCTCCGTGGTCCACTTTATTCTTTCTCGAGCTCCTTGATTTGCTCCTGTTGTTCATTTGGTGTTGTTCACTGTGCTTCTCCTGCATTCTAACCCTTTACATTCTCAAGTGCTCCTAGTTGCTTCATGGTTACGTCAGAACTGGATGCGACACTTCATGACCACCTAGTAGCTTTTTTCAAATGAGAAACCGAAGCCTAGGAAAGTTAAGAGACTTACCCAAGGTCATTCAGTTTGTGGCAAACTTGGCCCAGGTTTCTGAACTCAGAATTGAATTATCCTTTTGCTGTTCCAAGATGCTCTCCTGCACAGCCCTCTGCACTCATCTTTATGAGGACGTCTGCCAGAAACGTTATTAGGCATGCAAGTTACTGGGCATTGAACAAAGATTTTTATATTAATACACAAACGTGATTTTTACTAAGAAGTCGGACAAGCAGTCCTGAAAAATAGGAGAGCTACTGAAAACATTATTCATTGAGATGGTTTTTGTTTGTTTAGTTGATTGCTTTTGCTTTGTTTTGGCCTGTAGTTTTGCTGTGTGGGATGGGCTATCCTATAACACATTCCAGTTTGCTTGCAGCATACTCCTAATTGCTAAGATTACAGGCAAGTTCTACCAGTTTTGGCTTAGGACACATTTGACTCACGGGAAGATGCTTTCGTTTTGACACGATTTGGATGGTTAGACTGACACTAAGAAGTAGGAGACCAACGATGCCAGAAGCATGAGTGTATGAAGACTAGGTCTGACAGCAGTAAATTCTACCAGGTACACAATATAATTTCGAACCTCATACTAGACATTAATTTAAAACTATCCCAAAAGGCATTACCTAAACCTAAAATCAAGCTTAGTTTTATGAATATATGCAAAATGTTCTTTAAAAGGTTTATTAATTATTTAATTTCCTAGAAGCACATTTTCTGTATCCTATCATATTTATTGAGTCATTTGCCATTTTGTTGAATCTAGCCTTATGCTGATTCTGTTTCATGTCGGGGCATTTTTGATAGAGGAAGAAGCTTCCTTGATAGTCCTTCTCAATATTGATCTGCACTGTAGCAGATGTGTAACTGAGCTGATTTGAACATTCTTCGTGTAAATCTAGATCCATCCACTGTTTTGTTTATTTTATATTTTCTTTTATTAGCTGCCAAGTCATAAATGTGTGCATTTGAGATGTGCAACACGATCTTTAAATTCGGTGTAGGCTGGGCAGCTAATTAGCATACCCGCCATCACAAATATTTACCATTTCTTTGTGGTAGGAACATTTTAAAAGTCTTTCTTCTAGTTATTATGAAATATGCTGTACTGTGTCATTAACTAGAGTTACCAGTGTGCAGGGAATTGAAATGTGACCACAGGATCTGTAACTATATGTTTTAAATGAGTAGAAACATGAAATGAGCTCATCAAATTTCACTGATAAATTATTTTAAAAGACTTCATGCTATTAAAAGACCTGTGGTGTAATATTTCATAGGTGCTACTTATTTTATTTTTTTTCATTTATCTTCAGCATTATCACCACCACCATCACCACCACCACCACCACCACCACCATCATCACCATCATCATCATCATATTTTAAGCATGTGTTCCTGCACCTAGCAAATAGCTCAAACACTTACTGCTTTGTAGTAGCCTGGGATCAAACCAGGGCCTCATGCATGTACACAGTGCACCACCTCTGGGCTTATTTAGTCTTCTAATTTGAATATTACTCTTGGTTGGCAGCCAGGGTTGAGTTGGCACTTAATTCTTATCCCTGAAGCTGTTGGATTTATTAATTGCTAATTATTTATTTTATTTATGTTGGGGATCATGGAGGCCAGAAGAGAGCTTTGGTTCCCTTGGAGCAAGGGTTACAGGTGACTGTGAGGCACCGGACATGGTTGAGGAGACAGGAACGTGGGTCCTGTGTAATAGCATCAAGCTGGCTTAGCGCTCAGCTGCTGCTCCAGCTCTAGATTCATGTTGTATCTATCCATCGGTGCCCAGTTTTAATCAAGGAATTGAAACTTAACGTACTAGAAATCAAACAAGAAATCTCAAGCATGGTTAAATGACACATAAATCAAAACAGACACACACACACACACACACACACACGTGTTATCATGAAAACTGACTTTCTAGCATGCCTTCACTTTTAATTAATTTTAGCTAGTACATAAAATCATGAAGTCTTGCATTTTGTGGGTAAAAATGATGTCTAATACATGTATATATGGCCTAGTGGCCAACTCAAGGTTAGCCTATGTCGCCTCAACTATAAGCTTCATATGAAACAACTTTTTAAATACTAGGACTAAGCTTTAAAAATAAGACCTTTCTGTTTGTAAGAACATGGACATTCTTACTTTGTCTACCTCGATTATCTATAATTTTCCTTTAGATGTTCTACACAGCAAATTATCTTCTTTACTCTTTTATCATACATATTTAACATCTTGTTATCCCACTCAAATCCACATGTAGTAATTATCATAATAGGTAAGCATTTGACTCCTTCGAGTCATCATCTAAAATAACTGAGTCTTCGTGCTGAGGTACTGAGAAAGCAGTATGTTAAACGGCAGTCTTTTATACTTACTTTTTAAAATTTTTTCCCTTTTTTACTTTGGTTCTTGGAACCTTGTGATGTTATTTTTAAATGTGATTTTACTTGAAGATAGGAAGAGATTATAATATATTTATTATGTAATGGAATCATTGGCCACCATAAGAACAGTACCACTGGCTCCAACGTTCAAAACTGGTGCGTGCTTTAATTCATCCTTCAAACAGCCCAGAAGTCAGCAAAGTTCACATTGCAGGCCAATCGCAGCTTGCTCACCATCTTTGTATCGACTGAATGGAATTAGGAAAGTTTTATATATTTTAATAGCTAAAATCATGGAATGAGGAGCCTTCTGTGAAGTTAGGTAAAAATTAAGTACTTTGAGGCCTTGGGGTCCTTACTGCAAGTGTTCAGCTCTGCTGCTGTAACAGCCAAAGAGCTGCAGATCGTATGCAAAGTCATGACCGAGTGAAATTAATTTACAGACAGCACATTGGCCTCTGCCGAGAGTAGCTGATTTCTGTTGCTTTGCTGATGGGTGATCCCTTTCTGCCTAACGGAACCTATCAGTTTGAAGCTGTAGTTTGAGCTGAATCCTCTTCAATCATTTAGCTCTTGAAAATCTTTAATGTGGCACCTCTGTTATTAGAATATTATCTTGTAGACTCCTATGCAGATTCTCTAATCACTTCTCTCCATTATTTTTGTGACTAAAAATAAATGCTCAAAGAATTGTAGGTAGTATCACACTGAATGAAAGAACATTCTTGGACTTTATCATGACAGCCTATGGTTCTTACTGATTGTGGACATTGGCACTGTAGCTATCATATAGATATGTTATAGTTATTTGTCTATGATGTAGCTATTGTGCCTGTTGGTTTTGCTTACATAGTGATCTGTCATTTCTTTGATTTAACTTGTTTTCTCCCATGAGTTTCATGTACTTGTCCCTAAATGAAGTTTTGGTATTCATCCTTCAACTTTAAATAATTTGGCAAGTAAAAATAAAGTCGAAGCGAATACTGATATATCCTTGTTTAGCAAATTTAAGATAATTTTTACTTGTATTTTTAGAGAAATGACATAAACTAAAAGTAAACATTTTATGTTGTAAAGACACTAAAAATTCAACCATTTGTAATTTCAGCTGAGGTTCCCCATTATTAACATTAAGATACCTTCACAATCTTTACTATGCCTTCTGCAGCGTGTGTGCATGTGCACGCAGTGTTTGGAGTCCAGACATCAGTGTCTTTCTACTTTTAGGGGCGGGGGAGAAGGTGGATAAGATCTCCCCTTGAATCTGCATTTCACTAATTAGGGTAGACTGGCTGCTGATAGGGCTTCAGAGATCTATCTGTCTCCACCTTCTCAGTTCTAGGTTAAGAGGCCACATCTGACACTGCACATGTGCAGGGCTCTGTCTCAGGTCTGTGTGCATATACTGTAAGTACTGTTAAGTAATTTACCGACCGGGCCCTTTCCCCAGCCCTGCTTTGTAGACGTTTGTATGTTTGTGAAAGTATCTTCAGTGGGGAATGCATTATGTCTTGTTTACCTAGTAATAAATGTAGCTAGACATAGTCATATTTCTATGAATGAAATGAGGAAGTGAATAATATTAAACTATATGTTTTCCTTCCTTTGAAAATAAAATAGATTTTTTTCTATAATATATTCTGATTACAGTTTCTCCTCTCTCTACTTCTGGCCGTCTCTCTTCATGTCCCCTTCCATCTAAAGTCACACAATTTCTCTCTCATTAGAAAATGAATAGTCTTCTAAAGAATAATAACAAAGAAGTGCAGACTGACAGGAGCCGGATGTAGATCGCTCCTGAGAGACACAGCCAGAATAGAGCAAATACAGAGGCGAATGCCAGCAGCAAACCACTGAACTGAGAATAGGACCCCCATTGAAGGAATCAGAGAAAGAACTGGAAGAGCTTGAAGGGGCTCTCGAGACCCCATATGTACAACAATGCCAAGCAACCAGAGCTTCCAGGGACTAAGCCACTACCTAAAGACTATACATGGACTGACCCTGGATTCTGACCTCATAGGTAGCAATGAATATCCTAGTAAGAGCACCAGTGGAAGGGGAAGCCCTGGGTCCTGCTAAGACTGAACCCCCAATGAACTAGACTGTTGGGGCGAGGGCGGCAAGGGGGGGAGGACGGGGAGGGGAACACCCATAAAGAAGGGGAGGGGGGAGGGGGATGTTTGCCCGGAAACCGGGAAAGGGAATAACACACGAAATGTATATAAGAAATACTCAAGTTAATAAAAAAAAAAACGAATAATAACAAGATAAAATATAATAAGATAAAAGCAAACTAAAACTTCTGAGTAGGACAAAACAAACATAAATTGAAGATCCAAGGAAAAGTCATAAGAAACAGACCTACTTGCTTGAATCCTTGAGAATCAGAAAAAAATACTAGACTGAAAGCCACAATATATACAAAACTGACAGATAAACTTAAAAACAGAATAAATTTTACTGTAATTTTTAAATTAAAAACATATTGTCAACATTTTCCATGTTATAAATTATTTTTATTGGTGTAAGTCTTAAAAGATACCCAAATTCTTTACATTCAAAAGTCATATTGTTGGATATAGTTTTTTAAATCTTTAATATGAAAAAAGATTGAATAAATCATTGAGTGTTTGTGACTTTGACCCCGTTTCTCATGATGGGTGAGCTTTCAGAAAGGGATTGCTGAGTGAAAGGTTGTGAAATTTTTTAAGACTCGTGTTATTTCCACAGTCCTTCCATCAATATTTATTTAACAAATAATTATTGAACTATCTCACATCCCAAGGCACTATGTTAATCAATGAAAAGCAAGAGACTGATCCCTGTCCCAAAGAGCTTAGAATTGCCAAATTGCTTCTAAGGAAGTTTACATACGTTTAACCCTGCCTTCAAGGGAGCATATGAATGTATTTCCTCCTGTACATTTAGTCATTTAACATTTATGAAATTCTTCTGGAATCTGGTAGAATAAAAATGGCATGCCACTGGTAATTTAATTTGACCTTCTTCGTTAATTAGGATGAACACGTTCTGTATCATTGTAGATAACTATAGAAATCTGTCTTCTTCCTCCATTGAATGGATGAGAGAAGTCTGCATGGAAAGATGAACAAATGGACGCTTATAAGAGAACAGTTTCTGTTTATGAATCATGTGACGGAAATTTCCAACTATTCCAAATACAGGAGTATAGGTTATACTTCACTAAGTTAGTGGGTGACTTTGCATTCCTTTCAATATGTCCTTTCCTTGAGCCTGCCCTTTGGAAGGAAAGGGGCTGACCATTTTGTCTTTTCACTCAGTGAAACAAGGCAAGGAAGCTTGCATGAGTGACAGATGTGATAGTCATTAGTATAATAGGCAGGTATAGACAGGCTAGTTCCCTGTGTCTACAAAGTTTGCTGAAGAGTCCTCATAGATGTTAAATTGACAATAGGAAAACTCGAGGAAATGGGTATGGAGAAAGCCACTGAGAAAATGTCCCCATTTAATGTGGTTACCTATGGGTAAGAACTGAGTGATGCCAAATGGTGGTAGCATATACCTTTAATCCCAGGAAACAGGAGACAGGGGAAGGCAGATCTCTGAATTGAAGCCAATCTGGTCTACATAGTGAGTTCCAGGACATCAAAGGCCACACAACAAAACCATGTCTAGAAAAACAAGCAAGCAAGCAAGAAAACAAACAAACAAAAACACAGTTGAGTGAAATTTATATATAAATGAGTATGAGGCAGAAATACAGAAATTCTGTCCCTGATTTCAACTGAATTAAATTATAGAATGACAATATAAAATTTTAGTCATCCAAAACACACCATTCAAACACTGTTTTGCGACTATATCCTCTTATCCTCTGGCTGTTCTGTGGTGGGGGGAGAGGGGTCGAAGAGAGGGGAGGATAGGAGAGGGGAGGAGAGGGGAGGGAAGGGAAGGGGAAAGGAGAGGAAAGAGAGAACAAGAATCAGAAGAAGGAACAAAGGAAGAAGAAAGGAGGAAGGAAGGAAGAAAGGAGGGAACGAAGGAATAGAGAACAAACAAACAAGCCAACCCTGGCTTCTAGGGCAGGAAGATTAATGGGAAGCATAAAACATTAAGCGGGTTGAGAAATGAGCATAGATCTAGAAGCAGGATTCTCTTCAGCTTGTGAAAGCACCCCTCTGCCTGGGTGTTCCTAGTAGATGTACAATTATTATTTCCTGGTAATTAGTAGAATGGCAATATAATAGTTGGTGTCATGACAACAGCTCTCTGCACATCTCACCTTGGTCTTCCAGATTATCTGCATAACTTCCCTTTCCCATCCATCCTATAGACGAACCTCTCCTACAGGAATCCTGATCTGTCAGAACTGAAATCAGGACTCATCCTTGGCTTTAGACCTTCCTACTCCCAGAACCCACACCGAATTAAATTTCAGAGCATCTCAAACATTCACATTTTTACATTTCTACTCCCAGGGTCTATTCACAATAGCTAGTAGTGTTGGGTTCCCTTCGATCCATTGTGAATGTTGTTGTTACCCAATTTATCACTGAGATGTTTTCCCTTGTTTAACAATCAGCTCTATATTCAATATCACTCGGTGATTTAAAAACAACTTATTTAAAACAGGCCTTCCTTTCAGGTACAAGCTAACAGCTAACATGTGGACAAGGCAAGCATGTCAGGAAATGTCAGTTAGGAGTCCACACCAGAGTGAGAACAGCAAGCACTTGTTTCTTTCTTAGTAAAGGATTTTCCCACAGGGTCCTTTATCTCTAAAAGAGCTGGGTGAAAGTTCTGAGAGATTTCCTTTAAGTGCAACGATACACTATTTTTATGACAATTATAATCATGGAAAACAGGTTGCCAAACAATTTCTTACAAACTGCTAGCAGAACAATGAAAGTTTCCTTCTACTTGGCCTAAGTATGAGTTCAAATCTCTCTCCAGCCACTCACTATGCTCAGATCCTGGCCAATCACCCACTGTTCTCTGATCCCAGAAGCCACCATGCAGCCTCCTGGTATTTCCTTCCTCTGTCTGTAATGACACTCTCTGTCCCTCTGTTCAATTTAATCACATTCACCATTGAAGGATCATCTCTCATGGGTCTTTGCTGAGGTTTTCTTTTCTCTGAGATGCCAGTAAATGTTGTCCAGATGCCTGCTTTACAGTTAGCACTGTGATTACGTACAGGCTTGCTGCATCCTTCACACTACAGGCTTTGTGAGATCACCATGTGTTTAGCCCTCTACTCTTAGCACTCAGATACAAGCTGACAATTTGTAAATTGTGAAAAATTCTATAGTTTCAAAAATTGGGAGAGAGGGAATAATGTTGTTTTAGGCAAGGCAGGCTAGAGAATTGCTTCATATATGGTAATTATTCCCCAAACTGTAGCGTGTCCCCTGAAAGCCCAGATAATCATTCTAATCATTTATGAGAATACAAAAACCAAGAAATTGACTCAGACACACATACACACACACAGACACGCACACACAAATACACACATACACAAACAAACACGTGTATGTATGAAATTTTATATTTCACACATATATATTATATATATACACACATATATAGACATATTATATATGTGTGTGCATGTGTGTATATGTGTCTATATATTCATTCTGTGTAAAAATCATGTATTTCAGTATAATATGAATATAAATGCTCATACTCAAAAATACCCGTGTTAATTTGTTTAGTAACCAACATATATTTATTACTCGTGGATTACATGAAACCTCATATTCCTATACTTGACAATATAGCAATAATACTATAGGTAAATAGCTGGAAACAATTAACAAATAATATTTCTTTAGATAGAGATGCATTACTAAAAATCCAGTAAAGACAATATGATGTAGTGAATAGGTTAGAAAGTGCTTCTTTAAATAGATGTTAAAGTGAGGCAAGGAATTAATAGGAAAGAAACAATTCAGTTGACAACCGACAATACAAGTGTAAAGAAAGAACCCTGTGGATATCACAAATAAGAGACAGGGTTATCAGATGCCCTAGCTTTGTGTATGTGTGATGCAGTCTTGAAATGCAAGAAATATAGTGTGAAGGAAAGGAAGTATAGATGCGAAGGGAAGGGATGGAATTTGGAGTGTTAGGTAAGTTTGAGGCATGTAGACTTCAGAGGACATGGGGATATTTCATTAAGATTACATTGATAGACCACCTTTATGGAAAGACATACCGTAATTTAATGAGCATAGTGATGTTCAGTTGTCAGAAGAGTAATTGAAATGCTATTTAATAAGTCTCCTGTGAGAGAGATTATAATACCCAAACAAAGGGAGCTGTGTGGGTTTAAGATACATTTTATGTACAGTGTAATGGATCAAATGTGTGGATTTCAGAGACAGAGTATGAGAAATAGACCGTGGTCTACCAGATTATGATGTTAACCCTTTCCTCCTACTTTAGCTCTAATCTTAACTCTTCCTCCTGATAGTTTTATGAGGAAGGATTATGGAATATCTCACTTAAATGCACCAGTTGCTGATGACTATGAATATAATACAGTAACCATCAAAGAGATGGTTTGAATGGGATCCTAAGAAGAAAATAATAAGTTAGCCCATACAGGAAGTTATATTACTATTTTATTGTATGAAATTCCTGTCCTTCCTTCTTTTATTTTTGAGTTCAGATATGAAATTGTAAATACATTTACAGGACTCTGCCCACAAGATTCATCAGAAATTCCTCTAACTCTGAGAGACAGAGTAAGAAATGAGATCCATTTAAAATTAACCATGTTTTCTTCCAATGGTTAAGATTCAGGAGGAGGCTTAGGGGTTCATATTGGTTATATTCTTTATGACAGTCCATAACAGATTCAAATAAAACCTTTTCCACCTTCACCCATTGAGTTAATCTCAAGATAGTAATGATCAAGTCATATATTCAGGAACCAGCTTCAGCCAGGGATAACAAATAATAGTTCCGTTGTAGCAATGCTGAAGCAAGGGATGGACTGGATAGAGAAACCGGAAGGTTTGAAAGTGTCCTCTCATCATGACATGCTGGTACCCAGAGTGTTCATTATCCTATCACAACTGTATCATAGAACACTGCAGTATGTCAGTGGCCTTGACAGGATAAATAAATGGTTTTCCAAACAGCGCTTTGTTCCTGATCGGCTCATAAACTGTATGTTTAATTCCTAGCTCAGCAGAAATCACATCCTGGCAGGCTGTGTTAAGTAACCTGACTCTTACAATTTGGAGTCATGGTCAGATTTATGGTTCAGAGGAGAATGAGTGGAATAGGTCAGTGGAAAGATACAGACTGGAAATTAGGAGACCTAGACTCTCATAACTGTGCTACTGTAGCTTTTTAATCACCCTAGGCATGTTGCAGAATCATAGTGTCTTCAGTCAACCATAAAATGAGGGAGTTAGACCAGATGAAAATGTGACTCGTGTTTCACTGTATCATCTTGCAATGATTCATGGTGATTCTATAAACCATGAGCAAAATAAAAAAAGAGGAGTCTATAGCAAAGCCCCTTAGATAAAATCTGGGGAAAATTAGTAATGGATGGATAATGAAGAAAAGTAGGTATCCCATATTTCTTGATAATGCTATAGCCTGGAACTTGATGATAGTTGGTGCATTATGTTATTGACTTATAATTATTTAATATCTATGTTTAGTTAAGCATTTTATTATATACTTGTCTTAATGTTGAATTCTATAGCCAGTAAGTTCAGTCATCTTGTCTCCAGTTATAGATGAAGATGTTGACTTTCAGAAGCAAAGTAAGTTGCTGAAATTTTACCATAGCAAGAACTAGACTTGTGTTTGGACCACAGGTTCTGATACCAGAGGACTACTCTTTAAAAAGTTTATTTTGATGATCATGATGATAATGGTGTGGGAGGAAGGTGTTTATCTGTGTATGGGTATAGTTCATGTAAGGTAGGTACCTATGGACACCAGAAAGCATCAAATTTCCTAGAGCCAGAGGCAGTGTGAGCCTCCTGTTGTAGTTGATCTCGGGTCCTCTGCAAGACTCTGGAAGGTCCATAATAAGCAGTTTGTTCTTAATCTTTTATTGCCACATTGAAAAGGGCGATACATTCAACTGCAGACCCGTCTCTCAATCTCCTGTTCTATACACATTTCATAGAACTCTCATGTATTAATGTTGACCTTAATTTTTGCATAGATGATAAATATAAAATGATCAAATTTTAAACTTATTTGAGACATCACCCCATTCAGAGATCTATCGATAGATTTCTGTAAATGTTGTGGCTCCAAGGAAGAAATGGAAACAAAACAGTGCTCTTGGTAGTTTAAAGCTTTTCTCAAAGTTCTGTGGCGCATTTTTAAGAGAAGGTAATATATTTTTTCTTTATAAAGCATGATCTTGTAACAGGAGTAAAGGTGACAATTTATGAAATAAAAGCAGCTTTTCTTGTTTCTCCAATATCTGGAAGATAAATGACATTGATTTAAACACAAGTGATCTCACTTCAAACTAGTGTCCAGTATAGCGACTACTGATGTTCTACCCAAAGGACAATCCATCATCCTCAAAACAAAACAGATAATATCCATAATATCCCATGGGTTCTTAGTCCTTTATTGCCACATTGAAAAGGGGTATTGTGTGTTCCTAAATTTCATGTAGTTTCTGTGACGAAAAAGATATAAAAAGCTAACTCATTGTTAGTTCTGCATAATAATTGTAAGATGTAAGCTTACACTACTTGACATTTTTTTTTCTTTTTTTCTTTTTTTCAGAGCTGGGTACTGAACCTAGGGCCTTATGCTTGCTAGGCAAGCGCTCTACCACTGAGCTAAATCCCCAACCCCTACTTGACATTTTAAAAGCTGAAATGCTTACTCAGCAGGATAAACCTCAGAAGAGTGAAACTTGAAGCTGTGATGGTAGCAAGAGTTTCTAGTCTATCTGTATCTTATAACACGCACCACCTGTCAGGTTAAAAGGATGTACAAGTAGATGAGTCATGGGAAATATTGTCTACCCTTGAATTTGATGCCCCAGTCTCCTACAGGGGGATTTCTTTCCAGTAGAACATCTAGCATGATTGGTGAAATCTGCCTAGTTTTTTAGACAATGTCCTTTAAATTAGGTGTGATTGTTTCTGATGAGGGCTAGATTGTCCACATAATCATCTGTTTATCTCAGCACCAGCTGGGTTTCTTTTACTCTCCTCCTGTTGGGTCTCATTACATGAAGTTTCCTTACACCCAAGCTCTTGAGATTTCTGCATTATGATTTCACAGTAAGCCGTGGTGACCTTTCTCTGCCGTCTTGTCCACTGAATGTAAGGATATGTGACGATAAAATCTCTTGTTGAATCTTCTTGCAGAGATCTTGCTGTGGACTAGTTCAATGGTCTTAAATTGATCTTTTATAACCAATTCAGAATGAAACACATCTACCCTAAAACCATTTGCATGTGTTCAGTTGCCTGTTCCTCTACAAAATGCTCAACAATTTCACAGTTCAAAATATTCCAGTGGCCCCATGCTGTTGCTATAGAATATATAAATGACTTAGAGTAATGGACAAGTTCACATATGCCCACACTGACCTGCTTGAGTACCAGTCTCTTCCAATGTCTCTCTAATTAATTTAACCATAGAAATCTGCCATATCCTCAATCCACTACGTACTCTATTAATAAGCATTCATTCTCTATCAAGTATGATGATGTCAGTAAATAAAATATTTCATACTAAAATATTTTAGTATCAAAAACCTATTATTTAGCTGTCTCAGTCTGAAAAAGGGTTTGAAAACAAGGCGTATTACTGATAATAAAAGGAGGCTGCAGGAGCCAGTTACCAAACAGCCTTTAACAGGTCAGAGATGTCTCTCATCTCCCAGTCAAGTTGTGAGCTTTTCCACAGAGTGTTTTTGGCTCTTCCTTGTTCTGATCACCTCACATTGGCCTTCAGAATGGCACTTGCCTCCAGGAGGAAGAAGGGAGATGGTTACCTTCAGTTTCTTCTTTCTTAAAATTCTGCAGTATCTAGTTCCCTTCCCAAGAAGATAGGGAAGCTCGTCCATACCATAAATCAGGGAAGCTTCTCACTGAAACCCTGAATATGAGGAATGAGCTGCCATACCTCAGACCAGCCTTTCTCCTCGTCTTCTCTCTTGATTCATACACCCAGTGACACTCCTCAAAACAAGGGGCATTATGAAGCTTCACTTCATTGACACTGAAGACAGATTAGTGAATGTTCAGTGTGCAGCTTCTGGTCTTCCTGTGTCCCAGAATAGCTATGAATACAAGCCAGCATGTTCATAGATGGCAATGTCACATTACAGTGTCAAAATGTTAGACATTCTTAGTATAACCTGGTGGTTATTGAGAAATGGAATACTTTCTACAATACTTAAATAAAAGAAATTGAGTGACAGTAACATTTTAATGATGATAGTAGTATTGCTTATTTACATGATTTCTATCCCTTTTCTTCACTTGTAACTCTTCTTGTTCTCCAAGTCCTTTTCAATTTCATTACAACTTCTATAATTACTATCATTATATTTATATTTATAATATTTGTATATAATCATCTAGTGTTCATTATAGTATTAACATTTCACATTGTTTCTGGTATATTTTTTTTCATTTCATATACTTGAGCTCAACCAACTATCAACTTTAATCATTTTAGCAAATATGCAGTATTATTTGATACATTTTCCATTTCTCTAGACTATTCAGGATAAATTGTAAGATATCATAAGATCCTTGGATAGTTTAGTGCACCGTAAGGAATGATAGACTAATAAAAGATAGAATATCACTGCAAGCTATCTTCCACATATGCTGCTATGTGCTATATATAATCATTTTTTCTAGAAATTGCCATAAAATATATGGACTGATCCACACTCTTCTCTAACTGTAGATGAGAAAATACTGCTATACAAAGAGTTTATGCTATTTACTATTACCATGGCAACACAGAGTAAATGGTAGCATTAGAATTCAAAGCGTGGCTGACTCACTTTAAAACCTTACTTTTAAAATCATTGTGGTACCAAACATCTAATGCCTGTTATCTGGGAGATGAGTACTGTCCTTGGAAATGGGAAAAATTGATTTTAGATTGTCTCTGCCAATAACAAGCTTTAAGGTCCTAAGTATATTTTTCATTGTGTCTTCATTCTTTACTCACTAAAAAGGCATGTGCCTTTATCAAGAGATCCGTTTATTAAGGATCCAGTGTATAAAATCCTTTATGTTCTCTCTGGTGCTCTTTTGTGGGTGTTAATAAATGCTGAATTCCTTTTCCCTCTTATAAAAGTATAATAAATATTCCCAAATATTTTTATATATTTAATAATGAACACCAGAAATTCCCTGTGATAACAGGTTGCTGCCTCTCTTTTACATTAAAGAAATAAAAGCTCAGAATAGTCATGAGGCTATATCTGGCTATATACATATTATCAATAGCAAAGCAATGACCTCACAATTCCCAGCATTTCTTATAATGTTCATGCTTATATCATTGCTTTGTATCATGTTATTAACAAGTTACCTGATAAGGAGCAAATTAATGAATAAGATTTTTGTTTGAGGTGTGTGGCCACTGTTCAATGTGTTTCAATAGTAATGGCAGCAGAGGGGCTCTTAACTCTGGTGGTTGAGGGCTTGGTCACATCTGTGCCAAATGGGAAGAAGAGAAAAGAGAAAGGGGAAACACTTAGCTGGCTCTCTCCTCTTTTCCTTTGGTTAAGTTCAGTACCTCTGCTTATAGATGGTGCTGACCCCATTCAGGGATGTCGTTCTTTCTTCTATTAATCCTCTTTGGAAATGTCTTCATACACACATACACACACACACACACACACACACACACACCAAAGTGTGTTTTTATGGACATTTGTTAGCTCAATCAAATTGGCAATCATAGATCTACTTAGAATACAAAAAGTCAAAAGAAATAGAATAGCCATGATATCTAAGTAACTTCTATATGACAAAATAATTACCACAGATATTTGATCAATCCCATATCCTCCCCCTCCTAGCAAATTTGTAGGAAAAGCTCTATCTGGCCTTATGATGATATTCCCTTAGGGGGCTCATTCCCTTTGCTCAGTGAAGGCCATGATCTGAGTTGACATCTAATCCTATTTGATTGTTTTGCAGCTGGGTGTACTCGGGCTTTATTGAGGAATATTTTGTGATAGATACCACATTGTAATAGAAGCCACATTGAGTACCACTGCAGTGAGTAGACGGTGATTGGGAATAATCTTGCTAGTTCTCCCTGTTAATGAAAACCAGGAAGCCTCTTATAAAACCCCACTACAGTATTATGATTATAGTTGCCATTCTCTGAGACCTGGCCACTCAGCAAATCACATAGTCTTTCTGTCTTTAATCACCTCACAATCTAATACATAAACTGGAAGTAGAAGAGGTCAGTGAAGACACATTCATCCTGCAGTGTAAGCTTAGTGGGTTTAGAACTCTAATTCTCGCTCATAGAGTAAATCAGCAAGGCCTGGTAGATATTCTCTTTATTTGATTAGTAATCCTACTTTGCCTTCTACATCAGGATGTTGTGGAATGTGATTTTAATAGGCTCACTGTTAAGCTTGAGAAAGGATTGCTAGTTGAGAGTACTTACTGCTTTCCCAGAGGGCCTGAATTTGGTTCCCAACACTCACACTGGGTAGATCACAGCTACCTGTAACTCCAACTGCAAGTCGGAGATGGCTTTCTTCTAGCTGTCATGGACACTGGCTGAATGTCACATACACACAGAGAGATGCATGGCTGTAAACACAAGTAAAAGTAAAATAGATATTAAGGGTTGCTCTGGATGATGGTGGCTAACCTATCTAGACAACCCTCTTCTAGATCCTTCATTGGTCTATTGTTGCTTAACACATTCTAGCAGAGTGACTTGTGTTGTAGCTTCTCTGAGACGATTTTCTCTTTATATAAGAGGTTTAGGTGGCAAGTACTCTGATCCCCTGCTGTCAGTGCTATAATTATTGTTTACTGTATTAAAAACAGGGCAATAAAGGTCAAGGTTTGGTCGGGTTTTATAATATTCCTAATTCCCTCAAAATAGCTTGAGCCAAAATTCTTTAATTCCATTTGTGTCTTTGCCATAGATGCTGTGTTACCTAATAACTGTTATTTTGTCTCCTGGTTTTATAAATTGAACTCTTCGTTGCATTTTAAAGAACTTAAAAAAAAATGAGAAGCCTAAGGATTAACTTGTTAATTAGATATAATGATTAAAAGGTCTTCTTCATCACAGCACTTTTCTTTCATCATGCAGGGAAGTAGACAGTTTCTCTTTAATTAGTGTTCATTGAAATATTTTTTAAAATGAAATTAATAGAGAATAAAAGGGCTCCAAAAAGCCTAGAAATTTATTAAGTACTCTCTCTCTCTCTCTCTCTCTCTCTCTCTCTCTCTCTCTCTCTCTCTCTGTGTGTGTGTGTGTGTGTGTGTGTGTGTGTGTGTGCGTGTGTGTGCATGTGTGTATGTGTGCATGTGTGTTTAGAGACTGCTGATTAAAAAGACACTGGTGAATAGTACACCAAGATTACACTTTTGCGTTCACACTCTTTTAGGTTTCAGTGTGTTGGAAAACTTCAGACTTCATAATGTAACTGCAAGCATTTTTTCCAGTATAACATGCAATTTTCCATTGGTGTACTAGCACTCTGTAAATGGTTTAATTTTAGGGTAATAGTTCTAGAACTTTTGAGTGTTTGAGGCCTAGATATATCTCGAGCTGTAACTGCCAATTAGAATACTCATGTGTCTCTAAATCACTTTTTGCTTGCAAAGAAGTCTAGATGAATTCCCTGTGGGAAAAGTATTTACTTTTTTAGCCAGTTAACAAATCATTCTTAAAACATCTTTTTATTAGACCAAGTCTGTTCTCATAGCTTTTAATTAGATGAAGATTCTTTACTTTGGAGTCTTCCCTTTCTGATAACTCTAAAAATAGTCATGATAATAATACCGATGCTAACAGTATCGATATGTAACAAATATTTATATTTTACCATATTTTAAATCTGCCAAAGACAATTAAATGCACATATTCCTTTGATCGCTGTAAAAATCCCTGACAATTGCTAACTATCGTTCATAATTTATAAGGGAGAAAACTGAAAGTTTGGTGATTGCTACTAATTTCCTCAAATTGATGAACTAAATAATTAATAGAATGGAGACTTAGGGCTACTCTTTCTTTGGTATTATTTTGTCTTAATTGATGTATTGCTTGTAGTGTTAATAGAACCAAGGACTATTTCTTTGCTTTCTGGGTATTTTTGTTAATCACGCTCCATCCCTTTACTATTCCATCCAGCGTGCATGCCTTGCTTAAGCTAGCAATCCAAGCACCTTTCCTCTGATTTTTCCTCTGATCACTGTCATGTCATCCCAGAAATTAGGTTCCTACATTCAATATCAAACTGCACATAAATTCTACCAAAAAGTTACTCCTATTTATGTGTGTATTTAGGAGAAAAAATGATAAAGTAAAGAAAATGGACAACCTAAGAGATCTGCAGAAAGGAAAAAAGAATAAACAGAAAAAAGTGGAAAGCCTAGGGCAGGTAGACAGAGGCTTGGAGACATCACACCTCTGACTAAGACAGGAGTCTATTCCCCAGTGGAAACCAATTACTTAGAGGAGCAGTTCTCAATCTGTGTGTCAACCAACCCTTTCACAGGGGTTGCCAATACCATCAGAAAACACAGATATCTACATTACAATTCCCCAACAATAGCAATATGACAGTTATGAAGTAGCAACTAACATAATTTTATGGTTGGGGGACACCATATGATAAGTAACTGTATTAAAGCACCACAGCATTAGAAGGGATTAGAACCACTGGTTTATACAAATCAATGGATTAGATATCATAACAGAATTTTGGCAAGAACTGGGTCAATAAAAATGTTATAGTACTGATATAGTATTAGGAAACCAGTCCAGGTTCTCCCTTGATATATAGCATTCTAATTAGTCATGCATATTGTGTATAAATTATGCTTATGATTTAGAAAATATTCAAATGCGACATATGGAGAGATGTTGGTGGCACAGCTATAGAATTATGGAAATGTTCAGAAGAGAAATAATCACTAAGGATTACATTTGCTGACATGTTTTATGTTAGCTATATGAACCTGACTCATTTAATTCTTTTCCAAACTATATACTATTATCAAACTTAGTTTAGAGAAGAGGAACCTTTTATTGAGTAACACCATACTGAGTATAGAGTTAAAAATCACTAAGCTAGGATGTTGACAAAGAAATCTAACTCTAGATTTTGTAATTGAACTAAGCTCTGTGCTTCTTCAGAGAAATGGGAAACAATGAGCCTCAATCCCAGTCAGCCAGTTAGTAAGTGAATGGAAGCAACCCAGGACCAACCAACACGACACAGGAACTCCCATGAGTCAGTTCCATCCCTCAGCACTATGCCTTACCCCTTACCCTCACTCAGAAACCACATTGTCTGTCTTAGTCCATAGAACATGATATATATATTTCATATATATATATGAAAGAGTACTTGAAATTTACAGCTCCTTATCTAAAATCTTAGAAAATAGAAGTGCATTGGGCATGCTGCAAATGCTACTTGAGAGAACTTCACTTTCCAATTGAGACTTTTCTGCTTGGCCATACTTATGAAACATGGAAATAAGAGATAATTTTAATCAGCCACCCTTAGAAATTGTTTCATGTTCTAGTTAACATTTATGCAGTGCATTCATTAAGATGAGAGCCTCTTAGCCTGTCATGTGATTACTTTCTTCAAAATGCTTAAGAGAGTGGACCACAAGGCTAACAGTAGCAGGAGAGCATATTCACTATTGATTTTGAAAAGCATTCTTTTATGTCTACTGCTCATAAAGCCCTAACCATCCCTTTCATATTTAATATGATAGGAAATTGTACTGAAGTACAGGGACTTGATATACAGGGGCTTCTGCTCTTTGAACTAAGATGTTAGAAGAGATAAATCAATAATAGTCAGAATAACAACTGATCATTGGTCAAACATATTTTGGGCTAAAAGCAATGAAAATATTTAATTAATCATAAATTGTCATTTACTAAATAAATTAATTTCGTATATGTTAAGAACATTAATTATGTGTGTATCAGGGTTGCTGCAGTTTGACAAACGGTAACTCATTTGATTCCCCCGTTCTGTGTGTTAAGAACCAGGACTGCCTCCTGAGTGATGACTTAGTCCAGGTCACATAATTCACAGGCTGTGAGTCAAATGACTTTGTCTGCGACTATTTCTCCATCTGAACATTAGGAAAGAAGGTGCAGTGGAAAGTAGCTTTTAAGTAGAAAACATCATTCTATCGTTATAATAATATTAGAAATAACATTATTACACTGATATAGATTATGGTAGTACTACAGAACCATCAGAAATTTTGTTTATCGTCTCAAGACCGTTTCCTCTCTTCCTGGAGAGTCCCAGCCTCTGTGTCATTTGGAATCCCATAATGCAGGACATAGCTTCTCTAAATTTAATGGCACTGCGAAGTGCTTATTTAAGAAGAAAATGGGATTACTAAATACTAAAATGTGTGTGAATATTCATATAGCTGCAAGATACTTGAGGTGTTTTGGGGTCTGATGCTTAACTTTTTTAGATGAAAATTAAAGATCATCAAAACAAAACAACTGGACCAATAGAGGTGCACCTTGTCTCAGAGGGAAGGTGTCTTCCGTCTGCTTAAGCTTGTCTGTACCCTTTACTCTCCATCCTGCTGAAAGGCCATGGTTTCCTAAATCTTATCTCTTCTTTCAAGAGAAAAGTTAAACTACAAGATTATAACGTGAAATGATAAAAACTTGTCACTTAGGATAAGAACTCAGGAGTATGAGACTTTCTAATGGTTCTGGAAACTTTTACAGAAAGATTTATAAATAGCTTCAGCAAGGTACAACTTGATAAGTTTTGACACATGCAAGCATTAATTCAAGATAGTGATCTTATCCATCGCCCCCAAAAGTTTCTTCATTCCCCTTTACAATCCCTCTATGCAGCTTCCTCACACATCTCCTCAACCCCCAAACCCAGGCAACTAGCGTTCTCTATTCTGTCACCCCTGTTGGAGAATTTTGTGTAAAGACGTTCATTCAGCATTCACCCTCAGATTATTTTGAGATACCTCCGTTTTGTTGAATATATTGATAGTTCACTCTTTCTTATTGATCAGTAGTATTCCATTGTGTGACTATGACAGTCATCGTTTATCTGCTAACTTTTGGTGATGCTATTCATTTCATAGATGTTAAAAACAACATAGCCATAAATATTTGTAAAAGCCTGACTTCTAATATGCCTTTAGTCCTCTTGAGTAAATGCTTTTAAAGAATCAAATGTTTAACTTATACAGTAGGATTATATATAATTTTCCAAACGAGCACTGAACTATTCTGAAGGTTGTATCCTATGCAGTCTCATAATGCATTAGAATTCCAAACCTCTATATCTTCGATTAGCATACTCTACCATTAGGTGCTTCACAGGACTTTATTATGGTTTTAATTGCTGTTTACATAATATTTTTCCCCTGCATCACCTCTCCATGCTTATTTGATGATTGTTTATCTAAAGGTTGAGTTAACTATTCAGATCTTCTTATTCTAATTTCATTGTTTTCTTTTTATTCCAATTTTGTATTTTGGGTTTCTCTGTCTGTCATAGACATGTCCATTATCAAAAGTCACTTCTTGGCATCAGAAATAGTGTCTGGGTTTGATGATGACTGCATATGGCATGGATCCCCAGGTGGGGCAGTCTCTGTATGGTCTTTCTACTTTCTGCTCCACTCTTTGTATTTCCTCCTGTGAGTATTTTGTTCCCCCTTATAAGGACTGAAGCATCCACATTTTGGTCTTCCTTTTTCTTGTGCTTTATGTGGTCTGTGAATTGTATCTTGGATATTTCAAGCTTTTGGGCTAATAACCACTTACCAGTCAGTGCGTAACGTGATTGGGTTACCTTACTCAGGATGATATTTTCTAGTTTGATCCATTTGCCTATGAATTTCATTAAGTCATTGTTTTTAAATGCTGAATGGTACTCCTTTCTGTAACTGTACCACATTTTCTGTATTCAGTCCTCTGTTGAAGGACATCTGGGTTGTTTCCAGCTTCTGGCTATTATAAATAAGGCTGCTATGAACATAGTGGAGAATGTGTCCTTGTTATATATGTTGGAGCCTCTTTTGGGTGTATGTCCAGGTGTGGTATAGCTAGATCCTCAGGTAATTCTATGTCCAATTTTCTGAGGAACTACAGACTGATTTCCAGAGTGGTTGTACCACCTTGCAATCCCACCAACAATGGAGGAGTGTTCCTCTTTCTCCACATCCTCACCAGCACCTATGATCACCTGAGTTTTTTATCTTAGCCATTCTGACTGATGTAAGGTTGTTATGATATGCATTTCCCTGATGACTAAGGATGTTAAACATTTTTAGGTGCTTCTCAGCCATTCACTATTCCTCTGTTAAGAATTCTTTGTTTAGCTATGCACCCTAATTTTAATAGGTTCATTTGATTCTCTAAAGTCTAACTTTGAGTTCTTTGTATATATTAGATATTAGCCCTCTATCAGATGTAGGATTGGTAAAGATCTTTTCTCAATCTGTTGGTTGCCATTTTGTCATATTGAAGTGTTCTTTGCCTTAAAGAAGCTATGCAATTTTATGAGGTTACATCTGTGGATTCTTGTTCTTAGAACATAAGACATTGGTGTTCTGTTCAGGAAATTTTTTATGATATCTATTCTTTAAGGACTGGACTATTACTTAATGGTATAGTCCTTGCCTGACATGGGCAAGTCCTTAGATTCAGTCTTTAGTATGTGGACAAATACACATACACATTTATAGTACATGCCTGTAGTTTTCAGTGCATATTGCTTGTGAATCCTTTATATATCTTTGTATGACATTTTTGATCATGGTGAAAACATTCTTTATCTCATTTTTGTCTATCCATAGTGTATAGAATACAGTTGATCTTTATATGTTAAGTTTACATCTTGCAAGCTTATTAAAATTGCTTAGATGTTAAGTAGCTTCCCTTCAGATTTCCTGAGATTTTCTGCATACATGTTTATATAATTTGCAAGGAAAGACACTTAGGATTCTAATTTCATTTCTTTTTCTTGCTTTGCTGCATTAGCTAGAACCTTCCAGGCAATGTTGATGAGCGGTGAGAGGAACATTCCTTTTTTAAAATAAAATATTTATTCATTTAGTTTTATTTATTTTACATTCCTACCACATTTTCCCTCTCTCCTCTTCTCCCTGCCAAACTTTCCACCTCCAACATACCCCCAAATACCCCATCTCCCCCACTCTTCATTCGTCCATCCTCACACCACTCCCATTCACCCCTCCTTTGTTTTTCTTCAGAACAGGGTCAGCCTCCATGGATATCAACCATCAATGGCATAGCAAGTTTCAGTAAGACCAGGCACCTGCTCCTCTATTAAGGATATACAAGGCAACCCATTAAAGGAAAGGGTCCCAAAGGCAGGCAACAGAGTCTGAGACAGCTCCTGCTCTCACTGTTTGAAGTCCCACAAGATGATCAAACTACACAACTATAACATATGTGCGGAAGCATTGTTAGTCCTATGAAGGCTCCCTGGTTGGTTATTTAGTCTCTGTTAGCTCCTATGACCAAGGTTAGCTGATGTTGTAGGTTTTCTTATGCTGTCTTTAACATCCCTGGCTTCTAAAATCCTTTGTCCTCCTCTTCCACAGTATTCACCATACCCTGCCTAATGTTTGGCTATAGGTTTCTGCTTCTGTTTCCATCAATTGATAGGTGAAGCCTCTCTCATGACAATTTGTCTAGACACCAATCTATGAGTATAGCAGAATCTCATTAGCAATCATTTCAATAACTTTAGTTTTTGTTTTTTCCCATTCATGTGTGGTTCTGTAGGTCAAAGTGTTTGTTGCTGGGTTGAGAAGAAACATTGTTGTCCTTTTTTTTTTAAGTCAGGAATAGGTATTAAAATTTGTAAATTAAAATAGGTATTCCTTCTGTGTTTTCATGATGATGAGCTACCATTTGTCTTTTTCCTCTTTAAAAAAATAATAAAGTGAATTACACTTTTCATTTTCTGCTGTTAAACCATCTTTATTCTGCAGTTTAAAGATCTGCTTGCTGTTCATACATTGCCTTTTTAATATATTGTTTAGTTAAATTTGCTGAAGTTTTATTTTAAACTTTGCAACAATAGCTATGAGGATTTATTTGTAGAGTCTCCATCAGAATTGTTATCAGAATAATGTCAGCTTCAAAAATTGAGTTTAAAGATTTTTTTCTGTCATTGTGTGGGAGTTTGTATACAGTTGTTATTACTTCTGTGTTTGGTGGAATTCATCATTTAGATTTGAAGGGTGTTTTTGTTAGAATATTTTCAGTTTTAAGTGCATATCTTCAGTCGATATATAATCTGGCTATGTAGGTCTTATATTTTTATTTTATATTTTTTCTTGAGTGTACCTTGGTAGTTACATATCTCAAAGAATTTTTCCTATTTTGCCTAGTGTGTTGATTTCATGAAGGCTACTTGTGTCATTTTCATATGAAGTTTTTTTTATTTTTTATTGGATATTTTTTAATTTACATTTATCCCCTTTCCTGATTTCCCATCCATAAGCCCCCTACCCCATACCCTCTCCCCCTTCTTCTATGAGAGTGTTCCCGACCCATCCATCCACCCCTTCCTACCTCCCTGCCCTGACATTCCCCTACACTGTGGGGTCGAGCCTTGGCAGTACCAAGGGCTTCTTCACCAATCAATGTCCAACAAGGCCACCCTCTGCTCCATATGCAGCTGGAGCCATGGGTCTGTCCATGTGTTCTCTTTGGATGGTGGTTTAGTCCCTGGGAGCTCTGGTTGCTTGGTATTGTTGTTCTTATATTGTTCATATGCACAGTCCTTCAGCTCCTTCAATCCTTTAACTCCTCCAATGGGGACCCCATTCTCAGTTCAGTGGTTGGCTTCGAGCATCTGCCTCTGTATTTTTCATGCTCTCGCAGAGCCTCTCAGGGGACAGCTATATCAGACTCCTGTCCGCAAGCACTTCTTTGCATCAGCAGTATTTTCTGAGTTTGGTGGCTGTGTGTATATGGGTTGGTCTATGTGCTTATTCTTCAGAGATACCCATTCCCGCCACATTGAGTTTATTTCTTTTTCTTTTTTTTTCCTTTCCTTTTCTTTCCTTTTTTTTTATTCATAAACCCATTTACTAGGGGATTATCAATTTTATTGATGCTTTCAAATAATGGCTTTTGATTTCATCATGTTTCCTCCAATTTGTGCTTTAATATTTAAATGGTTTGTATCTTGTCCTCTATTTTTTCAATAATTTAGTTATTCACTCCACATCCTGATCATAGCTTCCTGTCCTCCTCTCCTTTCAGTCCCACACTTAAAAATGTCCTCCATTACCCCCTCCGCTTTTCCTCAGAGAAGGGAAACACCACACCCTTTGTAGGGTACACCTCTCCCTGGGACATCTAGTCTCAGCCGAACTAATCACAGCTTCTCACACTGAGGCCCAAACAGGAAGTTCAGTCAGGTGAAGGGGATCCAGTGGCATGCAACAGAGTTGGAGACAGCCCCCACTCTAATTATTAGAGGAACTACATGAAGAGCAAGCTACACATCTGCTACAAATGTGTAGGGGTCTAGGTCCAGTCCCTGCATGCTCTTTGATGGTTCAGTCTCTTGAGCTCCCATGAGCCAAAGTTGGTTGATTCTGTAGCCCTTCTTGTGGTGTCCTTGACCCCTCCTGCTCATTCACTCCTGAGCTTCACCTAATGATTGGCTATGGGTCTCTACATTTCTCTTCATCTCTACTATTAATGATGCTATGCTGTGCTTGCAGACAGGAACCTAGCATAGCTCGTTCCTGAGAGGCTTCTTCAACCTGCTGATAGTTTATTTATCTATTTAAATTTGATTTCATTCACTTTTTCTTCTGGTAACTGAACATGGAATTTAAAGTAATTTACAATCATCTTTACAAATATGGGCAAGAATAAAATTTACATCTAAATTATTACTTTATCATCCAATGGACATTGCTAGGCTTCTTTGCATTCATTTAAAAATACATTCTAATTTTCATTTTTGACCAATGAGTTATTTAGAATTGTTCCAAATATTTAAGATTTTCAAAGACTCATTCACATACTGACTTCTTGTTTGATTCATTGGGGTCAAGGAATATACTTTCTATGATGTGAAGCACTTTTATTTATTAAAAATTGGTTTACATGGCTACATATATAATTTCATGCCCAAGAATAGTTAGCAAACAAAGTGAGGAACAGAGTTCATATCCCAGCACCTATGTAAAAGCTGGACATAGTCTTGTGAATAGTGGTGAGCTCAGCGCAGAGGGAGACAGAGATAAGAGGATCACTAGGGGTTTTTGGCTGCCAGGATCACTCAAAAATATAAGTTCCAAGGCCAGTGATACCATGCTTCAGAGGAACAATTCATAGAGTGTTTAAAGGGAAAATGCAACACCAACACCCTCATATGATCTCCATGACCACCTAGCCACTGCCTACTTGTAAATACACACACACACACACACACACACACACACACACACACACACCATGAAAACATTTTTTCATAATACATCCACTCTTGGAAAACAATACAATATTTAAAAAGAATGCGTGAAGAGTAGAACTGAATTTGAAAAGAATAGCAAAGGTTGTATGAACCATTCTACAATACAGTGAGCTACATTAGCTCAAATCAATGGTTGATTTTCTCTACGTCTTCCAGGTTTTCTGTCCACTTAGTTATTCACAGAACATACTGGTTTCTGAGCCTGTAACTATGAACTACTTAACTTTGCCTTTCTGCTTTTTCTCTTGATAAAACCCATGTTATCCTTTCAGTACAAGTACACTGGGCTACAACCAGCTCTCCATCCATGATTTATAAAAGTCCCTTCTATAAGAAGGAGATGAATGAGGCACCGTCTTTCTTTCTCTTGGAGTTCATTGCTATTTGTAATTTTGTGTCTGTCCTTGGAATCTAGTTAACTTGAAAGCTCACCCTATTTTAGATTGTTTTAGTTGAGAGAAATAATCTAGGCCCCATTATTTCATTTTTACTGTAAGTACTATTGTCAGGGTTATAGTGGAAACCACTCACCTTCGGAAAGTCCTTAAACGCACCTCTTTGTACATAGTACACTACACTGGACAGCAATAACTGGGCTTAGTGGGTTATTTAAGAACAGAAACACAAAGTTGGGAGGACACATTTCAGGGGATAGAAGGGGGTTGGAAGATGAAAATGGAGATAGATATATTTAGTTGTGTACACGTATGACATTCTCACAAAGACATTTTTTAAAAATCTAAACACTATAATAGCCTTGCCTCCAGTCCAAATCTGAATGTTCAGCCTGTAGCCCTTAGTGCACTCCCTGGTTTTCTTCATGGCACCACACTCCTTCTAAGTACTATCGCTGTGCCCTTTCTACCCTGCACCTTTTCACCCCCTTCTCTTCTCTCATTCCCTGACCTGCCTTTGCATATTCTCTTTATCAACTTCAAGCTCTAGTCAAGTGGGGAATTTTCATGAACCTATCCTGATGTCCCCATAGAAGTTCTGTTTAATTTTACATTGTTCTGAGGTTAACTTATGATACCTGTTCTAATCCCTTAGACATTTTAGATTTGTCTCTATTTATACAATCCAATATCCTTCCTTTTGCACTAGTCCTTAAGAATAGATTTAACAGTGGAAGGGGAAGCCCTGGGTCCTGCTAAGACTGAACCCCAAGTGAACTAGACTGTCGGGGGGAGGGAGGCAATGGGGGGAGGGTGGGGAGGGGAACACCCATAAGGAAGGGGAGGGGGGAGAGAAGGGGATGGTTGCCCGGAAACCGGGAAAGGGAATAACACTCGAAATGTATATAAGAAATACTCAAGTTAATAAAAAAAAAAAAAGAATAGATTTAACTTTTCATATGTCCATTTGTTCAAAGAAGTATCACTAAGTATTGCATATAGGAAATCTTCATGTGCTTAAAATAAATGAATAAATGAGTTAATGTATATTTAAAAATCTTTTATGTCTATTTTTTACACATAGATTGTGACTTCTCTAACTTTTTTTTAACAAATATTAAGGAAGCCAGGACCTCTTAGGAGTTTCTGGTCAAAGTATGGGTAAGGTTGGTTGAACAACGGGCAAGAATTAGACTCAGCAGTTGTGCTCTGAATAATGGTACTGTTTTGCTCAAGGAAATTAAGAAAAGATAGGTTGGGATTTTGGAAGATGACTTTAAAAACAAAGCACTTATTTTTCCAGCCACTTCCTGAGAAACTCAGAACATTTACTAGTGAGAGAATATTTTCGGGAAGTTGTGGGCTGGCCGGCCGACCATGCATGAAGTGGCAGCATGTGGCTGGGGCAGATGGGAGTGGATAAGGGCAGGAATAAAAGCAGAGGAGGGACTGTGGGTGTGAGCTGAACAGAACACTATGAATGAGAAAAGAAAAGCTTGGTTGACTTGATATTAAAGAAACAAACTGTCCGATGGCAATAGCCTTATGGAGACTTACAATACTGAAGAAAAATAATCTCCAAACCAATTAGCCCAGGTAGAAAGCCCTGAAAGGCTTGTGCCCCCAGTTCCTGTGATTAAAAGGCAAATCCCACAAAATAAATGAGATAAGAAGAGTGTGGGCAACAGTGTGGGGGTCTTTTACACTACAAGGTCATTAGAATGAACAAATGCACCATCACCAGAGTACAAAGGCAGAAAAACTAGGTAACCCAAATCATGCAGGTCTTCCAAAAATAACCAGAAATAATACAGCAGAAATCGTTCACTTGTGCTGTCAGGCTACTTCCTACACTCACACCTTGCCTTACACTGTTTGGGATTTTGAGGTCAATTGGAGGTACAGTGTAATCAGCGTGTTATGTATTTCCTCCGCTCACCGTTCCCTCTCACAGTGCATCAACAAATGTTGTCATTGTTGGCTGTGAAACTAGCTGTGAGCATCTGCGTTCCTTACCATCTCGGTACCACTCAGCATTTCCTTCGAAATGCTTTCCCCGTACCTCAGCGATCCCTCAGATACTGTTGGGGACTGTGGCAGGCTGCTGTCTTTGGTGGAAGAAAAATCAGAATATAATATATCTTGAAAGTCTATTCATATTCCATTTGGTGACTGTACTCATCTTTTTCCTTGGTGAACGACACAAGCATATTTCTTTAGAATTAAGACATTCCAGTTCTGTGCAGACCGCCCCATAGGTCCCAAGAAGATACAAAGTCATGATTGTCCTTACATTATCTCTGCAAATGCTATCTAAAACAGGAATTAAATATGACTGCTTCCCTATGCATAAGCAGCCCAAAGTTCTTCTAACTACTCTTGAATTCTAAAATATACAGCTGACATTATTTGATTACCTTAAGCGTTCTGACTACTTTTTAAGACATAGTCTTAAGCAACTAGTTCTGTGGTAAGGTGATATATATGCTACCAAAGAACTAGATCTGTTCTATGTCTTAAACAAAACCTGGAGCTAGTTAGACACTGTGAGTGTGCATGGCTTTCTCACATAGCAAACAAGTGCAGGTGCCTGCCTGCATACCTAACGCATGTTCATATTATCCGTTTGCTGCCAATTTACCATTTTTCACTTAAATCCTACCTCTGTGGCCCGCCACCCAAAGCTTGTGGTAGAAGCACTTTTCACCGCTTTCTTCCTCCTACTTCCTTCCCCCCACACACTTATGGTATGTGCAGTTTTGCCAGACCCATATGAAGACAGGGGAACACTGATGCGATTGCTTCTTGCTTTTTTACCAGTGTGGGATCGAAAATCCTTCCCAATGAAAACATCTGCCTCTGTTCAAGTCACGCCCAGTTATCCCCCCAAAGAAATGTTCTGATTAACTTTTTTTAAAGTCTTAAGATAGCAGTTTGTGTAGCCGATCTAATTAAGAAGTTTATGTAACAGATCTGCAGGGTTTTTTTTTTTTTCCCTTCTTCAACTGGGTTCTTTGAGCTCAGTTTGAATGTTACCGGCTTTCGATATGCAACGGCCAAGTGCTTCCCGAGCTGAGAATTATCAGCTTCTGTGGGATACAATTGCTTCTCTAAAACAATGTGAAGAAGCTATGCAACATGCGTTCATTCCGGTAAGGAAAATGCTTTATTTACTTAGGAGTCTGTTATTCATCTCGTTAGTTCTTGACACATTAAAAAGAAAGCTTTTCTGTGTACTTAAAGATGTATCATCTTTATAGTTAAATCTCTATAGTTCTTGTAGTTCTTGCTCCAGATAAATATGTCTGTTCTTGCTTGCTTTGTATGAATTCTGGATTCTTAATATGATCAGATATTAATCAATGACAAAAAGCAATAGTGGTCCAAATTAATACTGTGAGGACAGTAGTTTCTAATTGTGGCACGTACTGAAGACAGAATGTAATATTGACATTCCTCATAGTAATATTTGTAGTTACCTGCAGTTTATAGTTCCTGGTACACAAAAAGTAGCTTCAATAATTTTAGCAGGTGGTTTTCATAGACAGATCAAAAGGTCTTGAATTAGCTTTTGTGTCTCATTTAAATAAACTCCAGATTACAGGCTTTCTGAACAAGTATAATCATTTCTTCGGTAGTAATACTATACTTACATATCTGTGAAGAAGTCTGATAGAAACTATAGATACACAAAATGACTCCATAAATGTGTTTTTTCTTGTTCCATACTGTAGGAACAATTGCTCTTAGAGCTTTTCCAGCTAGAGGATGAGGGAGGCCACATTGGTAGGCTGAGGTGACTTGAGCAATATGTGGAAGAAGCATATTAAAATAGTTGAGTCTTTTTTAATGTGGTTTTAAAACTTTGATATAACAAATGAAGAATGATGGAAAAGTCTTCAAGATTAATCCTTATTAAAAATCATGACAAACTTCCTCCAAAAATATATACTACCTGTGGCCTAGAAACTCAAGAGATATGCTTAATTTAACAATTGAAAAGTCCGAATATTCTTCAGATCACTCTCAAAGTTCTCATATTTGACATAATCGTGATTTTCTCTGCATTTTAAGAATCACCTAAATGTTTCAAAGACTGCCTGCAGTGTTTGAGTTGCTGTTAACTGAATTTTGTGTTCTTGTTGGATGATTAAGGACAGTCTTAAATATCAACAGCATAATACACAATTTCTGTGATGAATTTGAAAAAAAGAGTGTTTTGAAGCTTTCAGGGTCATAGGAAGTTACAATGATTCTGATTTGAACTGGAACACATATATTAAGTTTGTATCTATGTTTGTGAAACTCTTCTTTCTTTCTTTTATCAAGAAGAGTTCGATATTCCCCCAAGAACCTTTAGCACTTACTCTTTAAACAAATCTCTTAGACACAATTTCTTTCCCTATTCAGGGTTGCTAGTACAAACCTCAAATTAATCATTAAATGTATTAAATAGTTTACTCTTTGTATTCCTGAAATTTTGTGGTTTTTCAGAGAGAGGCTACTGGCAAATTTCCAATGTTTAAAAATATTCTGATACCTCTAAAGCATTATTAAATATCTATCATCACTATTTTTGAAAAAAATTAAGAAACTACAGCTAATGTTAAAATAACAAGCAAGGATAATGCTTTTCAATGCTCAATTCAGTTTAATGAGTTTATTTTACATCTTATTTCTGACTCTGTTCCCACCTACATGTACTCTGTAACCTCATGGTTTGTATTTTTCATACTTATATGTGCATTTATGCACAGACATGTATAATTGCATGCACACACATACACATATACATTTACATTTGGCATTTCAGTTTAGTGATAGCCTTCATTGTTTAGAATATCTCAAATCCTGTGCTGGTGCTGTCATATTGAAGAAATGACAGATTGTTTGTCTCAGATAATACCTCCTATAAAAAATAATTCTAATAATCTACTATGTAAATGTACCACATTTTCTGTATCCATTCTTCTGTTGAGACAGCTTCCGGTTATTATAAATAAGGTTACTATGACCAGAGTGGAACGTGTGTCCCTGTTACATGTTGGAGCATCTTCTGGGTATATGCCGAGTAGAGATATAGCTGAGTCTGCAGGTAGAACTATTTCCAGTTTTGTGAGGAACCACCAGATTGTTTTCCAAAGTGGGTTTTTAATCCCACCAGCTTGCAACCCCACCAGCAATGGAGGAATATTCCTCTTTCTCCGCATCCTTACCAGCATCTGGTGTCACCTGATTCTTTTTTTTTAAGTTCCCCACTCTGTTTGGTGTAAGGTGCAATTTCAGGGTCATTTTGATTTTATGCTTGCTGACAGGAGCCTGGTATAGCTGTCCTCTGAGAGACTCTGGCAGCATCTGAGTAATACTGACACAGATAGTCACAATCAAACATCGAACTGAGCCCAGGGACCCCAATGGAAGAGTTAGAGGAAGGACTGAAGGAGCTGAAGGGAATTGCAACCCCATAGAATGAACAACAGTATCAACTAATCAGACTACCCAGAGCTCCCAGGAACTAAACCACCAACCAAAGTGAGCGCGCGCGCACGCGCACACACATGTACACACACACACACACACACACACACACACAAACACGGGTCCATGGCGCTCCAGCTACATATGTAGCAGAGGATTGCCTTATCTGGCATCAATGGAAGGAGAGTCACTTGGTCTTGTAGAGGCTTGATGTCCCAGTGTAGGGGGTTGCTAGAAAGGTAAGGAGAGAGTGGGAGGTTGGGTAGAGGAGCACCCTCTTAGAGGCAAAGCAGAGAATGGTTGGGATTGGGGGTTTACGGAGAGGAGACCAGAAAGGGGAGAATATTTGAAATGTAAATAAGTAAAATAACTAATAAAAATGTTAATAAAAGTAATCCTAATAATTTTAAAAGTTCAAAATGAATGTTGTATAATAAGTACAAATATATACATCGTGGCGCTGATCTTAGGGAATCTGGCCTGAACTGTTTCAAAGCAGGTAAATGCGCTCCACTGCATGCACTGTGAGAGTGTGTATTTCAAGGAAATGATGAGAATGATCTGGAACTTAGATGCTCTGGACCATTTCTCACACCTAGTGACTATATAGAAGATTTCAGTCTATGCAGGTCTGTAAACCAGTTCTGTAAACCCTGATATATAATCTAAAACTATAGTGGTAGTCTATTTCCAGGTGATAACCATACATCCAAACATTGACCGTAGTGTCAATAAACTCAGACCAGCCCATACTGTATCGTGTAACTCAAAGTATTTGCAGAGAAGAAGGAATCCAAACCATGACACTTCAATTTCAAGACTTGATTCATAAATCAGATCATCTATAGTGATTAGATAGAAATGAACTCAGAACTTTTAGGTTCATCTGCTGGATCCAATGGCCCTGAGCTCAAAATAGCAACATTTCCCCATATCTTTTAGTATTAAGTGCTTGGCTCACGTACGCTAATAAATATTGAATGCAGAGAAGAGTAAACATCCTTCATGAAATCTTAGGAACTCAATTTATCATAAGCTTTGGGTTGTCTTCTGGTATCTCTGGGTATCAGACAAATGTGAGAGTTTTATGTTTTATTATTACAAAAGTTTATAAAATAGCTTGAAAGTTAGTAATCAATTTTCATAAAGACATATGCTTATTTTTAATAATTTATCAATTTGCTGAGTTCCTCCCCATGTTCCCCTGTTATCTAATGACCAGCCACTATTTTAGATGCAAAATAACGGCACAAAGAAATCTATGTGTCTTTGTGGCACCATCATTTCATCAGAGACTTCATGGCCTCTTGACTCAATAGTGCTTACTGCCTCTTACTGTGTTTTCCTTTATGTTGATATTCATCACATTGGAATTTAGTAAAGCTATTCACTCTGGGGTTCCATATGCTCTTAGTGCAATCCATCCTCCCATCTTGCTACTAGGCACTAGGCTTCTGTCAGTCAAAGACCGGGTGCAATAGTATTCATTTATCTACTTCAATAGCATTAATTCTCAGTTCAGGTTACTAAACTGGCTTACCTCATTGTTCCTTCCTGTCCCACTATCCTAACATTAAATTCAAAGTATCTCAGATGGCTTTCTGTGCGGACAATGCAAGAACCTTATTAGGCTTGCCAGCGAGTGACCAGAGACACAGAGATAAAATGTAGACCCAAAGGAAAGAATGACACTGGAGAAAAGGTGAGCAAATCAACCGAGAATACCAGGCCTCAGTGTGAGAGTCTGTCAATCAAGAAGTGACTCACATCCTCCCTACATACCTTCCCACAAGCCTGACATCACATGGCACTCCTTTTCTCTCATTAGAAAGTCTCATGAACAACAGTGAGTAGGGACTCAAGGAAACTGCTCTGTGAGATAATACTGCTGTCATTACTCTCATATTACAAAGTCAGTGGGACCAGGTTCCTTGTCAAAAGCAAATAGTCAGTAAAACCAGGAGTCCTGGCCTCCTAAAACCAAATCTGCTTGATTTTATCCTTATCCTATCTTTTTGTTTTATTTTCCTTCCTTGCTTTTGCCTGCTCATCTGTCTGTCTTTCTCCATTTTTGTATTTTGTACTGTAAGAGTTAATAGGTTTCTCCTATGCTCCTCCCCATGACCCTGGGACTCACGTGGCAAGACCATGTGCTTTCTTTTCTTTCCCTGAGTTCTGCACTGCTAAAAACAGTACCTAAAACAATATCTTTGCTAAGTGACTCTGTAGTGGCTGATTAATCCAGGAGAAGTGCCAATTTGAGCAGTGATGAGACAAGGAAGAGGAAGTGATCCTTTTTGTCTATGTAGTCTCAAAATCTGCCTTCTCAGCTCCAGAGTGACGTCCTTTGACTGACACTGGCTCTTCTTCAGGAGCCTACTTAGGTCAGCTCTAAATAGCATTTGTTCAGTAATGGCTTCCAGTCCTAGTTCATGGTGTTCCAAGTGTGTTTTTGTCCTCTCCAAATTCTAAATATTATTTGACACATAATCTTCTGTCTTGCTGGATTCCTTTTTGTATTTTATTCTTCTCACTCTCACTTCCTAGTTGGTTTAGTAATACCCCAACTTTCAGTCTAAAAATTGTGAAGGATACGAACAGTTGTTAAAGGTAGCCCTAATCCTAAATAATTCCTGATACTAAAGAAATAAGGATGACATATAATCATTAGAGACATTCAGTCTAAGGTGGGGGGAGGGGCATGTAACTAGACATGACCTAGATAATTACAGCAATGTAACTGAGTGATTTTTTGATGATTGCTGGTAAAGTGTCATGACTTGCTATCTTTGCTTTTAAATAAAACAAAAGTATAACAAAATTCATATCTGTACGTCAGGTGTGCAGTTTACAATATATATGTATATATGAAATTTTTTCTCATTTTATTTTTCTTAGATATTTTTGTATTTACATTTCAAATCTTATCCCCTTTTCTCCTTCTACCTGTTTCTATGAGGATGCTCCCACTCCCACCCACCCACTCCCAAATCAATGCCATGGCATTCCCCTACACTGAGGAAAGGAGCCTTCACAGGACCAAGGACTTCTCCTTTTGATACCAGACAATGCCATGCCCTGCTATATATGTGGCTGGAGCCATGGGTCCCTCCATGTGTACTCATTGGTTGGTGATTTAATCCCTGGGATCTCAGGTGGGATCTGGTTGGTTGATATTATCGTTATTCCTATGGGGTTGTAAACCCCTTCAGTTCCTTCAGTCCTTTCTCTAACTCTTCCATTGGGGTCCCCATGCTCAGTGTAATGGTTACCTGCAAGCATCCTCATTTGTATCAGTAAGGCTCTGGCAGAGTCTCTCAGGAGACATCCATATCTGGCTTCTGTCAGCAAGCACTTCTTGGCATCAGCAATAGAGACTGGGTTTGGTGGCTGCACATGGGATGGATCCCCAGGTGAAGCAGTCTCTGGGTGACCTATCTTCAGTCCCTGATCCATTCTTTGTCCCCGTATTTTGTTCCCCCTTTTGAGAAGGACTGAAGCATCCACATTTTGGTCTTCCTTCTTCTTGAGTTTAATATGGTCTGTGAATTGTATCTTGGGTATTCCAAGCTTTGGGGCTAACATCCACTTATCAGTGGGTGCATACCATGTGTGTTATTTTGTGACTGGGTAACCTCACTCAGGAGGATATTTTCAGTTCTATTCATTTGTCTAAGAATTTCATGTAGTAATTGTTATTAATAGCTGAGTAGTGTTTCATTGTGTAAATGTACCACATTTTCTGTATCCATTCCTCTGTTGAAGGACATCTGGGTTGTTTCCAGCTTCTGACTATTATAAATAAGGCTACTATGAACATAGTGGAGCATGTGTCCCTGTTATATGTTAGAGCATGTTTTGGGTGTATGCCCAGGAGTGGGATAGCTGGGTCCTGAGGTAGTTCTATGTTCAATTTTCTGAGCAACCTACAGACAGATTTCCAGAGTGGTTGTACCAGCTTGCAATCCCGCCAACAATGGAGGAGTGTTCCTCTTTCTCCACATCCTTGCCAGCATCTACTGTCATCTGAGTTTTTGATCTTAGACATTCTGACTGGTGTGAGGTAGAATCTCAGGGTTGTTTGGATTTGCATTTCCCTGATGACTAAGGATGTTTAACATTTCTTCAGGTGCTTCTCAGCCATTCAATAATCCTCAGTCAAGAATTCTTTGTTTAGCTATGCACCCTATTTTTAATAGGATTATTTGATTCTCTGGAGACTAACTTCTTGACTTCTTTGTATATATATTAGATACTAGCCCTTTATCAGGTGTAGGATTGGTTAATATCTTTTCCCAATCTGTTGGTTGCCATTTTGTCCTATTGGCAATGTCCTCCAACTTACAGAAGCTTTGCAATTTTATGAGGCTCCATTTGTCTATGTTTGATCTTAGAGAATAAGTCATTGGTGTTCTGTTCAGGAAATTCCCCCTGTGCCTATGTTCAAGGATCTTCCCCACGTTCTCTTGTATTAGTTTCAGTGTATCTGGTTTTATGTGAAGGTCTTTGATCCACTTGGACTTAAACTAGGTACAAGGAGATAAGAATGGGTCCATTTGCATTCTTCTACATGCTGACCTCCAGTTGCACCATTTGTGTGTGGGTTCATTTCTGAGTCTTCAATTCTATTCCATTGATCTACCTGCCTGTCTCTGTTCCAATACCATGCAGGTTTTTATCACAATTGCTCTGTAATACCACTTGAGGTTAGGGATAGTGATTCCCTCAGAAGTTGTTGAGAATAGTTTTTGCTATCCTGAGTTTTTTATTTCAAATGAATTTGCAAATTATTCTTTCTAAGTCTATGAAGAACTGAGTTGTAACTTTGATGGGATAGCATTGAATCTGTAGATTGCTTTCAGCAAGATGGTCATTTTTATTATAGTAATCCTGCCAATCCATGAGCATGGGAGATCTCTCTCTCTCTCTCTCTCTCTCTCTCTCTCTCTCTCTCTCTCTCTCACACACACACACACAAACACACACATACAGAAAGAGAGAGAGAGAGAGAGAGAGAGAGAGAGAGAGAGAGAAGATACAGATTGTACAGATTGCCTTCCCTGTGTTCCGATATTGCTCACTGTCGAATGTTTTTATTAACTCATCAATTCCGTGGTATTAGCACAGATATGTGGTATTGTACAACACAGTAAACTCTATACTCAGCCATTCGCACATGCCTCACACATTTGGGAACCTGCAAAATCAGAACTCCAAAAGTATATTACAACAAAAACAGGTAAATAAGTTGTTCAAGTTAAAAATAGAACTGTGCTCTCGTAGCAAAAAAGTATTAAAATTAATGTACATCTTGAGCTGGTATTGTAATAGTGTGCTATTAATACCTAAGACTTCAGTTAAATATTTTTTATTTAGTGGAAAGATGCTCAAAAGCAATGACATTTATCTTTTTTAATAATAAAAAGAAACAAAAAAAAAGATTTGTTCAAGGTAGAACAACTAAGAAAAGATCAGAGATCTAATAACAAGTCCACACACACACACACACACACACACACACACACACACACACACACACACACACACACACAATCTATTTACCTTTCTATCCATCTATCTCATCTATTATCTATCAACTATCAAGCTTTCTATGTTTGGGGTTGTTCCTTCTGACTGGAAGGAAGAGTTTCAATAGACAAAAAGAGAAAGACAAGATATACATAATGATACAGTCCAAGGAAGGTTTGGTTCTCTGCCCAGCACTGTCTTAAACCCAAGTGCTTCCTGCAAAGTTAATGTGTCCTATAGGGTCCTCTGACAAATTAAATTGCAATTCTTTTTCCAGGAGATTAGTTCTTCTTCTGTGTACCTGAAGGGCTTCAGATTTCTCCCAGAAAAAAATTCTTGGGGAATTCCCATTTTTTGGATTCATTTCTTTCAATAACTTCATAGCTAAAGAGAGTGGTACAAGTGTCTATTAAGAATATATACTTTCCAGCCACATAGACAAGTCACATTTTCCTATTCTTTGTTTTATCCCCCTGGTGAAACCTGCCCATATCTTAAACATATACAATAAACAGAATACAATTAGAAACCAGGGCTAGAATCCATTCAGCTCGAGGTACTGTGTGTAAGAACCATAACCCCTTAGCTTTTTATTGCTTTTGGAAGGGCCGGCATAAGCACTCCATCTTGTCAGTTTGTAATTAGGTCTTTCCATGGCACCTACGCTGACCTTAACTTAAAACCTCTTGCTTCAGATTCCTAGGTGCTGGGATCACAAACATTTCTCATTGTTAACTTGTATAGAAACTAAAAATGTACTTTACCATGGCTGTTAGTGAGCTTGTGGCTGCTCCACCTAGACCTATCTTCCTTATATTGTCTTTCTTGTTACAATCTTCAAAAAACTATAAAGTCAATTAGTTTTCATTACAGAAAGCTGAAATGGCTAGGACTAGAAATATTCCAATAAATCAAGCTCCAGTAAACTGTCTAGTTTATTGTTTTATCTGACTCAGTGTTTCACTAGAATTGGGATCTAATCTCTGCCGGGTCTATGTTCTACAGGCTGATAGCTTGGCTGATTTACTCAGACTCCAATCCTAAGATGTGAGGTAAACTTTCAGGATAATTCTTAACCAAGTAATGGGCTCCGTCAGGGCTGCTCCCATTCTCAGGGATGCTGTTGAATTTTGAGTGTTATCTCAAAGTAATGTCTGCTCTCACAAGTTACATAGTGCATTCATATAATATCTCAATGCCTTTTTATTGTATGTGAGATCGACTAAATAAAGTATCATTTCCACTTAAATATGACTTGGCATTTCATAAAATTTAATTCAATCTGACAACAGCATCATAAAGGTGAGGTATCTTTGACTCCTGCCTGCTGATTCCTATTGGAAACTCTTTGTATTGACACTTCAGTAATATTCAAATGGGAGTTATAATTAAACACAAATCATCTAATCCTTCTTAATAATTGCCCTGAACTTTGATGTAAATCAGTTAGGTAACATGACCAAGTTCCATTAATCCCAGAAGCTACTCCTGAGAGCAGAGTTGTAGGGTCCATGCATTATGGTATGAAAGCAAACAGTTCAAACTTCCCGTGGAGTAGGAGTAGATGAAGAGGAGAGATGAGATGCACATCTTCCAATATCTCTTTTCTGATTTGTTGGTGATACCCACTGTAAGTAAAAGTCAACTGAGGTTCTGGGGCATGTGTGTGGCTGCTATTTCAATGAACACAAAGGCTGAGAATGCAGAGGAAAGAAAATGTTAACCTGAAAACTATCATTCACTTCTAACTTCAGACACATTTTTCTCTCTGTCTCTGTCTCTTTCTCTTTCTCTGTGTGTGAATATATATATATATATGTATATATATATAGAGAGAGAGAGAGAGAGATAAATAGATAGATATAGATATAGATAATCATGTGGCTTTGTCTGCAAGTGTGTATAAATGAATATGAAGGTATGATGTCGAACTCAGACATGATTTCTCACAATACTACCCACTTTGTTTTTTGAGTCAGGGTCTCTCACTGGCCTAGTACTCACTCATTCTGTCATTCTGTTAGGTTGACTGGATGTAAGACTTGGGACTCTTCCTGTGTCTACCCTCTCAACTTAAGAATTACAAGTATGTGCCATTGCTCTTGAATATTTTATGGGAGTACTGAGCATTGGACTCAGTTCCCTGTGCTTGTATAGTAAACAGTTCTCCAATTAAGCTATGTCCCTAGCTCCAATATTCCTTCATTTCACTCTGGAACATTGTTGAATACTGTGCCTGGGCTAATAGGTGAGTTGAGCAAGCAAACCCCTTGTGTTATATACAGAATAGCTGACCATTAGAAAGCCTGTTCAGGACAGAAAAGTCAGGAAAATCATACTCCTGCCCTAGGAAGCTAAGGCAGCTGCAAAACCAGGAACTGGTTGGCATTTCAGATGTAGAGATTTATAGTCTCTTGGCTCGAAGAACAAAGAGTCCATTGCTTATTTAATGACAATGTACAAGGACATCTGCACAATATCTTCTCTGCTACCAACAAATGCCAGCAACATCTAGCAAAGCTCTGTTTTCTAAATACCATCATTTTTTTAAGAGATCCTCAGTGATTTTCTTCATTGAAACATATTCCTAGCAGAGATTAATCATGAGGCAAAATGGAGATGAACTAGATTGTTAGGTGTTTAGCATTATCAAAATTTTAAGATAAAAATAAAACTAAAATATTTTCTACCTTGTTCCTTTTGTCACTCAAAGAGAAAGTCATGTGCTGCTTTCAGAGGCAAGGTTTGCAGACCCACCACAGATGTACGCATATCGCAACCAATAACAACAGCACAAAAATGAACGTGTGCACAATTTCTCTCATCCCTCCTAAAACTTCCTCTCGCAGAAAAGATTTCTCTTAAGTGTGAAATGTTTTATAACTTCACCTATGTTTTAAGCAGTGCATGATTTAGGATTAAACTATGATTAGTGAAAGAAAAAGGAAGACAGTGGATTTTTTCCCCTGAAGTTAGGACTTAGGAAACATGAAGAAAAGTGAGACAAGAAGAAAGAACTCGGGATAAGTCTCTGCTTCCCTTCAAATCTTTAGAATGCTTCAATTTCTTTAAGAAAGGTCCTTGCACTTCTGATTTTGATTCTATTGCCAGCGTCAGAAATAGGACCCAGGACCTGGTGACTGCCAAGCAAGCACTCTCCTACTGAACTATATCCCCAGACTTTCTATATCATACTCTTGAGGCCACAGTTAACCAGTTTACAAGAGAAATATGTAGACTATAAAAACATAATAAGAGGATGAGGAAGGAAATTATAAAGAACATTCTTTCAGACATACAATACCTCACCCATTTGCCAATCCATTATACACACACACACACACACACACACACACACACACACATATATATATATATATCATTCACCCTTATCTCATTTAACTTTCATCTTTTATTTCAGCTTGTCTTTTTTAAAACCCATGTGGCAGTGTGGCAGGATGGTAATAGCAGAGTGAGTCTTTCCCCTGCAGGAAGAATTGCACATCAGCACCAGCCCCCTCCACTCCCAAGTGCTTCCCAGTAGGGTAAAATTTATGATGAGTGAAATCACATCCTGATGAGATGCACTCTTAGAGGTCACTCATTGTACACTTTATTCTCCAAGTAGAGAGACAAATGCATGTTCACTGAATTACCTTTTACTCTGAGTTATTAAAGCTGTTGGTTTCAAATGTGCTACCTCCAGGCTCTGGTTCTTGTCATCTTTACACTAGGGACATAATTCCTCACCTTCACCATGATCATTGCCAGGTAAATATGGTATTTGTCTTTTGGTAGGCAGGGGGGAAATTCTGGAGATATCAAATTGACCTTATTATAAATAACTTGAAATATTTTTGTGTCAAAAAACAGGTAGTTATGGAGTAAAATAGAAAAACTGTATTCATTGTTAAGATAAATCATTAGATATTAATTTTGTATAGTTTGAGTTGGATATTAGGTTAAAAGTGTTGTAGGCGTCAGCTTGCTTTGTCCATGATTTTAGAGTCCTTACCTTTCTTCCAAATACCATGTTCCTCCAACATCTTCAAGTTCTTATAAAATGTATGGTAGGATCATAACTTTGGGCAGTGCTGCCTACTAATGGATTTTGAGTCAAGATGAGCATTCTTCATCTCTACTAGTTATTAGTGTGGTGACCTTGAACAACTTGTATTGGAGGGCAGTATATCACCCAGCTCATCTATAAAAGCCATATAAATTGAGGTCATAATTCTTCAGGTGGTAATGAGGATCCAAAATATGTGAGCTCAAAATGCCTGTGTATGCTCTGACAACCATATACATTCTGCAGAGAGTTCCCCTTGATAGATATGCCATGTTTAGAATAATACAGAAGGGAGTCCATCAGTGTAGTACAAGAGCTCTATAGAAGGAAACCATTGTCCATTCTACCTATTTCACTAATCCTGTTGTATTAGAGGTTTACTCATAAATCTTTATTTTGCTTTTATTCTAGTTCCATAGAACTAAATGTCAACTAACAATCACTTTCTATAAATATGGTATTAATGAAATGTAGTGAAACATGGCATTTACCCACACAAACACTTAAATTTTTGAGAAGAAATTATATGTACAATAAATGTATATATAGATATATATGATATATGTATATCAAAGCCTTTTAAGCAGAAAAACTATATGTGTATGTGAATGTGTATGTGTATATGTATAAAACTAGTGGTGGCTAATCTTGGTAATCAGCTGGACACATTAGGAAGAGGGAAATTCCTTTGAGGAAGGGCCTGCATTAAATTAGCCTATGGAAATGTCTGTGGAGCTTGTGTTTGATGAATGTTAGAGGATAGATATAGGAGGTTCTAGTCAATAAGAAAGGTACTTGAATGTGACTCTGGGAGAAACAGAAAGCAGCATTGGTCTGTGGTCTCTGATACAGTTCCTGACTTCCCTCCATGATGGACCCTAACCTGTAACAAGAAACAAATCTTTCCCTCCTCAAGTTGTTTTTGGTCATGATGTTTATCATAGAGTCAAAAAACACAGTAGCATAGAACTGCTTATCCAGAAATTGAGGTCATGGTGCTTTCATATATCTTGTTTACATAAATATTTATAACCTAGTGTGAACTAAAATCATACAAGTAATGAGGGTTTTATGAGTATCAGAGGTGGGGTAGAGTCTTGATATTCTAAGAAGAGGGAACTCAAGGAGAACTTTGGATATTAGATTGTTCTTCTAGGAAAAAGAATTTGGTTAGGTTCATAAGAATGGAAACCACAACTGACTTAGAGTATAGAAAAATGAAGACAGAAAAGCAAAGGTGTTGTGTAGACATGAAAAAGTATGATCTTATAGGAGTGACTAAGAGGAAAGACAATCTGAATAATAATAGGCAGTTTGCAGCTCTTGGGAAACTTAGAGTGTCCACACCATGGATGGTTCTGAGAAAAGCACCATATGGAATGAATCAGTGATTTCAGTAGATAAGGTTCTTGTGGCAACAGCCACACTGTTTGAACCATATGTGAGGTCTGAGTTTGTGGCTCCATTTTTCCTAAGATCTTCACAGAACATTTACATAAATAATATAAACTGAGATGTTCTTTCTCACCATTAATTGGGATTTGAGGTATTATGGGTAGATAGTAAAGACAAGGGGCTTAAGAATCAGAAGACTTGTGTTTGAGATTTGGCTTTGATTCACTCTAGATGCCTAAATTTGACATATGCAGTGAATCACCATTAGTTTCTGTTTATTTATCTATAGACAAGAGAAATCATAGTCAATCTCCCTGGAGTTATATAAGGAATAAACAATAATACACAACATAAAATCTTGCCTTTATTACTGGCACAGTTGGAACTTGGTATATCAATATTTTCCCTTCCCTCTTTCTATGGGAACTTAATTAGCAAATATGTATGAACACTTTATATATGGTATGAAATAGATATCGGGGTTTGAAATAATTATCAGCTTGTGTTTGGTATTGATCTGAAGAGCAGCTTTGTATAAGGAGAAAGCACAGCGTCTGGAGTTTCCACAGCTAACTGTCCAATCAGTCTAATCCAAATACGGTTGAATCAAATGGAAACATAAAGATAACTATTTGCTTCCCTACTCGTTTCTTTCTGTGTTTCATCTGCAGACTCCATGGTGTTATCTGCCTGAGGAACAAATAGATGAGTAACTTAGTCTGAGTTCTTTAGAGTATCATCAGTTTTATGAAAAGCATTACATTTCCTTGTATGTTATTTTATTTGTAATGCTGGAGATCTAAGGCTGGGTTTCACATATAGTAGGGTAAATACTGCATCCCTGAACTATAATCAAAGCATGGATGTCTTTGTGTTAGAGGATCAACTGTCCATGGAAAAAACTTAATCCAAAGGGCTGAAATACTAGTTATGGTATTGATGAAGAAATTGGTTAAGTAGAACAGACTTCTGTCTACTCATTGAGTCTCTACACCATTAGGAAAGTAGTCCTGTATAGTGATTGGCTAAAAGTTACAGTTTGGGAAAAAAGATCAACAGGTTTGAATCGTTCTGTTCCCAGCTGAACATTAGGGAGGGGATTTCACACCATTTTAATAAATCCATTACGATATTCTGTTTTACCATTAAGAAACTTCATTGCATTCAGGAATATAAAGCTGTACAATCATGAGTTTTAAGACAGCCTAGTCTATATACCAACAGCCTGTTTCAAATAAATAAATAAATAAATAAATAAATAAATCTAAGGGGGATTCAAAAGGAGTTGTTATTTCAGAGTTGAATTTGTTCATGTGAAAAACATAAATTTGCTATTCAGTGTTCCTATTTTTTGAGCTTCGCTGATAACAAAGGAGGTAGGTTGCCATGTATTGGTTTTTGTTTGGTATGGTTTGGTTTGGTTTGGTTTGGTTTGGTTTGGTTTGGTTGGTATGGTTGGGTTGGGTTGGGTTGGGTTGGTTTGGTTTGGTTTGGTTTGGTTTGGTTAAGAAGGGCAAGATCCAAGATCTTAGCTACTTCAGCCATTAGCATGTAGTGACGTTCAGCTTGTTAAACCTCTATCCATTCATGTTGCTTTCTTGCCCACTCTCCTTGCCTCTGTGTCCTTTGCTGTGAGGAGCACGCTCTGGTCACTGCAGATTGAGCATAAATTAGGTGACAAGAACCCATAGGTGAATTTAGTAGCATTAGCTATTAGTATAGCTAAATTACAGAGCATTGCACTTACCTGGTTGGTGTTGTGGAGAAGGGAATGTGAGACAATATTTTAAAGAGCAAAACCTAAATCCAGTATCAACATAGCATTCTATTTTTAGGGCTTCACTGCATTATTTTTCCACATCACTTTTTGAGAAATAGGTTAACTAGAAAATAGCATTGTCCCATTTTTTAAAGCAGAAATTTGCAGCAGATTAGAGGACCTAGAAACCTTGTGAGAATTGGGAAATTGAATCTTAGTACAAAGAGAAACTTCTCTTCAGAGTGTGAAAGAGAAACTCCTAACTTTCCAGGCCAGGAAAGAAAATAAATAAAAAATAAATAAATAAAAAGGAAAGGGGGAAGAGAAAAGGGAATCATTTTAGTCTGCTTATCTCAAATTCAACAGGTCAATTAGAAAATTGGTTTATGCCCTAGGGATAAACTTCTCATGGATCTTAGATCTATGACCTTAACCAAATGAGTTTCTCAACTTTGACTTAACTCCTTTTGCTCTCCTGTTCTCCTCCATCCCACCCACACCTCTCTCCTTTCTGTTTTCCTTTTCTCCTCTCCTTCCCTTACTCTGCCTTACATTCCCTTCCTGTCTCCTCACCTCCCCTGCAAATTACTTTTGTTCGCACTTCCCCTCCCCTTCCCTGCCCTGCCCCTCCTCTCCTTTCTTTCCATTCCTTTTCCTTCCTTCACCTTCCTTTCCCCTGCCTACCCTGCCTGACCCTTGGCTCCCTGTCTTTATTTTTCTGTTTCTTTTCAGTGATGAAATACCATTTATTTTGAATACAACAAAAATTAAATGCATCAATTCATGTTAAAGTATGACTATCACTGATACATAATACTATTATAGCCTCAGTTCTTATTTTGAGTAATTAAGAAGCATGCCACTTTTCTTTCTTTATTACCCTGTTTGTAAAATTAAAGAATGAAGATAAATATCCTCTATTTAAGCTTCAAAATCCTCTTGTTTTCCCACTTGTAAATCACAGGTAATTGTTCATTGTTCCTTTCTCATAGTACTACATGGTGATTCAATAAGCCAATTCACATGCAGTAGGTGCCACTTAGCACGTGTCATGCCTAGCCACCCCATCTTTTAATGTAGGAAGCTAGAAATGGCTGAGTGGTGGCATTGGAAGTCTTCAACTGATATAGGTTTATACCTTGATCCTACTTGTAGGCTTCAAAGTAATTCCTTCATCTGACAATAGAAACCTGAGAATATCCAGAGATGTGTGGACCCAGCACAGCAAACTGACTGGAATAAAGAGAAGGAAGCAAACGTTTTCACTTCAAAGGATAACAAGAGTACAATGTGTGAAAAAGATAAATGATTTTTTTCCACCATTCTTGTTTCCATATAGGCCAATTTAGTAGTAGAGGGGGCATGGAAAAAACTAACACAAAACTCAGTAACCTTGTCATACCCAATCCAGTCCTCAATACTGAGGTCTTATTTCAGACCTGATAGAACATATGGATAATAATCCCAAATATGCTACTTTCCACTCTGGGATCAAACTATAATTCTACTGGGGCTTACCCTGCATGGCCTCTCCATGGACTATGAAAATAAAATTTGGCTAATAGGGTATCTAACAGGAGCCAGTGAAAGCCAGCTGATAAGTAACTTGTGGTTCAGAGGTTTATAGTTTTCAGGGTTTCAGGAAATTCCAGGCCCCGTCTCTCTCTCTCTCTCTCTCTCTCTCTCTCTCTCTCTCTCTCTCTCTCTCTCTCTCTCTGTCTCTCTCTCTCTCTCTCTCTCTCTCTCTCTCTCTCTCTCTCTCTGTCTCTCTCTCTCTCTCCCCCACCAAGGTATTTGTTAGGGACCATATGACCATACTCTTGTCAGTTCTCACTCAAGAGTCACATCCTAAAAGACCGAGAAGATCGTTACGATGCCAAGCCCTAATATTTGGTCAATGCCTCCCATCATATTTTGTCTCCTTCTTAACTTGACCCATTGGTGACTGTTTGCTTTCGATTTTCATGCTTGGATAAGTTGAAACCACTGTACAGTTTCTTACACTGAAAGCTTTACTGTTCATGGCATGATGACTTAGTTAGCTGTTCTGTTTCCTATGTTGCTTCTAAAATTAGAAATGGGCCTGGATTCAGTCTTTGACCTTGTCCACCCTGTACTTACAGACATGAGCTCCCCAGTACCCGCCTGTGGTGCCCAGACACTGTACATCCTATTAAAACCTTGCTTGAAGAGACTTTTTCTCTGTAGGTAGTTTAGAATAACCTGCTCCCTTTCATCAGAAATATTTCACAGAACTGGCAGTTAGCAGCATCCAGAAGTAGATGGGCAACAATGTGAGCCTAATTCTACCAGTTAGTTTTATGTCAACCTGATACAAACTAGGGTAATTGGAGACAAAGGAGATCCTCAATTGAGAAAATGTCTTTAAACAATGGACTGTAGGCAAGCACTTAAGGCATTTTCTAAATTAGTGATTGATGTGGTGGGTGGGGCTATCCCTGGGTTGGTGGTCCTGGGGTCTCTGTAATACAGGCTGAATAAGCCACAGGGAGCAAACGATTAAGCAGCATTCTTCCATGGCCTCCATGTCAGCTCTTGCTTCCAGGTTCCTGTCCTGTTTGAGTTCCTGCCCTGACTTGCTTTAATAATGATGAGCAAGGATAGGGAAGTATAAGCAAAATAAGCCCTTTCCTCCCCAAGTTGCCTCGGTCATGATGTGTTATCACAGCAATAAAAACCCTAAGACAACCGTGAACTCTACAGTGTGCCTTCAATGTGTCTGCTTCCTTAGTAATGCGATTCTCTTAATGACATGTTCACAAGATTATCTTCTGCTAACAAAAGCAGAGTAGCCACAACTATCTCCAAATGCTTGGGTATGTGTGAAACACGAAGATAGCTAGGAAGCTGGGAAGAATGAATAACGTCATCTCATAAATCACTACTACTGCTCTCTCCACCTGTTCCTTGCTTTTTTGTGATTGACTTCACTTGATCCTGCTGTGAACAGGCTTCCTCCAGTGGGAGAGAATGGAGAATGGGTGGTAAAGGGAAGTCTACTTGCCCTTTACAGTTTGGGTCATTCAGGAAAGGTAACATTTCTTAATCCTGTAACATTTCAAGTGCCTTCCTGGATTTACATAAACATCAGCCTTAAAGCCTCTGATGAAAAGAAAATTAATTTTCTTTCTCCAGATTTGCTCTGAGTCTCTTCCCAGTGAATGGAAATAAGCATATGGAAAGGGGAGGTTGGAGTTTTGAGTCACCAATGTGATTGATAGGTTCAATTAAGATGATATCTACTATGAAACCAGGGAGGATATATGGGCAGTGTGGAGAAGAAGCTTAGAGAGAGCCACCAAAGCAGCCAGAGAACATCTTCTAAACCTCAGAAACCCAACCAGATCGATCTAGGCTTGACTTCTGACCCTTGCAAAAAAGTCAAAGGGAAACAGAAACCAGAATGAACAAATTATACATGAGTAACTCACACATATGCATGGGGATATGTAAGTACTTTGGAAATGTTCGATCAAGTTTATAATGATATATAATGCTTTCGTTGAGCCCTCAATGTACTTGATAGTTACGTTTAGTCAGTAATTTATAAGAAGGCCTGAGAATATAGCCTCAAGATAGAAAGCATATTTATGGGCAAAGCCATGGTTTTGATACTCAGCACTGCACAATTAATAACAATCATAATAAAATTCTTCTTTTCTTCTGTATATACAATTCATATGGAGAATTCTAAAGAAGCATATAATCTCTGCTAATTTTAAAATATAGAATCTTGTTGCAAAGACAAAATTTACATATGGAAAAGGAAAATAGCACAAACAGAAAGTTATAGATAGCACTGCATAGGAAATGGGCTCTTAAATTTATTCATGTAACAAAATATAACCTATAAGGAAGAATAAAGATTAAGTAAAAGCACCAGACCAATTCAGTTTAAATTTAGTGATCAATGCTATGCTTGATAATGAAGACCAACTGTAATAAAAAGGCAATTTTTAAATTTATTTAAAGATAGGATACATAGTCCCTTTTGTGACTCTCAGGGACAAAATCAAAAGGACAGAGTCATCAAATGAGACATACAATATAATATAGAAAAATGGATAGAGAGGCAAACAGACATGAAAGCTAAATAGAGAGTAAATAATAGATAATATAGAAATATAAATAAGATAGATGATAGACATGATAGATAGATAGATAGATAGATAGATAGATAGATAGATAGATAGATAGATAGATAGATAGGTAGGTAGGTAGGTAGATAGATAGATAGATAGATAGATAGATAGATAGATAGATAGATAGATCAATCTAAGATTCAGGAATTATATAGCTGCTGAGTAGGGAAATAGTGAATTTTGTTACCCTTTAAACCCAGTATTTACATTCCAGTTTTCATCATTTTTCCTGAACTTCAAGTTTTTCATCCTTATAAGGCTATAGTGATAATAATGTCTTAATCTAGTTTTCTGGTGATTAAATGAGAATATGTTGTCTGTATCACATATATTCAGCATATATATATATATATATATATATATATATATGCGTGTGTGTGTGTGCGTGTCTGTGTCTGTGTGTATGTGTAATAGACAGTGACATTTTTATTATTACAAACTAGCATAGCACTGAGATCTCTGAAGTCTAAATAGATCACCAACCATCATATATGTGTGAATGTTTATATTGTTATATTTAGCATTAATCCTGAAATGTATTTTCTAAATTGCATTCAAGTTCATACTCCCCTTGATGTTTAGCATTTTTTAACATGACCACTGTTATTTTCACTCTGTGGAAATAACCTCCGTGGAGGTAAATCAGTCAGAGGGTCTTATTACAGGGTTTTAACATCAAGAAGTTGCTGCACCAATTTTGAGCCCATGTCTTCTGACTCAAAAGCTGTTCCACATACCAAAATTCTGTTTATAGACACTATTTTGAGGTTTGGGTATATGTGATCTAACTTTCTCCAAGGTCTCTGTCACCCATGAGGTACTTATGGTAATTAATAACATACTATGAATATCAGGTTGACCTACTGCGTAAATATGTACATTAAGTTTATGTTCATTATTCCTGGTCTTTTGAGTTAAGAAACAGAATTTTTGCCCCACAAAACCTACTGGAATGCTGTGAGTCTTTTGATTAGGATTCCACTCACACAAACTGACATTACAGAGCTGTTAACTCTGTTAACTCCAGAGGGCACAGATAATGAAATGTCCCAAATGTTGAGCCCTTGCCAAGACACTGCACTGCATAGGACAGCTCTCAATTAATCATGATGAGAGTCTTTCCCCCATATCTAAATGAAATCTCTAATTTGGGATAGAGATTAAAGATTCTTTGGGGAATGCAGGAAAGGTTGATGTGAAAGTTCTAGAAACTTGAAAATAAAATTAGATCTACTCAATATTCGTGAAGTCATGTCAGTGACGACGCAAATAGATTGTCATCTCGTATTTTCCAATGCCCATGCTTCAGTACACCTGTATCAACCTTCCACTGGTTCCCACTCAACTTTGAAGAAATTACTGGAAACTGTACAAATTGTTTTAAAAATGGAAGCTTACCATATCAAATATGATCTTCTGTCATCTCTGATTTTTAAATTTTGTCTAATATTCATGATCATAAATACATAAATGTAAAAGGATGATGTAGCATATGTACTAGATAAATATTTGTAAGTGAACCTTTGTTTCATCAGTTAAGTATACTGATGTACACCGGCCTAAATATCAGCCAAGATTTGCTTGTGCTTACTTAAGAGAAAAATCAAATTTCTTCAGCAAACTCATTTTATAAAGAAATGGCACACATCTAACTCCTAGCCAATTTAACAGAAATTCCCCACCACTTAGGTAGCACAAACCCTAGGTTGTTGTTTAAAATTTAAGAGCAAATTGATGTGATTTTCTATGAATGTTTAATTTAATTTACTTTATTAAGCATTGGGGAAAGGTACTTGAAGAGAGGGGAGTTGTGAGAACTCAACCTTCTTATTACATCATCCAACACCCACTCGGGGCAGGTGCCAGACCTCAGGAAAAGCCTGTGGTGATCTTTGTTAAATAAAATAACAGAATTGGTCTCTGAAGAGATTATTGGTAACTTAATTTTTTTTTCTGTTTTTTTTTTTTTTTAGGCTAGCCCTGCTCCTATAATTGTCAACACAGACACTTTGGACACTATTCCTTATGTAAGTAACAATTTTATTAAGACTTTATTGTAAAAGTCTGGTGGTACACGATTAGCTGAATTTAATAGTTACTGCATAATTAGTTCTATTCAATTGGGATAATATGATAAAATGATATGCATAATTGGTTTCGTGAATTTTCTTTTGTTGTTTCCTGAACCTTGGCTAGGTCATACAAATATTTCTCTTTCATTTGTATTTTCAGAGTGGCCAGTCATGAGGGGGAAAAGTATAGGCAAATGTGTTTAAAAAATGGTTTGAGTGCTAAGTGATTCCCTGCAAAGAGGCTAGTAGCAGACATGGCAAACATTGTGTTTCTGGCTAAACAAACATTTGGAGAAATTCCTATTGCATAGCCTGGAACCTGGTTGATAAATAAATAGACTCTTTGGGGCTCCTAATAGAAATGGAAGGAAATTTTTACAGAAAAAAAAATTCACAGAATAAAATATACAAATTTGTGAATATGCGGACTATGGGATGCCAAGGGCACCACTGAGCATGAAATAAGAGGATGGATAGACTACAGCCTGGGACACTGAACAGAATCCTTATGGTGGCCAAAATGTGAGGATAGACTCTACCTCTAGAGACCAGCAATACGTTAAGCTGTGGGAGAATGGCTGCTATTGTGGATTTCTGTGAGTGTTTTGCGATGGTTGATAGTGGTGACAAGACAACCACACATCCCTGCAGATAGATGGTGTGGAGCAGGTGGAAGGGTCAGTGGGATACATGGCAACAGATTCCTGGCTTTTAAGTGAAGAAAGCATATGAAGTTCTTATAATTGGCACAGAGCAGGTACTTGCTATGCACCAGATGTTCCCAGAGGCACTAAGCACATCCCGGACACAGACGAAGCAGAGAACTGTGAAACATACAGAACACATAGCTCTCTAAAGGGGACAGGAATGACTTGAGGCCATTTTGACAAATCATGTAATGTTTCAAGAGAGATTGAAACTGTAAATCTTTATGTAAGCATTTACAATTCCTAAAGATAACAAATAATACGTCCCAAAGTTCAAACAACAAATTCCAAACAAAGGGTGTCTCATCCATGGGCCACCCTTTGAGAAATACAGACCTCACAGAACTGGAAGTACCACGCAGGCTCTGCGAGCCAGTACTCAGACACAAGGAGCAGCATTCAGAGCTAGAATACAGGGCTGGGACTTGATTACAGAACAATTGACTAAACTGGGACACAGGGTCAGGGCAGAAATAAAAACAGGCTTAGCTTCAACAGATGCTGAATCAGTGGAAGGTTTGAACTAGCGTCTCTTAAGTCTTCTTGAATAAGACTAGTTAAGAACTAGAAGGTGAATTTGTTAAACCCCCTAACATGAATTTAGTAGGCTATGCAATGTTAAGGACTCTGTAGAATTCAAGAAATTAATATATTAAAGTCCCTTGGTATCTGCTACATTTTTAAATCATTCATCCTACCTTCTTTTCCAAATAACTAACATTGTTATAAGTATTTAACAAACGCGTCTAATTTAGTAATCCTAGCAATTTTGTTAGGATTCTATTAATTTTATATTTTAAAAATTGAAAAAAAAATTGTGTGAGGTTCAATGTGTGTTTTGAGCTTTAATAAAGTTTCTTTTACAAGAGGCCCGGAGGGCCAGGAGAATGCTTCCAAATATAGAGCAGTATTGGGTGGGGACAGGGGCAACCTCTACAAAATCTCAGAGACCTGGGCTGCGAGAGGCTAAACTGGATGCCCCAGGGAAGAGGGATGCTTGTGAAATTGATGTGATGGGTGAGTGGGTAGGGAAGTACCCTTTCAGAGGCATGGGGAGGAGAGCAAGGGTATGGGATGATGAACCCCCAGGGTGACCAGGAAGAAGGGCAACTAACAGAATGTGGCTGGGTATGGGAGGGCCAGGAAGGGAGACAATATTTAAAATGTAAATAAATAATATAATTAAAAACAAAACAACAACAACAAAAACAAAAAAATCTATAGCTCCTTCGCCTGGTGGGGGTGATTGAAAAATTGAGTCCTAAGGAGGTTCAGGAACTCCTAAGCATTCTGTGCTGTAAGTAGAGTAAGAAATAAGCCTAAGTATCCTGACTATTGCCTAAAGGCTTTTCAGCCGCTTTCTTGATGCCCTTTGTGTTTCTCTCCTACCTCCCTACATACTCAACCTCTCAACTTCAGAACAAAGCTTGCTTATATACCCTGTTGATGCATGGAATTTTGCTAGAGAGAGCTTGCTACTACAGAAGCCCTGCTTCAGCATAGGGCCCCGCTTATGAAGGAATTCTTTATTCTAAACAAATCTGTTTGGCATAAGACTGTTGACAAAGCAGAAGAGTAATATGTTCTAGTCACCTTTCAGTTCCTGGGATAAGACAATTACCAAAGGCAAGATGGGGAAGAAAGTGTTAACTTGACTTATCAGGTTACAATCCATCATTGAAAGAATTCAGGGAAGGAATGAAGTCAAGTCAGGAGCTTGAGTTAGAAAACATAAGGGAATGCTGTTGGCTGGTTGCCTCTTTGATTGACTCCCCAGTTCATGCTAAGTTAGTATTCTTCTACAGTTCAGGTCTACCTGCCTAGGGATGTCACTGCTTACAGTGGGCTTGAACCTTCCATATGAGTTAGGACCATCCCCCACAGACTTGGCTACAAGACACTCTGACCTGAGCATTCCTTCAATTGAGACTTCCTCATTTAACTTAAGCTGTTCCAAGTTGACAGTTGACAGTAACACAGACACTCTGCTTTGTAGAGGTAATCATGGATCACAGAGGGTTGGTTTGACAAATAGAACTACTTCTTGTAGTGAATGGATATTATTTCCAAGATTTCTATTGGAGTCCTCGTGGTTTCATTGTGAGGTACAGGCATGTAAAAAAGGATTATCAATAGGCTCTAAACACAGATTTTATATAGACCTGCTCAACTGATGTCCCAATTGATTAGCTAGTAAAAGCAGCCACATATAGCCAATTAACCAAGTTGCTCTTATTCTCTTAAATGTCAACTCGATATCTATCTTTAATTATACTCCAAGCTTTCTTTTTCTGATTAATCATATATTTTCACTAAGTAAAAACCTCTTTTTGATTCTTTTAAGTGTAAGGTCTATGGAGAGGGATGCTGAGCAGCTCAGAATGATGAAAACATAGGCAATTCCATTGTGGTATGTTCCTAAGCAACCCACTTAATCTTTCTGGAGCTATATGAATCCATAAGACATAAATTATAATACCGACCTCAGAGAATGAATGTTAAGGAAATTAAATTGGGTTTTATATATGAAAATGAAATCATGGTTGTTTGGCTTCTAATTAGTAAAAATGTGTGTGATTTTTTTTAAAAAAAATACTGATTTATACAGCAACACTTGGCTAAACTCTGAGAGAATCTGATAAATATGGATATCTTCTTCCAGATAGAGTAGCTGTGAATGAGATGTTTATTGAAAATTGCAGGTTTAGTGTACAGCCATTACGGTGGATATCTTTGGCTCTTGATATAGGCTCAGTGTCCCCCCCCTTTCCCTAATGCACTTGGTAGGTAACCTTGAAGAATTCACTGTTCCTTTCCGAGTCTATTTTCTATTTTCTCATTCCCCAGTGCTCTCTACTTTGTTTGCCTCTTTCTTTCCCATGTTCTACTTGTTCACATAATTTCAGCTCTATTTAATGAAAAAATGACTTCAGAGTTCCCCGAGGTATTTTAGTCATGTTGCATAAGAACATTTCCTTCTTTAAAAATATTACCTGAATGACAAGTTTCAGCTTGTATTTTGAAGTTCCCCTCAAAAATAATGTCCTTATATATAAATGTACTAATTTTGCTGATGAGTAAATTAGATTTTGAGATGTAAACGGTTCTAATGAAAATGGTTTCTTAGCATATATTCAAAGGCTAGTCAGACTAAAGGAAGTGTCCAGAGTCAAAGGAAAATTTTGTGTCTAATGAAGGTACAAGAGATATTTAGAAACATTCTGATTTTTCAAGAAGGTATGGAACATTAGAGTCTTGCTATCAATAAGGTTTTCATGTTTGTTTTCCCTAGAAGCCTAATTACACATACTGTCATTTATTTCAAGGTCAGGTATGACTCTGCATGTGGCACAGCCCAGCCTTGCATGAAATGTATGAGTCTATAAAATTTAAAATCTCTCAAAGAGACTCAATTGGACAGAGTGGGGTTGGGATGGGGGGAGAAATCTTATTTCAAAACTCTATTTGCTACATTTTTCTCATGCCCTATTTAGACATATTTTTATGCTAAAACCCCAAAATATTCTGTTCAGAATGTACGAGTGTATGGACGAGCTCAGCTCTCTGTGGCTCTCATGCCTGGATCCTTCTCTGATGACATACTTTATCCTTCCAGCAGGCATGTCAGAGTCAATAACGAGTCCCTTCTGCTTTCTGAAAAATAAGACTAATTGAAGAAATTCTAGAATGTCTTGTGTTCCTCCAAACCTCTCTAGTGTTCAACTGATAGGTTGGTAGTTCTTTAGAAATGAGTCCTGGGAAGCAGAAACCTTGAGAATCACGAGTCTTCAATCTCTGCCAGTAACTTGGAAATCAATTACTGCAAATGTGCCATATTTCAGGCAAATTTAGCATAGGCATTGCATACCAAAGCTTCACTTAATGCTTACTGCAATCCCATATAACAACAGTTCTTGGTTTATAGCAGCCATGAGATCAGCGGCATAAAGCAGTGATAATCTATTTCCCATATAATCTGGTCCTTATTTCATCTGTGAAGCATGAGGTGAGCTGGATCAGAAGATAGAATCATGGTGAGTACACAACAGTACAGGACCACAAGTCAAATCTTGTAGGGCCTCTGTCTGTGTTGAGCTCACTCATAACCTATGGTTCAGAACAAATCATATTGCTGCACTCAAGAAAGAAATGAGTAAATGTATGATAAGCCATAAACCGTAACACATCATGGCTTTAGAGAACTATCACATGATACAGGAGTAGAAACTTAGCTTGCATAAATAGAAGTGGTGGGAGAGAAAAGGCCATCAGTGTTAAGTTCGTTCTTTCGGAAAGACTTCCAAGAATGTAGAAGAGGTAGGAAGTAGAAGAGAACAGAAAGGACAAAAGAAGAATTAGATTACAAAGAGTATGAGAAGGCCCATAGTAGTCATCACTTCCTGAACTTGGCTCAAGAAGATCACTTATGTGAAACGCACTGGGAAACAATCGTGACAGTATAACTTGCCAGACAAGTCATTGCCTTGCAAACATCGTCATAGTTTTGCAGCAGAGGCCAAGATGGTGATGGAAAAAGTAAAATAAGGTAGACCATATGAGTGAAGGAAGAAAAGTGGATGAGAGAAAAAAATACATATTCTTTGGATTCTGGAGCAAATGAACATTAGTATTGGTTGGCAGTAAAGGTTCATTTGGGGAGCTGGGGAATAGGTTGGAGACTGAGAGGTGTCTGTTAGCAAGATATAAACTACGCAAGTGCCTGGTATGAGGAGCAGAAAGGTGATAGGAAAGCTCTCTTAGGAACAAGAGGTATTATAGAAGTGAGGGATAACAACATCCTTAATTGTGAGGATAGACACTCACAAAATGATTTCTTTAGATCACTGTGTACAATAGCAGAGCCTTGTGATACAGGCTTGTGTTCACATGGAAACAGACAGCTTTAGAGAAGACATTTACTATTTTGAACCATCTTAGGAATGATTACTCCTGGTAAAATATCTTTAGAAGGGTTTTATGAGGTTAGTGCACTTATCCTGCAGCTAAACAGGTTTTCTTATTTCTTACTGCCTTATGAGCACTACTAAAACTTATATTGTTTATGATGGCTTTATCTAAAATATTGCTCAGAGATGAAAAATTCTTACCTGTCAGAAAGCAGTTTAATTTTGGCTAAACTGTGCTCATGAGGCAAGAAAAATTCATCCATAGAGGCGAGGCCATCAATACTTATTCCACTATCGAACCTGGCCAATTTAAGTGCATTTCTCAAATGTCAAAATCAGTAGATTCCCTTACTCTTTAACTTGTCATCACACTCTAGAGGCAAGATGTGGAGCAGAACTATACTGTTCATATGGTAATATGCATATGAAGTCTCTGGAGACTTGAAGATGTACAGAAGCCTTAGGGCACAGCCTGGAAGTTTGCATTGCTGACAGACTCTCACATAACGCTGATGTTGTTAAACTTTCTTTCTCTTAGCACTGAATATAATGACACAGACTAGTTTTCTTTTCATGCATACCTGGGTTCTGAGCCACCAGTTAGTATGTGTCATTGGCTTAAGTCATATTGTATGTCTAAGCCTTGATTTCAGTTTGTGTAAAGTTAGTTTAACATTGACCTTGTAGAGGGTTTCATGAGTAGTCTGCTAGCGTGTAGGTGTTTAATTAACATTGATCACAGCCAGAAAGTAGGGTGAGGCCATGCCTTTGATTAAGTAAAATATTCCTACGACTTAACCTTGAGTTGCTACAAGAATACAGAAGGCATAGCTACTTCACATAAGACTAATAGTTATGCTGGCCGACTACACACCCATATCCAGAGTTGTGCACGCAGGGTATGTGTGGCCTATGGACGAGCAACAGCAGCAACATTGCCTGGGAGCTTATAATGAAAGGACTCAAAGGTCTCAGACAAGACTACCTATATTGAAAACTATTTAACAAAAGCATAGAATGCTTGCATATTATTAAATCTTAATAAGTGCTACTAGGAAGACAGAAATCCCTTTCTTGGTTTGGGATCCTTATCTTTTTCCTTTCAACACACACTTTTCCCTGACCTTGTCCAATCTTCCCATTTTTTCACACTTTTTAACCTTACATTTTTGTGCATTTTTTGTTTCTTCTTTTCATTAATTTATTTGTTCTCTTTACATCTTGATCGCATCCCTCTCCTCCCAATCTTCCCCTCAGTCACTACCCCACACCCCTCACATTTTTCTTTGAGAGGATGGAGACCACCCCTCCAGGTATCACCCCACCCTGGCACATCTTGTCACCTCAGTTCTAGGCACATCCTCTTCCACTTGCTCATAGGATCTAGTCAGTTCAGTTCATTGGATATACTTAATGAGCATCTGCTATGGGCTACTAGTTTCTAGATTCAAGTTTCTTAAAGAAGCTAACAAGTCTGTTAGTTGTTAAGATAATATACTATTATAAATTTATCTCTTCAATTACATGAGCCACATTATCAGTGCTGAAGAACCAGTATGGGTAATGGACACCATATTAAGTATTGATGTTAAAAAGAGGATGTTCTGGAACAGGGGCTGGATATGAGGTGTACTACCTAGCTTTTTGTCAACTTGACACACACTGGTATCATTATAGAAGAAACTTCAATTGAGCGATTTTCACTGCTAGATAAGTCTGTGAGCAATGGTATAGTGCATTTTCTTGACTTTTGATTAATGTGGCTGGGCCCAGCTCAATGTGGGCAGTGCTCCCCCCAGGATGCTATAAAAAGGCAGATGGAGCAAAGTCATCAATAGCAAACGAACAGGCATCACTTCTCCTTGGTCTCTGCATCAGCAGCTGCTTCCAGGTTTTGGCCCTCTATAAGACCCTGCCTTGACTTCCCCCACTGGGAGACTTTCATATGGAACTGAAATGAATGTAAGCTGAAATAAACCCTTTCCTCCCCAAGTTACGTTTGGTCATGGTGCTTAATCACAGTAATTGAAACCTTTCCTAAGACATGAGGGGAGGTAGAAGGGGGAAAGAAGGGTAGACATAATGATATTTTGATCTATACATTTATGACATTCTCAGGAATAAAGAAACGTAAAATAAAGAAATGCAAATGATAAAATAATGAAACTATTACATGTCTATTATTCCAGAAATTTCTACAAACAGAACTGCCAGATAATGACTTAATAGTAAGTCAATTAGATAACATTTACTTTTCAAAAGTTAAGAGACCAGGGCTAGAAAAATGGCCCAGTGTGCAAGATCATTTATTGCTCTTCCAAAAGGGCGGAGTTTTAGTTCACAAATTCTATGCTTTTTGAGCTGCTCACAGTCTCAAATAATTCCAGGTTCTTGTACTCGTACACACACATGCACATGCACATGCACATCTACACGTACGCACGCACACGCACACACACACACTTACATAAAGCAAAACACATGATTATACCACACATACACAAAAATAATACAATCTTATGTAATGACTATCTATAATTATATTACCTAATTTGTTATCAACTTGTCCTTCCAACTTTTGTGAGTTGTTTTGTTTCCTTTACTTTGGGGTTATTGCTAAATCTATACTCAGTACTCTTTCAGACTCATGAAGTGTCCTCATGTTCAGAAAGAGCATGATCTCTGGTCTCCTGACTTTGATCTCCAAAACTCTCATATGTGGCAATAGAAGTCAATGTGAATAATTACTAGACATTTTTATAAAATTTCAGTTATTCTTTCATTATTTCCTTAGTGTGAAATAAAAATAAATCTCAAAACTGGGTGAACATTTAAATAAAATTAAATTGACCTACTGACCCACTCACCATCCTACTTCCATGTTTCTTCTTCATGCTACTCTATATAGTAGTGGGCTGGCTACTCTAGATAACATTACATACTCTGAGGAAACCTTTTATAAATATTTACTCTGTATGTGTGTGTGTGTGTGTGTGTGTGTGTGTGCACCTGTTCTGTTTTCATGCACATCAGAAGAGGATATCAAATCTCATTATAGATGATTGTGAGCCACCATGTGGTTGTTGGGAATTGAACTCAGGGCTTCTGGAAGAGTAGTCAGTGCTCTTAACCACTGAGTCATCCCCTCATTCCCCAGAAAGCCTTTATTTTAATCTGCCACATTGGACTTAAAGTGGAAGATAATGGGAAAATTAACATTTGTCCACATAGAGATTATTGTTGGTGAGACGTTGCCATGTAGGTCCTTTTTCTAGACATGGATGTTATGAAGGCACATGATGCCTATACCTAGGCATAGAGATGTTTCTGCTCAAAGATGTTTATCTTGTCACAGTAAGATCTGAAAAAGTCTGAAATAATCCTGGGAAATATGTGCGTAGCTGCCCAATGACATTACTTCTCAAGAAGGCTTCTCTTCTTCATTACTTCTCTTGAGGCTGTTAGAAAATCCACAACCCATCTCAGGGCTATAGCATCCTAACCTTAGAGATTGGGAGCCTTTTCCCTTACCCGTAAGTAGAGATGATATTAACTATCTCACATGGTGCATGACGTAACCTCAACCAGAGGGATGTTGCTCTCGAATTTCCAATGTACTTTTCCTACTTAGTTGAGACACTAAGGTGAGCTAAAGGGGAAGTGAAACATAAGTAGGAAATAGTGTATACAGAAGAGACAAATAAAATACTAACTAACAGCACACAAAGTATAAATATAAGACACTGTACGATAATTTGAAATGGTCTTTAGTCTTTTTATAAATCATTTGGGCCCTTTCAAAAATACTATCATAGTCTATTGAAGAAATAATAAGTTAGAAAACAGGATTATGCCTGTTGTAAAAAAATATGCTTTAAATCTGCCTGGCTCCTTCCTTCATATCCTACAGGTTTCATCCAAACTAATGCTGCTTCTGGGAAGGGGAGGTTAGAGGTCCAATTAGATTTTATAGCTCTTGGATGAGTTTTGAGGGAATTAATAAGAAACACTGAGGATCCAGAATTGTCACTCTCCCAGGATAGATGGTACACTTCTTCAACAATAGCGTCTTTTGCCCAGAGGATGCTGAAGATGATGCACAAAGAAACATGAGAACTTTTACCACTACAGTTTTATATCATTTTTTATTGCTGCATTTTATGCATTATAATAAACAAAGCAGTATTGTAATTATGAGGGAAAAGGCCACCCTACAGGTTAGCCTTTGTGGGAGATGCAAATGCACTCACTGTTTGCCAATAGGAATATGCGGGAATGAACTAAGTGATCAATGATAAGTGAAAGTTCTTTTCACATAATAATTATGCCAGTCATTCATCTGCACGATTAGTGTTTGCCTTGTTTCTCACTGTATACCAGTAGCTCCTAGCATGCAGTATTAGCCACATAGAATTGTTCTTTGCTTGGCTTTAAGTGTCAAGGACTACCTAACCCAGGTCTCTAAACATAGTAGGATATGAATGAGCATAGACTATGCCACTGTTACACCCAATTGTGTTCAGATTGAAACATTTTAACAAAATGACTATTGTCTGAAAATGTGTATTAATCTGGTAATATATGTGTATTCCCTTTTACCACATGACTCAAGGGCATGTAACCACCTGAAAGTGATGTCAATTTATTGGCCTAATTTGAAAACTGACATGTTCATTCACAACCTCTTCCACCACACTGTGACCACATAGACTAGTGTCTTTTCTTTGTCAAGTGCACTTTTGAAGAAAATTAAGGCAGTCCTACAAAGATAATCCTGGTTATTGGGATGAGAACACAGTAGTGAAAGGAAAAACCAGGAGTAAAAGCTAGACCTGAATGAAGATATGAATAATTCAGTAAGTAAGAAATGAGTCTTCTTTCATTTGTACGAGCATCCTACTTGTATTAAACTAAAACACTACACTTCAAACAAAAGGCAGAAATACATAAAACATATTTCATGGTCTTGGGAATAAGCCTTGAAGCTTCAAATAATTTGTCAAGTTGTTGAGTTTGTTTTGGTTTTTGAGACAAGGTTTCTCTGTATAGCTCTGGATGTAATAATATTAGACTAAACTGGCCTTGAACTCACAGAGATCTACCTATCTCCTGAGTGTTGGGACTAAAGGTGTGCACCATTGCCACCAGGCAAATTGGTGAGTTTCTAAACTGACTGCTCTATACTGATATTTTTTAAGGACTAACTCTTGGGAGATGACTACAGTTACTTACCCTCTGGGAAATGAGAGTGATATCTTGCTTCAGTGGAATACTTTCCACTGCATTTTCAGTTCCCCAAGTGTCTCATACCTCAGTCCTAAATTATTTCTCTTCTGTTGTCATTGAGGAATTCCAGGTTCATCTGAACATCTGAAAATCAAGATGAGCTTCCATTTAATGAGAGCAGCTTTACTGATTTACAAGATGTGTTAGGGGAAAATGAGTTTTAATAGCCCCAGTTTCTGTGAACCGCCCCCAAATGGTGTGTTGCCCAAAGATGTTTTATTTTGAATAATCAATGACATGAACCAATGAAAAGCAATCTCCTGAGGTTCCATATGGAGGAAAAGAATTCATGAAATATGAAATCCTAATATCAAATAACCTGCAATGAAGTTTAGAAATTTTTTGTTTATTTTTCTTTTCTTTCTTTTCCCTTCCTTTGGTGGTTTGTTTGATTGCTTGTTTGTTTTTTTTCCTTGAAGGAGTTATGCTCAAATAAAGTAGACATAGCATTTTAGAAATATTGACATTGTATTCTAGGAATGAAGATTCCCTCTTAGTAGGTCTGAGTATAACGTGGGCAAAAGTTTGAGGTGTTAACCAGCCCCCAAGATGATTCCTTAGTGAAGTTGAGTTTAAGAATCATTGTCTTAGAGTTAGAAAACAGGCTTTCCATTCTGACACAGAATCTTAAAAATTGTAGAAGAACTTGCATTGATAATTACTTTTGGAAGAATTCAGTAATGACTTTGTGGAATAGATCACAAATCCCTAAATGATGTTCAAATATATAGTCCCTTTACCCGGTGTGACTCTGGAAGGTTACTTGAAGGAGACTGCTTGATTCATTGAATATACTCCTTTCGGGCAAAGAGCAAGCTTGGTCCCTGTCTAACTTGGACACTGACTTAGCCTTGCTAACACAGCCATCCATGCAAAGAACATGCTCCAGGTTCAGAGATGTTCAAGCTACTAAAACACCCTCCAAGGGTTGTTCCTCTGACACGTGTCACCATTTATGAGTCGTAATTGGGTTAATTAAAAGAGGAAGCATAGACAGAGCTTGAACAGCATAGCTTAAGGGCTCCCAATGTTGCAAAAAGAAACTTACAAGTTAATTCATGGCTCTAACTTTTAGGTCATGATCATATCCTGAGGTCTAATGTTATGAAGAACAGTAAAACATCAACCTCTTCTCAGACCCGAGAACTCAAGAAACTTTCCTCATAACCCACCCTTGTTGCCTGTGTCTAAAGGCCCATTTCACCATCTTTCTATGTACTTCATGTTTCTTTGGTAGCTTGGTTTAACACTTATCTTCTTTGGTATGGAAATGACTGGCTCCGTTAAGATGAAATATCATATTGGTGTGACAGAGGGCACAGATCTGACATCTGGAGAACTGGTTCTTGGAGTGAGAAGCAGCAGTGCTGCCTCCTTAGTGGCATGAACTCGAGAAATTACTTAACCTCTCTGAGCCTTGGGTCCTTGTTTGAAAATAATGTGGGAAAGTAAAATTATCTCATCATGCTGCTATGAGAATGAACCAGCTTCATTCACTGTTTGACAGGAGGGTCTGAACAATAATAAGGTATTTTATTTTATACCATCTGGCATTTTGCATATGTTAATCTCTTAAATCCCAACAATAAGCTGTGAGAAGTATGATTGTGGTCTCCACTTTTAAGGTGAAAAATCTCAAGCAAAGAAATGACTAACTTGTCCAAGGTCTCACATTAAACACTGAGGTCATTCAGCAGGGGTAGCATTATCCTTCTGATTTTTAGTAGTCACAATAAAAGTTAATTTTCTGAGTTCCTTAGAGATGGGGAAAAGGGTAACGTTCAAAATCAGCTAAGGTTGTTATATACCTCAACAAGAAAAGATGGCAAAGCTACAAAAGTTGGGGGGACTCAAACGTGGACAGCTGGTGATGATGGTACTATGTCTAATAACAGAGAGATTGTGATCTGAAATAAATGAATGCAAACTCCCTAGGCAGCATACTTCCATGATGCCTATTTTATTTTATCCTGAAAATATCTATGGAAGAAGCCATTATTTTAAGGCAAAAGAAGCTAAAAGATATTTTGAGATGATGAGATTCCAACGTTTATGTCATTGGTTAATGGTTTCTTAGGTTTGTCTCAGATCCTCAGATGCCTCTCCACAAATTGGCTGTCACATGAGGAAGGCTTTGTGGGCAGCCAGGGTTCAGTCTCTCAACCATGAAATGCCTGGGCTACCCTGACCAAACATTGGCACGTTCATTATTTTGCTCCTTATAATCTGTCTTATGTTGACTACTGAAAGAAACAGTAAGCTTTGGCTCATGTAACAGAAATGTCTTTGCCACATTTCTGGCTAGGGAAGTCTGAGGTCAGGGTGCCAGTGTGATGGAGTTCAACTGAGGCCTCTTGGCTAGTTTGTAACTGACCATCTTTATGTTCTATCCTAACATGACAAAGAATAGAGACTAGAGAAGATTCTGTCCTGTAACTTTTGTAAAGACTCCAATCCCATCATGAAACTCTTACTCTTAGAATCTACTTACTTCCGGATGGCCCCATCTCTCAATACTGTTTCATTAGGAATGGGAATTTCAGTTATTAATTTTGTGAATAGACAACCAGTCCATGCCAATGTTGGTTCCATACCTCTCTGAAGTGCAGTGTTTCTTCATTCATACAATATCTCTTTTTTGTTTATTCTTAAGTCTCCACCCTCAGCTTACATATTAAACAGAACAGGTCACACACAACAGAGAAGTTATCACCATGAGTGCTCTGAAAACAATAAAACAAAACCATGTGGTCATTCCATTGGGTGTTAAAAGATGTGACTCCTTTGGAATGTAAGCTCACTGGAGGTCTCTGTGTGAAAATGAAGCGTGAGATGTCACCAGAAAATGAGAAATGTTGCTAACCAAGAAAGCATCTTTTTGTTGAACTTTTTCTTTTGCTCAGTCTATTCCACATTTTTTTTTCATTTCGAGATTTTTTTTGTTTGCTTATTTCTTCTTTTACTTCACTTCACCATTAGTTCAACTTTGGAAGGCATATTAGATCACTGGGAGATATCCTCATTTCATTCTGCTTCAATTTCATTCTGCATCAATGTGATAACGAATTCTTGTCCCATTGGCTTGCTAAATGTTTCTTATGTAGAACCCATCTTCTTTTTACTCAGAAATCTTAGAACACATCTCTTAATCTTAATCTCCTAGATTATTGTAGTTGCTTTTGAAATTACTAAAATTACTTCGTGTTCATCCCTAAACAACACACACACACACACACACACACACACACACACACACACACACACGCACGCATACGCTTCTTCTTCTTCTTCTTCTTCTTCTTCTTCTTCTTCTTCTTCTTCTTCTTCTTCTTCTTCTTCTTCTTCTTCTTCTTCTTCTCCTTCTCCTTCTCCTTCTCCTTCTCCTTCTCCTTCTCCTTCTCCTTCTCCTTCTCCTTCTCCTTCTCCTCTTCCTCCTCCTTCTCCTCCTCCTCTTCCTCCTCTTTTTCTTCTTTTCTTCTCCTTTTACTCTCCTCCTCTTCTTTCTCCTCCCCCCTCCTCCTCTTTTTCTTCTTTTCTTCTCCTTTTACTCTCCTCCTCCTCCTCTTCCTCCTCCTCCTCCTTCTTCTTCTTCTTTCCATCTCCTCCTCCTTCTTTATCTATTGTCCCAATTCTGTGCAATTCCAAAAATCGCTTACGATCCTGATATTTAATCACCTAAAATCCCTTAATCACCACTTAACATTAGAATATATGATATTTATGTCTCTTTATTTGGTCTTACCAACTCCACTGCCATACCCTCCCTTCATCTGAGCCCTTTCTCTTGCCCTTACACCCTGTCTTCATACTATGCAGTTGTTTCCTGAATTCACTATGTACTTGATTGCTCTTGGCTTGCTAGTTTTCTATAGTGCCTTATGATTTTGTTTTTTTCACCTGATTTTCTCCTTAATTTCCTCCATAATATGCCCCATAGTCTACATTCTTCTTGAAATTGCTCCACCCACCTGTGATTGTATCACTAAGAATGGGTATCAGTGGATACCCAAATAAAAGTGATAAAATTATGGGAAAAATGGTTGTTATGGTGTGGCACATTTTAAGGGATCTAGAATACTTCTGCTTTAATTCTTTTAAGTATGAGGCTACCCACTCTATTTTTTTTATTAATTGAGTATTTCTTATTTACATTTCGATTATTATTTCCCTTCCCGGTTTCCGGGCCAACATCCCCCTAACCTCCTCCCCTTCTCTATGGGTATTCCCCTCCCCATCCTCCCCCCCATTGCCACCCTCCCCCCAACAATCACGTTCACTGGGGGTTCAGTCTTAGCCAGGGCTTCCCCTTGCACTGGTGCTCTTCCTAGGCTATTCATTGCTACCTATGAGGTCAGAGTCCAGGGTCAGTCCATGTATAGTCTTTGGGTAGTGGCTTAGTCCCTGGAAGCTCTGGTTGCTTGGCATTGTTGTTCATATGTGGTCTTGAGCCCCTTCAAGCTCTTCTAGTTCTTTTTCTGATTCCTTCAACGGCTACCCACTCTTTTTTTTTTTCTGCCATAGTTCAAGTGACTGCTGTAGTTCCAACCATTACCTCATTACATTATAACATTACATTTCAGGCAAGAAGAGCCATTTACGTTTGCCCCCTACCCTTTAAGGATACTTTCAGAATTTCCACACAATCAATTATTTACTTGCAATAGGTAGTAATGTGATTTTATCCAAGAAAAGATAATTTTTAATGGAGGAATAATTTTTGGAAGAACAGAGGAATGTTAATAATGAGAGGTAACTGACCATACTTGCTGGAGTCATTTCCTGTATAGTATTAACAGTTTCCCTTATAAGAGAAGTAATCATTTCACTTCTATCTTTCTGGATGTTATCTTTTGTCTATAGCAGGCACATGCTGTGTGGAACATTTCTGTTGTCTCTGCAATTCTGCCTCCTTGACTTTTCCCAATCCTCAATATACATGTGTTGTTTCTTGTGTGTCTCATTGTTTCAAGTTTGTAGAATAGCATTAGTTGTTCCTTTTACTGGAAATTTCTTCCCCACTCTTTTCCCTTCTCTGAACTCCCTGTTGGTTCTTCTGCCTGTCTGGAGCTGATCTTGTATTCAGTTCTGTACTCACATAGCTGCCCTTGCATTTGACCATGAACTTCTTAAACAGAGACTATGTTTTATTCATTTCTAAATGCCAGGACCCAGAACATGCCCAGAAAGAATGACATGGATTTAATCACAGGGATTCAATGCATTATATATATATATATATATATATATATATATATATATATACCCTTAATATGTTTATAAGCAATAGTTATTACATGTCACCTGTCAAACATCAGGCCAGATATAGAGATTGACTAAACAGAAACATTTACTGTCTTTCCTGTGGGAAATTTAAATTCATATTAAGGGAGAGAAATAATAAACAAATGATAATTATTCTTGTAAAAAAGAGTGATAAAAGACTGGAAGTAAGCTATGCATGGTGACATACAACTTTAATCCCAGAAATTGGAAGTCAGAAAGAGGCAGATCTCTCTGAGTTCAAGGCCACCCACATCTGCAAAGTGGGTTTCAGTACAGCCAGGGCTACACAGAGAAACCCTCTCTCAAAAAAATAAAAAAAAATTAAAAAAATAAGAAATGTTTGGGTGTTATTCACTGTACATGTCCCTGTTAATTTATTAGCATATGGTATTTCATTCTTATTCATGAGCAGAAATGAATGAAATTATTTGTTCTTTTTTTGAAATTATATAAAAAGTTTATTGGAGTCCCAGGGCAAATATATATTCATATTTATTTTTATTATATATATTTTTATTTACATTTCAAATGTTATCCCATTTCCTGGTTTCCTGTCCATAAGCCCCCTATCCTATCCCCCTTCCTCTTCTTCTATGAGGGTGTTCCCCCACCTATGCACCCACTCTTTATTTGTTCTTATGCCATGATAGGTTCATGCTTCTGAATGCAGCTGCGACCACAGAATAATCTAATTACATCCTTGTGAGATTTCATTGGCTAAAAAACACATAACTCACCAGGCTTCAGATGAGGATCTAGATGTTCTTATGGATAATATTGCCTTAAAAGAAATTGCTGTGCTCAATAAACCCTACTAAAATCATAGGATGTTCTTCTGTTATTTAGCATTTGATCAGCATGGACACTATTTTACATGCATTATTTAATTTAGACCTAACAATAGTGTTTAGATATATACTATTGTAGCTTTTTATATCAACCTGACATAAAGAGTCATTTAGAAAGAGATACTCTATTTGATAATATGTCTTTATTAGATTGATCTATAGGAAAGTCTGGTATTTCCACAGTTAGTAATTGATATGGGGCAGCCTGCCCATTGTGGATAGTGCTATTGTTGGGCACATAGGCCTAGGCTGTGTACAAAAGCAGAAGCAAGCCATGAAAAACAAACAAGTAAACAGTTTTCCATGATCTCTATTTTAGTTCATGCCTCCAAGTTTCTTTCTTGAGTCTCTGCTGACACTCTGTCAGTAATAGAATATGACCTGCAAGTTGTAAGATCAAGTTGATGCTTTTCTTCTCATGTCATTTTTATCACAATAGAAACATACTAAGATATACATTAAATAGCTACATCTTTGTTTTATAGTATAAAATAAAATCTAATACAGGGGAAGTGAGCTTAAATGGTTAAAATCAAGAAATTAAGAGGAGCCATATATAAAACCCAGTAGGGTCTGGGTCTCAATCTCCCATTGTACAAACCAGCATACTAAACCCAGAGAAACCCGCATTCCTGGAGAGGATATGCAATGCAGTATGACAATTCTAAATACATGCAATCTGGATAAGCCTCTAACAAGTCTCTCCAGAGACTCAAAGGTACATCTCAATTGGTGGTGCTCTGCTTTATACCAGTATTTCGTGTTACATGAAAGCAGCTAAAATGGGGTTGGGGATTTGGCTCAGTGGTAGAGCGCTTGCCTAGCAAGTGCAAGGCCCTGGGTTCGATCCCCAGCTCCAAAAAAAAAAAAAAAAAAAGAATAGGAAAGCAGCTAAAATAATGGTTTTGCTCACTCTCATTCTGAACCAGCCTGGTACTGGCTATTCCTGTAGCCTTAAGCATATAACATGTGAAATGTTCTATCCTGCACCAACACTCCCATACAGAGTACCATTTCTTATATTCGACATTACCATAGTCCTTCATTTTGTGAATCTGGCTGCTTGTTGAAATTTAATGAAGACCCATTAGTCAAAAATATTAACATGGTCCCTCTACTGTGACAGTGGCCAATTTTTGGAAGCTGGAGGTTAGGTATCAAAACAGAAAAAAAATATTTTAAATCCTCCACTGATTTCCTTTCTCTGTGTTTGTGCTTTTTTATTGCAAGGATACCTGGAAGCATCATTTTCTCCTTTCTCTGGTTTATAACTTTTCCATTAAAAAGTCATTTGAAAGACAGTATGGCTAGAGAGTTTTACCTGAATCTTTCATTCTTTATTTCATCATTTTGTCTCATGGTTATTTGAGTGCTTACCAGACTATAATTGCCATCCTTGGCTTCTGTAGAGAACAGAGAACATAAGATATGTCAGGAATTGTGCCAACTAGGAATTTTCCACCTCAGATAATTTACCTGATTCTTTGCAATTGGGTTATAAGCATCCTTCTCAGTTAAGATATTAAAACTGAGTCCTCAAAACATTAAGAATTAAGTCATAAACATTGAGTTGTAGTTGAACTCAGGCACTCTAATTGGGAAGACCAGAAATTTGCACTGTCACATACTACACTAGCCAGTCATGGTTTAATTGCAGTAGTAAGGGAATATACATGGATATGTGGTAGGCTTTTACAAGAAATTTTTTTGCTATATTTTGAGAGGGTTTTTACCTTACTTGTATTACTAATTTTTTTATTTTAATATCACAACATTATGATTTGTTAAATGAGATGTGTTTAAAATGTCCAACATTTAAACAATTCTCCTCTCTTTCCAATGTCTTACTGGATCAGAATATGCAGCTTAGTTTAGAAATCCATGGTGTCATTTGTAAGGATCCTTTGGACTTAACTAAGAACCACTTTGAATTCATTTTCCCTGAATTGGTTGGCATGAGACACATATAAATTGCCAATACAGAGTTAAGAATAAGCCTGATTAAGGATTGTATCCATATGGGTAATAACTAACAGTTAAGCAGTTGCCAAGCAGGACCAGTTGAGCAAGAGCCGATGAGGTACAAGACGCATGAGTCAGGGTTGATGTGCTAAAAACAATTAGTCCCTGAATCCCATTGAGCCACAATTCGATGAGCAACGTAATTAAAACAGCAGTGATCAGCTCTGATTTTAAAAGTGAGGATAGAATTATGGAAAATATTAACAAATAGGGCCAGTAGAGTTTGGAGCACGTGATCAGGCGATGGATAGTAACGACAAAGAGGAAATAAGACTCCACAGTTTCAGAGCCAGCAGAAGATGGATCCAGAGCCTCAGGAAAACCTACCATGAAGTGATTACCATTCTGTTTTAGATAAGTGCAACATATTATCTTGTAGTCTTCCTATGTGTCATGATGAGTGTAAGTCTCTGAGTCCATATATTGTTGGATAAAAAAACCAAACCTTGAACCATTTAGCAAATAATTTTTAAAGTAGTAATGCTCTTTGATATGAAACTGGCTATTGGGAAATGTGTGGTAAACAAAGAAAATATAAGTGTGTTACCCCAAAATATTTACTACTTATGAGACTCCAAAGTAAAGTATAAATAGCTCTATTCTATTAGGGACCATTGATAAAAAGAGGCAAATAACTTGGGAGCACAAACCTGGAAATGTTCAGTTTTCTGTAATTTTCCATGATGCAGCTGTTGTGGCTTTCTTCAAAACCTGGTACTTGTGTTGTTTTATGCTTTGGGGAGTGAAACTAATTGTATACTCCAGTATCGCTTTGGATTTATGTTGGTTTCGGGGTCTTGGCCTTCTGAGTTACCATGACTGGCTAGTTCATTCATATCTACAGTACTTCTCTCTCCCTAAGACTCACATGCAGTCACAAAGAACGTGTTTTTCCAACTCTTTCTGATTTTTTCCCTGCCTGTAACTCTTCTTAACCATTGCATTCTTTAATTTTAAAGGGATAACATATGGGTTATCTTCAGAACAAAACCTTCCAAAATGCCCATTACATCGAGAACCTTGATCTCTTCCTGTCAAACACACAACCCTTCCCATAAAGAACTCTTTTGGCTTAATTCAGTGTTAGCACATATGACATCATACTTCATTATGTATCTATAAATAACAGAATTTTAAAGAACATATCAGAGGAGAAATTATAGAACTAAGCAGCAGAGTGCTTATATAGTACATGGAGGCCATGGATTCAGTGTTTAACACCATCCCCTGAAACATCTCAGAAATTGTTTACTTCTATTTCAATATTGTTAAACATTAATCAACTAATCCATTGAAGACATTAAATGATGCAATGAGAGGAGTGGGTTATTATTGATATGTAAGAAATTCTTACACATGCAAGTTACGAAGATTTCTACACAAATAAAATTCAATGTACATGCAAAGAGGGAAGAAAATATATAGTGAATGATAATCACAGAAGTAACTAATATTGTTTCGAAGTCCATGAATAGATAGTCCTCTTTACACCCAGAATCTTAAAGGTAGGAAGCAGTTCCCAAGGGAGATGGAACTTGAAAGAATGGCATCCTACAAGTACAGTTACGTGCAAATAAAGACTCAGGGAAATGGGAAAACTTAGCAAATCTGGCAGATTGATTTTACCTGGTGTCACGGGACTAAGTTCTAAATGGGCACAGTGAGCAATGAGAAAGAGTTAGCTCTCGTCAGTAGGAGGTCTCATGGAACACTTGTTCACAACTCTAGGTCATGCCAGAAACCTGGGCTTTGAACTCATATCTGTCTGACATGAACCCAACCTAGCCTTCACTTCATCATATGTGGTCAGGTCAATAACTGTGTTTATGGCAAAGAGTTCTTCAAGCACATCATCAGTTAAAATTTAAAAATAATTGAAAGAGCTGGCTGTTATATACTATGTGGTAATTAATGATTTAGCTGCATGGCTTTCCATAGCCTGTTCCTAAAAAGTAACAACCACAGCAGATAGAGCAGCCATCATTTATTGTTAGGCCTTTCCATGTTTCTATTGGATTCAGAAAAAGAAAAAGGAAATGTGGAGCAGATGCTGAAATGAGGAAAGAGTGTATGAAGAATTTAGGGAGAGTAGAGGGGTGAAAATGACAACAGTAAAGTGCTCATGTTTGAAACTATTAAAAAAATGCAATATGCATAGGAACAAAAACTTGAGTTTTGCCATAACTGATCAAAAATGGCAGCCTAGGCTCTACCCCATCCAACAACTTTGCCTCACAAGGCTGCCATATGTCTGCCTGATTCAGCTGTCCTCCTGATCATGCAACCCCTTCACTGGCAAACTCTCATATTTGTGCATAACAAACAGTGTAACATTTCTCAACTGGTACACTTTGAAGAAAGGCCTACATGCCCCAAACCCAAGGAACAGGAGGCTATAATGAACTGACCCTTGCTCCCAGTAAGTAAGGGTGTATATGGAACATAAGATAATAAAAGTGGAGCTTAGGAAATATAAAAAATGATTTGATACTTCTTAAATTTCTAAGAAAAAAAGAACAATAGCTTTTTGTTTCTACCCAGGAAAGTACATTGTTTTATGCTATTCTCAACCTCAGTCATTTTTTTATTATTTTTATCTAGGGCAAAAGCATTTCTCTCAGCTGTATGCTGCTTCTTATTCTGAGCAGTACTGAATCCTTCCTCACTGTTGGAAGGTATGTCCTAGTTTTAGAGTACAATAAATTCTCTTACCATTCTTCTCAGTATTGAACTGCTCCCTGCTTTTCTTAATATTATTTTAGAGATGTGTAGCAATAGATCCTGCAGTACCATGCCTGTGCAGTAGTGTGACACTAACTGTGGAGAAGAATTTACAAGGCAGTGACATGCAGCAGGTTCCCATCCCACAGACTTGATGAGTTCCACAAAGCAGGTCCAACTATTAAACTCATTTGCATTCTAATTATGCCATGCATTAACTTAGGGTATTATCACCCGTGTTCATTTGCAAGTTTACGAAATTGGTGATCTGCTCTTAGTAACTTCCCCATTAATTGGAATTAGTAAGGATTTTTAATAGTCATTTAATTAGTTTTAACTTATGGCTCTGCATCCGTTATTAAGTTCTAGAGGGAACTTTTGTATGTTGAACAGAGTTGGGTAAGTTGAAGGCACAGTGTGTAACAGTTTGTGTGTCTTCTGCATGCTCTTTGGATGAAATGGGGGTCTCAGCTATATGAGGAAACCATTGCTGGGGTCCTCTCTGTGTGAGAGGGAATTAAAGAGATGTACAGGAAGTACTGAGTGGAATTTTATGCTCTTACAAGGCTATGCATGTTATCCTATTATTCTCGTTAAGTTCACAAGGAAAAGTCTGGTGCTTTAAAAACTCATCCTGTCCTCATAGTACTTTTGTCTTTTTTTAATTTTTTAAACTAGTACAACTCTCATTATTTAATGCTTCATTTATTATACATAAAAAGAATTGTCATGATTATTAAAGGAAACAATACACAATGCATTCATCTAATATATTTGATTTTTCTTATTGTGGATGTAATTGGATGTTGGGTTTGTTTCTCTTCCAGTTTAAAAATTACTGACAGTTTCATAGATGCATATAGTGATTTTTAACCCTTTCACCACCTTTCCTGTCTTCTTATATGTGTGCCACTGAGTTTCATCAGAATTTCTTACTCCAGCATACATGGGAGATTATTTCCTAGGGTACTGGCAACTTTATAGCTAGGTCACTAGTAAAAAACAATGACACTCCTGTTCCCCTGCAACCATTAAACTGCTCCACGAGAGTGGGCTCTCCTGGGTCTCTCCCCTCTTCATAACGTTGATGAGTCTAATCTTGTACAGGTCCTGTGCAGCTTCACATGAACTTCGCAGATTCAGTGAGCTCGTTAGGTAAATGGCCAGGCTATTTTCCTTTTTGGTTCACTTCATCTGGTTCTAAGGCTCTTACATTCTTGGTTAATCCAGGTTCTCAAATGGTCTTGAAATTTGGTGAGGGAATGTAATGGTTTCTTTTAGGACGAATCATCCACCGTTACTTATTTTTGGTACTTTGACCAGTTTTGAATTTCTACTCTAACCACCATGTGCTGCAACAAGACCCTTCTCAGAAGCAAGCTGAGAGCAGCTGAGAGCAGCTAAGAACTTAAGTACTTAGAGGGTAATTAGTTGTGGTTTCATTCTGATAAGAATTCTAATTAAACTATGACTTGAAGGTGTATAGCTAAAGAAATGGAAGAGATATTCTAACACAGTTTCACTTTGACATATGCTAAGAAAGTAAATAAAGCATCACCACAGAATTCTTATGGCATACTAATATGATAATATTAACATCAGGTGACATTAGAATGAACTGCAATATACTATTGCTGTTTGTTTACTTCCCTTATTTATCATCAGGAGATTTCTATTAAATGTGTAAATAGTAAATGTGTAAAATATAGAGCCAACTGAGCATTAATGTATACAAGTATGTTTTGATTTTAATGGTCTTTGAAAGACCATTTTTCTATCATTTGACTAGTTTCCAATCATTGACTCAATATCTAACCATAAGCAAATGTTACAATAGTCACTAGGATAGTGAGAAAATGGCTGTTTCTCAAGTAGATAGGAATGATCACGATTGACTTCTTCTGGCATCAATGAAAGCTCAATGCTTCATCCCCCCTCCTCCACAAAGTTGTCTTTTTATTTGCAGAGAATTAAAGCTATTGTCTCCAAGTAGCGATGGGGTCTGGCCTGTGAGCAGTTGGGGAAGAGAAGAATGGCTATCGTATGAGTGTGGAAGCACTCTTTCTCCATGTTGTTCTTCCTGCCAAGACTCTAGAAGACTGTAGGCATATTTTTCATTAGCCCTTCCCTTACCTGAAGGACAAGAGCGTTCGACAAGAAACACTAATTCAGTTTCCCTTAAGAGAAAATATTTTCTGGCATTCATTAGAAAGGATGAAAAGAGTTTTGTTGGCAATAAGAGGGTTTGACCTGAAAAAGAAGCTTTCTTAAGATGCACAGTGGGACACCAAACTGAACAGTGATACATGAGGGTACTTTTGATAGCAAATGGCTCAAGAAAACAAAGAAAATTCGCTACTCAGCACTTTGCATAAATAGCATGCATTGGGAATATTCGCCTCCCACTATGAAATTTTAATAGTTCTACTGACATAAGCTTTTTGATTTGTTTGTTTGTTTCACAGAATCAGGATGCTTAAGAGATTGCACGAGACACTGTGTTAGCTAATACACATTCTTTATAATATAAACAGTTAGCATTCTTAATCCCCTAAGCTCATTTGGTAGATGTAGTTTTTATCCACTATTGGCTTTTTATTCCTCTTCATTAGCAAACGTTCTTGCTGTGTAATTATTGTACGTGTGTTAGAAGATTGGAGTTATTCCCTGAGTATACAAAATTATATATTATCTCTGCCCATATTTTGTGTTTTCTTTTATTTATTCTGTCTGTATTTGGTGGAGCTTTCCAGTACTATAAGTGCAGTACAGAAGCCACATAATTAAGATTTTGGACATGTGTATGAATTGCAAACCATGTCCTTGAGCAATTGGGTATTTTACAATATCTTTGTGGAAAAAGAACTGATAGCTTGGGCTTTACTGTGATGCACTGAGTATTGTCATCTTTACTAAGTGCTTACTACATGCAGGTCTGGGTGCTGTCAGTAGAATGTATATGTGAGCAATCTGTACTCCAGTCTCTTGGAAAATTTAGTATATTTGAAGATACGAGAGAGTTGCAGAGTGCAAGTTATAATGTGATGAACCCCAGCACAGAGCTGGATGCTTAATGAATATTTGTTGGAGTGAATAAAAACTCCATCTACAATATGGGTTTAGGGGATTAAGAATACCAACTGTTTATATTTTAAAGACCACGTATTAGCTAACACAGTGTCTCGTGCAGTCTCTTAAGCATCCTGATTATGTGAAACAAACAAATCGAACAAATGAATTAAGTACATGAATAAATCAGTGATAAATATTACTATTGCACGTCAGCTGTTTCAGGTTGGCTTTTAGAGCAAAGCTGGGGCAATGGACAGGGAGGCAGAATTTGGATGTACGGGTGCCTTAGGACGGTCATAGGAAGACTTTGCCTATGCTTTCTGTTGCTTGTGCCCTGACATTTTTAAATCTAAATTCATTTTTAGCAACCAGTTTAAAATGGGAACCAAGTTGTAGTAACTGGAACAGAATTAGGATAAAGAGAGTAATAAGACTAAATAACTAACAGCAAAATCCAATTGTATTCTGACTTTTGGAGGTGAACACACAAAAATCCAGGTGTATTCTGTGTAGGTTTGCGTATACAAACCTGGAGGAGAAAGACAGCGTATCAGAGTTAGTCTTGTGTGTTGTGTAACCAATGTGTTGTAATGAATGCTTGCCATTAATTCTTGATTGCTCGGTAAAGGCTTGGAGCTTATGACTGGGTAGAAAAAATAGGGAGGCAGCATTTAGAATCGAGCTGGATAAGGGGTCTTGAAAAAAAGCACTAGAAAAGGAGAAAGAGAGAAGAGAAAGGAAGAGACTGCTGTCAGATAGGATGGACAAGAAGCACATGGCCCTGAGGACAGGCTGATGGAGCAGAAGCAGCCCAGGAAATACCAGATTGGCAAGTGACTGACATTTATGTATATTTTAACAGGTGGAAGCATTAAAATAACTCAAAGCCTACTTCACATAATTTGTACAGCTTATTAATAAATTACAGTGTTTCTGTGTCATTTATTGAAGATCTATACAACCTATAGAGGGGTAGAAATGTCCAGCAGTTATTTAGCACTAAAAAGGAGCATAGCAAAATCCGATAAAAAATAATTCTTGCTTTTATTGGTGCCCAATGTGGGGCACAGACTCCAACCTAACTTGAGAGAATTAGTGCTCTCAGTGGTTCCCTTAAAGCACTACAAAGATCTCACTGCAAGGCTCTGTGAGCAAAATTAACCTGGAAACAATAAAATGTTTTTAGTGAGAAGATAATTCTGTGAGCTTAGAAAAAGACATATTTCTTTGCTCCAAATAGTTTATTACAAATTAATTCATTTTTGTCAAATTCTACCTACTATATTAACTTGAAAAACTCTCAAATTTCACATTGTCCTTTAAAGGTGACATAAAACTCCAAGATGTTTGCTTTGTAACTTTCCACAATTTTCATTTGAAAAACCACCTTATTTCTTCTTGTAGTAGAAGGTTCTTCAGGGAACTAGGGTGCCTCTCACTCTTTCTAGAATAAATAGAAATCGTTTAGAAAGAGAACCTTAAGTTTAAAATTTTGTTTGGCTGTTTCATAATTTTGCTATAACTAATTAGACTATAACTAATGTCTACAAAAGTTTGAGCCTTTTTAGGAAATTATTTCAATAATTTATAAAAAGTGCATACCTGAGTGGAACAGTGACATGAAATGTCCATGGACATACACACTGTGTCAGCCGGTGTGCTTATTATCGTAGTATATACAGTATCGAGTATACAGTGTCAGCCGGTGTGCTTATTATCATAGTATATACAGTATCAAGTATACAGTTTAGTTTCCTGAAGATTGGCCCATGGAGTAAAGATGCAAGCTAAACTTGTCATAGACATTAAATAGCATTGCTATCTTTGTCAAAATCTACAATGTCAGTGCATTTGGGAGAACGTAAATTTTTTTTTCACATTTATCCCTCTAAAGGAGTTTCTTAACTGTGACTATGTTTGTTGACCCTTTGGCATGCATTCCTGTCCTCTATCACAAAATGACAGCATCATCTCCTCTCAGTTCAATGAAAACATTTCCACATATTGTCACATGTGCCCTGAAGGACAATACATACTCCGACTGAAAGGTGATGGTCAAAGACGTGTATTCTTAGTCCTTGCCAACTTTCTTCCTCACAGTAACACAAAAATGCAGGCTCCTTTCCTCATAAGAATGTGCTCATTGCTCCTTCTTCCCTGAGGGGAAGGGAATCATGGCAAAAGGACACACACTTATCCTTGACTCATGAAAAAAATATAATTTCCTTTGAATTATACTATTATAAACTCATGTCATGGCCCTACTAGGATCTGAAGTTATGGAGGAAAGTCTCCTACCAGATTCTGCTTTTGTGGAAAAGAACTCACTTAGTTGGACAGCTATCCATCTCCACCTAAAAACAACAACAACAAACAAAACAAAAAAAACACAAATAAAGAGCTTTATGTAGCTAAATATGTTTAAAATGTTCAGATTTTATCCACATCTGCATGACCACAATGCACACAGGCAGCCTTACATTTCTGACCAGACCAGCCTGTGCTAAATATTGCTGAGCCTAACTGGGTCTAACATCTGAGTGCAGAATCTGATCTCCTTTCTTGCTCTTTTTCGGGTATTTTGCTTCTCTACTTTTTTTAAAAATTGTTCTGAAGAGTCACAGGTTTCCATATGGAGTTTTTATATATACATACATCTTGACTGATTCTCCCCACTCCCTGAACCTGGTTCATCACCCAGTTCCTCTGCATCCCCAGCATGCCCCCTTTCATTGAGTTCTATTATTTTTCTACTCCTTCCATTAAAGTCCCTTATTCTCTCCAAGATACATGGATCCTTTTCTAGTTTCCTGTCCCCTTTGTTCTTCTACTTTATTTTTAGTGCTTTCCATAAGTTCAAGAACCTCAAGGAGATATGGCTAGGATAAAAACATCATACTGATGGGCTTTATTCATTAGTATATTACTTGTTCTTGATCCTATTTATTGGTTTGTCATCAGATAATAACAATCAGTTATTTAATGCCTGTACTTTCTGTGCTCTTAACTCATTTACAGGGCCAAAATGCTACCTAGCCACTCATAGTCATTTACTTTACTTGCCAAGGTACTTTTAGGATAGCACAGTATTAGACAAACTTAAGTACTTCATGGATGGCAAATCCTTTATGTTACAGAGGAGTCGAAAACTATCAGCATGTTTAAACTTCTTATTAATGGAATTGTTATGAGCAATGCTATATTCCCTGTGGTGTTAGCAAATTACATTCTAACATGCAATAAAATTTCTTCACCAATGGCCAACATTAACCTTTTTGTCTCTTTCATGTGTTCACCTACACACGCTAAATTTGCTCATTCTCCTTATACTTGATGCTATCACATACTCCCTTGAATTCTTCCACATCCCTAAATTAGATATGATTATATCTTCCTGAGTTTTATCATCATTGAACCAAGCCCAGACCCATTGAAGATATGATTGTTATATGATATTGTTAGACAAACAAAATCCTTACATATAAAACCCAGAAATTAGGGATACAGGCTTTACATCAGTGTAGCAGGCAAAATTTGAGCCCCTAATTTCTTCTGCTTGTCATTTTATTTATTTCATGACTAATGGAATTTGCAGAAAAAAAGTGTGACTGCAATTCAGCTACCTTTGAAGCAGGGAGTTAGTCCTAGATTTTCTATGAGACTGTGTGTGACCCTTAAAGAATGAAGAGAAAGGCGGCAGTATCTGAAGCACAAATTTTGTTACTTTCTTGAACTGGTAGAGAATTGCATAGAAGGTATAAAGAAATTAATCAAATCTGTGAACCTGGACTCAGAGCCTCAGAAAGAAGTACAGCCTTGGGTAAACTACTGCTGTAATCCAGTGAGGCTTTAAGTGGTAGATCCAGTTACACCATGTGAGAGGTCCCTGACCTGCAGAAAAAAAGAGTTAATAAGTGATTCTTCTTTTAAGCCACCAAATTGTGGTAAATTGTATGACTCAGTAGAAAGTAAAAACAGAAAACCAACCAGTTCTCTCCTTTCCAAAACTGCTACTCCTGGGATTATTTTAGGCCATAAAAAATCACTATGCATTGTGGTCATGAGATGATTCAATACATCACAGTTTGGACTTTCCTCTAAAAATAAGGCAACTCTATTCATGACCAATGACGGGTTTGCTTTCCTCAGAAATGTTTCTTTCTACTGATACTGGACCTTCAATGACATCATCTAGCTTATGAGCAATATTAATGTATTAATCTTTATAGGTCCATCCAGAATCTGGGTCTTCTCTCCTCCACTAGTACAATGAAAGCTACATTTGTTAGCTCCTTTGAAGTGACTCCGGTTCTAGTGGAGTCAATGGACCAGGGGCTGAGGTAGCAGTAGTATGTTCTTTGCAGAAATCTACCTCTTGGTCATTTCCTAGAGAATTGCTCAATTTGAAGAGTTGGGGTATAATAAAGTAAATATTGGCATCATGTAGACCTTGAAATGTAGATGCTAATATTGTTTCAAATGTAATATCACCTATACCGAATGATGAAGGCTTTGAAAAAGACAAGGAGCACTCAGTGACAATATTTTAATAGGGTCCCTAGATTATTCTTGATTATATACATAATCAAAAAATTTCCATAGCTACAGAATGTGGAAGTTGTCTCATTCCATTCATGTTGCATTGAAATTGAGAGCATGCATTTTGAAAAGCAAATCATAAGCTTTGACATGTTGGGGATACAGTTCCCAGCTGCAGAAGGCAGTCGTTTCTTTGCCCCTGTAACATCTCCATTGTGAACCACACTCTTCCTTGTGATTTTCTTTGAAGTTACTTTAATCTTTTGAAGTTCACCTTGAAGAACTGAGCAACTGTAAGACAGTCATTATTTCTTCACCATGACATGACTAATAGCTTCTGCCATCGCTGACAGTTCTTTACAATCCTTAATTTCTCTCTCTATTCTTCTTTAAGGCTTACATTGAAATGTATCTTCTTCAAATGGATATGTTTATACCTATCCAGAATTAATCACAGCTACAATATATGATCACTCTTACAATAGATTACATAAGTGCCTGAAGAGTCAGCCACTCTTAACATAAAGCCAATTGACTTTCTCTCAGGTCCTTAGAAAATGTCCAGCTTGGTAATCTGTTCAACCCGGAGAGATGGACAGGTCAGTGAGTGCAGTGTGCTCACTATGGTTCTCTCAGAAAATTAAACCTTACTGAGTTTACACTTATCCTCCATACTTCACTGATGTATACTTTTAAAACTCTTCATTTGTAGAACAATCCAGCTACATTTAACCTGATATAATTGCCTAAGATTGTTTCTCCCTCCCAACCTCCTGGGGCATTGGGAGTATTGTTCTACATGCTCTCCAGTTGGGTTAACAGCTGACCTTAGCTTGGGGATCTTAATCAACCTGACTCTACTTTGACTTCTGCGCTTACTGTAATCCCTATTGCTTTCTTGCCACCAGTTCTTCTAAGTGGATGGTTTTTAAAAGAAGCTCCTATTTTGCTAAGGATTAAAAATAGACAAATGTAGTGGCAATCTACTGCAACAGTCCTTTGACGCGTCTTTTTGGAAGAATTGATGTCTAAAAGTCCCTAGTAAAGCAAACTTAGTGTCTCTTAAATTGACTCAAATAGGACCTAGAGGTTCTGTGTACTGATTCAGTGGATCTGGAGTGGGCCTAGAAATGGTAAATTATTTGATTTGTTCTCAAGCAATGACAATGTCACTGGTCCAGGCTTTGGCTTGTACCCTGGTTTTTAATTTGAGGGATTAAACATTTCATGTGCTTACAAAGATCACAGTCTAGCTCATTCACAGAAAACTAATGAAAGAATAATGGCATTATAGCATAACTACAAAGCTCATGGAAGTTGGAAGGCCTAGTGATAAGCTCAGGTTTACCAAGGAGGAGCAAGATAGGAATGGAAGATTTTCTTGTCTCTAAGTCTTACAGACTGAGAATTCTTCCTACTTTGGGGGCTTGCGTTGGCTGGAACAAAGCCTAGGCTTGATTTTTGTTGTTTGGGGATGGTTTCTTTAGAGTTTTAATAATGTTGGATTATTGTTTTCATCTGAATTTATTTATTTATTCACTTTCCCCCACAGCCCCCCTCACACCGCCCCTGACTTCCCATCCCTCCCTCCCCTTATCTCTGAGAAGTGTAAGTTTCCCCACTGGGTACCAACTCACCTTCCTACCTCAAGTCACTGCAGGACTGGTACATACTCTTCCCTAAGTCCAACCAAGGTAGTCCCATTATGGGCACAGGATCCACAGGCAAGTAACAGAGTCCCACTTCAGTTGTTGGGAGACGCACGTGAAGATCAAGCTGCATGTCTGCTGCATATGTGGGGCGGGGCTAGGTCCAGCCCTTGTATGTTCTTTGGTTGGTAGTTCAACTTCTGGGAGCCTCAAGGGTACAGGTTTGTTGATTCTGTTGGTCTTTTTGTGGAGTCCCAATACCCTCTAGGTTCCTCAATCCTTCCCCCAACTTCTGTTGATAAAGAACAAACCAGTGTGATTGTAATGTGAAAGCACGGGCTATCAGATGGGAACTTCCCATCTCCTACCTCTGAAAATAGTGAAAATAAGTACAGTGAATTCTGTTAAATGGCCATTTAGAAAGGTATAATTAATTATCAGTTTTCAACTCAGTTTAAGAAACTTTAAATGTTTACTTGGTAAACCCTAAATGGGGTTCAGAGAGGCAAATCCTTTGACTTATGCTACCCTTTCGTAATAGAATGCCAGAACAAACAGATTTTCATGTAAACAAAGGAAGTTTCCAGTTTACTCATTTGTGTGGCTCTTACCATGACACTGGAAAGGAACGTAGTAATTTCAGTTCTGTAATTTTGTATTGTTTTACTTAAAAGAGAGCTCCCCCAAATTATTTGATTTTCAGTCCTCCCACAATCCCTGGAACTACCAGTAAAAGGCATGCTTTCTATTGCAAGAATTATTATGCTTCTACTGTTTGCTTTGAAGAATATACTTTGCTATCACTGTAATTGGCAAATAATACTTAATCAATTTTTATTCAGCGGAGCTCTGCAGGTAATAAACAATTTAAAGAAAGAGACTCTCTAGGGATGATAAAAATTATCTTTTAACTCATGAATATTCCATTTTTTCATTTTCCACAGATGGGTGATTTTATTTGAAAGTAATAGAAAAACATGAAACAGCCTCTGTGCTGCAAGCAGTGCTCAGTGTAGAAGTGTGGTAATGAGTCCCGAATCTTGGGCTAACTGTTCAGGTGCCAGGAATTGAGCCATTCCTGTTTATCCTGAGGAACGATTTATGCACATCTCCTATCAGAATAGAAATTATAGCTCATATTTTAGGTTTTGAAATGCCAGACCCATCCACTCTTGTTAACTTTGGTAAATATATCTATCTCCATGCCAAAGAGGCATGAATATAGTCATTCATTTATGTACCCTTTAATAAACGGATATTTTTGTGAGCTAGCTCTGACTATTGAAGCCTGATTTCTTGGAGGTGTTAAACTAAATAAAAATATATTTTAGATAAGCAACTAATAAAATTTTAAGGAATGTCTATATGGTCATAATTTAAAACTCTGTCTTTTCTGTTTTGTCTTAGTGTGAGGGAAATGTAGAGGTTTGCTTGCTCCAATACGTACTTGTAGTCTGTCCTCCTTTCCATACATTAAAATGACATTAGTCAGCATTTTCTGTGTTCTCTTGTATTACAGAGTACTGGTCTCAGGATGTGTGGGCAGGGTGAAAGTGTGTGATTGCAAAGAGAGTTCTTAGGGTGCATCGTTCTCTTTGAGGTGGTGACTATGCCACAGTGGAGGATAATTTGAGCTTTTGTGGCACCATTAGAGGGGATAACTGTAAGGAAGATTTCTGAGAAGACAATACTCACTTTATTGTACTAAATAATTCTTCTTCAAGAGCTAAGAGTTCAATGTTCTTCTCCTCTTTTAGTATCTACGAGTACTTTCGGTTTCTTGATTCATGGAATGACATACTTCAATATATTTGCTTAAGAACTGAGGCTGATAACTTCCTCCTCCTTGCATAAATGTTTAATTGAAATCCAGTTATGTAGAGCAAAATGTACAATTCTTAAAGGGTAATAGCTTTGATAAAAAAAATGCGCCTGTGAGCAAACATTACCAATTAATATACAGTGTATGTCAACACCAGGAAGTTCTCTCAGATACTTGTCAGCCTGTGACCTACCGCCAGTCACCAGTATCTGATTTTTCTCCACTAATTAAATTTGCCTGTCCTTAAGCTTATATAAATCAAATCATACAATACTTAATTGTGTCTGGTTTCCTTTGCTAAACATAATGTTCTTAATAATCACCCATTTTACTCTACTTATTATCCCAAATAGTAGACATTTTGCTTGTTTTTAATCTTTAGTCTATTCAGAGTTATACCTAGTCAATTTTCTATATTTGTCTCTTTATAGATATTTATTGTACTGTGCTTGGGGTACATACATAGAAGTAGAATCTCTGGGTCATTGTGTAAGGATGTGTTTAACTGTTAAAAGATAATGTTTGTTCTTAAACTTAGTAAGAAACTACCAAGTATGTGTCCTGGCCATTGTTACACTTCAGTCGCATCCGCACTGTGTGCTTTCTTCTCTGCCTCGCCTCTTCTTCAGCATCAACTGCCTGACCTTTTACCTATTTTAAGTGGCGTCTCTTCATCGTCTTCGCTTCAATTGTCAACAGCACTAGTGATTGCAGACAATTTTCCATGTTTATTGCTCATTGATATCTTCTCTTCTACTGAGTACTGGCCCAAGAATTAACCTATGTGAACAAAAATTCTAAACTTTTAGTTCCAAAACAATTTAGACCTACCTAAAAGTTGAAAAGTAGATCACTTCTACACTTCTCTTTGGTATTTTATTCCATCGCCGTGTTAGTTCCTGTTTCTTTCAGTATTAAGAGACTGCTATTGGTTTGGTTAAACTTCAGACCTGATTGGGGTTCCACCAGTGTTTGGATGCTTAGGTTTACTTTCTGTCCAGAATTCAGTCCAAAGTTCTACACTGGAATCATGGGGTATAAGCCTAGGTTCTCTAGGGTTTGAGAATTTAAAAAAAAAAGGCTACACTTTTTATGATGTGGATAATATTGGGAATACATGGAAAGCATTTTGATGTGAGCATACCTGAGACACTCTTCTCATAATTACAGTGGTTCAGGGACTTTTAAAAGGAGTATCATGGAGATCCAGTGTCTCTTGTCACATTGAATGAGAAGGTCCAAGATGTCTGATAGTTATGATCCCTTGGTTAATATAACCTTATTGATTCTTAAAGGAAACAAAACAAGGCAATGCATATATATATATATATATATGTGTGTGTGTGTGTATAATATACATAATATATTATATATATATTATATATATAATAGAAGTAGAATTTCTGGATCATTGTGTAAGGATATGTTTAACTGTTAAAAGATAATGTTTGTTCTTAAACTTAGTAAGAAGCTACCAAGAATGTGTCCTGGTTCTCTTTCTTTAGGACACCACAGATGTCAGCCCAGACCACTATACCCAGCAAAACTTTGAATCACCTAAAGTCCTGGAAAGACCAGGAATTAAAGTTCATACATAAACATAGTAAAAGCCATATTCAGCAAACCAGTAGCTAACATCAAACTAAATGGAGAGAAACTTGAAGCAATCCCACTAAAATCAGGGACTAGACAAAGCTGCCCACTCTCTCCCTACTTATTCAATATGGTTCTCAAAGTCCTAGACAGAGCAATTAGATAACAAAAGGCGAGCAAGGGGATACATATTGGAAAGGAAGAAGTCAAAATATCACTATTTGCAGATGATATGATTGTATATTTAAGTGATCCCATAAGTTCCGCCAGAGAACTACTAAGCCTGATAAACAACCTCAGCAAAGTGACTGTGTATAAAACTCTAACAAATCAGTAGCCTTCCTGTACTCAAAGGATAAACAGGCTGAAAAAAAATTAGGGAAATGACACCTTTCACAAAAGTCTCAAATAATAAAAAATACCTCAGTGTGACTTTAACCAAGTAAGTGGAAGATCTGTATGACAAAACTTCAAGTCTCTGAAAAAAGAAATTGACAAGATCTCAGAAGATGGAAAGACCTTCCATGCTCATGGATTGGCAGGATTGATATATTAAAAATGGCCATTTGGCCAAAAGCAATCTACAGATTCAATGCAACCCCCATCAAAATTCCAACTCAATTCTTCATAGAGTTAGAAAGAGCAATTTGCAAATTCATTTGGAATAAAACAAACAAACAAACAAACAAACAAAAAAACCAGGATAGCGGAAACTATACTCAATAATAAAAGAACTTTTGGGGAAATCACCATCCCTGACCTCAAGCAGTATTACAGAGCAATAGTGATAAAATCTGAATGGTACTGGTCCAGGGACAGGCAGGTAGAACAATGGAATAGAATTGAAGGCCCCCAAAATGAACCCACACACCTATGATAACTTGTTCTTTGTTGCTGTTGTTGTTGTTGCTGTTGTTGCTGTTGTTGCTGTTGTTGCTGCTACTGCTGTTGCTGCTGCTGGGTTGCATTCCCAGACTCATGTAGTCATTAGAGGATGAGTTAAGATGCTTCTATTTCTCAATGAAAGACTCTCTAGACTAGGACAGTTTGTGGGAATGTCCATGACGGATTATGTTAATTCAGGTGGAAAGATCTGTCCACTGTGCATGGTATGTGATCCTGGATTGGAGAAATTGGGCTGAGCACTAGTAGAGCTCCATTAATTGACCCTTCTCTGCTTCTATGTATGCAGTCTGACTAGCTGCAGAGTCCTGACCTCAGCTTGTCAGCAATGATGAGCTGTGACTGGAATTGTGAGTCTAATAAAACCTTTCCCCCTTAAGCTCCTTTGTCAGGGTATTTCATCACAGTAAGAGGAAATGAAACCAAGGAATGCTGGGAACTGCTCCACCTCACTGTTTCCTTATGAAGAACTCCAGAGTTTTGAAAGTAGGCCTCACAAGTCTTTCAGTCTCTCAAATAATCTAATAAAGCATATAATCTAATACCATCCATATTGACTGTATCTTGAATGTATTTCCCCTCTCAATCAAGTGCAGAATTTCTAAAGAAATTTCTAAATTTCTTCTAAGCTGTCTTTGTGGGCTTTTCTACTTTTCCAGTTAGAACTGCATTTTAAAACTTCATATTCATTTCAGATATGTTTTTTTAAACGTTTACAAGTGATTGTCATAGTTTAGCATCTATTTAATTAGCTTCAACTTTTTTCTGATATTTTAAAATCGCATTACCTATATAAAATGCAATGCTGTAGCAATATTCATTCTCTTATATTTTAACCCAACTAAAGCCATAGGCCATCTATTATGTTTCCATTTCTTTAAGAGAAAAAATACTTTTATCTTTACTGAGTACAATTCCCTGAAGCTCTTATTGTTTCTGAGAATTGCTAGCAGACCCAAGATTCCAGTAAGTGGAACCCTTACCCCGTTATTCTGTACATGTGCAGTATAAGCACTAAGGCATTGTAAAAATGGGCATTAAAGGCTTTTGCCTGTGAAGTACAGAAATGCTTATACATGTTCTGTCTTTCAGACCAGTCATGTCTTCATTATATAAAATAATGTATATTATTAAAAAAATAAATGTAACATTATCCAGTGTGTATGTCCAGAGTTGCTTCATAACTTAAGTATTTAATCATGGGAAGCTAGCCTTACCTGTATATACATAAAAATGGTCCAGAACTCTCCAAGTGAAAAAGAGCAAAGCTACTTTCCTTAGAGAGTAAGAGGAGCGCTAAGAAATTCAAAATGTATGTTCTATTTCAAAGGTGAAGTACAATGATTAACTATCAGTAAATGTGGACAGACAAAATGTAAATCGTACCTTCAATTTTTTACATTACCAAAAAATGATGAAAGAATTTTAATGAGAATATTTTTGAAATTTTTACATAGACATGACAATTTTCCAGAGTTTCTAACATGTAAGGAATACTAACTAAAAATGTCCATTATTCCAGTTACTTAATTGAATAGATATCTAGGGCAAAATTTTCCTTCAGAAAACTTCTGAATCAATGCTGTACCACATGACTGGTTTTGAAACCAGATTGTGTTCTCTGATTAGTAAAGATATTGTCTTTAAAAAAAATTCTTTCCTCACATTTTACAAGCTTTATAATGATGCACTTTCTAAATTTTTCCTAGATCAAATGAGAATCATGATGTGATTATTTTCAACATTCTGATCTTGGACTAAATAATAAATAATGGCCTTAACTCTTTGGAGAATAAAATTTAAGTGGCAATGTATAAATTCAGTGAATTTTAACTGTTATCATAATTTTATGCATGGTAGATTTCTAACTTAACATTTTGATTATAGATATAGTTTGATCATCTGAGTTCTTTGGATCTTTCCTTTTGAAAAATGACATAATATGCCATTGGGGACCAATTCAAAGGAGAGTAAATGTGATAGACATGTTCTAGAAGTAATTTAGAAATCAACCTTGAATCCTCCTATATATTTAATAGACTGTGGGTCATAGCTTAGTTTAGCATTATGCATACCATGGTCGAAAACTATGTTAAAAAATATTGAGTGAATTATCATTTTTATTTCTATGCTAGGTTTTTAAAAGCACCCTGTACACTGCAATAATTTAGGTGACAGATATAACTAATTCTCTTTAATTTATTATACACTATACTGTTAACTACACTGAAAATCCCTGTTCCTAAACCATTACTTAATTAAATTACCTAAAATTCTCTGAAAGCAGAGCATTTTGTTTCTTCTGACTGACATGACACTGCAGATTTTCCCGGTAATACACAGTATTATACCCGAGTGTTGCTCTTTAGATAACACAACTTAGCTTTTGATTGTATCATTCTGCATCTCCAAAGCTTCTCACAGAATTCTTTGCTTAGAGTGTCTCATTTTCAACTCCCCCCTTACAAGTCATCACCTCAAGCGTTCACCTGAATCATATCTGTTGCTGACATGAAGCACTTTGACAGTAGATGGCTTCCTTTATTGAGTCAGGCAGTAAAGGACATGATAGCATATATGGCCTTCCTATATTCTAGTTGTGATGTAAACCAATATATGGTAAATTCAGATACAATGAGTTTAAAAGCATTCAGAGCAAGACTGTTCTTTACTTGTCTCCATTAATCTATTTATTGGTTCATTTTAACATCCCAATCATTGTCCCCTCTCAGCCCCCCTCTCTTAAAGTCCCTCCCCCATGCCTCCTCCCCTTCTTTTCTGAGAGGGTTGGAACCCCTGGGTATCCAGAGTTGCACAGAGCCATTAAGTAAGATAGTTCTAATGAAATGTTTAATTTTCTTCTGTATTTTGGTGAAATGGTTCAGTACAGTTTAATATGGCATGTGAATAGCTAAGTGTAGGCTGTTTCTTGTAGTGTGCAATGCAGAATGAACTACAGTGTTTCTCTTACACCTGACAAGTTGAGTAAAGCAACCAGATGGGAACAATGTCCAGAATAGCTGTTTGAAAACTCAAAAGAAACCATTTATTTTGTAGAAATGAAGATTTACTTATTATTTACTTGTGCTGTCCAACATTCTAAAGATCTCTCCTTCCCCCTGTTGACTCATTTTACCTGTGCTAGTTTCAGAATCCATGTTTTAATTCCCACCATTGCTTCCTGCTGGAGTATCTTCTGTACATGTCAATTAAGGACCAACTTAGTATCTTTGAATCTCAGTTTTAGCCTCATTTGAGGTTTGTTCCAGAGATTTATCCCCTGAATCCATGTATATATATATATCCCATGCCTCTAGTGAACAACCTTTTCCTCCATTCCGAAGAGAGCTTGGGCCAGGAGTGTTTTCTACTTGGTCATCTTGCTATGACTCCTTAGGAGTCTGTGAATTGTGATGTCATATAACTACCTCATTCTCCACTACTCACACTCTGAGAGTTTAAGAAAATTGTTAATTAAGCTGAAAAATTCATTCAGCCTTTTAAGCAGATATATTTTTTTAAAAAAACCTCTTGGTGAATTAAAAACTCATTGATTCTTAAAATTTTTAGAATTAAACTTTTTAGCAAAGTAATATGTAGTGTGGAGTTAATTCTGGTTTAGTATGAAAATATCTAGTGCTTTTCCTCAATATTTCCCAAAGAGGAGACATGATTTAAATAGTGTTGTATCATGAGCATAGCATATATTTCTTATGACTATGGTTGTTTGCACCATGGTCATCTGAAGTATCAACATTGTTTCCCCCAGAAAGAATATTTTATTATAAATACTGTGTTCTCTTAATCTATCACCAAAAGAAAATCTCTTTAGTTAGATGCCCAGTGTCTTCTGTGTATCTATGTCCTTTGAAAAAGAGAGACAGTAGACTTTTATCTACTTCACTGAGAAAGCAGTGTTAGTCATCTGTAGCAAACCTCTCAATTATCCTGCTGTCATGTAAAGGCCAAATTTCAAAAGTTATCTCCAAGGACAGTGTCATATTTACAGGATGGATCCACTATTAGTATTTGTCCATAATATACCTCCTCTTCACCTGAGAGCTAAGGATATGTAACACTATTTTCCTCCTTTTCCCTGTGTTCAAAAGTTACATCTCAATGTTACACACTGTGCAAACCTAATCCTTATGTTTCCTTTTAAACCTTTTATTATTCGCTAAAATGTTATGTAGCATGATTACATCAATTGCTTCTAAAGCAGAAATTGAGGGACTCAATAATGGTAGCCCAGGAAAATTCTAAAGAAATGTTACCATAGTTTATTGATTTTTTTTCACTTTTAATGGTAATTTGTGTGTGTGTGTGTGTGTGTGTGTGTATGCGCGCGCGCGCGTGTAGGCACGCCTGTGTGTGCATGTGTGCACGCATGCATGCATGCATCTGTCTGTGTGCCTATATGTTTGACTTGGAAGTGTGATGCATGCACATGTGTTCAATAAGTAGGTGTCACCTTCATATATGTACACAGAGATAAGCAGAGAGCATCAGGTGTCTTTCTTTCTCATTCTTCTTCTCTAAAAACCATTTCTTACTAAAACTCTAGCTAGGCCAGTTGCAACTCAGTCCTGTCTAGCTAGCTCCAGTAGTTCTCCTGTCTCGGTCCCCACAGTACTGGGATACCCATGGCCTCCCCTGGAATTTTAGGTAAATCCTGAGGCTTTTAAATCAGATTCTTAGAAGTTCAAAGGAAGGGATTATTCCCCACTGTGATGTCTCTGGAGCCTTCAGCTTTACTTTTTTTTATTCATTCATTCATTCATTCACTCACTTTACATCCTGATTGCAACCCCCTTCCCTCCTCTCCTCCCAGTCCCACCTTCCCACCACTTTTCCCTATCCCCCTTCTTCTCAGAGAATGGAAGCCTCCCCTCACCTCTCTCTGGTACCAATTGGACCTGGCATATCAAGTTTCATCAGGACTAAGGGTATCCTCTCCCACTCAGGCCAGACATGGCAGCCCAGGGACTTGAAGGCAGGCAACAGATTCCAAATAAGAGATATCCTCACTCCAAATGCCGAAGTGCCTATATGAAGAGCAAGCTGCACATCCATTACATATGTGTAAGGGGCCTAGGTCCAGGCCATGCATACACTTTGGTTGGCGGTTCAATCTCTGTGAGCCCCCGTTGGCCTACGTTAGTTGGCTAGGTAGGTCTCATTGTGGTGCCCTTGACCCCTCTGACTTCTTCAATTCCTCCCCTGACTCTTTCCTAAGACTCCCTGAGCTCTGCCTTACATTTGTCCATGGTCTCTGCCTCTGTTTCCGTCAGCTGCTGGATGAAGCCTCTCGGATACCAGTTGTAGGCTCTTTCTACAAGCATAGAAGATTATCATTAATAGTGTCAGAGGCTGGCTCTCACTCATGGGGGAGGTCTCAAGTTGGGGTGGTCCCTCAGTCTCTGCTCCATCTTTATCCTTGTGCTTCTTGTAGGTAGGACAAATTCTAGGTAAAGGTTTTGTGGGTGGTTTCATTTCCCCTTCACTGGAAGTCCTGCCTGGCTATAGGAGGTGACCACTTCAGGCTCCATAGCCCTAGTTGCTCTAAGTCTCAGCTAGCATTATTCCCATATTGCCCTAGTAGCCTGAGCTCTATCGTTTGAGCCATTATCTCTCAGTGAACTTAGAGTTCAACAATTCAGTTGGTTAAGCTGGCTCTAGGGATCTACCTGTCTCTGCGTCCCAAGCACTGGGATGACATGTAGAGCAATATCTACCACTTTTATATGGGTGCTGAGTATCTGATCTCAGGAACTCACGCTTTGCACAACAAGCCCTTGGTGGACTGAGTCATTGTCCCAGTCCTCAGCGGTAGATTTTGACAGAAGGTTCTATGTACAAATTACAGTTTGTTCATGTATTGATGCCAGGAGGAAAGTTAAACTGAACTAATTGTCCATAGTGCCTTTCTCCACCACTGCCATTCTCACCACCCACTCTTTGGACTCAAAGAACAGACTGCATTCAATTGTCAATGATTATTAAGTATTAAATATATTTTAGATTAGCCTTTCAATCCTTATGTGGTGAATGATGATTATTGAAATCTTTATCCACCTCCCTCTACTTGCCAAGTACTGGAACTGTAGATAAGTGCCATCACACTTGGCGTCAAGAATTATTTATTAATTAGTAATAGTCATATGTTCTAAGAGCCCCAGACCACTTAATGTAAGATCATTCTTTAATCCAGTTAATACTTTACTTGAAGAAATTGTCATGCAGAAGATCACTTTAGCATGGAGTCCAAGAACCCTGAGCAATATGGAGAAGCTTCATTCCCAAATCGGAAGGAGGCAGAACAATTTGCATGTTAACTGTATCCATTCCTTTTCATGACAGCACCAATACTTCCCAGTTTTCTAAGACTGTGTTTTCCGTGTCTTTCAAAGTCACATTATTTCGTTTTTTTCTTCCATTCTACGAAAACTGTGCTTAGTAGAAATATCCTATTTTAGTAGTTTGTAGATTTTGCATTCAAAATTTTATTTTAGCTTGGTGTCTATCAACTTATGCTATGATAATATACATCAAAAGTTATGGTATATGTGGCCCATACATATACAGTCACCAAACTAGATAAGATGGATGAAGCAAAGAGGTGCAGGCTGACAGGAACCGGATGTAGATCTCTCCTGAGAGACACAGACAGAATACAGTAAATACATAGGCGAATGCCATCAGCAAACCACTGACCTGAGAACGGGACTGCCGTTGAAGGAATCAGAGAAAGGACTGAAAGAGCTAAAGGGGCTTGAGACCCCAAATGAACAAAAATGCCAACCAACCAGAGCTTCCAGGGACTAAGCCACTACCTAAAGACTATACATGGACTGACCCTGGGCTCCAACCTCATAGGTAGCAATGAATAGACTAGTAAGGGCACCAGTGGAAGGGGAAGCCCTTGACCCTGCCAAGGCTGGACCCCCCAGTGAACAGGATTGTTGGGGGGAGGACGGTAATCGGGAGAGGATGGGGAGGGGAACACCCACATAGAAGGGGAAGGGGAGGAGTTAGGGGGATGTTGGCCTGGAAACAGGGAAAGGGAATGACGTTTGGAATGTAAATAAGAAATACCCAATTTAATAAAGATGGAGAAAAAAAGTTTTGGTATAGGATAATTGTAGTAGTCCATTGACGTATTGACATATTGGACGTTCCTGACTCTCCTTCTTTTACCTCAAGGAAGTTTAGAGGAAGTTTCCCTTAAGAAACCACACCTTCAGCTTCTATTGCTATCCTTGAAAGAATGATAGTAATTTGTGTTGTCCCAAGATCTGTTATTATTTCCTTTTATGAGTCAACTGGATATAACTCCCCTCCCCCATGGCTCTCAGCTGACAGCAGGTGAAGTGGGATCAGGAAGGAGGAATGAGGAAGACAGCCATCCTGGGCATCATCCAGCTCAGCCTGTGCAACCCAATCTGCAGTGGTCTCACCTCCTGCTAAAACAGTAACCACTAACACTGGGGGATATGTAGGGGAAAGGAAAGAAAGCTAGGTTGAGCATAACTCAACCTGGAATTTAGCTTCAGAAACTAAGGTCCATGTAGAAAATCTGACTACTCTAGATCGCTTATTTACTCAGCAATAAAAACCAGGCATACTGATCTTTACAGTAAAAATAAACCAGGTTAAATTGATTTTTTTCATTTTTATTTTTTATCTGACACTACTTGTTCTTCTCTTAATAGTGTATCCAAGATTTCTATGTGACTATTTAATAATGCCCATGGAATTGTGTTAATGTATAATACTAACTGGCTAGTATTTACCTTTTCTTTATCAATTAAGCCAGGATCCATAATATTTCTTATAGAATTAGCTAGCCGAGATTTGTCTGAAGTCTTTTAAAGAGTGAGAAAAGAGGAAGAAAATGATGTTTAAATGAGGACGTGATCTTCCAAGGCCGCCTCAATTACCTTTACTTTATTCCAAAAGCGATGCAGATCATCAGGATTCTCCCAACAGGACACTTAGTAAGCTACAGAAAAACAGCCAGACCAGGGGATTTTTTTAAAGTTTTATTTACTTAATGTATATGAGTGCAGTGCAGCTGTCTTCAGACACACCAGAAGAGGGCATCAGATCCCATTACAGATGGTTGTGAGCCACCATGTGGTTGCTGGGAATTGAACTCAGGTCCTCTGGAAGAGCAGTCAGTGTTCCTAACCGCTGAGCCATCTCTCTAGCCCCAGGGGATATTTCTAATGAATGAATCTGATGGCCATTTTTTCCCCTGAAAAATGACTCTTCTTTCTCAAAAACAATACTCACCAGTCTAAAACCAGACACAGAATTATTTTAGGTAAGTTTCGTGGTCTGGTGAGTGTGTTGCTTTTTCAATACACTGCTTGGTCTCTAGCAGTCCTGAAGAGAAGAAAGACTCAGCATGGCGTGAATTAGTTTCTTGTTCTGAATTCAACTGTGTAAACATAAGGCACTCAATAGGGTACACCTTAGAAAGTACAAAACTAAACATCTGCCACTCGTCTAGTAGCACACTGGATGCTTAATTGTTGTATTCTGTTCCTTTTGCGTTTGTGTATGTTGGACCATTTATCTAGACTGACATATATTTCTTCTTCCTTTGGTTAACTGCCTCGTGCCCCTTATCTTTTCAGACTAAACACTGATCATGGTACCTCTCTCCCCAGACACTTCCTTCATTCCTGCAGGAAGTACCCATCTCCTAAAGGACTCTCAGACTGACATTCTTAGACCGTAATCCCAGCATCTCCTTACTATACTTCCTGGCTCTCCTGCAGTCTCCAAGCTTCTAAGAAGCTGATTCGACAGTCTGATGTTAGCGTTGCTTGCCAATTCTTCTCGGCGTCACCACTGACCGCTTTTGAAACTACTGGGTTCGATGTCAATGTCTTTAGAATATGGAAGACAATTAAAACTCATTGGGATGGGTGGATGAGCAAATAAGCAAATTAATTAGCTTTGGTGCGCAGCTTGCTGTTGCTTGGTTTAACTTGGGAGGCAGTGCAAAAGAACTCAACTCGCAGACCCTCAGTGAGCCTTTGAATAAAAGCACTCTTAGTGATGGCCAGCACACTCGAGCCTTCTTACACGCTGCTCTTTTTCTCAAATAATCACTTACTGGCCTTTGGCTGAGCATGCTGCTCCTTCAAGGGCATTCTTTGGCAAGAGCAGAAACAAGCTCTTGCCAAAACGTTCCTGTTGGAGAATAGGGCGGAGCAAAGAGGAAAGCTGTGGCTTTTGGGGTTGCAATTTTAAAGCCAGTTTCCATGAAGAGTAATGCTTAAACCTTGACTTCGGCATTCTGTTTACTCAGTGGGAAAACGCTTTTTCCTATGCGAAGTCTGTGAGGACTCACTCAAGTTCAACATGTTCAAAAAGAGTATTCAAACAGAGATGAATCCATAACATTATCACCACAGCTTGTTTTAAATTGTTTCAGTTTCCTTTGACTTAAAACCGGAGACAAAAGGCATTCCTACTTCAGAGTACCATACTGTGTGTGAGAGTAGCCCGAGCTCTGTTGTAAAAATGTGATTTTTGTGACTTAAAATGAATCTGGAGTTGGTGAGTTGAAAATAAATCCTTCAGTGTTATTTTTCTGAAATTCAGATTTTAAATGAAAACAAACAAACAAACAAACAAACCCTCAATTGTTTTTCGATACTGTTCTCCATAGAGGCCCTCATGTACGTGTGTTCAGAAAATTCCCTACAACAGTTCGTCCTTTCTCTGGCTGCCTTTTTTCTATTCTGGTAACTGGATCTTTGGTTTTAAAATGAAGGTTTTTCTCATGAGGCACTTTGCATATTTGGATGCTGGCAAGATTATAGGCATCTGTGTTTAAAATGATTTCAATGTGAACTAGAAACCAGCAACAGTGTCCTATTTGATACTGGGGGGAAAAAGCTGACTGCTGTGGGCATTTTGTAAAGACTTCAGGCAGCAGCGGTTACATTTTAGAGTCTTTCTAAAGATTCCTTCTAAGGAATACAGGCCACGTTGCCAAGGCAATTTCCTTATGTAGAGCGCTTTCTGTTTTTCAGTCCTGTGTTTAAAGCAATCAGACACATTACTCGGGGAACATTTCTGTTCTGTTGATTAATAGTTTCAAGTAGCCTGAAAGTCTTTACCATAAACCACTATCCAAACGCTCTTCATTAACTGTAACAAGCAAGAAGTATTAAACAGTCAGACACCTCCCTATTCGGAATAGAGGTTAGAAGCTGAAGACAATATCAGGAATAGTCAGCAACGAGAAAGGAAAATTCCCTTAAAGCGAGGCTTGGGAAAAATGAATTCTTGTGGGTGTGCAATGTATTCTCTCTTTTGGTTTTAAGATGCTCAAGTTCCAAAGCAGCAGTTGGGTTAAACAGCCCTTGGTGAGGTGTGATTCATAACTCAAGCAAGAGGAAGGCCTCTTTCACTCCCCAGCAAACCGAGGAAGAACACTACAGTGACTCTAAAGTTTTATAAACCCCTTAGTTTCAGAGAAAATTGACAAGCTGTCCCCAGAAGCCTCTCAGACTAAATATGCGCTTTGAAAATAGGAACCTCATTTTCTCTGTCAGCTTTTGTCAGCCAAGACATCTAAGAAAATTTCATGATAGCAAGTACAGTGGAGACACCTCAGCTCTGTGTTTACCACTGCCAAGAACAATGCGATCAAAGTGTCCCATGTGTGAGCATCTTTACGAAGTTTAATTTAGGATAATGCACAATATTTTCTTCAGGTTTATATAAATATATAATGTATTCTCTAACCTAAAATGGGACACAGCAAAAATATCATTAAATATGGTGTCAGAGAGGTCAGTGATGTCTTTACCTTTGCCATGATTCTGTTTAGTTACTTGGCTGAACACAAGTTACAACTAGTAACTTATTAAACATTTTTGAAAGAAATGTCTCAAGAATGCAGCTTTGTTACCAAGCAGTAGTTCTTAGCTACCGATCACTAGCTTAAGCCTTCATGATTCTGCTTGAGTAAGAGCATTCCTAACTTAATGCCTGTTCAGCTTACTGGTGGTAATCGTATTAGTGAGTATGTTCAGATGCTGCTTAAAGTCCACTCTTCATTTTAACTGTGTGTAGAGCTCGCAAATCACACTGGCAATTAAGGCAGGGACAATGACTTTAGCACCTTAAATGACTGTACACCAGATTCCCTAACACTGTAAGTCGCTAGCGCTGTTTCTAAAAGCCAGTGTTTTACCTATGGGATGTTAACAGTAAAAAGTAATATGTTTTTAATTTCAAATTCCTCTTCTTTGCTTGTGTATTAGAAATCAATTCATCATTGCATATTAGCATGGTACCTTGCAGTCTTAAAATAATCACTGACTTCTAGGAAGACTTTGGCTGTTTGTTTTATATGGAATTTCATACAGACTATCATAGTATATGTGGACAAAGCTGTTTTATTTCTTCATCCTATTCTGGTATGTTTAAGTATCCTCTCTTGTCTTATTATAATCTAGGGTTTCTATTATAATGTTTAAAAGAAGATCTGAGATGAGACATCTTGGAGTCTCATCTGAGTCCTGACCTGTGTGTTTGTGTGTGTGTGTATGTGTGTGTATATATGTATGTGAGTATGTGTGTACAGAAAGATATACATGTATGTACATGCATGTGTGTGTACATGCATGTGTGCATGGGGAGGGAAGAGGTCCAATGCAGCTGTTCATCAAGGGCCACACATCTTGATTTTTTTTAACAGTCTTTCACCTTGTCAGGAGCTTAGTCATTCCACTAAACAGATGGGGCAATGAGTGCTAAGGAACTTTCTGTCTGTTCTTCCCTAGGGCTAGGATTAGAGCATGTACCTGCATGCTTGTGTTTGGTCTGTTTGTTTTATTATTTAAATGTGGTTTTGCCTGTTTCCTACAGGTACACATTGTGTTCTCATTATTCCAACCTCTCATCTTCTCCTTCCCACTCCTGCAAGGCCTCGTCTTCCCAACAAATCTCTTCAAATTACATATCTCTGTATTTATTTTGTTACTGGTTCATTTTAGCCAGGTCCATCTGTGTATCCATAGGTTTGACAGTATCTACCAGAGACTGGTGTGCTCTCAACTGAATATAGTGACTCCTTTTCTAGAACCTATCAGTAAACAACAGTTCAGCAAGGAGAGGCAGAGCCTTCTGAGTCCCACTCCCAGCTTTGACTGTTGACAGGAATGATTTTGTACAGGTCCAATTGCAGACCACCATAGTTTATGAGCTCAGGATTTCCACGGATGGGCATTCTATGAGAGGCAAGTCATAGCCTTACTTCCTATCTGTCTCTTCTATTTTTGTTGTTGTTGTTGTTGTTGTTGTTGTGACAAATGCCATAACCAAAGGACACTGGAGGAAGAAATGGGTTTATTTCTTCTTATACTTCCAGGCCACAATTAATCACTAAGAGAAGTTACAGCAGGAAGTCGAGATAGGAGTTTGAAGTAGAAACCAAGGAAGAATGCAGCTCACTGCACATGGTCATCTAACTTCTTTAATGCAACCCCAGACTTAACTGCTTATGATGGCTGCAGGTTGAACCCTGCAACATGAATCATAAAGCAAGACAATGTTACCCAGACATGGGCACAGGCCAATATGATCTAAGTAAATTCTTCAATTGAAGTTTACTCTAGCTTGGGTTAAGTTGAAAACAAAGACTATCAAAACCACTTCTGACTCTTACTGTCTTTCTCCTTCCCCTTTCTGTGGTTTTTCTTGAGTCTTAGAGGGGATGGAATGAGTGTCTTGTTGTAGGACTATCTTCTTTAGGGCCGAACATACTATGAGCACCTTGAACAACTACAAGTCTCCAAATTCGCTGCAAAGGGAGGCTTCTGATCAAGTTTTCGAGGAGTATTTATCTGTGTGTATAAACAAACATATTTAGACGACAACACAACCTTAAGCGAAGTTAGTTAAGCAACTATAAAAGGTTGCCCTCACCTCTGCCCAGAGTCTATGACTTTCTGTGCCCTGTATTGTGGACTAGGTTATAGTACTATGCATTGATTCTCTCCTCTGAAGCAAGCCACGAATCTAATAAGAAAGTGGTTGGCCACCTCCATAATAGTGGGATACTATTGCAAGAGAACTGCCTTAGCTCTCCAGCAGAGGTTCTTATAAGTTGTGCTTTTATTTCATTTGATTCTAGGACTGTTTTAATTTCATCTCCAATTTCTCAGTGACCCACTTGTTGTTCAAGTGTGTATTTGTCATTTTCCATGTATTCACGCACTATATATAGAAATAGTTCTCTTGCTCTTGTTCTCTAGGTATGTCTAGTGTGGTATAATAAGAGATTATTTGGTATTTTACATTTGTTAAGGCTTTGTTTACATCATAGAACACGAGCCATTTAACAGAGGGCTCCCTGGTCCATCGAGAAGAAAGTGTACTTAATATCTGTTTGATAGTGGGTTACGTTTGTGTGTGTTACAGCCATTTGCTTTGTGGTATAATTTGAATCTGAAGCTTCTTTGATGATTTCAGTTCAGCTGAGTTAAGTACTGAGGTCACTCACTATCACTGTATCAGAACCTATGGGTCCTTTATACCCATTGATGTCTGCTTTATAAAGCTGGATGCCCCGATATTTGGTAAACATATATTTACAATTGTTGTATCTTCTTAGTAAATTGCCCTTGAATTGTAATGGTCTTTATTCTGACTAGCTTTTGTTTGAAGTCTAGTATAGCTATTACATTGGCTATATATCTCTCTATATTTACAGTTCTACTTCTTATAGGCAACATGAACTTCTGCTTTAACTCACTGTTTTTGAAAGTACTGATACCTTTAACTTTTAAAGTGATATTCACATAGTTGGACTAATAGAAACAGCATGTTTCTAATTATCTATTTATTTTCTTCCCTTTGCCCATTTTAGTCTTTCATATTTTTCCATCTTTTTTATTTGCCGAACATATTATATTAATCTATTTTGTCTTTCTTACTAGTATAGCAACATGGTTTCTTTCAGATTGCCTGTACCTGCCATGGTTTGCTCTCCACATTAGCAATCAATTCAACTTTCAGCTCTTCAAGTTCTGGGAGTGGCTTACAAAAACAAGTCCATTCCAATCCCTCTCCTAGTCTCATGAATGGTCCTCTTACCACTTTCTCATAAACCACACGCAGTCATTTTATTGTTGCTACTATTGATAAAAATTCATTAGTTAAGAATGAAAATAGTTTATCTCTGCTGTTTCATTTTCCACTATTCTTCCTTTTCTATGTAGACTCAATTTTTGGGTTTCCTTCTCTATAAAAACAAAACTCACTTTAATGTGGGTGTTTTTTTTAAATAGACTCTTACTGGCAATTATGATTTCTGCATTTATTTTTCTGAGAACGCTTTCTTTCCTCCTCCACTTTCTAATAATGACATCATATTTTCCTAGATTAGTGATTTTCCTTTTTAGCACTTGAGTTTATCATTTTTCTCTCTCATGACCGGCATGGATTCTCAGAAATCAGGTATAATTTTCTTGTTTGTTTCCTGATTATTAATATGCTCTTATATCTCTCTTTTAACTTCTTTTCAGACTTTTCTTTTATACATTTGACAGGGCATAATTCTGTAATCATTGTACAGTATAGGTTGGAGGGCTAGTCAGAGTTCAAAACCAGCTTGGTCTACATATTGAATTCCATGCCAACCTGGGACATAAAGCAAGAACCTGTGTCCAAAGGGAAAAAAGAAAGGATTTTACCTTATGTTTTCTTTTTTTGAATTTTTGTATGTTATAGGGCCTGGATGTTCACTATTAGGTTTTTATAACTATTGTATGAGTCATGTTTCTCCTGCTGGAAGTTCTTTTCATTTCTTGGAGCTGTGTTTTGTTTTAGGAGAAATTTCCATCCATTGTGTCTTCAAATGTTGCTTCTATAGCTCTTATACTTCTTCCTCCAGAATGATTTTGTTTGTTGTATGCCTTTTGCTGTTGTTGTTGTTGTTGTTGTCATTTCTCCATTGTCCCCCAGTTTTGGGGGTAATTCTGACTTGCCCTATCCCCTGTCTAACCCCAGATTGAAAGAACCTTTGATCATTTTTTTTTCAGTTATATTCCTGGGCTCAATGCGCTCAGTCAGCCTCACTGCCAATACTGTGCAGCTGCAGATATCTGACAATGTTTTCCAGTTTCCTCAGTTGTTTATAAATCAGCTTTGCTCACAGGTTATATTTCAAGTCACTGAGTCCATGGGACTGCCGTCTTCCACCAATGGAATCAGCTGAGTATAGATGGATGTTTTCAAATTGCAAACAGTTTGCATTCTGCTGAAGACTGTTTTCTGACAAGTGCCCTTGTGTCTTCTCTTTGTATGTTCAAGGTCTCGCCCTGAGAAGAGCACTTGTATCAGGAGTGAGGACCATCTCCTGTGTGGTAGAGCCATCTTTAACATGCTTCCAGCCTTTAGCAGGATAGAGATATGTAAACACTTGAAAGAAGCGCGTGACTCACTAATTCCCCAGATTCACCTCTTAAACTTATATTCAGTCTAGACAGTCTGTTGACTCCACCAACCATTATTATCACCTTAGGCCACTTCAATTTTCTCTTCCCTTGATTTTTCTGCCAGTGAGTGGAATCACTATTGTTTCCAGCAGCTGAGCAGGAGTTTTTGTTTTCTATGTTCTCCAAATGAAACCAGCCCCCTCTGGCAGTAAAGCTGAAACCCTCACTGCTTTTTCTATGTTGATAGACACATTGTACCTCCAGAACTCTTTTTCAGAAGGTGGGGGGAGCTTCAGAGGGCGCTGTGCATAGGAGCACCCCAGGGTAGAACATGACAGATTTCTACTGCTGCTAAATAAGGCTCAGTGGTTTCTGTGGAGTCATTTGTATTTGGTCAGATCGTTGTATTTCTTTATTCAGTGTTCAGAGTATTGAAATGCCTATTTTTATGTGCTATCCAGATTTACATTTCTTTTGGGAGAGGCTTTGCCAAGGTAACTGCTCATCTATTAATTTACAACAATGAATAGTATATTAATAAAACTTATCATCCATCCAGTTATAGTTCCAAGTATTTTATTAATTAGTCTAACTTAAAGCAATTCGTAAACTCCTTGTGCCTTTATAACTTTATGAGACTATCACTTTCAGATGCAGAAAAGGCATAGATGTCGCGTGTGTGTGTGTGTGTGTGTGTGTGTGTGTGTGCACGTGCGCACGCAAATGTATATTGATGAGTGTGTGTAAAACACTAAGAATAGAAAGATAAGGTTTGATAAACAGAAGAATGATTGAAGACTTTTTGGAGGAATAAATAAATTTTATATAGGCAAACAACATTTTGAATAGAGAATCATTGAGAAAAGAACAACATGATTTCCTTTCTCACTGCCCCATTGTCTGCCCTTGATCCCCGTTATTGCTACAGAAGATTTACGTCTGTTGGCTTAGTACCTATTTACCCACACTTAAGACATTTATACAACATATTCCCTATATTGTAACTGATAGCTGTTCATGATAGAATAAGAATAGGCAGGTATACACCAGTGACCTGTGGTTAAGCACACATCTTTAGGAGCTCACACTCTCACCTTCTGAAGTAGCAAAGTCAACAAATACGTAAGAACCACAATGAGTACCTGGATGACCACTGACATTAACTGTATCCATTATACAGGCTGGACAACTTCTTTTACATAGCCACTGTCACAGCCACACCTTCAGTATGCCTGACTCCTACTCTACTCTGCAAATTAGTCTGAGAAAAACTGTAAAAAATGTAAAAAATGGGTGCGGTGGCTTTTCAATTTTTTCTTTTGCAATACTACGTTATTTATACTTTGGGCACTGCTCATTTTTATTTTATCCAGATTAACTGAATCTAACAGGGCAAGATAAAGAAAATCACACCTTCTGTAAAATTTTGTGAATACAATCCAGCAGGGTGATTTCTTGAAAGTTTCCTAAAATTGATACCCATCAATCACACCCATACCAATCTTACTTCCCATTCCTGCTACCAGACACAAACATCCTACAGCAATTTCTATTTAGAAAGATATCAAACCATAGCCAACCTAGGAAGATCAGAATAACTGTTACCATGTGCCAAGAGCTAGAGATTTGTACCATTATATCATCTAGGACTTAGGCAAACCAGTGACATAGGACGATTTGTAAAGGAGGAGCACAGTCTCAGAACAGTAACTAATTTCCAAAGTTTATATCTGGAGAATGGGAAAATCAAGTAGTGTACCAAAGTAACCTGACTTCCGGATCCCAGCTCCTAACCATTACACTGGGATATTATCATCTCAGATGGAACCACATGGAGCTTCTATCACGTGTTTAAACAGTAGCTAAGCACCAGAAATTTCTTAGGATTTAGTCAAAGATTATCTCTCTTCAAATGATAAGCCATACGGGCAGCACAATGTCATGGAAACAGATTAATAGTCAAAGTTGAAAAGATCCCAGACCCATACTGAGGCACTTGTGCTTATTAGCTGAACAGTTTTCAACAAGTTCTTTCCTCTTTGAGCTTTTCACTCACCTACAATATTGAGGTGATAGTGATTTCTGCGGATGAAAGACCATTGTGAGATGCGAATACAGTAACATATTGAAAGCCAAGACTGAACCCCCGGTGACGCGTGATTGTTGTGGGAGGACGGTAATGGGGGAGGATGGGGAGGGAAACACCCATAAAGAAGGGAAGGCAGAGGGGTTAGAGAGATGTTGGCCTGGAAATCAGGAAAGGGAATAACAATCGAAATGTAAATAAAAAATACCCAATTTAATAAAGATGAAAAAAATAAAGTTATGTGTAAACGAGTGGTGTTCTCATTAGCATCATGTAAAATAGGTTGCACAGACACAAATCAGAATCTTGCAGTTTCTGTATTTTGCCATGCTGGAGCACATGGAGTGGGGACATGAAAATAGTAATAATCTGTATTTGTCATTGTCCTAAGGTACTTCAAGAAAGGTGAAATAAATCAGCAGCATACTTTCTCCCACATTAGTATCTGAACCAAAATTATTGCTATAACTTTTTGTGTAGCAAGCATTCTTGGGCATTTGCTTCTCTGAAAGAACACAAATTCAGATAACCTAGATAGCCTAGCAGGGAGGTAAAGCCCTGTGGCTCTTTTGCAAGAATATGAACCCAGTGATGGGCTTTTAAACTGGAAAAGGGACTTTCTATGAACTAGTAAAAAATAGAAGAGTGATCGTTTAATGCATATTTGTTAACTGATGGTTTGGTCTTGGAAACCATTAGAAGGGTGATGAAAAGGGAGGTAGCTTCTTGCTCCCAAAACTTGACAAGAAATTGCTGCAGAGAAATTAAAGTGGTTTGCTGCTTTGGAAACTGACAATGGTCAGTTTATACTTTAGATATGAAGGTTTTGAAGATTATAGCAAATAGAAATCCCATAGGATAGAGTCTAGTTGATTTATGCATTTATTGTTTATAACGTGGCTACTATGAGGGAGAAATAATTATAAGTACTGCAGAAAAAGCAAGCATTTAGCATGTGGTGCTTCTTTAAGCATCAATGACTATGAGGCAAGGAACTGGACTGTGATGAAGACTCCAAGTGTAGTCAGTGGTCCCATGCTAGATGTGGCCAGGAGAAACACAGAAGAGACAATTGCTGCTTCGTTAGCAGCTACAGGGTAACTTCATCCTTTCATTCCTCATTATACATACTGTTCACTCAATTTTCTTAAAAGAGCATGCGTGTTGAGCATGAATTTCCCATGATGAAAAAGTAAGGATAATGATCAAGGTAGTTCCGATTGTGTGTTGCTTGTGGCTATGTAAATTGGGAGAAAATGCCTTAGACATTTAGCTTCTTAAACAGGAAAATTAGCATTCACACTTGATGCTCTGTGGATTACTATGATAATTAGATTAATTTAAGAAAGTACCTGGCCCATGGGGCAGACATTATAGAACACATTAGCAATTTCAGTGATAGTAGATTTGGCGATGTTAGTAGTTGTTGGCTGTGGGAGCAGATGGTATGGGGGCTGCCGCAGTGGCATCATGGCAGTGGTAGGGCCTGTGACAGACATAGAAGTAATATTATTTGTTGTGTTGGTATTACAGTAATTACAGTGGTAAATCATCATAGTTATCACCAATTTTCTTATAATTTTCTACAATAGAGTGATGTTTATTCAGGGTATTTATTAGGAGAATATTTTGTAGAAGAGACATTCTTTGACTAATGTGATAGGGAGGTGCCCATACCTTCAATACAACTCAAATCCATAAAGAGAAAGGCGCGTTTTCTCCATTGTATTAGTAAGACTGCATCTAATACATGGGGAATTCTAGGCTCAAAATCACTTTTCTAAGAAGTTTAATAGCACCCATTAAGCAGGGTGCTCCAGACATTAGTAAGGATACCCCCAAGGAGATACTTGCCGTAAGTTCAGAACAATTGCTTAACTATAAAAAATTGAACACAGGAAATGAGGTATACATCTAGAAAGGTAAATCATGGTCCTCTTAAATTTAGAACAGTTAGTAGATGTTCCAGGATGTTCTTTAGGAATAAAGAAAAAATTGAACTGACTTTGAGAAGCAAAATTACAGAAAGAAAATATCAAAGCAAATGATTTAAAAATGAAATAGGAAAATGTATTTCAAAAGATTAGATCAGTGCCTATAAGAAAATGGTGGTTTGTATGTAATATAAGGTATTAACTGACAATGTGAACTGTGAAGTGTGAGTGTTTAGTGGAAAATACGTTTGGAAGAGCTGCTCTGGTCCTTTAGGCTTAGCTCTTATATTCCAAGAGAACACAAGCCAGACTGCAAGAGATTAATAAAAATAAAGGAGATTTATGGATAGGAAAGGCAAAGTGCAGTAGGCAAAGCAAGAGGAGCAGGGGCAAGGATGAGCAAGGCATTTTATGCATGAGTGGAAATGTCCCATTGAACCATGTCACTTTGTAAAATTAATATACATTAATAATTTCTAATGAATTTACTAATGGACAAAATGAGGGAGAATGGTGACGAAACAGATGATGCCCATGCACTGCCAAATGTTATATTAATCTTACACTTGAATAAAAGGAAAAGACTCCTTTGTTTTTGGTTTACATTGAATTTGAAATGTCTCTTGGGATTTAGCAATCAAACTTGTTTTGTTTTGTATTAGCTGTTTTCGTTGGTGATGGTGGTGATTTGGTTTAGTGTGTGTGTGATTTTGTTTCTTCGTTTGTTTGATTAGTTCTTAGTTCTTTTGGACATTTTTATTGATCAAGCAATTTATACAGGAGGATGATAAGGGGAGGAAGGGATTTGATGGAACGAGAACCCTGTGTGTCATGACATCTTTACAAGTACTGATGAATTGTGTTACTTACAACACTTAGTGTTCTCAAAGAGTATATTTAAGCTCATGAAATATTTAAACCCCCAAACTAAAACAGCCCGCACCAGGCTACAGCCAAATGAGTACATTAAAATGACCTGTTCCTTTCTATTTGCACATTGTACAGAGAGAGAGGCAAAGAGGTGGGTAAAGAGAGAACTATTTCTTCATCAGAGACAAATCCAGTTATGCACACAGTAACTACATTGCCACTTCATTGGTGAAGCCTTTAATCAAGACAGTTTCCAATATATAATGACTTCTTTTTATCACACACATAAGAATCCTAAACTATTTTTCTTTACTTCACTTAATGAACACACTAACAATATTATGTCACAATCCTAGAGTACAGATACAAAAGTACTTAATTAAAAATGTTATAGTTTTTAATTAAAAACATAAAGCATAGTAATTATTATGTTTGTGATGACTTCTTTAAATCCAAAGTTCTATTGTTATGGAGATTTAAAGAATAGAGGCTGAAGAGGAAAAATTATTCAGGGATGAGATACTATAGAATAGTGTTGTTTTTTTTTTTTTTATTTGATTGAAAGTGTAATTCAGCAGCAGTCCAGAAATTCGTTTAACAAGGACTAGGATTTTTAACTTAAAGTCTGAAAGAAGTTTGCTAATAGGAGATATTCAGGTGAGAAATAAAAACATTGATCCTCCCAAAATTAGAAACTCAGCCCAGAATATTAATAACTGTGATTTGGGGGGTAGGTTGGTTGGTAGCGTGGTTGTCTCCCAATCATAAAGATCTAAGTTCCAACCCCAAAACCCACTTTTAAAAGCTAGGCATGGTGGCAAAAGAGCAGAGACAGACGGATCCCTGGGTCTGGTTGGCTACTCAGTCTAGGCTTTTTGTTGCCTCAGTCTAGGCTGGTGAGAGATTATATCAAAAGAAAAGGTTGACGATGCCTAAGTTTCCACAGGAATGGTTAAAATAAAATAGGGTTTAAAGATGGTGAAATGGAGCAGTAGTGTTCTTTGTACTTTCTTTTCTATAGAGGTAAAACAAACAAAATCTGTCTATTATCCATCTATCTATCCATCTATCTATTATCTATCAGTTTGTCTGTCTATTTTATCTTTTACAAGTAAAAGAAGCCACCTTTTATTTCTGTCAGAACCTCAGCTCTCTGGTGCAGATGTGGGCAGGTAAAATATCGAGATACTTGGTTGGAGTTCAGGAGACAGCACTGCACTGCCACTTAGGTTCCTCCGTCCGGGAGAATCTTGTAGAGTATGGGGAAGGGAAATGGCTGAGGATACTCATAGGTTGGAAAATTATCATCTAGAAAGATCATAGGTTTCCAGGTTATAGTCTTTGGAATAGTGAGCAAAAAAAAAAAAATGTTAAATACTGAATGTTAAGGTCAGTAGATGGGGAGGACCTTAATGGTAAAAGGTCAAAGCTGGTGGAAAAATCTCAGAAATATTGAATGTGCATAAGAAAACAAAAGCACTTTTACCTAATCAGGGTTACTACCATGATAGCTCCAGAATCAATGCAAGTTTCCCAAATGTTAGGCCAGTATTCCACCCAGGAGGAAACTGGATAAGACCTGCTCATGTACCCATTCTCCTCTGTTCACTGCCATGAATCCTTTCTTGATTCCTCTGGTTAGACTCACCTGTTACTTCATCTCAATCCATGTTTTGTAAGAAAGGACAACAGTTATTGATGGCTACCCACATAAGAATGAAGAAGGTGTAAGAGTGACTCAGGCAAATTAACTCTAAACTACTTTGAAGATTACTGTGAACAAGTTTTTACTGACTGATGTTACAAATGGAGAATCTATTGGGAACAGTTTTCAGAATGTAGGCACTGACAGCCGAGTGATGAAATAGCCAGACCAGACACTAGAATATTCAGTACTAAAAGGGAAATGCAAGAATAAGTAGACAGAGTTTGGGGAAGATTTGGATGAGTTAATGTTCCAGGTAAAGAAGTTGGTGCAGTCTTGCAGTCTTTATCTGTCTTGAGTGTGTGTGTGTGTGTGTGTGTGTGTGTGTGTGTGTGTGTGTGTGTGTGTGTGTGTGTAATCTTAACTCAAATCCCCATGTTTGCATAGCAAGCACTTTACCTACTGAACCATCCTCCAACTAATTAAGCATGACTTAGACAAAGAAACTGAGTCAAAATCAAGCACCAAGGAATTTATTGCATTCTCTCCAGTGAAGGAACTGAATCTGTCTATGTTACAAATACTAGATCCTCAAGAATGTTGTACATGGTAAATAGTGGGCTAGAGGCCATTAATCGATTCTGTATTTTGTATATTGTATGTCACACTTTAACAATGTCTATTGGTTATTTTATTTATTTACATTTCCAATGTTATCCCCCTTCCCGGTTTTCCCTCTGTAAACTCTCTGTCCCACCCACCCCCTGCTTCTAATCCCCTCCACACTCCTGCCTCACCATTATGAGAACTTAAAATGGGTGTGTGTTAGTTCTCATTAAAGGATATGTTTCATGGGAATATGTGTATATCTTAAAGTCTAGTTTCTCAGTATCTGTCATTATACATGGTTCTTTACTAATAGCTAATAATTGTTCTTTGGGCAGAATTATGTTTGGTCTTAAGAGGCCCGTGATTTGACATCTCTGTTTTAGCACTTGTTAAAGTATGTGACACTGGGAGATGGAAGAATCTGTCCTTGAAGTTCAGTATGTTCTTAGCTTTAGGGAAATTTAAAAGGTGGAATTTTTTTTTAAAAAATCAAGGAAATCATTAAGATTCCAATTTAAAAAGATTAAAGCATGAAACACTTCACCTGTGCTATTCATGAAAAAAGTAACTTTTCAGGAGATAAAAATAAATCTTGAAATCAAATTATGTTATCATCCAGGCAGGTGGTTACTATAGCAGTGAAGGGGGGAAAGGCAGTAAAATTGACTAAAGATTTCCAGAGGAGACAAATTTATATAAAGCATTACAAGTTTATAAAATGATAACTTTAAGTACCAAGTTGGAATGTCAGTGAGCTGTGCGTCTTGCTCTCTCCTTATTTAAGTGACATATGAGGCCAGGAAGGCTTCCTGCCCAGAAAAGTGGTGGACAATGTGTGGCATCAAATTGGATTTTTTGGCTACCAGAGAAACCAGAGTCATCAATTAAATGGAGAAAAATAATTATCTAAAGAAGAATAAAGTTTTATCTTTGAAAATTCCATCCATGCATACATTAAAATATGATCGTATCTATTTACCATTTTACCTCCAAACTCTTCACATAGCCCTGTAATACATTTTTCTCCTAACTTATAACTTATATTCTCTCCTCTTTCTTTGTCCCTGTCTGTGTCTGTCTGTCTGTCTTTCCCCTTTGTCCTCTCTCTCTCTCTCTCTCTCTCTCTCTCTCTCTCTCTCTCTCTCTCTCTCTCTCTCTCTTCTCTCTTTCTCCTCTCTTCCTTTCTCTCTCCCTCTCTCTCTGCCCAATTAGTGCTGCCCTAGTGTATGTAGAGGTGGAGCCTCCCGAAGCACTGGAGAATGGGAAGCTATCAATGGTCACACCCACAAAGAAATATTTTCTATTCCCACCAACTATCAACTGGGAGTAGGTCCTTAGTAAAGGGAGGTGTTGTGAGTTTATGGGTGAAATAGCCCTGCTACATCATGATACAGCATCTCATAGAGTGCCTCCTCATTTTTAAGTTCTTGTACTCTTTCTGTTTTCTCTTCCCCAATGTTTCCTAAGCGTTCAGTAAAGGCTTGCTGATGAGCATGTCCCCTTTAGGGCCGTGTTCTCATAGTTTGCTATTCTTAGCAAACTTAGAAGGCACACTCTGAATTCATGGCTGACAAGTAAAAATACATACATACATACATACATACGTATGTATACGTACATACATACATACTTAGAAGACAAATTGACAACATGAGCATTAAGCAAAACAATAGCAGCTTCTAACTTTGAACTGTGACCTCTCAGCCATGGAGCTTTGATTCGATTACCTGTACCAGGCATGAAATTCCCTCTTGTGGAAAAGGCCTTAAATCCAATCAGAAAGCTGTTTCTTACCCCATAGTCATGTGAACCAATAGGCATATACTGCCTGGCTAGTAGGTAGTGCAATATAATGTGTCCACCAGGTCTTTTTTTTTCCAACCAGCAGCCTACAGAGCACATCTTAGGGCTACAAAAGGAGGAAGTCTCCCAATTGCCCTGAGAGTGATTTCTTTATGTCTTACAGCCAAAGCGTGGTGTGTATTCACCTGTAGTATTGTGTTATGGAGCTATGGTAAATGATAAATAAGGACAATGGAAGTAGCCTGTTGTGCTAAAATCATATTTTTCAAAACTAGGAAATTCTCTATATCTTATTGGTTTTCCAAAATGTCAGTCCCTTGGTTTTCTACCTTTCAAGATATAAAGAGACTATAAAGTGATGAACAGGGCCAGAGCTGGAGTAACAAAGACTCCAACCATGTAACTTTCTGTCCTCTCTGCTAGCAGACACACTATATTACTAACATGCTTAAAGATCACAGGAAATTTGACAGGTCAAGAGGAAATATATTTGTTAGAATTCTTTGCAGAACGAGAATATCATGAGTAGAAAGTTTTACATCAGAAGGGCTAGGGAGATGTGCTTGCAAATAAAATGCTATGATAGGAATATGAGGACATGAGTTCAAATCCCTCAAACACACATAGAATCAGCACAGGTCTATAATAACTGTGTTTCTATGTGGAAAAAGAAGGCCCAGTCTGGAATATCTCCTAGAAGCTTATGGGCCTGGCTTCCTGCTCCACTCAACAAGATTCTCTTTCAAACAACATAGAGGACCAATACCTGAGTTTGTCCACTGACTTCCACACATCATGCTGTGACTTACATGCCCTTAAACATTCAGGCACATGCATCATAAACACACATGCACATGCACATGCACACACAAACACACACACACACACACGTAAATAAAAATTAAAAAGTTGCATGCTGAGGCACTGATGTGAAGTAGATTGAGACCTTGGGGAGAATATCATACAACAGCGGATGTCTGTTGTATGTCCATTGCCAGGAGTGACTGAAAGCCATACTCGACATGGTTTTGATTTCTGTAAGAGGATGCTCCAGATGAACAGTGAGGTGATTCTCTGCAGCAACTCCTTGTTTCATCACCACTCAGTAAATTACCACACTCTAAATATATGTGGAACATTACTGAGTATGTGTGGAATATTCTCCCAGTCCAATTAATTGAAAGGGCTCTAAACATCCATAAAAATCAGACAAGATTTAGGAACTTCTCATTAAAATACAGCTATTCTTAGGTCTTATGTTTTATTCTTTTTATCAAAAATCTCTGCCAAGAGAATTTGTATCTTACTTTTTTCCTTAGCATTCATCAAGAGAACATAGCCATCACTCTTCTTCTAATGAGAGAATAAACATTAGAGCCTCTAAAGGAACTTGGTCCTGAATTCCCACAGTAGCTTAGTGATTCTATATATTAAAGTGTTTATGAGTTAGGGTGGAAATGTTGGTTCACCTATGCTCAAAAGCACTCACTGCTCTTCAATTTTGATGGATTCTGGTGCAGTCATGAAAATTTCTTTTTAGACCAAGATTACAACGTGGATGAAACTGTTTATCCTTAAGAGAAGAGCCTGGATATTGTCAAATTAGACAAATAACATTTCAGCATTTAATTAAAAACTAAAGATCCTTAAAGTACAAAGAAGCCAGCTGACTTGGCTTATATCACCTGTTCATGAAGCTGACTAGTGGACTTCAGAATAAAAATTCTGATGTGAATTTGTAATGAATCTTGGATCTAATATTCAGCATGCATAATCTTACAACTGTGAAGCAAAAAAAAATAAGTGCTACTATATATTCTCTGATATGCAAACCTTTAAAATATACTTCTTAAAACTACTCCTTGAAAGAATGCCTTTCGCTGTGAATCTTTGGCCATTTGCTATCAGAGGCTTATTTTCCTCTCTCTGAAGCTTTTTCCCCCTCCCCGGTATGCAGCACTTTAATAGCACGAAGAGTTTCCCTCCAGGAAACCAGTGAAGCAAAGAGAAACTTCATGGAGCCATACTGGGCAAATGAAAACATATCACATTAATTCAGCCTCCTCCTGGTGCCTCCTTCTATCAACTATGAAAGATGAAAAATTAAACAAAACGTCAGACAGAAGAATATGTATACATGGCGTCTTGAGAGATTTTTTTTTTCTTTTACATGTGCTCAACCAAACCCTTCCTAAGCAGCTGAAGCTTTCTGACATCACAAAGCCCTTTTCTGTGAGTCACTGAATTGCTGAAGCCCAGAAAATCTAATTTACTTTAGGTCTGTTTGATAATGTAATAACACAGTAAAATGTGATTCACCAATTAGCTCATGTAATTGAATAATCAAAAACATGCTCCGAGTAAGTCACTGAGGCATAGTCCATCACCCTCATGGTTCTATATTTTTCTGATTACAAATGCAGGTACATCTTCCATCAATGATGCTTCTCATGAATGAGAATTAACAAATATCTGTGGTTGTAGATTAGTAGAGTACTTAGCTTCATTATTCATTGGTTTCTCTTTGCTGTTCCATCAGCTCTCTGTTGATCAAGTTCTACATCGGCTAAAGGGACTGGCTATCCAGCCCTTGCCTCTATAGAGCTCTTAGGCTCATGTACTATTTTTAAACAGCATAGGGATGGAACCAAACCGATGTTAACACCTTAAAGAAATCACAATTTTGTGGTTGGAAAACTGTCTCTCTGGCTGATTCCTAAATTCTAATGGTACTGCTGAGATATATTTTGGCAGGAAAAAAAAGCAATAGACAATTAAAGAGGTTTTTCTCTGAAACTTTAATTGGGTAAGAGGAAATCTATAATAGATAAAGATAGGAATTAGATGTTCGGCAAATTGTTTTACAGCATTTCCTCATAACTCGCTATGCATATCTGTTGAAATGTAGGTGCCTGGCTATAATCAAAATGCATTTCCCTTTGTAAATTCAAGGCAACTAAAGGGTTGTTTAGGTTGTTCAAACAATTTCTAAGGAGGAATTTCAAAATGCGTCCTACTTTATTTATTTATTCCTTCTAAGTATTTGAGCATGCTTTCATGGTCCATGGCTTCCCAACAAGCAAAGTAAAGAGTAATTGGAATACGTTACTTGAAATTGAGTCAGTAAAAACATGGAATTTCTTAGCTGACTTGGTTATTATTTAAATGTAGTTTTGCTCCTCGAGAGAAAGAAGAAAGAGGAGGAGAAGGGAGAAAAAGGAGAGGGCAGAAGAGGAATAGAGTAGAGGAGGAGGAGCTGGGGAGAGGAGGAGAAAGGTCACATGAAGCTTTGCACTGCCTTTTTAAAGGTCATTCTTCAGCTTTTTAAAAAAATATTAGTCATTCCATTCATTTACATCTCAAATAATATCCCACTTCCAGGTTACCCCCTCCACCAAGCCCCCACCCCATGATATCCCTCTTACTGGTTACCCCTCATACTTTAACTTTTATCCATGAGGTTTAAGCTGATATTAGCAAGCAGTCTCCTTTGTGATTATATCATTAGCCTTAGATGGTTTGTTGTTCCATAAACTCACAATGCACGTTTTCTATTGCTCCCTCACATAAAAAAGCAACAAATAATAACATTCTTAAGAAATGGAATCATCATTAATTATTTTTGTAACACTTCATTTTATTTGTGACAAATGTAATCAAAAGCAAATCATGAAGGATCTCTTCTGGAAGGACAGGTGCCTGTCACCACCCCTAGAGTTCCCTGTCACTTTTACGTGTAGAATATTATACTAAAAATGCATTACTAATTCTCACCCTTTTTATCTCCCTATTCATAGGTCAATGGAACAGAAATTGAATATGAGTTTGAAGAAATTACATTGGAGAGGGTAAGAAAAATTTTAAATCCTTACCTTTGCATTCTACCTTGTAGATCCGAATTTGTTGTCTTGTGAAAATGCCAAATTGTATGTCTTAACCCAAAGCGCCATGCCAGATTGACAGGAAGATTCTTAGTGAAATGCTTGCAGTCAAGAGCACTGGGAGTAAAGAGTGAATAAGCACAGCGTTCAATTTGTACATCAAGTGGCCAGGATTTGGGGAAAGGAATGGGCAAGGCACAAATGTCCCAGGAGCTACACTGAATGTTTTGTTATTAATGATTTGGCTATATGTTTTCATGGATGTTGTAATCTGATGATTACACATCCTCTATTTCACTAACAAAAGGGATAATACACTTAAAACCCATCCACAAAGTCAGATGCACACATTCCTGTAGAGCTCTGAAAAATATGTGTGAAAGACCTTGCCAGTGACTTCTGACAAATAAACTCTGCCTCACAGCCCTAAAGTATTTACATATTTTACAAAACACAAAAGGAATGTCAAAGGCCAACTAGGAAAAGCCAACATCAGAAAGCAATAACGGGACACTTATATCTTTCTAAAGCATAAAACTGCTTACTTACCCTCATTAGGAAATGCAGACAGGAGCAAGAATAGTTAGGGACCTAATTGGCAAATATTTCAAAGGAGTCTTAATATCCAGTGACAACGACCAGTCCTGAAAATGAGTAAATTTGGAAATAAGGATCAAAAACTTTGGTAAAAAAGCATAGCATTACCACATTTACCTCCATAAGAATAGACAAATGAATATCCTAGTAAGAGCACCAGTGGAAGGGGGAAGCCCTGGGTCCTGCTAAGACTGAACCCCAGTGAACTAGACTGTTGGGGGAGGGCGGCAATGGGGGAGGGGGGGAGGGGAACACCCATAAGGAAGGGGGGAAGGGGGTGTTTGCCCGGAAACCGGGAAAGGGAATAACACTCGAAATGTATATAAGAAATATTCAAGTTAATAAAAAAAAAATAGACAAATTTCAAAGCTGCTCATATTTATACTGTTTAAAACAATGAAGATTTAAAATTACTTGTACTGCTTCACTATATGACCACATACTATTAATCATATTAAATTTAAATACTGTTTCTAACAGTGAAGGCTTAAAAATATGTTTACTATGTCATTATATATCCATATACTATTAATCACATTAAATTTAAATACAATTAAATGTTAAATTATACTTCAATATCGTTTTAGAATGCTTTGTAATTGCAAGAGTACAAAGCATATCTTATATTAAACAACTTAAAAATTATTGTTAATGAAGTTTTGTGATATAATAACATATTAAATAAATCAAACTCAATAAAACTCTTTAACTTTACATTTCCAAAAGTTTCAATAAAAGTAAAAATGTTTTGAAGTGTCCTTTTCTTTGAAACATAAAAGAATATGCCATCTTTGCCCCAACATAGGGCGATGCTAGGGCAGTGAGGTAGGAGTCAGTGGGTGAATGGGCAGCACCCTCATATAGGAAGGGGAGGGGGATTGCAGAGGGGAAACCAGGATGGGGGAAACACTTGAAATGCAAACAGATAAGATAACTAATAAAAAATAAAAAAGAGAAAAGAGAGAAAAAGTTAAACATTAGGAGATAATGGTGAACTACCACAGTCTGGCTGAAGCTTCTCACCAGCTGAGAATCAAGGACTCCAGCACAATCTATAATATTGTTTGTGAGGGTTACTGACAGACATTAGCAAGCAATTTGCTTTGTAAATAGAGAATCACTCTTAGATTATTTGTTATTTGTCAACTAAAAATGCATATTTTGTATGGTGCTCTCATACAAAAAGCAAATTATAGCACTCTAAGGGATGGAATCATTGTTGATTATTTTTGTAGCGTCACATTTCATTCCAGCAAAACCATAATCCTAAACTCAAACATGAAAGAAATGTTTAGGAATGGCAGGTATGTGGCGGCAATATGGTTTGTGAGATATAATACAAAATTAAAATGGTGAGCCTTCTAAACCCCGAACATATGCAACTAAACTGGTCTCGCTGTATACTTAATTCTCTCCCCAAGTTCTCCTTTTTGTTTCACTTTTTTTATTGGATATTTGATGTATCTACATTTCAAATGTTATTCCCCCTCCCCCACCTCCTCCCCTGCTTCTATGAAGATGTTCCCACTCCCACCCATTCACTTCCACCTCAACATCCTGGAATTCCCCTACACTGGGGAAAGGAACCTTCACAGGACCAAGGACTTCTATAGATGCCAGACAATGCCATCCTCTGCTACATAAGCCTCTGGGGTCATGGGTCCCTCCACCTGTGTTCTTTGGTTAGAGGTCTAGTCCTCGGGAGTTCTGAGGTGTCTGGTTGGTTGACATTGTTGTTCTTCCTATGGGACTGCAAACCACTTCAGCTCCTTTAGTCCTTTCTCTAACTTCTCCATCGGGGTCCCTGTGCTCAGTCCTTTGGTTAGCTGCAAGCATCCTCATCTGTATCAGTAAGGCTCTGTCAGCAAGTACTTCTTGGCATCAGCAATAGTGACTGGTTTTGGTGGCTGTATATGGGATGGATCCCCAGGTGGGGCAGTCTCTGGATGGCCTTTCCTTCAGTTTCTGCTCCACTCTTTGTCCCTGTATTTCCTCCTGTGAGTATTTTGTTCCCCTTCTAAGAATAACTGAAGCACCCACATTTTGGTCTTCCTTCTTCTTGAGCTTCATATGGTCTGTGAATCGTTTCTTGGATTATCAGAGCATTTGGGCTATATCCACTTATCAGTGAGTGAATACCATGTGTATTCTTTTGTGACTGGGTTACCTCACTCAGGATATTTTTTAGTTCTATCCATTTGCCAAAGAATTTCATGAAGTCACTTTTAATAGTTGGGTGCACACATCTGCATCTGACTCTTTCAGCTGCCTATTTGGTCTTTTGGAGGGCAATCTTTATAGGTCCCTTTTTATGAGCACCCCATAGCCTCAGTAATGGCGTTAGGTCTTAGGGCCTCCCCTTGAGCTGGATCATGCTTTGGGCCTGTTGCTGGGCCTTCTTTTCCTCAGGCTCTTCTCCATTTCCATCCCTGCATTTCTTTCAGACAGGAAGAATTATGGGTCAGAATTTTGATTATGGGATAGCAACTCCATTCCTCACTTGATGCCCTGTCTCTCTGCTGGAGGAGAGCTCAAGTTTCCTCTCTCCACTGTAGGGCATTTCATCTAGGATCCCCCTTTGAGTCATGAGAGTCTCTTACTTGCCAAGATTCTGGTACATTCTGGAGTGTCCTCCCAACCTCTTTCTTCCTGGCGTTGCCTGTTTCCATTCTTTCTGCTGGCCCTTAGGGCCTCAGTTCTTTTCCCACACGCAACACTAGATCATGTTCCCCTCTCCCCAAATCCTCATCCCCTTTCCCTCCTCTATCCCCCCTTCTTCCTCTCTTAAGATTGCTTTCTTCTCCCTCCCAAGTGGGACTGACGTGTCCTCATTTGGGCCCTTCAGCTTGTTGACCTTTTTGAATTCTGTAGACTATATCTTGGGTATTCTGCACTTTTTCGGGGGTGGAGGCTAATATCCACTTATTATTTGAGCACATACTGTGCATGTCCTTTTGTGTCTGAGTTACCTTACTCATGATGATATTTTCTATGCCCATCCATTTGTCTGCAAAACTCAAGATAGCCTCATTCATAGTAGCTGAGTAGTATACCATTGTGTAAATGAACCACATTTTCTGTATCCATTCTTCTATTGTGGTACATCTGGATTGTTTCTTTGGGGTATATTCCCAAGTGGTATTTCTGAGTCTTTAAGTAGGTCTATTTCCAATTTTCTGAGGAATCTCCAAATTGATTTCCAGAGTGGTTGTACCAGTTTGCAATCCCACCAGCAATGGAGTAGTGTTCCTTATTCTCCATATCTTTGCCAAGATGTGTTGTCACCCGAGTTTTTGATCTTAGCCATTCTAACTGGTATAAAGTGGAATCACAGGGTCATTTTTATTTGCATTTCTCTGATCACTAAGGTCTTTGAACATTTCTTTGGGTGCTTCTCAGTCATTTGAGATTCCTCTGTTGTAAATTCTCAGTTTAGTTCTATGCCCCATTTTTTGATTGGGTTGTTTGGTTTTGGGGTGGTTAGCTTCTTGAGTTCTTTATACGTATGCTATGGACTTTAGTCCTCTATCAGATGTAGAGTTAGTGAATATTTTTTTCCTGTAAGTCACAGATTTGCCTTATTGACTATGCTCTTTGCCTTACAGAAGCTTTCCAGTTTTATGAGGTCCCATTTATCAATTCCTGATCTTAGAGCATGAGCCATTGGAGTTCTACTTAGGAAATTTCCCCCTGTGGAAATGAGTTCAAGGCTCTTTCCCACTTTATCATGTATTAGGTTCAGTGTATTTGGTTTTATATTGAGGTCTTTGATACACTTGGACTTGAGCTTTGTGTATGGTGACAAATATGGGTCTAAGGGCCTTTTAAAATTTATATTTCCTCTTTAATTTCTTGCTATTCATGAGTCAACGGATTTTTCATTTAAGTTTAATTTTTATTGAGTGTGAGTAGTCTTAAAGAAATTTACATAGGATGTTAATTGTTTGCCAGATGGAGTCTTTAAAACGTCCATTATGGACTTTGATAAAATTTTAATAGCATGCTAAATAGAGAAAGTGAAATTAGAGGAAATTAGCTCAGATGAGAGAGAGAAAAAGAAAAACTACATACATTTGTAAATCCTACCCTCCTCTCCAGAGCTGGCAATGTGATTAGTAAGGTACATGCAAAATATAAGTTTGCAGTCCATCTAATTCTAGGGCCTGTGCAACTGAGCAAGTCTTACTGTGTTCTTCATTCTTCTTCCTTCCCCTACTCACTATACATACATCTTTAAGAGATCACTGTTTTATTAGCTTAGTGTATAGGTCAGCAGATAACTAGAGGCCAATATCAAGTGGGGGGGAGAGAGAGAGAGAGAGAGAGAGAGAGAGAGAAAACCATTCATGCTCAAGGCATATAAAAAGCAGGTTCAAGACTGAATTCTCTTAGGTACTTATTTCCTACTCCTAAGCTCCTAAGCATGCACACCTGTTCCCTGTCTCCATGTCCTGGGACTTCCAACCATACATCAAACTTGTCACTTCCATTAAGGGGACACCCGCCATGCTTCATCTTCTCCAGAGTTCTCCCACACTTCCAACAATCTTCATTAATTTCATGGTTTCCCCCTAGTTTTCATCCTTTATGTGTGCCATTCCCTTACATACTAAGTGTAGCCTAGTCCAGCATTTTCAATTTCCATCTCATACATTCTTTGCATACATTTTTGCACTTATCTGATTTGTTCTATGCACTGAAATCTCAGCTCTAATAACTGGTCATTAAACCTCCCTTTATTCATTCCACACCAGCACCTGAGCTGTGGGTCATGGCCAAGAAAATACCCAGTTTATGTTAAGTTCTTAACCATTGACCCAGGACTCTCAAAACTCTCCTGAAAATGCTTAAATATTTCTCTACAAGAATCACTTTCTCCTTCTCTGAGAAAACTTTCACATTCCATGACATCTTCAAATCTCTAAAGCCCTCTCTTCCTCATGGTTACTGTCAACTGATAACTGCCCTCTATGTATCCATGAATAAAAGATAAGAAATGATTTCATGATATCATTTTTTCTCAGGCCATGTGACAATGAACTTTTGCCAGAAAGTGAAAGAATTTTTTCTGTTTCTTTTCTAGGACAGTCCTTAGTTGGTGAGCTGGATTTCCTAACCTCTTATTAATTTAAAGAATTTGCTTCTATACTGATCATATGTTCTTCTGCATTTTCCATTCCTCTATGTTTTCCCTTTGATATGGACGTTGCATAATATCTCTTATTAATGGAACAACATCACTGGACCAAATATACCCTTGCCATATTATCCATACATTGCCACATTACACTATTTTTCTTGTAGGACAAATGTATACTTTTATTTACTATACTTTATTAGCCCATTTTCTTTTTTCTTGTATTTGTTGGTTTTTTTTCTTTTGAGGTAAAGTCTCACTTTTCTGACCTAGCACTTGCATTGCAGAGAGGATGAGCTCAATCCTGCAAAAATCTTCCTGCCTCCCAAGGGCCGAAAGTACAGGTATGTGGTATGATAAAATGCATACCTCTTACTTCATTCTAACCTGCCTATGGAGTGCCCTCCACACACAATTTAAAACCATCTCTGTCACAGTTACGAAGGTTTCTGTCTTGCCCAATCACAGCATCAGTTCCCCGTCCTAACTAATTTGTCAAGAACATTTGGCGTATCTGTTTAGCTGTCACTGGGTCATCAAAGATATCTTTTTTTTAGACCTTTAAAACATAATATTTTTCTGTGCTCTTCTTACTTATGCTAGCTGCCCAATTGTGTTTTCCTTGTTATTGTTCCTGTGAATGTTGTGTTATTTCAGAAATCAATTGAAAATACCTCTTCACCAGCTCTCCTTTCTTCTAGAGTGCCAAATCTCATCCAGATCCACACCTTAACCTCCCCAGTTGACTACCCTCCTGAGTCTCAAGCTGTGACCTTGTTCCTCAGCTCTTGTGTACGGCTAACTGTCAATCTCACGTATTTGCTTAAATACCAAGGGGTCCCTTCCCGTGGGCTCCCTCCCCTCTGCCCAAAGCTGCTTCTCTTCTGACAGTCCCTGTCTGAGCTCTGTCCCTTATTATCCAGTCAGAATTACCTCCGAAGTATCATTTATTTATTTTCTTCAAGATCTATGAGCAGGATTGCATATATGTCAACCTGTTTTATTACTTACTAAAGCAATCTCGCCCATGCCTGGACCACTCTAGTAGCCTGCTCCACTGCTCTCCAGGAAATTAGGGTAGTAGTTTTCAGAATATAATCCAGACTGCACCACTTTTATTATTAAAAGCAAAGCAGAACAAAAACTGAAACTCCCAAAGGATGAGAATTGCACATAACATCATTAGCCATAAAGCTTTACCAAGCATTACCAGACATTTTCTCTGATCCTCTCTCTTCACACATCTTGTTGCATCGGCACTGACACTCTTGGGATTCCTCAAAAATATCTATGCTTTTCTCACCTCAAAGGCCTCACTAACAGCTATTCCTTCCACTTGGAGAAATCTTCCTTTACATGCTTGCATTCCCATATATATATGAAATGTTCTCACTGTAATCTCATCTAGAAAAATCATTCCTGTCTACATCATTTACATTAGTACCAAATTTTATCATTCTTTATTCCACGTCACAGATTTATCATTGTTTAATTATACTTATTAATATCTAGTATATGTTCTTTTTCCACATTGTTAATACTCACCTCTTTCAGAATATATGCTATTCCTACATAGTCAATTCTGTATCTCATTTACCTAAAATAATCTGTACACTGTAGTAGTAATCAGAAAAGGTATGTGAGTTGCTTGTGCCTCTGTTATTGGAAGGACAGTGAAGGTGTTGCATGGAGAAAATCGGTTTTAAAGTACTCACTCTAATACTTGATGTTCAGATGACATTGGACCACAGTTTTCATATTAGGGGATGAACGTAAAGTCTTTGTAATTATCTCAGATGACCCTTGAAAATGAATTAATCAATGTAAAGGTTTATATTTTTTTTGATGTGTTTATTTATAATACACTATAGCTGTCTTCAGACCCACCAGAAGAGGGCATCAGATCTCATTAAGATGGTTGTGAGCCACCATGTGGGTGCTGGGATTTGAACTCAGGACCTCTGGAAGAGCAGTCAGTGCTTTTAACCACTGAGCCATCTCTCCAGCCCAATGTAAAGGTTTATAATATCATTCAAATATATTCTTAATATCTTATTTTATTAATATATCAGTTGTCAGAAGTATACCATTACTCTTGAAAAACCTTATATTTAAAAGGATCCCAGGGCAAGAGAGACTTCTTGGTATTTAATTAAAGTACTTGCAAGACAAGCTTTAACATGAGCCTTCAGATCACCGAAACCCACTTAAATGCCAGGTGAGCATGGCAGCCTACCTGAATTTCCAGCCTTATGCAACAGATGGGTGATCCCCCAGATGGGCAGGCTTTCTGTCGAGATTAGCCACATCAGGTGAGTTCAATCTCTCAATGATTCTGAGATGTTAACAGAATGAATAAAGTGGAAATGACTAAGGATCATCTCAGAATTCAATCTTGGGCTTCTTACATACATATCACATACATGAATATGGAAAAAGAAAGAAGACAAACAGCCTCTAAGTCTTAATGGGCAGTTTACAAGAGATGAACAGGAAGTTCTTCTATAACCTACTTTTCCCTTACTGTTTTTGTTGTTAGATGTCAGTCATCCAAAGGTAAAAGAAAAATAATCACAGCCCTATTTGAACTTACAGTTTGTATATTTCCGTTTAATCCCTATAACATTAATTAAATGCTAAACTGGTCCCATTTAATAATATATTTATAAAGTATATCTTATGAACTCCATCTATACTTGCTAAGAGTCTGTGTTACAGAGAATAAATAACTCATCAAAATCTTCAGGGAAAGTCATGCATTAGAAAGGAGTAGATTATGACCAGCTCTGTTACACTGAGTTAGTGTCCCCTTGAAGGGTAGCTTAAATACTTTCTTTCTCTCCCAAGAAGCTTAGCTTGGCTTTTCCTCTTGACCAATGTTCTTCACAAACACAGGTCTTGAACTTAAATTAAACAGTGAACAGAATCTGTCTCTCTCACTGCCCTAGGTTTTACCTTGTGTAGAGTAATTTGTTACAGTGTTTCTACTTACCATGTCATGAGACACGAAACAGCAAAACCAGTGGGCAATTTGAAGGCCAATTGATAACTCATTCTCTACTCGAGAGTTGCTGGATGCATTAGCCATGTGCTAAGCATAGTAAACCCTATGAAGATCTTTCATGCATCCATTTGTCAAGCTTTTACTAAATGTGAGTAATGGACAAAGTCTGTAGTGCATGGTACTAGAGAAGAGTAAAAGTAACCATAAAGAACAGAATGTTATGGACATCTGGTCCCCAAAAAAGAATAGTTCTATGACACCTTACACTTTAGCTGGACCATGGGCAATGGGAGGAGAGTAAGAATATAGCAAGAAGCAGAAAGAGAAAGCCTTTCAGACACGAATAGCAAACAGCTATTCAAAGGCCCCCAGAATTTGGCCAATAGTGAATGAATAGTAGACCGCTTCAGTGTACTAGAAATTATAGAACCAGGTGGGTGGTGGTGGCCCGTGCCTCGAATCCTAGCACTCAGGAAGCAGAAGAGATGGATCAGTGTGAGTTCTAGGTCAGCTCAGTCTATAGAATGAGATCCAGGACAGACACACAGGGCTTCACAGATAAACCCTATCTAAGGTGGAAAAAAGTACACAACTGATCTCTATTATTTTAGGGTGGAACAGAGGAGTCAAAGATGCCAACAGTCTAAGAGAACAAATCCCTGTCACTAACAAACACTCAGCAGGGGCACCTGTTACCTCTCAAGCCTTACTGATGCCCAGGGTTACCTGTCACATTAGATGAGTAACTACCATGCCTCTGAGTGGTTTGTCAGTATTCTGTACATGAGGCTAACAGACTGTGAATTCCTGGTATGATTTACACCATAAGAAGCTATTTCCCTTGTGTGGATAATAGATTCAGCATGCCTGAGAAACCTTGATGAAAATGCATGACTGCGGTTGAACAGAGATAAGAAATACATGTCTGGTGCCTCCTATAACTCCACTCTGTCCTTAACAAGAGATGGATATTCTTTTCAACCAGTAAGATTATCAAAGATTGCAGCCATTTCTTAAAGTATAGATACATGCCTTTTCTTGGTGGTTACTTTAGCCATAAATAAATTTATAAGGGAGAAATAAGTAACTAACATATTGAGTCCCAAAATTTCTCACAGTTGAAGTCCAGTTTGGGTACAAAGTGAGTTACATGGGAATTTTGAAAATAGTTCTCATGAAATAACAGATTACCAATTTTGGATAGTAGATTATTTCCTCAAATAAAGCCCATTGTATGTTCAATTATGGTGTAGCTTTTCAATATGCTTGAAACAGATGCATACAAACACACACACACACACACACATACGCACACTCACACACACACTCACAGACACACACAGTGTGAATATAACAAATATGTGTGTTATATGCACGTATATCACTCAAATATAGACGTTTATTTAGACACAAACAAAAGAAAAGTGGGTTTCAATAAGTTTTATTAGCTTTGAATGAAAATATAACAAGATTTAAGGAATAAAAGCAAGTCTCTAAAAGCAGTGTGAGGAAAGACAGTCTGGAATTTCTATGAATCCAAGATCAGCCACTTCCTGTGTGACCTTAAGCAAATTAGTCAAGCTATTAAGGTCTCATGTTTCTTCACTGAATACGGTTGACTGATACTTACATATATCTATATGTGTAAGTTATCTAAAAGAATTCCAAATATGTTATCTGTTATTATAAAGTATACATCACAATTTTCTATGCTTTGTATATTTAAGACATGCAAATATTGCCATAGCTTCAGACATGAAGTACAGGGTCAAATAGTAAAATATTCTTAACTTATCTCCCTACCCTTCGCTCCTCTCATATCTCTCTCTCTCTCTCTCTCTCTCTCTCTCTCTCCCTCTCTCTCTGTATGTGTGTGTGTGTGTGTGTGTGTGTGTGTGTATCTATGTCTGTGTGATGTGTCTTTGTGTTTACATCAATATTTGTGGTGAATGACAAGTTTCTTCCTTGCACTGTAAAACATGTCTGGACAATCATCAATACATTCTATGTATATGTTCACTTCATGAATACAGTTGAAAACTGAGTTTGTATCCTTAACTAGTAGACTAATCTAGCATTGTCTGCGTCTCTTTCCTTTTTGATAACTCAGAGGCTGCAGTTCCAAGCTGTACAACCGCTTATGCTTTCATTTCCACTCTCTAACATCCTGAGATTCTAATGAACTATGACATTTGCTCCAGACTCTGACATCTTTATAAAATGGTTTGTTTCAATGGCCCTGACTTCAGTCTTTGCCATAGGAAACAGCCCCTGTTTTGTCTGTGTGTTAGATCCACTTCCCCTTGGAGGAACACTCTCCTTCTTTATAGAAATATATGTCTCTCCATGACAACATGTGACTCTGAGGAAGAATGCAAATCTCAGCACCCTGCTCATGTCATTGATTGATGTAGAGCTCAATCTGATATATATACAGAAAAAGATAACTACCATGTACCCAGCCCAAGGTGAAGGCATAAGAACCTCCAGGTATATCAAGGGAAATTTTTCATTTTAAAGTCCCGTATGGGAAGTTGGTATATAATTTAGAGACTGACACCTGGGTAACACAAGCCCATCAAAATGTCTCTCAGGGGTTTCTACATTGGACTATGGGACAGGGAAGAATAGTATTCCAAGCACTTGAAGTATGAGATTGGAAACAGAAGAGTGGCTACCAGATGGATTTCTTGCTGAAGATTCCTGAGACTATCGTCCAATACATTAAAACTTCATGCAGAAAGAGCGAGAGTCAGAAGATTCAAGAGATCATAGCAGAAAGCCCCTTCTCATGAAGAGCCAGCCATTCTTTAGGTTCAACCAAGTGCCAAGGCTCATCCATGATTCTTTCCTTTCATTCTTATATCCAGACCAGTTCAAAGCAGTCATTCATAATGTGCACACAATGACTGTATAGATATGCTAAAGTGTATTTTACTTATTACTATATTGAAATCATACAGTAGATCATGTCCTAGGCTTACATGGCCACAGGCTGCTATAATTTGAACACTGGGTACTCACCAAATGTGAAATGCTTAGCTCTCCTGGGGGCACCAAGGGGAAAAGGTAGAATCTATTAAGAAGGTAGAACCCAGTTGAAATCCCTTAAGTCATGGAGTGTGCTCTCCAAATGTACTTCACAAGTAACTTCTTGATAGTTCTTGTTCCAATCTTTACAAGGAGGGAAGCTGTTCTTGCTTTCTGTTCTCTCTGGGACGGATAGAGCTATTGCTTTTATGTCACTCCTACCATCAAACATCACTGTCTACTGCTCTCACGAGAAGCCACGTACCCATTTTGTTCAATCTTCCCTCAAAAACTTTGAGTTAAATTGGTCTGTTCTAGTTCTAATTTAGTTATCCCAGGTATTTTATTATAGTGACGCAAACCTGACTGGTACACTGTCTGACAGAATTTTCCTGTTTTCTACATGATAATCAGACCTCTTACTACTGAGGAGAGATGGTTTTAAAAAAAAAAGTTTTTAAAGTAGAAATATTCTTGACAGGCTATAAGCCACTTAGTACATTCGCCATTAAAACAACCTGTTACTGTTTTCCTTCTTTCAATAATAAAAGAACAGTTTTTCAAAATGACAGGCAGAAGGATGGCTAGTGACAGGTCTGTGGATTTAGGTCTCTATTATCTAAAAAGCCACTGATTTAAGAGCCAACAGACTTTCATTTGTGTAGAAAGCCTTTCACTGTATTAACCATAGGACTCAGTTGTCAAGGAAAAATGGTAGAACTCAAGTTTCTAGCCATCTGCAGAGTCGTTAATCTAACTTTTCTTTGGATGTAAGCGTCAAAGTCTCAGGACCAGGACGTGCCTGGTAAACATACTTCAAAGGGCATATTTAGATTAATTAGCACAAGAGCTTTAAGCAAAACCTCAGCTGCTGACTTCAACAATTTCCTTTTTCTTTTACCCCAGCAGCTTCCAGCTGAGTCATCTTCCTTTTCTGAATTTTAAATCCTATTACCAGAATATTAATTAACACTGTCTGTCCATTCATGGGCCTGACCCTTAGTGCCCTTGCCTCATCTATACTGACCCATAGAGTTTCTTGCGGGAGTGCCTTGTGATAGCCTTCTTTCATACGGGTCTTGACTTTTCACTGGTTTATCCATAATGATACTTCCTACATGAATGGCTTTTAGGAAAAAGATATCTGTATTTATAAAATTTTCTTAGTCTGCTTGCAGTTGATGTAACAGAATGCCATAGATTGGGAAATGTATGAGGAAACGACTCATTTGCTTCAATCCTGGAGCCTGGAAAGTCCAGGAGAACGATGCCAGTGTCTGGCAAGAGTTAAGGGCTGCTTCTTAATATTGCAGAAGAGCAAACAAGCATGCCCTATATCCACTCCTTAAGTAAGGGCTCTGCTCCTATGACAACGATGCCAATCCACTCATGAGGACAGTGCCCTCACAAACTGCCATTGCTTTAAAGTCTCCCCTCTCAATACTGGAACAATGCCAGTTAAATTTCAACCTGAGTTTTACGGATGCTATGAAAACCACAGCAGAAGAGGTGCGTAGAAAAGAAAGGTCTCTATAATGACCAAAATGAACCTTGTAATCTGAGGGAACTATGACATTTCTGAATAAAGCATAGATGGTTTATAAGGTTAGACTGTGTGTGTGTGCCCTGGGTATTTAGGACTGTGACTGAAACTGGAAAATCTTGAAAAGAGCAAAGGTCCAAGGAGCTGGTTGGAAGGATACCGAGCAGGCGTACCTGACTTACTCAATTTTAGATCCTGAAAAATGACACTCAGGAATGTGCCACTGACAACTGTGTGAAGCCTATCTAGTATGGCTAAATCTTCCTCTAGTTCAACTGTCTGGCTAACAGGAAAGATAAGCTACCATTTTTTTAATACTTGCCACAAGACTAGGCTAGCAGACATATAACCAGCAATTCTTAGCACTTTCCTTCCTCACTTTTCCAACATATCTACAACTATTTCATAATTCTATGAAGTAGTTCAGTGACTAAAAAATCTGCATATTACTTGGTCATTTCTCCTCATAGGAAGTTACATTGGCACCCATCACCTTTTTCCAAATTGACCTGTGAGCCTCCAAGTTTGTACTCTAATCCTTTGCACCGGACTTTTGTTGCTTGTATACCTGTTGATTTCATACCATATTCTAAACTGTCCTTAGAATTCGCTACAGATGGCTGCCCTCCCTCCCATGACCTAGTATTGTGAACTCCAGGAGCGAGCCCTGCTCTGGTCGTTCTGCTGCTAACACATCAGTACGTTCCTGGACATCTTGGAAGTAGATGTCCGGTTTCATCAGGGGTGAATCTATAACTCTTCTTAGAATTCTGAGACAGAAGTCTCTCACATTCCAGAAAACAAGGAGGCTTCTGCATAGGAGAGCAGCTGGAAGCCATTTTGTGACTGGAGAGACTCCCTGCTTCCAAAAGAACCCAGCATTTTAGATGACAGAGTAAATAAATGGGAAAGAAAACAGTCTTGGTTACATCTTGTGACCATGAACAGACCAGCCCTGAAAACCTCGGTCTGAATTTTTGTTACAGGAAATAATCCATACCCATCATTCTGTTTTATCTGTTTGAATGGGGCCTTGTGTTGTCTTTAAGGAAAACAAACTCTAAATGCTGTAGGTGATTATAAAAAACCCCAAGGAATTTGCTTAGGACCCTGATAATTGTGCCTCAAAAATTCCTCCTTGAGAGCTGTCTTCTTTCCTATCTCATTTCATGGAATGAGATCCTCTCTCCACAGGTCCAGCCACCCATGTGGTAAATGCCATCCAGATGCTCTCCTTCCAAGAGCCTTTTGGCCTTTGCAGAGAACTCCTCCCTTTCCCTTCTCTGCAGACCTCTTCCTTTTTCCAAAGTTCTGTTGCTGAGTCCATAGCTGCTTCATCCTACCTAACACCAAACAGCAAACACCTGTTTCATTGGAGAGAATGGAAAGAGGGCAGAGAGCACAGGAAGAAAGAAAAGTTCTGCTATCTAAATATAGTGTCCTTTCATACAGAAATGTGTAGTAGAAATGCCCGTGACCCAGGATAATAGCAAGGATTCAGTACTGTTCTTTGCTTACAGTCATTACAACTGCCACTAGGAACTTAGGTTTCCAGAGGTTAGTAATGAGTTCAAGGTCATAAGAGGACAACAGAAGTCCTTTTTCTTTTGAATATATTAGTATCTTAATATTCAATTGTGGTAACTAAAATATGACTTATTAAAGCCATTATAACCAATGGGCTTATGTCACTCTATATGTGACCAGTGTTTAAATAAATCTTTTGAGGAGATGCCTGCAACCACTGATACAGAATTTCCTTCCAAAGTTCCTATTCACTTTGATTTTACCAGAACTAAAGGGAAATTGGGAGATTAAATTTTCAAGTCCCTAAAGAGCCAAAAGGGTTCTTGCTTTAATCTTTCTCCCTTTGTAATTTGTATCTTGCTGTTTTCATTCACTAGTATGCTAATAAGAGGTACAGAAAAAAACATTTTTTCTCTCAAAATAATGTGTATACATAGTTAACATATAATACATAAGCATACATTTGTGAATATAGGTAAGAACCTATATTCATACATAAACATTTCATTCATATATTTAATACATATTTTTGTTAAAATTTTTAATTATTTTCCATCTTTATTAAATTGGGTATTTCTTATTTACATTTCAAACGTTATTCCCTTTCCCGGTTTCCAGGTCAACATCTCCCTAACACCTACCCCTCCACTTCTATATGACTGTGCCCCTCCCCATCCTGCCCCCATTACCGACCTCCCCGCAAGTCTCCCGTTCATTGGGGTCCAGCCTTGTCAGGACCAAGGGTTTCCCCTCCCACTAGGGCCCTTTACAGGCTATTCATTGCTACCTATGCAGTTGGAGTCCAGGGTCAGTCCATGTACAGTCTTTGGGTAGTTGGTTAGTCCCTGGAAGCTCTGGTTGGTTGGCATTGTTGTTCATATGGGGTCTCAAGCCCCTTTAAGCTCTTTCAGCTTAAAGTCCCATTCTCAGTTCAGTGGTTTGCTGCTGGCATTCGCCTATGTATTTGTCATATTCTGGCTGTGTCTCCCAGGAGAGATCTACATCCGGTTCCTGTCAGCCTGCACTTCTTTGTTTCCTCCATCTTATCTAGTTTGGTGGCTGTATATGTATGGACAACCTGTGGGGCAGGATCTGAATGGGCGTTTTTTCAGCCTCTGTTCTAAACTTTGCCTCCTTATCCCCTCCTAGGTATTCTTGTTCCCCTTTTAAAGAAGGAGTGAAGCATCGACATTTTGGTCATCCTTCTTGAGATTCATGTGTTCTGTGCATCTAGGGTAATCCAAGCATTTGGGCTAATAGCCACTTATCAATGAGTGCATACCATGTGTGTTTTTCTGTGATTGGGTTACCTCACTCAGGATGATATTTTCCAGTTCTGACCATTTGCCTATGAATTTCATAAAGTCATTGTTTTTGATAGCTGAGTAATATTCCATTGTGTAGATGTTCCACATTTTCTGTATCCATTCCTCTGTTGAAGGGCATCTGGGTTCTTTCCAGCTTCTAGCTATTATAAATAAGGTCGCTATGAACATAGTGGAACATGTGTCATTGTTATATGTTGGAGCATCTTTTGGGTAAATGCCCAAGAGAGGTATAGCTGGGTCCTCATGTAGTTCAATTTCCAATTTTCTGAGGAACCTCAAGTCTAATTTCCAGAATGGTTGTCTACAACCCCACCAACAATGGAGGAGTGTTCCTCTTTCTCCACATCCTCGCCAGCATGTGCTGTCTCCAGAGTTTTTGATCTTAGCCATTTTGACTGGTGTGAAGTGAAATCTCAGGGTTGTTTTGATTTGCATTTCGCTTATGACTAAAGATGTTGAATATTTCTTTAGGTGCTTCTCAGCTATTCGACATTCCTCAGCTGTGAATTCTTTGTTTAGCTCTGAATCCCATTTTTTAATATGGTTATTTGTCTCTCTGCAGTCTAACTTCGTGAGCTCTTTGTACATTTTGGATATAAGCCCTCTATCAGTTGGAGGATTAGTAAAGATCTTTTTCCAATCTGTTGGTTCCTGTTTTGTCCTAACAACAGTGTCCTTTGCCTTACAGAAGCTTTGTAGGTTTATGAGATCCCATTTGTCGATTCTTGATCTTAGAGCATAAACCATTGGTGTTTTGTTCAGGAAATTTTCTCCAGTGCCCATGTGTTCAAGATGCTTCCCCACTTTTTCTTCTATTAGTTTGAGTGTATCTGGTTTGATGTGGAGGTCCTTGATCCACTTGGACTTAAGCTTTGTACAGGGTGATGAGCATGAATCGATCTGCATTCTTCTACATGATGACCTCCAGTTGAACCAGCACAATTTGCCTAAAATGCTATCTTTTTCCCATTGGATGGTTTTGGCTCCTTTGTCAAAAATCAATTGACCATAGGTGTGTGGGTTCATTTCTGGGTCTTCAATTCTATTCTCCTGGTCTATCTGTGTGTCTCTGTATCAATACCATGCAGTTTTTATCACTAGTGCTCTGTATTACTGCTTGAGTTTAGGGATAGTGATTTCCCCCCAAGAAGTCCTTTTATTGTTGACGATAGTTTTAGCTATCCTGGGGTTTTTGTTATTCCAGATGAATTTGCAAATTGTTCTGTCTAACTCTCTGAAGAATTGGATTGGTATTTTGATGGGGATTGCATTGAATCTGTAGATCGCTTTTGGTAAAATGGCCATTTTTACTATATTAATCCTGCCAATCCATGAGCACGGGAGATCTTTCCATCTTCTGAGGTCTTCTTTAATTTCTTTCTTCCAAGGCTTGAAGTTCTTATCATACAGATCTTTCACTTGCTTGGTTAAAGTCACACCGAGGTATTCTATATTATTTGGGACTATTAGAAAGGGTGTCATTTCCCTAATTTCTTCCTCAGCTTGTTTCTCTTTTGTGTAAAAGAAGGCTACTGATTTGTTTGAGTTGATTTTATACCCAGCCACTTTGCTGAAGTTGTATATCAGCTTTAGTAGTTCTCTGGTGGAACTTTTGGGATAACTTAAATATACTATCATATTATCTGCAAATAGTGATATTTTGACTTCATCCTTTCCAATCTGTATCCCTCTGATCTCCTTTTGTTGTCTGATTGCTCTGGCTAGGACTTCAAGAACAGTATTGAATAAGTAGGGCGAGAGTATGCAGCCTTGTCTAGTCTCTGTTTTTAGTGGGATTGCTTCAAGTTTCTCTCCATTTAATTTAATGTTAGGTGCTGGTTTGCTGTATATGGCTTTTACTATGTTTAGGTATGGGCCTTGAATTCCTTTTCTTTCCAGGACTTTTATCATGAAGGAGTGTTGAATTTTGTCAAATGTTTTCTCAGCACCTAATGAAGTGATCATGTGGTTTTTATCTTTCAGTTTGTTTATATAGTGGATTACATTGATGGTTTCCCATATATTAAACCATCCCTGTATACCTTCAATGAAGCCTACATGATCATAATGGATGATTTTGATGTGTTCTTAGATTTGGTTTGCGAGAATTCTATTGAGTATTTTTGTGTCAAAATTCATAAGGGAAATTGGTCTGAAGTTCTCTTTCTTTGTAGACATTTATGTGGTTTAGGTGTAAGAGTAATTGTGGATTCATAGAAGGAATTTGGTAGCATTCCATCTGTTTCAATTTTGTAAAATAACTTAGATAGTATTTGGAATAGTTTGGACAGTATTGTTATGAGGTCTTCTATGAAGGTCTGATAGAATTCTGCACTGAACCCATCTGAACCTGCGCTCTTTTTGGTTGGGAGACTTTTAATGACTGCTTCTATTTCTTTAGGAGTTATGGGGTTGTTTAAATGGTTTATCTGTTCCTGACTTAGCTTTGGTACCTGGTATCTGTCTAGGAAATTGTCCATTTCCTCCAGACTTTCAAGTTTTGTTGAATATAGGCTTTTCAAAAAAATCTCATAATTTTTCTGAATTTCCTCTGATTCTGTTGTTATGTTTCTCTTTTCATTTCTGATTTTGTTAATTTGGACACGCTCTCTGTGTCCTCTCGTTAGTCTGCCTAAGGGTTTATCTATCTTGTTGATTTTCTCAAAGAACCAGCTTTTGGTGCTGTTGATTCTTTGTATAGTTCTTTTTGTTTCTATTTGGTTGATTTCAGCTCTGAGTTTGATTTTTCCTGCCTTCTACTCCTCCTCGGTGTATTTGCTTCTTTTTGTTCTAGAGCTTTTAGGTGTGCTGTCAAGCTGCTGACATATGCTCTCTCCTGTTTCTTTCTCCAGGCACTCAGAGCTATGAGTTTTCCTCTTAGCACACCTTTCATTGTGTCCCATATGTTTGGGTATGTTGTACCTTCATTTTCATTAAATTCTAAGAAGTCTTTAATTTCTTTCTTTATTTCTTCCTTGACCATGTTATCACTGAGTAGAGCATTGTTCAACTTCCATGTATATGTGGGCATTCTTTCCTTATTGTTATTGAAGACCAGCTTTAGCCCATGGTGGTCTGATAGGACTCATGGGATTATTTCTATCTTTCTGTATCTGTTGAGGCCTGTTTTGTGCCCGATTATATGGTCAATTTTGGAGAAAGCACCATTAGGTGGTGAGAAGAAGGTATATCCTTCTCTTTAAGGATAGAAGATTCTATAAATATCTGTTAAGTTCATTTGTTCATAACTTCTGTTAGTCTGTCTATGTCTCTGTTTAATTTCTGTTTCCATGAGCTGTCCATTGATGAGGGTGGGGTGCTGAAATCTTCTACTATTATTGGGTGAGATGCGATGTGTGCTTTGAGGTTTAGTAAGGTTTCTTTTATGTATGTAGGTGCCCTTGTATTTGGGGCATAGATATTTAGGATTGAGAGTTCATCTTGGTGGATTTTTCCTTTGATGAATATGGAGTGTCCTTCCTTATTTTTTTTTGATGACTTTTAGTTGAAAATTGATTTTATTCGATATTAGAATAGCTACTCCAGCTTGCTTCTTCAGACCATTTGCTTGGAAAGTTGTTTTCCAGCCTTTCACTCTGAGGTAGTGTCTGTCTTTGTCTCTGAGGTGTGTTTCCTGTAGGCAGCAGAATGCAGGGTCCTCATTGCGTATCCAGTTTATTAACCTATATCTTTTTATTGGGGAGTTGAGACCATTGATATTGATAGATATTAAGGAATAGTGATTATTGTTTCCTGTTATATTCATATTTGGATGTGTTATGTTTGTGTGCTTTTCTTCTCTTTGTTTTGTTGCCAAGACGATTAGTTTCTTGCTTTTTCTAGGGTGTAGCTTGCCTCCTTATGCTGGGCTTTACCATTTGTTATCCTTTGTAGAGCTGGATTTGTAGAAAGATATTGTGTAAATTTGGTTTTGTCATGGAATATCTTGGTTTCTCCATCTATGTTAATTGTGTTTTGCAGCATACAGTAATCTGGGCTGGCATTTGTGTTCTCTTAGGGTCTGCCTGACATCTGTCCAGGGTCTTTTGGCTTTCATAGTCTTTGGTGAGAAGGCTGGTGTAATTCTGATAGGTCTGTCTTTATATGTTACTTGACCTTTTTCCCTTACTGCTTTTAATATCTTTCTTTGTTTTGTACGTTTGGTGTTTTGACTATTATGTGATGGGAGGAGTTTCTTTTCTGGTACAATCTATTTGGAGTTCTGTAGGCTTCTTGTATGTTTATGGGCATCTCTTTCTTTAGCTTAGGGAAGTTTTCTTCTATGATTTTGTTGAAGATATTTACTGGTCCTTTGAGCTGGGAGTCTTCACTCTCTGCTATACCTATTATCCTTAAGTTTGATCTTTTCCTTATGTCCTGGATTTCCTGTATGTTTTGGGCCAGTAGCTTTTTCCGTTTTACATTATCTTTGACAGTGTGTCAATGATTTCTATGGAATCTTCTACTCCTGAGATTCTCTCTTCTATCTCTTGTATTTTGTTGGTGATGCTTGTATCTACAGCTCATTGTCTCTTCCTTTGGTTTTCCATATCAGGTTTGTCTCCCTTTGTGCTTTCTTTATTGTTTCTATTTCCACTTTCAATTCCTTTACCTGTTTGATTGTGTTTTCCTGTAATTCTTTCAGGGATTTTTGTGTTTCCTATCTAAGGGCTTCTACTTATTTACTTGTGTTTTCCTGCATTTCTCTAAGTGAGTTCTTTATGTCTTTCTTAAAGTCCTCCATCATCATAATCAAATGTGATTTTAATCTAGATCTTGCTTTTCTGGTGTGCTTGGATATTCAGTGTTTTCTTTGATGGGATAATTGGGCTCCGATGATGCCATGTAGTCTTGGTTTCTGTTGCTTGTGTTCCTGCGCTTGCCTCTCACCATCAGGTTGTCTCTGGTGTTACCTTGTTCTGCTATTTCTGTCAGTGGCTTGACTGTCCTATAGGCCTGTTTGTCAGGAGTGCTGTAGACCTGTTTTCCTGTTTTCTTTCAGTCAGTTATGGGAACAGAGTGTTCTGCTTTCAGGCATGTAGTCATTCCTGTCCACTGGCTTTTAGCTGTTCCTGTAAGCGTGTGTCCTGAGTCGACCAGGCAGGTCATTTGCAGCAGAAAAGTTGGTCTTACCTCTGTTCTTGGACCTGAAGTCACTCCTTGGAGCTGAGTTTTATTTCTCCGTGAGGGCAGTAACCAGAAGGGCCTGCCCCTATTTCTGGGTCCCCGTGCACAGGGGGCCCTGACGGTGCAAGGTGTTTTCCTCTAGAGTCAGAAGTGTGGGCAGAGAGTAGTCTCCTCTGGTTTCCCAGGTGTGTCTGCCCCTCTGAAGTTCTAGCTCTCCCTCCCACAGGAATACATAATTTTATTACATTATATATATATATATATACTCTGTATATATTAATTGCATTTATCTATATTTTTGTGTGTACACATAGATATTATATCAATGAATAGATAGTAAATAGACAAGGCGAGATGTTCTGTGTAAGCTAGAGTCAATGATCAGTGCCTCTTTTCTATAGATCGTGATGATAGCAGCTACAGCAAGGTTCCACTATTGTCCTTATAGAGCAGCATATATCATTTATTAAAGGTTGAACTTTGTCCTAGTTAGTACTATCAACTTCACACAGCCCAATGACCTGAAAAGAACATATCAGTTGAGTAATTACATTTATCATGTTGACCAGTGGGCATGTCTATGAGGAATGTCTTAACTGATGATAGACATGTATATTTAGTTATATATATGGTTGTTACACCACAACCATAACAACTTATGGGGAAAAAAAGCTTTATTTTGAGCTGTAGTTCTTGGAGGATAAGGGCACCAAGTTCAGCAGGTCAGGAAGGTGTGGCAGCAAGTGGAAGGAATGGCCGAAGAAACAGGGAACTGAGATATTACATCCTCAACTAAAGCACAGAGCAGAGAATAAAAGTAGAAGTGGTCTGGGCTATGTATTCACAAAGTCTGTAGCTCCTACCTCCACTATGCCTCATCCCCCAACACCCTACTCTCAAACAACCCACCACCCAATACTCCACCCCTGGTGATGTACTGCTAGGCAGTAATTCCCCATAACCTTCCAGATCAATGCCATCAATTGGAGGTCAAGTGTTGAAATGTCTGAGCCTAGGGGAATAGTTTCATTTGAATTTCTACAGTGTAGGATATACTTTTCCCTGGGGATGTTGACTTATATTGATTGCATAAGGAAGCTTGTGTAAGTATGAGCATGCTGAGCTAGCATTCAGTTATCCTTCATCATCTCTGCTTTGAATCCCTTCTCAAACTTCCTTCTGGGATGGGCTATAGCCTGTTAATTGGAGTAAACCTTTTTCTCTATCAGACTCATTATGGTTATGACATTTGCCACAGCAGCAGACTCTGAAACTAGAAAATATCTCATAAAACAATTATCTATAATGATTATCTCATATCATAATAATAACTCTCCTATATGAGTTTGGGGCCACTATTTCAAAAGCAATCACACTGTTGAAGAAAGAACTCAGGGCATTTGTCCATGGTCAGCAAAGCAGTGTGTATGCAGCAGAGCGCTTAACGCATTCGTTACTTTAGCATTTCTTAGTGCCTCCTACAGGTGTGGGAAATACAAAAAAACTTTTAAGGGTAAATGCTTATTTTTCTGACAAGCTGTGATATACACTTAGATCACTTCCAAGATTTTACTGCATTTATCATCAGGAAAATTAAGCCAAACAATATATCACCCTTTATTAGCATTCAAGATGCAGTTGCAAGACAAAGACAGAGATAGATGGCAATGTATTTTTTTCTGTTTAACAGAATATCTTAATGCTTGTAAGTACCCCATGATCTCCTTGACCTGACTGTCTGCTTAAATTATTCGCAATTATCAGTAAGACCACTATAACTTTGAAGAAAAAAAATAAGAGAGTGAAATTGCTTTTGTACACTTAGCATCTTCCTAATGCATGAAAACTAACAAGTATCGTTCCAATTATAGATTGGAAATTTTCTGAAAGAAAATACATCCATATTTTCTGAAAGAAAATAGGTGAAGTTGCTGGTTCTATTAGCTAGCATGTGGCAGACGCAGTTGTTTCATTTACTTGATACAATACCTGCATTTTTGGTATGTCTCATATTTTAGTATTACTGCATTATTTTCACATTATTTTCTGATAGTTCATTTTCTCCTTCAAAATGTTCTGTGAAATAAGAAAACAAACCCTGATGCTTTTCATTTTTCAAAAGAGCAAAAGGATGAAAAGAACATTTAGCGTTTCCTTGTGTTTCCCAAGGCCACTGAATGCATAACAAAGGCCATGTCTTGAACCTCCAGCCCAGCTCCTTCCTGTGATCTCTTGCTGTGCTTCTGGCTTTCTTTTAACACTAAAAGCTTCCAAATCATTAGCCTTTCCCAGAAACATTGTCCAAACATATCAAAATACATTTGATGATTCCTCATTCAAACTAAGCTGACATCAGAGACAGGCATTCTCTCCTAACAAATTGCATTGTGGAACCTTGCCAAATAATTTATACCTGCCTTTTGAAAAGCAACTGTCGTAAACGTTAAAGGCCATGAAATATTTCTACTTACCATGATCTTCTTCTCATCTTCCCATAAAGACTCTGAGATTTTAAACATTTCTGTTTGAAAGACTTTCATTACATTGATTTGGCTTGATTTTTTTTTCTGTACTGTCTACCAAGCAATTTTATTTCAATTTTTTCCCCAAGACAACAAAGTATCTTGAGGGTAGCTTTTGTAGTGAGAAGTGTGAAGTCAAATTATAGCCTCAGCATGTTACAGATTTGTGAATGTGAAGGTTAGTCTGTGTGCCTCAGTGTTCATACCTGTTCAAGTGAGATTATCTTAATACCTACCTCAGGGGCCCTTGTGAAGGATAGATAAGCTCATGAGTATGAAATTTAACACTTGTAAACAATGTCTGCTTCCAGCGAGTGTTACTAAATGGCCCAGCAATGTTGCCGTGGATATTAGTTTACTTTTTGTCTGTTGAAGTTCTTGAGAAGCCAATGTCTGCTTTCTTCTTGCCTTGTCTTTCTGACTCCTCCTCCTCCTTCATTGTTCCCAGATAATTTCCTCCCTTTGACAATGTTTATGATTATTATTCTTCCTCCTAATATTCCTTCCCCTCTTTTTCAGCAGAGAAAGTATTGCTCAGGCCAGGTTTAACCACTTGCATCAAAAACAATTCATTGCATCAACATGTATTAAATGCCCATCGCGGTACCTGCAGTTGCTTGCTTGTTGATTACGTTCTCTGTGACAAGTGTATAAAATGCTATGATAGAGTAGTGACTCCATCTTCCTTGGAGAGCCTAAGAGTTAGAGGCGATGCTATTGTGTAAATAGCATCATCACTCAAATACGACCTACCCTACAATGCCAGGCAATCTTTGCCATTTTCTTAATTTATAAAATAATTCTATCACAAATGCCTACAGCAAGGAGAGACTCATTATTTTCATATTCTTTTTTGTGGCAACAAAATAAAAATCCAGGCATTTGCATGGGACAAGTGTTAAAATGAAGCACGGTCCATACTATGCTTCTCTGCATCTACTTTCCGTGATAAAATATTGGAAGGTCAACGTGTTTCATAAGGAGTGTTATTGCAGCTTTAAGACTAAATTCATGCTGTTGCCCTTAGCCACTTCCTCTTCATGCATGACACTTAGGGACTGGCTTTCTTCAGTCTGGAATGTTTAGATATGAATTATGGTACAAGCTTTGCAGTGCGGTCTGTCACATCTGGCAGTGCGTCAAGTGCTCAGAGGTGAGATGAGCTACTTCGCCAACACCATTAGCCGCAGTTGGATTGCAACACACGGCTCTGCTTGGACAACCCATAAAAATGGTGATTTGGCTTCTGACTAAAGGGAAGATTTTCCAATGTGTAGAAAACTGTAGCTAGCCTTTAGTTAATGAAGGTTATTGGTTCTAGAAAACCTGCAGGAACTATAATTTAAGGACAGTTATCACACTACAGAATCATGGCAACAAAATCACCATGGTACCAGCACAAAACAACAACAATAAGATCAGAAACAGAATTATGAACTGAAGGACCCAGAACAAAGCTTATGCAACTAGTTATCTAATATTCAATAAAGTTGTCAAAACTATTACATTAGAGAAAAAAACAGATTCTTCAACCAATTTTGCTGGAAAAAAGTAAAAACTAGATATCAGCATATACAGAATGAAAGAAAGAAAGAAAGAGAGAGAGAGAGAAAGGAAAAAAGGAAGGAAGAGAAAGGGGAAGAGAAAAAGGAAGGAAAGAAGTAACAAATGAGCGAATGAACGAATAAATGATGGGACCTAGAAAGATGATTCAGTGTTGTGGTAGAATCTTGGCTCACCGCCTGACAGACCACACCAGGTCAATAACAGTCCCATGTGCAACAGGTTTATTGGGGATAATGGGGACAAAAGGAGGAGGAGAGAGAGAGAGAGAGAGAGAGAGAGAGAGAGAGAGAGAGAGAGAAGAGAAAAAGAAAGGAGGGGGCAAAAATTTAAACTGTGACACAACTGCTCCCAGGTGAAGGGGGGAGTTGAACCAAATGTATACTGGGAATGTATGGCCGTTGCCATGGCAGCAAATATGCAGGTCCCTGTTGCCTGCAAGTGAACAGGTGATGCTCACTGCTGGAGTTAAAAATGGTTCCTGATACCAAGACAGTGGTTAACAGCATGGCTACTCTTCTAGACAATACTGTTTCATACTGAGGACCTATATTATGACTCACAACCAACTGTAACTCCAGTCCAAGATGATCTGGCATTGTTTCTGGCCTCCAAGGACACTGAACACACATATAGTGCACAGTCATATATGCAGAAAAAAAACACCCATATTCCTATAATTACAAGTTTCATATCTTTCACTATGCCAAAAATAAATTAGACATAATCAGATTCAATGGAATAAAGCAGATCCATTACACAAATGTGTGTTTTCACGCCAATGTCTATGTGACATGACAGTAAGAGGACAGTCTTAGAAAAGGAGAAGGGAAGGCAGGGAGGTACAGAAGGAACAAGAGAGGGACACTTGACTGAATAAAATCAAGATACATGATATTCTTGAATATAAATGCTTTGTACAACAAACATGCTCTAATGGTTTGAAATGTAGGACACTCAAGATCTTCATTTACATTGTATGATATTTGCATGTAATCGGTGGACATCCTCTTATATATACATTATTTTTATGAAACTTTCCAATGTATGTCAGTGTAGACACTGACAAACTGCCTGTCCTATGCTTAGCAACAACTTTAACATTTTGCTCTAGGCTGTTCCTGGCCTAAAACATTTAAGCATTTCACCTACAAGTAAAGATTTTTAAAACTAACCACAATATAGCCAATAAGTCAAGACCAACTCCTTTAAAATGGTTTCATATACAATGTATGTGCAGTTCTTTCCAACTTTGCTTTTCCAGCAGAATTTTTAAAAGGAGGAAAAAAAGGAAAACCAGTTTATTAAGGCAAAACCAGAAATGTGCTTCTGGAAGCTCTCTCTGTTCCTTGCTCTCCTCTGTTATGCTGTTATTTTGATAAAGTTTTCTTTTTTCCTTCAGAGAAAGCCAAAGGGTCTGGATCATTGAAGTAAATACAGAGGCAGCTAAAGAGGCGGTCTTGTCACCACTGTGTGGGACAGACAGCACTCTAGGCTTGTTTCAATAAAGGGAAAATGATTTTTCTTTCCACTATTGCCTCCAAGTGGTTTAGGCTTTGTGATTAAAATACAAACAAAAACAACAACAGGCACTCAGCAGCTCAATCTGAAGGCTGTGAGTGGATGGTCAGAGAGGAACCATTACATCAGCTCCCTCTTCCTGGACAAGGCTCAGGGACCTTGGCAGAAGAGAAGACTGAAGGCATAGAAGAGCTGGAGGATAGAGAGGAAGCCTGCTACCCTCCGGATAGGACATCTGGTCTCACATCCTTGAACTTATAGCTAGTGTGGTTAAAGCACAAAACCTGTATAAGATCAAACCAGTTAAAAGTTCAACCATGGATGGTGGCCAGGATGACGCCCTTAAGGCCCTCTACCCTAGTTAAGAAGGCATTGGCAGTGAAAGCTTGTAGGCAAGGGAAGTCACTTTTCTTTGAGGGCTGCTACTGCTGGTAGGTTGCACATGCCCCAGTGGGTAGCCCCATAACCACAGGGCAACACGAATTGGACTCAATGAGTTTTTAAAGAAACGAAAGTGTATATTTGTATATGTATATATAGTACAGGAGTGTTATTTTTTATAAACAATTTAAGAGTGTTATTTTTTGTTGGTTTTCAAGTCCTCTCTTCTGGATTCTGTTCCATCAATTTAAGCATTCTGAAACCCTTGTTAACTGGAATCAATTGATTGGTTGTCATTTCCAGTATACAGGAAATATTATGTAAATGGTTATGTCATTCTGTTTCAGACATAAGGAAGAAAATCATATATATATATATATATATATATATATATATATATATTGCACAAATACTTTATTTTTCTGAATGATTTTTATCCAGAACTGGGTAGACAGTCGGTAGAAAACCCATAAATAGAGAAGATGACTCTTTTCTGGAAATCTGAAGTTTGTTGCTTAATTCATTCCTTTTATTACCTTTTAAATCCTCCTTACAATTTTCTGAAGTTATTATTATTGTGTCTGCTTTCCAAATGGAGCTGAGAGTGGTTGAGTTTGAAGAAGATACAAACTCAGAAGTGGTGGAACAGACATTGAACTGAGACTGGCTCAAACCAAAGTTCCCCAAGGTCTGGCCTGCCTTATGGTTTGGTGTTTGTCTGCTCACTGTCAATGCTGTGGGCTGCTTCATATAATAGTCTGACTCTATCTATGGAAAACTTGACCCTCAAATAGCTAATATGGTAATTCTCTGTTCTGAGTTCCAAGAGAATTCTTCTCAGCCTGAACACTATCTGCATTTGTCCTCATTGGGGAGCAAATGTAACAGCATTAAACAAAGGCAGCCCTTGCTGTAAAATCAGCTCTTTAATTCTCAGGGTTCTCAACTAATAAGTTAGTCTTAGAAACTTGTGTATCATTCTTGGAACCCCAAGCATGGAAATTAAATATTAACCCAGATCATATTCATAATGGACAGTTTATAGCCCTGTGCAGACTGAGCCATATAGTCGAACTAGTCTTTCATTCTTTTAGCCAATTTTATGGTAGTGTCTGCATAAACACGTTGATTAAGTTACATGACTTGTGTAATCAAAATAATAAAACACGTTGATAATTACTTTGAGGACAAATTGGTACTTCCCAGGCTTGTTTTAGCTTTGAAAATGGTGTCAACTGTAATTATGAGTACACGATATACAGGCAGGACTCTACATACCATAATCTTGTCCTGTCACATGGGAATTTATGCCCTTCAGCATATCTGAAACCTCCTAGACTGAAAACCGAACTTCTTAGTCAATACATGGGCTACTTTACTCATTCTTTTTAATGGTTGTGAGTTCTTCAGAATACAGGAAAAGATTAACTAACCATACTTAGGTGGTTTCATATGAAGCGTATCAAAGCTGCATAGTTTCAAAACCTCAGGAAGAAGTTAAACCTCCTAAATGTTTATAAGCCACTCTGGGATTGCCAGGCCCCAAGCCACCCCAGAGTTTTCTGACCATCCGTGAGGCTGCCAGGAACTTCACAATTGCAGCCCTAGAAATACTCAATGCCTGCAAACCAGTGGCTGTCAACACAAGCTGCTTCTCGCTTGCCCCGTGACCTTGGTCTGTTCAGAAGGAATCTGTGGAACATTATGTCATGTTCTTATTTTTTCCGTGGCTCCTCACTCTGTCTGTGCTCACATGATGTTCCTTCCTTCCGCAGCCCAGAATGTTCAGTAGAAATTCCCCAGGACGAACGCTCTCAGATAGTCCCACCTCCTGCTTTGGATGAGTGGAATAGCTGGAACAGATAGCCAACTCCCACTCCTAGGAATTTTGAGTCTACTATTTTCTTGAGCCTGAATGGAAGTGCACTAAATTTTAGCACACACGGGGACTTACTCGAGTGTCACACAGAGACTCCAGCAACTTCTTATCAAATGAGCTTTGAACTAACTGTGATCTTCTGACCCAGTCCTTTCTGTCAGATTTTGGATACAAACCTCAGTTCTAGTCAGTCATTTCCTTTTTATTATTAACCTTTTCCACAAACTATTGCGAGTGTTTTCTCGTTCTACCTCCCAATTCTCAAGACTATACCTTTCTTGTCTTTTAAAAACCATTTAGTGAATGACTAGGTTTTTGGTATGTGTTTGTGTGTGTATGAATGTGTGTGAGAGTGTGGGGGGTGTGTACATGCATAAGTGTGAGTATATTCGTTCGTATGTACACCTGTAGAGGTCAGAGGACCACCTTAGGAAAGCTTCATCTTTCCCCAGGGTTTCTTTGTTATTTGCTATTACTTGCATGACGCTGAGTAGCCACGAGTTTGTCAGGATACTCCTGTGTCCAGCTGCTATCTTACCATTGGAGCAGGTCAGATATGCACTATGACACTCAGCTTTCCATGGGCTCCAGGGGTTCAAATTCGGGTCCTCATACATAAGCAGCAAACATTTGCCCAGTTAGAAATCTCCCTAGCCCTGAATAGCTTTTAGGATGTAATTTCCTTCTTACAAATAAAATGATAGTAGTAACAACAGCTATCAACTATTTGTAATATTCTAAAACAATATTTTATTTAATCTCCACAAAAAGCAGAATTTTATTGTCCTAATTTTGAAAATAGCAAAATTTAATAGTGTAACAGTTCAACAAGTAGTTAGTTAGCCCTGGCTAGTTTAGAGCTCACTGTAGTCCAGATGACCTCCAACTTCTGGCAACCTTCCTGCTTCGGTCCCCAGATTTGGGTATATATTTAACTAAACTTGGATTTTAAAATCATTTTCATTAGATGAATTCATTGTAAACAGTTTTCATTGCATCTGTTCACATATATTACTATAAGTATGATTGGAAAAAGTTACTAAAAACTTTACACATCTGAGGAAACTGGAATTAGAAAGCTAATACCTAATTCAGTGTATATGGTTTAGAGATAGGTATGGATTCTGTCAGGATAGACCATTTCTCTCTTACATTATCATTTCGTCATGACCTTTGGTATAATATGAAAATAACTCTTCCTTATCATACCTTTGGAGCTACCGAGTCCTGTCAATTCTATCTTTAACGCATTCTAAACTCCACCTACCTTTTCCAGACTGGCAGTTCCAGGGTCAGCATCATCTTTCAAGATTCCACTAAATACCTAACTAGAGGTACTACCCATTGCTTTGCCTATACTGTAGCTAGCATGGTCTTTCACGAAATAAATCCTGACTAGTCATCATTACTTCCCAATAAAAAACTGAATCTTCTTGGCTCACCAGGATACATTGTGTGGTCTGTCATCATTGGAGTTTCCAACTGGTCTCTTACCACTTCCTAGTATCTGTGCTTCCAGACATGACATTATTCAGAATTTCACTGAATCATACATTCCTTATCCCACTTTTTGTCTCACTCTATGATTGCTCTTCCTGTGTCCCTAACCTTCTGTTTGATTGATGCCTGTTTGTGTGTCATGCATGGACTCTGGTGTTCTGTCCTTCTGTGGGACTTCCCTGACTCCCTTTAAGCACTCAAGTTTTCCTTCGCTACAGACCCTCTCTGAGGGCCTTCCAGGAAGTCTTGCTGGTTCTTGTCAGGATCTTATATATTCACTTTCCTTGATAGTTATTTAAAATATAATAAGCAGCCTTAATTTTCTTCTCCATTAAAAAAAAGGCACAGCTGGACATGGTAACACCCACCTGCATCCTAGAACTTTGAAAGTGGAGGCAGGGGAATCAGGAAAGCCAAACCCAGCTGTAGCTACCCAGGAAATTGAAGGCCACCTGGGGTTCATGAAACCAATTTTTTGAAAAAAAAAAAAGCAAAAGCAAAAAATAAGTGGACAGATAGATAAATAGAATAGTAAATATAATTGTGAAAGCAGAAAAATAATGAGCTGTTCTACTCAGTGTCTCTTGCACATGTGCTCGCTAAGTCAGAAAGTGAGTTATCTGTCCACTGGTTAACATTTGTTCAGTCAGGTACTAATTATTTGTTCATCAACTAATTCTGTTCTTTTCTAAGCTTAATGTGTACATCATTAAATTTAAAAAAATTCTTAGTTTTAGAGATCTTAAAGTCTAGTACAGAAGGTACTAAACGAATTGCATAAATGAGATGAATGGTACATTCCATGTAGTAAATGTTATGGGGAAAACTAGAGTAGATTTAGGCTGGCTTTAGTATTCAAATGGAATTTTCCTCTGAAGTGTCATTCAAACTGGTCATTGTCTTCTACCCTTTGGTTAATGAGGGAGTTGCCATAATAGCTCCTCTGTATCAGTCAGACTTGGGAAACCGTGGGGAACTGAGAAAGAATGAAATTCGCAGGTGTTGTCTTGAGAAAGGCATCGGGGCACTCTCAAAAATAAGGCAGAATTTAAATTTATCTTAGCCACAATGTCAGATTGGTTATGGCACGGAGGTGTATGTGGGTGGGAAGAGCTAAGGAGGGTTTTCTTTTATTGATGATGCACTTATAAGTAAGCACATTTAGTTTTTTAAAATGCATTCATTTATTCACTTTACATCCCAATATCAGCCTCCCCATCCTTCTCCCAGAACCTCCTCACACAGATCCTCCCTTCATTCCTCCCTCCCCTTCTCCTTTAAGAAGAGGAAGACCACTCTGGGTATCATCCCTGACACTAGAAGTACCCCCCCACCCATCTCCCACTCTCCAACCCCTGGCACATCAAATCACTGTAGAACTAGGCACATTCTCCTGTCACTGAGGCCAAAGAAGTCCGGCTACTTAGAGGAATATGATCCGCAGGCAGGCAGGCAACTGATTCAAGGACAACCACAGCTGTTGGAGGACCTGCAGGAAAACCAAGCTGCATATTTGCTACATATGTACAGGAAGCCTAGGTCCAGCCCATACTAGATTTTTGGTTGATGGTTCAGTCTCTGGGAACTCCCAAGGGTCCAGGTTAGTTGATTCTGTTGGTCTTCCTGTGGAGTCACTGTCCTTTTCAGGTCCCCCAACCTATCTCCCAACTCTTACATAAGACTTTGGAGCTCCATCTAATGTTTGACTGTGGGTCTCTGCATCTCTTTCCATTGGCTGCTGGGTGGAGCTTCTTAGAGGACAATTATGCTAGGATTCTGTCTGCAAGCATAACAGAGTTTCATTAATAATGTCAGGAATTGGTTCTTGCCCATGGGAAGAGTCTCAATTTGAGATAGTATTTGGTTGGCCATTCCCTCAGTCTCTGCTCCATTGTGTCCCTGCACATCTTGTAAGCAGGACACATTTTGGGTCAAAGGTTTGATAGATGGATTGCTGTAATCCCTCCACTGGGAGTCCTACTTGGCTACAGGAAGTGACCACTACAGTATCCATAACCCCCTATGCTAGGAATCTCAGCTAGAGTCACTCACATAGATACCTACCCTAGGGCCTCAGACATCCAAGGTGCTAAAGAGGATTTTCATTATCTGACTACAAGTGGTGGAACTATCTATCTAGCAAAGATTGCCCTTCAGATATGGTATGGGGAACCTCACCTTGTTCCCAGATGAATGATGAACAAAAATAAAGAGAAGATGACTATGAGCCCTATGAGTATAAGAAGATACACATGAATGTACTTCTGAGGTTTATCAAAGCTTAAGATGTTAAGCACTGATGTTCCGGCCCTCTGAGACATCATAACTTCTTAAATTTTCAGAATATCATATCTGAAATCATTGAAATTCTGTTTTATTTTGTTTCCTTCTAACTGAAACTTAAAAAACAGATAAAGCACTTGTCTACTAAGACATGTAGTTACTAGAAGTAGCCATGTCGTCTTCCTTAGGAAAAATGTTTCATCTTTCTTGATGTTCCTGTATCAAGGGAACATGCACCATCCTATATCATCATAGTCTGCATCCTCACCAGTCATCCTGTACCATTCCTCTGCCAAAGCGGAGCTCAGTGAGAGCAGTTTATTCTGAATTCCCTGCATTAGTCAAGTACAAGCACATAGTAAAAAATACATAAAGCAAGGTAGAAAAATTGGTTCCTACCCAAAGGCCAACTACATCATAAAACTCAGAAAATATTAGAGCTGGAGAAGCCTGACAACTCATTCAATTGTGTAGTATTTACAGATTTGGGCAGATTAGGGCAATGGAGTTTCACAGAGATGCGAGGTCCTTAGTAAGGGTAACTATAACACTCGATTAAGACAGACATTATCTAGCTGTATTATCCTTCAGGAAGGACATTATGGAATATATCAAGAAAAGATATCTTCCTTTGATCAAAAGTAAGACAGTCCTTTGCACTGCAAATTATTTTTTAAAATAATGAGAAACTTCAGGTTTAGTTATATCCATTCTGTGACACAATATTTCTCATACGTGATTTAGACCCGATGTCAACCTAATAGAGAGTTCTCAAAATTAGAAATAAATATCCATAAATAAATTAGCAGGTTCAGTCTCTTGAAGCCAAATATGGTCATTTCTGAGATAAACTTTCTACTAGTTATCTTTATCCTTACCCAAGGAAATCGCATATCCTGGGGTATGCCTGCAGAACCCAAAACATCAAAAACATATATTTCTTCCTCTAGTTGACATAATGCTCATTCTATTCCCTTGAAGAAATTAGACTTTAAAATTTTTCTCTTCCTTTTGAAAAACATTCAGCCAAAATATATTTTAGTTCGTATGACCTCATAGGATCACTGTCAGAGGAAAAACATTCCACGTAAAAATGTCCCTTCAAGCCTTCTGTCTAGTTGTCCGTCTCATATCTAAGCAGCCTACGATTTTTTTGTTGTTGTTAATTTATGCCCTTTCAACCAATTTTCAGGATGCTGGCTCCGACATTTATTTGGCAAGGGCAATCATGTTGTAACCAACCTCTTTAAATACAGCACTCTGTTACTGATATCCTTGTTTGTTTCGTAATTGTTATTTTTATTTATTTTCTTTGCTTCGTATTTAAGGTTCCTGTAAGTCTTTCAGTCCTTGAGAATGTGAGACTCGAAGCACAGCTTAGTCTTCAGCTGAAACATTCTTTCCTCTGCCTGCGGCCTCTGGATCTCCCTTCAAATCTTAATTCTTGCATTATTCCATCAGACTCTTACTGGCCAATCAATCCTAGTAACCCTTGTTGCTTCTCTTGCTGGTAGAGCTTGTAATTTTACTTCTGTTTTCTTTTTTCTCCTTTTCATGTCTGTGTTAGCCATTATATGCCGAACTCTACTTCGTTTTATTTAACAGTGAATATACAAGGTTTCAAAAAGCCCTTGGCACATATTAACTTCTCACGAAATCAGATTTTTTGAGAGATATATAGTTTGTAAATATTGCGTGATAGAATGTCTCTTTTATGCTATTATTTTGAGGGTCGTTTTATAAGCAATTTATGGTTTTGGAAAGCATTACCCATGCAGAAATGAGTAAAAATGCATGCAAGTGTGTCTGACTTGCAGCCAAGGGCCCCCTACCATAGCCAAGAACAACTCCTTAAAACATTCTGAGGTGTTTTTATTTTTTTTTTAAACTCAAATGCATAGTTCGTAAATTTTGCAGATGGCAATGTTGTATCACAATGTCAGTAGGTTAGACGCACCTTCTAGAAAGTCAGTTTATTTATTATGTCTCTTTATAAGCACTTCTCTATTACCACCACATCACACAGCACAATCTTGTAACCATGAGATCAAATATCTAAGTAATGACTCTCTTGCTATCAAGTCAGTGCATCTGTACTGCTCCTTTGGCTATCAAATGTGTGACCCAATTTTGTTGAAAGTAGCTGTAGAGAATAGGCTATACTTATGCTAATATGTTCGGTAGTTGCCATTGAACTGACAGCTTTGGTGAAAGTTAAAGCCAGGGCAGAAATACTTCATGTCCTTTTTGTGATATGCACAAGAATCTAGAATACAGACTAAAAATCTCTATTAAACACACTATAAAGACTCACATGAGCTTAATTACTTTCTGTCTTCTCTATTTCCTGCCTCCTTATTCATCCAATCTCTCTGCCTACTTTCACCCATAAAGCCCATTGAAACCCTAGGCACCTTTCATGAACTTTCCTCATGATCCCAGAACCTCTGATATGTTATGGTAAAATTGAAAGTAATTTCCTATACCATGGTTCTCTAGTACTTGACTGAAATATCTGTTTGTCTGTCTGTCAGTCAGTCTCTATCTATCTATCTATCTATCTATCTATCTATCTATCTATCTATCTACCTATTTTCAAATAATAAGTGAGTGAAATTGTCTAAGTTCCAAGACAACACACACCTACAGTTCAGGAAAATGGTTCAGACCTTTGGAGTTTCTATCTTGAAAGTAGCACAGAATTCAGAGATGTAAGTTCACTTCCTTCACACCCTCTGCTCGTTGTTCTACTTTGTTCTCTCAACTTAGACAGGGGAATCTCCCTCTTCCAGTAAATATGCATTTCTGAAATTGTCTTCTTCTCTCTTTGTGAATTCCATCTTTCTCTCTCTATCCAGCTTGACAACTTATCTTCCTCATGATGACCTTCTAGCCTATGTCAAAGAAGACATCAGGTCTCTGCAAGCACATGTGTGTGTGTTGGACTTTTAACATGAGCATACGGATTGCATCATCAGGACCCCATATCTTATGATTTTTTCCTTCCATCTTTATTAAATTGGGTATTTTTTATTTATATTTCAAGTGTTATTCCCTTTCCCAGTTTCCAGGACAACATCTCCCTAACTCCTCCTCCTCCCCTTCTATATGGGTGTTTCCCTCTCCATCCTCCCCCCATTATCACCCTCCCCGCAACAATCACTTTCACTGTGGGTTCAGTCTTGGCAGGACCAAGGGCTTCCCCTTCCACTAGTGCCCTTATCAGGCTATTCATTGCTACCTATACAGTTGGAGCCCAGGGTCAGTCCATGTATAGTCTTTGGGTAGTGGCTTAGTCCCTGGAAGCTCTGGTTGGTTGGCATTGTTGTTCATATGGGGTCTCAAGCCCCTTCAGCTCTTTCAGTCCTTTCTAAGATTCCTTCAACGGAGATACCTTTCTCAGTTCAGTAGTTTGCTGCTGGCATTCACCTATGCATTTGCCATTTTCTGGCTGTGTCTCTCAGGAGAGATCTACATCCGGTTCCTGTCAGCCTGCACTTCTTTTCTTCATCAATATTATCTAGTTTGGTGGCTATATATGTATGGGCCACATGTGGGGCAGGCTCTGAATGGGTGCTCCTTCAGTCTCTGTTCTAAACTTTGCCTCCCTATCCCCTCCTATCGGTATTCTTGTTCCTCTTTTAAAGAAGGAGCGAAGCATCCGAATTTTGGTCATCCTTCTTGAGTTTCATGTGGTCTGTGCATCTTGGGTAATTCGAGCATTTGTGCTAATATCCACTTATCAATGAGTGCATACCATGTGTGTTTTTCTGTGATTAGGTTACCTCACTCAGGATGATAATTTCTAGTTCCATCCATTTGCCTATGAATTTCATGAAGTCATTGTTTTTCATAGCTGAGTAGTACTCCATTGTAGGGCTGGAGAGATTTCTCAGTGGTTAAGAGCACTGTCTGCTCTTCCAGAGGTCCTGAGTTCAATTCCTAGCAACCATACAGTGGTTCACAACCGTCTGTTATGGAATCTGATGCCCTTTTCTGGTGTATCTGAAGATAGCTACAGTGTACTCACATACATAAAAAAGATTTTTTTTTAAATGCCATCACAAAACTATTTAGTTTGTATCTTCTGTACAGGGTCATTTCACTAAGCAGGCAGTTGAGGCTCATGTTTCATGCATATTACCTGGCATTCATGTTTTAGTCTTTTTGGACAGGTATTAATGTCTTTGTGAGTTTGGGTTATTAGATCCTAAGTAGGATCACATAATGAACTAAAGAAGAGATGGCATTCTGTCTGTTTTATGCTAGTATTTAGTTAACTACAATCAGTTTTGCTTATGCACACAAACACGTATTTCCATTCACATAGATTGGATAAGTTTGTATGGTGAAACTTGGACTGTACTGTATATCCATATGACCTATATTTTTGCATGTCTTACAATGTCTAAAATTAATTTTTTACATCATAGGTACTGAAGCAGGTGTTATTTTACTCTTCCCTTTATGGTCATTAGTTTGGCACCCTATACAGGATCAGAATTTTGGAATATTTTTTTCACATTTAAAAGAGTATTTATTTACTTATTTTTATTTTATATGCATTGGTGTTTTGTTTGCATGTATATCCTTGTGAGGATATCAGATCTTGGAGTTAAATATAGCTGTGAGCTGCCATGTGGATTCTGGGAATTGAACTGAGGTCCTGTGGTAGAATAGTCAGTGCCTTTAACTGCTGAGCCATCTCTCCAGCCTAGAATATTTTAAAAGAATATTACAAATTGACCTATTTTGAAACATCTTTTTAGTTTTTAATTTGTATGCAGAAAACTACTACAGAGTCATTTCTCCCTTTCTGAAATTATACTAAGTCAATCTAGGCCTGCATCCTGTATGACTTAGAATACTTTTAACTATGTGCTATTTTAAGAATATGTTTTATTTAATTCATAATGCTAGAAACACTTTATGAATTTTAACTTTTATGAGTCTACCAAGAGCATACTCTAGCACTACATACTACTTTATTACATTTTATTAATGTTTGTAAATGTATTAAATATTTAATATAATACTAAGTACTGCATGTTAATAATCTTATAGAAATTCTAAATTTAGAAATGGAATTGAGTAGGTTTCTGGAGATAAAATCCCTTTCATTAAGGGAATATTATTCACAAATCACTACTCACTTTTAAGAAAAAAATTGACAGAGCAAGGAAAACGCAATTACACTTAGACTTAAGACTGTTGCCGGTGCTGTTTACTTGGCCTTCCTAACCTATAGCTATAGGATTTCAGTCAGGATAATCTCAGTTTTTCTCTAGTGGATTGTGAAAAACAGCTACAAATATTTCAGAAGGGAAGGGCAGCTACCAACTCTTCCCTAGGCATGCCTCCTTATACGTAGCTTTTCTGACACAGGATGTCAGGCTGTCTCCAAGCACACAGTCATTGGCATGTCATTTGACAAGAAATTGTGTTTGAGAAGCAGTGAGATGCAGAGCATGAAGATTGAAACTTTGGAGGAATTTGGACAGTCTTGTGATTGATACAAGTGCATAACCCAAATTGGAATTATCTCTGGCAAATTCAGATGATAAACTTAGATCTCTTCCAATGAGTCCTGGGTTCCACTCTTGTAGCTGCTGTGTCTTAGAGGAATTTAGAGAAATCTTTCCACTTTGGAGCTTTGTCTCTCCTGCCTATAAAGATATAATGGTTCAAGAAATGACTTCTTATACTTCTCAAAAAGAAACTCTTTCTTCTGGATTTCAAGGGCTAAACTTAGTTTATTCCATCTACATACTTGTATCTTCCATGTTCAGGGATGGACAGGGGAGAGTGGAGACTCTGAAATGAAATCTGTTCAGATCCTTGAAAGTCTTCTGCTCTTTTCTACTTGATGCACTGTTTCTCTTCATTTTTATCTGCCAGAAGAATGAATGACTTCCATTGAGTTCAGGGTCATTAAATCTAAAATAAAAAGCTGCTCTTAAGAACCTTAATTGACAGCTTAGAACTCTCTAGAAGATGCGAGAAAGTGATGGTGTGTTTTACGAATTACATGTTGCCCTCTGAAGTTAGGAGATGTACTTTGAAAATCCACGCACGTTTGTTCCACTTAAGCTGCTAGTACTTGTGTTTTGCCCCGATGGTTCCGGGCCTACCAGATGCATAGCCTTCGTTGATTACACAGCCAAGTGTGTCTCACATTCTCAATGCTTGATTGATCCAATTAGTCTAAAACTGAAACTTTTTACAACATGGTGTGACTACTGTGGGGGAGGATCATAATATACAATTCAGTAGGCTTCAGTGCAGTAGATTTCAGTGCAGACTGATGAGATTCAGAAGCAATCTAAGAATGAAACTTAAAATAAAAAGCGAGACTTATCCAGTCATAGTATCCATATTATTACTGAACAAATTTTATAACAAGAGCTATTTTGAGAATATGTAGGTTAAACTAAAGGTATAGATTGTTAAAGGTAACAGCAACATAGTATAAGAAATCAATGATGTAAATACTTGCCATGTTTAAAATGTTAAGATGTAAAGAGTTAGCATGCCAAGAACCTCAGTAGAGTTTAAATTGGCAACATTTTACAGAAAATAAATTATAGTTCTTGCATTTTACATATATTTCTTTAACAGAAACTAGGGGTTGGCACATTTTAAATTTATTTATTTATTTATGTTTGTGTTTAATTATTTTGTTTAATGTGTGTGAGTGTTTTGTTTGCATGTCTGTCTGTGTACCCAGTGCGTATCTAGCACTAGATACTGGCAAAGGCCAGAGGAAGGTATTGGATCTTTAGCCCTGGTTACAGATGGTCATAAGCAGCCATGTGGGTACAGAGAGCTACACCAGGGTCTTCTGCAAGAGCAACCACTGCATCTAATCAACTTCAGCATCATCTCTCCAGCCCCATGTTGGCCCATTTTCATAGCCCAGTAAATAACAATGAATACACAAAATAGTCTTCTCCCTCCTGAGCTAGTATTCTAAAGGAGAAAGATGTGATACTTCTCAAAAAGCACACAAGTGCTTTGGAGTCTATTAGAAGGGGTTAAAGTTTGCCAAGGTTTATATTGTGCTGCCCTTGGGAAATGATGAGGTCCTAATCTCTATCACTTATGTATAAGTGGGCCTATATGAAATTTTATAATTAGAATGAGGTGGTCAGTGGGACAGATACTGTATGACAGATGACAGATACTTTGCATATGTGGGGATTAGGAACAAAGACAGGAATGTTCACAAGGAAGTCTACATACAAGAGAAGACATATATCATATGGTGCATCTGTCATGCTAGGACCCCACCCCCAACATTACCAATAACCACAGAATGAGAAGAAAGGCATGGGGCAGCTTCTCCTCTCAACACATACAAGGAATCAATCCTGCTAGCACCTTGTGCTCAAGTAGAAACCGTGTTATTTGTAGCACTGCAAGGTTGGAGTGCTTCATTCACAGATAAATGTGGATGGTATGGCAGTCGCGGTTTTCTTACTGTTACTACAACTAAATCCTTGATATAGGCTAGTTTTATGAGGCTTTCAGGTTACAGATTTTGATGTTTAATGTCTATAGCACCGCATAGGCTCACATAAGAGATTCGAAGCAGGCAGGGGAGCAAGAGTGAAAGGAAGCAAAGCATCTTCCCTGGGAAGCAGGAAAAGGGACCAGGCTTGATCTAATTAAATCATCCCTTCTTGAGAACTACTAAAAGGCCATTGAGAATTACCTTAATCTCTTTTTAAGACCATAGCCCCAGTGACCCAAATACTTCCTAGCAAACCCCACCTCTTAAAGGTATCACCACCTCCTAACACTGCCCAGAGCCGAGTATTTAACACATATACTCTGGGGGAGAAGCACTCACCCTATCTCCAAACCAAAGGAAAGAGGAGCCTTATAACTGAAGAGCATTGGAATGCTTCAGAGCCGGTACCCTGCTATGCTCAGTCCTGGTGGTAAACACCAGGCTTCACCACTAGAAATTCCTCTGAAAACCATCAGTGTGCTGGTTTCAGCTATTCTCCGGAGTCAGGAAGTCTGGGTTCAAATTCCAAAGCATTCACTCATCGTCCCTGTGCCTTGGGCCACTTCTTAGAGCTCTTGTGAAAAGTATGAAAGTCCAAAACTATCTCACCGGAGCCTGATGCAGCCCCACAGAGGCTCATGAGAGAGAGAGAGAGAGAGAGAGAGAGAGAGAGAGAGAGAGAGAGAGAGAGAGAGAGAGAGAGAAACTGTTAGGAGACTTTCAGACTTTTCCCGCATCCACAAGCTTAACACACATTTACTACTGTCCCTACTTGGACCATATGTTGCCAGGTGATTAGACAAAATAGATTCAAGGGGAATCTGTTATCACAGTGCCTTCAATATCCCTTCAAACATGGGTCTGTGTGTATCAAGGTACGCATGGTGTACATACCTTAATTTGTTCTATTGTCTTCCAGAAACTTTTATACATTTTGTCTTTGTTATCACAGTTATATCTAGATGAAGATGACAGAACAAGCTGAGCTAGCCCTCACTGTCCTCATGAATCATCACTCAAAAGGTGGACAGTGTGGAAGAAAGCCACGGTGGGATAAAGGACAGTCTAAAAGCAACATTTCCTAGCCCTTCTTTTTGAATGTCGTTGCCTCTTATATAGCATGATCAGTGTTGAGCCCAATCTCACACACGTAGTCCTGCACATAGGCTTCGGGAAATTGTTTGTGGGAAAACTGAGAAACAAATGAAAGAGGTATAGTTCTTCTTTGTGTCTTATGAAAATGGAAGCTCTAAAGAGAATGGGCCTGACTGGAATGAGCACAGCACCAACGAGTTGCCACAAAACCACAATAGAATTCTGAGACTGCAACTGGATTCTGCAATTCTCTAAGTCATTGGGATTTGCTATGTGCCCTAACTCCTATCTGCCGAGGTTCTAATATGTTTTGGCATAAAACTATATTCTTAGTCATAGTAATTATTGAAAGATTATTTCAAAAATTGAAAGTTATTTAAAAGCTATAGCTAAAATATAGACAAAGCACTATAAACATTTTTTAAATCTATATGAACAAATGGTTTGAAACATTAAAATTGAAGTCATTATGTAGAAACAATATTGGATTTATAAAAATAAATTATCAGTTTTCTTTCCTCCAGACACAGTGAATGATATTGAAGGATAAGTTTGAATGATATTGAAGGAAGGTCTAAAGCTATTTTAAAACTATCATTTCATAATCTTGTGGAAAATTTACAAGACAATGAAGACAAAGCAAAACTAACAAAGAAAACCTCACATAATTAAATTGACAAGTTGAGAAATAATTTTATTAACAATGTATGTATTTTTGTCATTTCATCTTCAATTTTATGTACAAAACTTGAGTTTAACCCAGATATCATTTTAAAAAGAAATTCATTCAATTAAAAATATGTCTTTTGTGTGCATGTTTATATTTGTGTGTATGCTTGTGCATAAATGTGTTCATGCATGCACATGTATGTGCAGGCAGATATGTTCATATGCATGTAGAAATCAGACATCTCTGTTGTCAGATGTCTTTTTCTATACCAAGGAATAAATTGTGCTTATGTCATGGCCTGTGGGAACCAGGAAGATGTCCCTTCAAAGGCAGGTTCCCCAGTGAACTAATTCCTCAAAGTAGGCCCGACCTCCTAACCACCCTTTCAGCTATGGATTCATTGGTGAGGTAAAATTAGTGACCTGAGATCTGTACCTTCTAAGTCTCACCAGTTAGGAATCTAGCTTTCAGCTGTGAACTCCACAGAGGACATTTGATATTTAAACCAGAACACTGCTGCATAGTGAAGTATGCACTGAGCACATAATGTCTTGCTTCCCAAAATAGATGGCATGGCAAAATAATACGAGTGCATTTCTGTCATATAGTCTCAGATGTCCCTGTTCTTCAGGCTCCAGCCTCTAGGATAGAAAGGATGATCCACAAGGAGAGACAGGATTTTAGTAAGGATTCTACTAAGCAAAAGAGAAGAAAGTTCCCTGTCAGAGGGGAAAGGATCTGAGCAGATTTTGTAGCACCAGGAGTCCAGTTTCCAAAGCTATCAATCAGGTTTTTGAGAAAGCTAAAAAGACTGGATGTAATAAAGAGGTGAAAATTTAGCCTCACCCATGAGATAATGATATCCGGCCAACTTAGAAGCCAGGGTCTAAGATAGCAGTTCCCTATAGAATTAGTTAAGTTTGGTATAAACACTTAGGTTGGTCCATGTGAAAGCATTTCACGCTGACATAATCCTGCTTGGTAGAGGTGGGGTATCATTCTACCTAGAGACTGGCTGTCCTATGTACACTCTTGGGATCTGTCTGTGGCCTTCTCAGACTCTTGTTGAGTCCCAAGACCTGTGGTTAAGGAGTATTTTGTATTTTTATCTTCTTGGCTATAACATTGAGGACTTTGTCTAATTTGATCTGTTCCTCTGTCTGGGAGAGGAGGCAATTAACAAAACGTTTAATAAGAGAACACAAAAGTCATATTTCATGTCACCTTCTAAGACCATTGTTGGAGGTTTTCTGATTAAACATAAGAACATACCATTTTGTTGTGAGTGGTCAGTATATGTGGAGGTCCATGCTTGAATCATCTCACCAATAAAAGCTTTTGCCAGATACTGTGGATCTCTTTAGATTAGTAGCAATATACTTTGTCATGTTGAAGGTGGGGCTGTGGGTGGATAAGAGCTCCTTGAATGACAGCAATGTTGTGAAATAATTCTAAGATGTTTTTTTATATATTCATGAATCAGAACTTTAATCTGTCAGTATCTTGCTTTTTATTGAGTAGAATATATATTCACAGTGATATTGTGAAATATATTTTCATACTAATCAGAGCATATGCCTCAGAGTCAGAAAATACTTGTGTCTGGTGATAGGGTAAAAACTTGCACATAGAAAGCTCAAAGTAACAACCAGGACAGGTGTAGATACACCAAGATACAGAGGAGTAGTTTATCTACTTACCGTTGGAAGGGGCTCTATTTCAGCTAAGAGATTGCTTATAAAACTAGAGCCCTGACTTGCTTTTGTTTCTTCTGCAGGGAGGGAAGAAGAGAGGGAGAGCAAGAAGGAGAGGGGAAGGGAAAGGGAGAGAAAGAAAATTTGTTTCTTCTGGATAGAGGGAGAGAAGGATGGAGAGAGAGAGAGAGAGAGAGAGAGAGAGAGAGAGAGAGAGAGAGGAAGAGGGAGAGAGAGATGAAGAGAGAGAGTGAAAAGGGAAGGGTAAGGGGAAAGGAGTAAGAGAGAAACAGAAAGATCCCTCAAGAGCAATCTATTTTGGAATTTGGTTGAACATAAGCACAGTCCATATTGTCACCCGAAAAAAGAGCTTAGAGACAATATTCACTGAAAATACTAGATTTTAAATGACATCCTTTGTAAGAGAAAACATAGCATGACACGAATGGCCAGACTGTATAATACTGAGGACTCAAGAGAAGTTCTATGGTAATAAGGGGATGCAAGTGCAGGTATAGAACAGACAAAGTTTCAAATGTCATTTTGCTATGGTATTTTATGGGAAGAGACTGTCACCTCATACCATAATCTCTGTAACTCCAGGAAATATTCATTCCCTGTCTTAGGAAATTAATCATACCAAATAGGAATAATGTACTGCATTCATACTGTGAAATATCTGCTCCACACATGCTGTATAAAGTTGTTACTTTTGATCCTCACAACCCACAAGTGCAGTTGCATTTTTCGGAGGGCTGGGCAATGACTTGTGTTGAGTGTTTACCAGCAAACATGAGATCTTGACTTCACACACCGAGGATACATGTAAATCCATGTGTGGTAGCACATGTCTGTAATTTCAGTGCTCCTATAGTGACATAGTTGCTGAAGTCAGGAGAAATCAGAGATGATCATGGGCCAGCTACACTGGTGTGTGAAATAAGGAACACATGTGTTCTTTCACTGTGCGGGCCTGCATACATACACACATACATACATACATACATACATACATACACACACACACACACATACATACATACATACATATATACATACACATTGTACACATATTCTACATACTAAAAAATAAGAAAGGAGCTGGATATTGTTAATCTTTGGAACAGTGCTTGTCTGGCTTACACAAAGCCTTTGATTCAACCTCCCAAAAATACAAAAAAAATATTAAAATAAAAATTTGTTAATTAAAAACAAATAAAATGAAAATAAGCAAAAAATATAAAAGGCTTAAAATATTAGCTATCAACTTATCATCATGTACATTGGCTGCAGAGGAGAATTATTTTCTGAAACTAGCTGTTGTGTAATGTACACCATTGTTTAAGTAATCTGTGAAGTTATTCATTGATAATCCATTGACTTTCTAGTAGACAAAGGGTGCCTGATACATGTCACATAACTGGGATATGCTGCTGAGAATGAGGCAGGGGCATAGTAAGATATTACTAGCCCTATTTTATAGAAAAGAAAGCTGATACTTTAAGTAGCACATTAATATTCTGTGAATCCTTAATTTCAATTTACTTATTTTTTAATTAGTGTATTTTTGTGAGCCTGAGTGAGTTTATATGTACCATGTGCATGCAGAAGCTGATGGAGACAAGATGGCATCGTGTCCCCTTAAACTGGAATTACAAGTGGCTATGAGTTAGCCTGTGGATGCTGGGAAACAAACCTGTGTCCTTTGCAAAATCAACACTCCTAACTCCTGCAACATCTCCAGACCTTATGAATCCCTTTCCCTGTGTAAAATTCTTTGGTTCATTAGCGCATCATAAGGTCAGGATTTCATGTGTTCCTAAGTCCTTATTTTGCTAATCCTGCATTTCTTACATGCTGTCCATTGCAAGATGAATATTAATCAGATGAGTGGGCCAGTGCACGAGTGAGTAAGAGTGTGAGTGGGTAGAAGAAAAGTAAAAAGCAAAGCAGCTTTTATGACTTGGATCAATTATTTAATGTCTATTCATCTATAGGGACTTCCAAGCTGATCAGCAACCACCAAGACTTAGTGATAGAATATGGGAAGAGAGCTTCCATATACTAACATCCAGCCATTTTTCTCATGAATGGATTTTAAACATAGCTCCAAATTTTTACATTATCTTCTCCACAAAGTGACTAACTTAGCTTCTTCTGTCTTGTGCTTTTTCCTTCTGTTTTAGTGAGAGCTGTGCTAAAAGATATTGCTGAGTGTGTTCAAACTGCTAAGTTATAGAGACGATTCAGTCTGGATCTTTGATTAATTATTAATGGAGCGAATATATCTTTGTAGCACAAATGGATTATGTCTGATCCAGTACCATTAGCTACTGAGGTGGTAAAAATATAATGCAAGTCAGTCTAAACCACCATTTAATTTATCTGGGCTCCTGTTTCTTTAACCTTATCTTTGATTCAAAGATAGGTTACAGAACTTCTCAGAAGCATTTTGTGAGCCTGCTTTAAAATAATAAATGTTAAACTGGTACCTGCATACCCTTAGTCATATTATTTCCTAACTTTCCTTACTCTAAAGGTTCTTGGGGCTAAATTAATGAGATAGAGAAAATTAGCAGTTCCCCTGAATGATTGACTCACTTAACTTTATTATACAAAAGTCTACTAAATTTATTCATTTCAGATTCTGTACTGATAGATGAAAATCTTTTAACATAAAAGGCAAGGATCCAAGCAATTTTGACAAGGCATTAGATTTATAGACGGGAGCTAGGTTGTCTAGTGATTCTGGAGGTTTTGGACACATTTGAGAATAATTTGCTTTTCAAAGAATAACAAAGTGTTCAAACCTTTCAAAAAAAATTGGAATTGTCCTCATCTTCTTCGGATGGATTGAAGTTGATTTGGCACCTAGCCTATTGTCTTCGCAGTGTCTCCTAACCTCCCTTCCCAACCAGCCAGCGCAAAATATACTGCCTGTGTCATGCCCTTAGACAAAAATGAATGTTCCAGCATAGAGCTGGTAGAATATATTTCATAACAGATGAATTAATTTTTTATTATATTCCATTTGTCCATAAGCACAGTGGCCATGTTTCAGGTAGTGACCCCTTAAGTTATAAATAAAATGATTATATGTGACCTCATTTGAGTGGTTTAGGACACCAAGTATACCAAGTTTTGAACACACTTTAAGGGCTAGAAATAGCATTTCTAAACAAAATTCTTGTCTATCTTGTACAAGGCCCTGATTTTGATTCCAAGTAACACACACACACACACACACACACACACACACACACACACACATATATATATATATATATATATATATATATATATGTATAAAGCTTTTACCCTGGTATCAACCTAAATAGGAAATATTTCAGCTCTGTAGAATTATACTCAGACTTTTAGAAATGTGCTTCTACATCATCTATAAGTAGCAGAACAAGGTGTTGACTATATATATATATTTTTTGTACAATTTTACATCATTGTGGTATGTGATACATATGTATAGCTATGTATATATATATGTGTGTGTACATATATAAATATAGAGTATATATGATGAATTTAAAATGTGAAATTCATAAATAATTAATTTGGTTGTAGTATCCTGATATCCTCATTGGCAAATAATCCTATCCTACTGACCTTGCCACAGTACTGAAAACCTTCTATTTCACTGTAGGATGAGAAAGCACTATACCCTCAGGCAAAGACATTACAGTTTATCATTAAGTGCTGTGAAATAACATTATCTGGATAATAAGGTTTTGTCTCTAAAACCCCGTGCTATGCTTTGTTAAGAGATGTCTGTGTTTTGACCTTCTCAAATGCTGATGTTTGAAACTCAGCTTTAATTTCTTTCTTCTGAGGTTGTCACTTCTGCCATCTGGTAGATATTTCTTCTGGGAGAGAGGAAACTGTATGCAGAAACCCTTTCAAGAAAGCATCATTGTATGCTTTGCTTGAGGTCAAAGGCAGTGCTCAGAAAGCTGACTCATCAATTTTCATGCTGGGTGGACAATTAGAGAATTTTAAGACTACACTGTGTTGTGGTGTGTGTGTGTGTGTGTGTGTGTGTGTGTGTGTGTGTGTGTGTGTGTGTGTTTACAGTGGATCAGATGTGACAGAATATGGCAAGTCATATCTATGCTTGAATGAGAATTGTAAGCTTGTACAAAGTGTAGACCAGTATTTGATCAGCTCACTCTACCCTTGTTACTTAGTGTCTAAGGGATACATCAGAGAAGCCCAGAAAACCTGTAGAATCCTTCTCCTGTTCCTAAAGTTTATTCATAAAAATAAACTTTATTTCTACTGCAAAATAGAGGAAAGTAAAGACCACATTACTTACTCCTGTTGATCAAAGGAGAGTAAAGAAGTAGTTACGTTTTTTACCTGCTGGCCAAGGGCCCACTAGAGGAACTGGACGCCTCCTGCACTTCAGTTCTGGTTATTTATTTTACCTTCAGACACAGGGACAGTCTCCAGTTGGTGCAGAGATGATTCCATCATCTGTTTTATGTGGTGCTTTAAATCCTTAGTCAAATATGAGCTCTTTAGAAAAAAATGAGTGGGGTAGAACTTCACTCCAGGAGAGGAAAGGAGACTCTAAGAGCAGTGTGGAGTATATTTCAAGCCTCATTTTCTTTTAAAGTGTGATTGGATTTGGGGTGTGATTAGGAAATTAAAGGAAACCGTGTAGGTGAATTACTTCCTCAGGCTTCCATTGGCTAGCCTATTATTCTTCTGCACCTCTCCATACAGCAGGAGGCCAAAAGAATTCTTTATTTTTCAAAAGGTGAACTGTTTAATCTTTTGGAACTTATAGAAGGAAGAATAAGCCAAAAGGAACAAATATTTAAATACACTCTTTTAAGAAATACCCAACATAAGGGCTATGGAGTGTTTAACATAGAAATACAAAGAAAAATAAGACTGAATTCATTTATTTAAAGAAACAAATATTTTTGTACACTCTGTGCCTGCCCTGTTTAAAGGTACCTATAAGTTATAAATCCTTCTTCCTACTTCTAATTATTATAATACAGTAAGTATATTGTATTATATAGGAACAGGTCCAATGTAAGCCAAGTGCACACAGAAACCTTGCCTAAACCCAGCTGATGAATCCTGTGAGCTTTGTATTAGAGCTATTGCTTGAGCTGAGCTTAGGTAAGAGCAAAGTTTCTAGAAATGGAGGTATCTTAGTTGTATTTGAGAACTGAAGATAGAGGCAAAGAGGAGAATGAAAGCAAACGAGAAGGAACCCATATTTAAGCTGAAAGACCCAAGTAGAGAACTAAGTCTCCTGTGTAGTTTCTTTCCATTATTTTTAAATTCATTCATCCATCCTGGGTGTTATAAGCATGGTTTGACCTATGATGAACCCAGGGTATTTTGGATTTCTATCAACATTGTTTTCTGGTATTATAGATCAGAGATCTATGGCCAAAGATCATTCCTGATCTAATACTCTTGAAACATGGGTGTCTTAGGATTTCCATGGCAAATCGTATAAAGGACAACATATAATTAGGGATGGCTTACAGGTTCAGTTTAGTCCATTATCAAGTTTGGGAGCCGGAAAAGCCATAAGTTCTACATCTTGATGAAAAGACAGATAGGAGAAGACTGGCTCCCAGGTGGCTAAGAGTGTCTCAAAACCCACCCCTATCGTGAAACATTTCCTCCAACAAGGCCACACCCACTCCAACAAGGCCATGTCTCCTAATAGTTCCACTCCCTGGGCCAAGCATATACAAACCACCACAATGTGCTAACAGATAAATCTAATACATAAATGTTCCAAATATAAAGTTATAGTAGAAATCACCTATGAGACATCAATATAATATTGTACTCCTGGAATTTAGCAGAAGACCTTGCCTTTGGTTGTAAAGACTGGAATGAGGTGAGATGAAGTGAGCTTTTCTAGAACAAAGAACAATTAATTTGGGCCCTGGGAGTAGGTTACAAATAAAGAGAACAGGAAACTACTAGAGAAGCTTCAATGCTAAGCTTCTCTACATAGAAGGAGGCAGGTATACGATTGGAAAAAGAGAAAAGACAGTCAGGGAATGAGCAATTCTAATACTTAACAGGTTTTTGCAGGTAACAGACATACAAGAATCCAGAGGTCCGCTCTCTGATCACAGTCTGTGGAAGTAAAAGGACAAACACGGGAAAAGGAGGGGTGAGGTTGAATGGTTTCATTTTGGAACCCATAACTGGTCATTGGCAGGGGTCACCAAAGAGTAATGCGTAAAAGAATGTCAGTTGTTCTCAGACAAGGAAAGAAGGGGCTACTCACTTTCCAGAAATAGTCATTGTTCAGCCGAAATTGAAAAGCCAACAGAGTGAGGATAGGGAGCCAATCATGATCTTTATAAAGAACATAAAATAGTGGGCTGGTAAGATGGCTCAGTGGGTAAAGGTACTTACTACACAAACCTTTACAGTCTAAGTTTTATGCTCAGAATCCCCATAAAGATGGAAGGAGAGAACCAACTCCACAAAGTTTTCTTCTGCTCTCTACTTTTATCCTCCAGATGTATCATGCACTCATCATCATCATCATCACCATCACCATCATCATCACCATCACCACTACCACCAAGGCAATTGAATGTCAGTCTCTGATAAGGGCTACTCTGTGCTCCCAAGATATTGTCTCAAAAACCTGTGACCTCTTATGAGGGCACACTGTGTCCCCACAGCAGAGGCAGAATCTAAGGAGAGAAACAGTTTTCACAAGCAGCCCTCGCGTACATGTAGCAAGTCACTAATGATGGTGAAACCCACGGAACCCAGGCAACCCTGAAAGATCCAAGATGATGACGTTGGAGATTGAGTGTATAATCTGTGGCTTCTGGAGGATACATTCTGAGACCAGTTGAGATTAGACAGTTATCACTCTACTCCAAGACTTGTATTCTTTCCAGGTCTTTTGAGGGTCTCACTGAGACAGTCATCATTTCCTTAAATTTTACTGTTAGTGTTTACTGTAAGCCTGCCACTGCTCTGGGAACAGAAACATTAGTGGGGAACATAGCAGCATGAAAGTCCTTGTCTACTGAAACTTACATTCTAGTGAAGTAGACAGACAACACATATTCATGTCAATTCATGTATATTCATAATCAATTAACAAGACAAGCCTCAATGGTGATAAATGACAGGAAGAGAATGGTAGCATAGTAAAGAGGGAGTGGTGAAGAGTGACAGGGACAAACAGGCTTCCTTGGAGGACGAACACAGTAGCTAAGAACAGAAGAATACACATATAGACAAATCTAGGAGTAGATATAGTAGTGAACACAAAATTCCAGAGAAAAGAGAACCCTGAAGTATCAGAGGACAGTAAAGTGGATATTGAGGCTGAAGCCTAGCCAAAAACAAGGAGAGAAACGCAAGAAGAATGCAAGAGGGGAGCAGGATTTTATGTCTTAAAGGTCTTCCAACCTCAATAGAAGTTCAAGGATTTACTTATTACCCAAGTCTTGACGTTTGAAGACAGCTACTATTCTGAAAGAGAAGAGAGAGATCATTCACCTACCTCTTTGATTCTGAAATGGAAATTGTGGCCACTTGCTCCCAGGAGATACTGTGTTTGTAGTGTATGGGTTTTATGGAAGGCATTAGGCAGGTAGGGATTTCCTGGATGCAGGTGGACTGACTGGGAAGCCACTGAGAGTGGTGGACTGAGAGCACTTAGAGTCTGGTGCCAAAGGAGTGCTGCTCCCAAAATAACTTGAAAGCTTACAAATGATGCCTTTTAGCAAAAGAAACAAGCTCTGCAAATAAAATTTTGCTGTGACACAATCCTGGGATTTTGAAATTTGTACCACTGCCAATGGTCCTCACATTTTTCAAATAATACAAAGTAAAAGATATGTAACAGCTGTAGGTGGGTGATGCACATGGTCCTAAAAGAATATGGAGCCATAGCAAGAATGGAAGAACTGATTTGGTAGATTTCAATTGGGTCATCTGTGAATACTTTTAAAATCTCAGCACACCTGCAGAAAAGCAGATCCTATGGGAAGTCCTTGCACCTCTGCAGTTGGTACTTTCTGCCATGTCCTGAGATGATGATACTATTAATTGGATAAAAATTAAACTGCAACAAATCCACCTGCTGGCTCTCTTCAAGTATTCTGCTGCCTCAGCTCCTCAGATTCTCTTTACAACCTTAGAAATATTAATGAGAACTGAGGTTGATTTCAGGAGCAGATTCTGTTTACTAATGCTTTAACAACTAGATATAAGTAGGCATAGGGGCAGTTTCTGAGTCCAACAGCATACCATGTTAAATGGTCAGAGGATTGTTTACAACAAAAAAAAACCTTTAAACATTTAATCTGAGTACAATTTTAATGTCCAAATTTCATTCTTTATATGTATTCGACTATTTGTTATATTATGAATTAAAACTATTCATTATATTATAAATTAAAACAGTTACATTTAATTGCGTTGTTGGTCAAAAGGTTCTCACGGGAACCCAGAACAACCCAGGCTATTGCCAAAAAAATATGGGTTTTCTTCACAAAGTGACAGCATGGCCTCATTGCTGATAACAATACCTATGAAAATCATTGAACATGGAGAAGTTGAGCTGATGCATACATAGAGCGTCCACCCCTACATGCTAACAGCTTGTATAAGAAGGTACTCTGCACATTATCAAGGAAGTAATGTGAACACTATCCCAGGCACAAACCCTTTTGTCTAAATGTTATTCTGCTTACATATGCTAGGGCGATGGTAGTACTAAGCTTGTGGGAGAAAGCCATCAATATCTGATTTGACTTAAGGTCTACTCTACAAGATAGAACCCATGCTCAAAACAACTTGATAACCAAGAACCTGAGACTAGATAGCCAAGAGACTTTGGTAAAACCAAATACTACTGTTCTTAAAAAAAAGAAAAAGAAAAAAGCATGTAGCAATAAAATGACTCCTAATGACAGTCTGCTATACTCATAAGTCAGTGCCTTACTCGGCCATCATCAGAGAAGCTTCCTCCCATAGCAGATGGGAACAAATACAGAAACCCATGCCCATGCATTGTCCCAGGGTGAGAGACCTTGGAACATGTAATCCCAAACAGGATGCCTCCATCAAATCCCTCTCCTATAGCTCAGGAATCTTCTCAGAAGAGGATAGGGAAAGAGCTGTAAGAGGCAGAGGAGAGACCAAGAAAGCAAGGACCTCTAAATAAATGTGATCTCCATTCATATGCACTCAGAGATTGAGGTAGCATGCACACGTTTAATATGTGTACATGCTTAATGCAATACCAGCTTTCACTTCTTCCCTATTCCCTTAGATTTTTGAAACAAGAAATATTAGTTATGTTGGATGAAGCAAATTTGGAAGGTAATGTGTTTAAGTGGAAAAAGACACTACATTTCTATAACCTTTTTGCAAAATTGTGGAAAATTTTCGATACATCACTAAAACCTGGCAAGTGATAAAAACTCTTATTTTAAATTTCTTTGCATTATGAAATCAAATGCTGTGTCAGACACATTTATTTTAACTAAAACTCACTCATGCCTCTTATAAATGAAACATTTTAAATAAATTCTAGAATATTAAAAACTGGCTACCTGGGAAATATAGGTTGATTGAGTCACTCATGTTTCACTATACAATATCAAAATAACTCATATTTTATGCCATGATACCTATCTTATCAGAAAAGAAAGTTAAATGTTGGGAAATGATCAATCATGATTATGATGGTAAGGGCAAGATATACAAATCCAAATTTTGAGTTTTTCAAACTTAAAATTTACAGCTGACACAAATGTTGTCAGTTTCTTTTTGTCACAGGCACAAAATTTCTCTATTCATTTACAATTTTAGTCAGATCCATAATTCTACATAACCATTATCTGCATGTCAGCCCTCAAGACAAAGAATGTTCAATGAAGTTTTCATTGGTTTTGTTTACAATTCAAACAATTTCTCACTTCAAACCATGCAATAAACAACAATGAAAAAATGTCTGTCTACTATATTATTCAACACATTCAGAACTGGGGTATAATAGCCAAGAAAATCAAGTAAAAGAAGTAAGGTAGATTTGGGCCTATAGAATTAGAAGTATCAGGCATGGCCGTTTGGTGCTTTTGTTTCAGGGCCTAGATTGAGGTAGAGCATTATGGCAGAAAGCATTTGACGGAGTGTACTTTAGTGTACTTAAGTGTAACTGAGAGAGAGAGAGAGAGAGACAGAGAGAGAGAGAGAGAGAGAGAGAGAGAGAGAGAGAGAGAGAGAGAGAGAGAGAGAGAGGTGGAGGGAAACAAAAACAAACCATTCAAGCCAATGACATAGTTCCTCCCTCTAATACAATCTCCCAAAGTCTCTATCATCCCCCAATAGGCCAGAAAGCATGTATATTGGATCATGAAATTGGAACCATCATGGTCTAATGGCAAAGACCTCACATCTGAAATTGCTGTACTAAGGACTAAGCCTTCAACTAGTGAGAACTGGGGAGCATCTTAGATTCAAAGGATAACACATATCCCTCAAATTTTACTAAAGTTAACAATTTTTACTAGTTCACTAAAGGCATATTAGGAGAGATTAACCTTTGTGAGCATATAACAGTGAAGAGCCCAATGGCTTCTGGTGCATGTTGGTGCTATCATCAATCAAGCCAGCCATAGGATGTTGTAGTGTCATTTTTCAGCATCCACACACAGTGCAAAACTCAGTTGCATCTTTTGGCTTGTCTTTACATTTTTTGTTAATATATAAAGGAATGGCTTTCACTATGATATTTTCTTCCATACATATCATGATGCTTAAAGATATTTGAGTGCTAGTGATTTACATTTAACCTGAAAGTTGTTATTTGTATTGTTTAGGTCAGGGCTGTTCAGGCTCTCAGGCAAAACACGGTAGTGCTGGAATGAGATACAGCAGGAGTGGTTAATTACAGTGCTCACACTTTGCATTTGTCCAAAGGACTTGCACTTAACAGGTTGCAGACAGTGTTGTTTTGTGCTTATTTGTGTATATTTTGGAGGTAGAAGAGTGTGTGTGTGTGTGTGTGTGTGTGTGTGTGTGTGTGAGTGTGTATTCATACCTGTAGAGATCAGAGGAGAATGGTTGAGAGTCAATTTCTTTTCTACCACCTTGTGAATCCAAAAGGATTAAATTCAGGTTATCAACAGGAACAGGCATCATTTCCCCTCTGAGCCATTGCACTAGACCATGTGTTCCCACTACTACTGACCTAGCAAAGATGGCTGAGGGTAGTGGGCATAAGAGTCTACTAAATCACAGTTGCCATTAGGTATTACATTACTGCCATTTTAAAGTTCCTTCTGTTAAAGAAACCACAAGCTACTGTTGTGAAAATGTGGATCTATGGAGCTGCTTAGAACTCCGAGGATGGAACAGTGGAGTGTTATGATGGTTAGCACTAATTGTCAACTTGGCAGAATGTAGTCACCCCGGAGATGTGCCTGAGTGTGGTGTGGCACCCTTCCCTGGTCAGAGGATCCTTAGAAAGTGATGGAGCATGCATCGTGCACTCATTGCTCTCTGCTTCCTGAGGCCAGTGTGACCAGGTGTCTGGAGTCTTACCACACTGACTTTCCCCCAGAGAAATGGACTATAACCTAAACACAAATGCCAGACCAAATATTCTGTCCTGACTAGTTTTTTTGTCTGAACATTTTCACTCCTCCACAGGAAAGACAAAGGTAGATGGTATCAGGGAAAAAAAAAGCTCAATGTAGTAATCATTTAAAAACTATTCTCACACTTTAGTAAAGAATAAAATGTCATTTTCAACAATTAGCAGGTTGCCAAATGTTGCTACTGAGGAAACAAGAAAGATCATACACATAGATATTCAGAAAGAACAATATAGAAGGTGTCCTCTGGCAACACAATGACTCTAGTGTATAAAGTGATGAACAGGAAATGAAGGAATTAGTTGGGATAGAGGAAGAGGAAGTGCGATCACCTAAAACAAACCACACAGGGGTGCTGCTTACTGTCCTGCCACACACACGTGGCTTGCTCAATCTGCTTTCTTCTACAACCCAAGACCACCAGCCCTAGGATGGCCCAACCCACAACGGGCTGGACCCTCCCATATTAACCACTAATTAAGAAAATGCCTTACACCTGGGTTCAGAGAGTGCCCAGAACACATTTGAATATTGAGCCACACCTATACTGTTCTTCACCCTAGAACATGGATAGAACTCGTGTCTTAGAGAAAAGGTATTGGATGCCTTATGTTCGTTTGTTTTCAGGGTCTGACAGAGTATTGAATCCATAGCAATTACTCAAATAGATGTGGGACTAATACGATGATTCAGCCATTAGCCTTTTTACAGTAAAATTAAGTAACCTCCTTCGCCTGACCTTTCCTTTTCAGCTCAGTCATCCAAATGCATTTGATTTTTTTTTCTAGTTTAGTTTAGCTCAGCAAACATTTACTGAACATTTGCTGTCCCAAGAAATTGGATTGAAATCAAGAAATGTCATTGGAATACAGTGTGGACCTATCTTCTAATTGCTGAGACTTTATAGAAAGAGAATATATTTGTCTTAGTTACAGTTTCCATTGTAGCAACGAAATACCATGACCAGAAAACAAGTTGGAGAGGGAAAGGTGTGTTGAGTTTACACTTCCATGTGACTGTTGTTTTAGTTAGGGTTTCCATCGCTAGGAAGACATACTCTTATATCGCAAGACAACTCTTATGAAGGACAACATGTAATTGGAGTGAGCTTGCTGGTTCTGAGTTTAGTCTGTTATCACCATGGTGGGAAGCATAGCAGCGTCCAGGCAGGCACAGAACGGGAGTGGCTGAGAGTTCTATATCTTGTTCCAAAAGCAAACAGGAGATGGATGACTGGCTCCCTCATGGCTAGAAGTCTCAAAGCCCACCCCCACAGTGAAACACGTCCTCCAACAAGTCCACACCTGCTCTAACAAAGCAACACCTAATAGTGACACTCCCTCAGCCAAACATGTTCAAACCACCAGCTGTTCATCACCAAAGTCAGTCAAGACAGGGAATCATCAAGGCTGGAACCTGAAGGCAGGAGCTGATGCAAGAGTGCTGCTTACTGGCTTGCTTCACAAGGCTTGCTTGGACTGCTTTTCTATAGAAACAAGGACTACCAGCCTAAGGATGTCACCATTCACAATGGGCTGGACCTACCTACATTGATCACTAATTTTAAAATGCCTTACAGATGGATCTCCTGGAGGCATTTCCTCAATTAAGGCTCCCTCCTCCCTAATGAATTTAGCTTGGGTCAAGTAGACATAAAGCCAACCACTACAATATTCACTAGCCTTGTATTCAATTCGTGTCATGCACAAAGTTATGCAGAAGCATAGAAGGAAGGGAAGGCAACTTTGATTCCATGAAGCAGCTAAGGAACACATCACAGATAACAGATGAGGTGGGGTTTGTTATTAGAAGATAAATTGAGTACTGAAGAGAGGAGAAACATGCTAGGCAGAAAAGCCGTCTGTTCAGTTAAGTCCATGAAAGAATTTAGTCAGTCCCTCCCATATCCATGTACTACATAATTCTGGCACAGAAAATGCACAACTGAATTGTTATGCTTTGAATGGATGCTGGCAATAGAATGTGGCAGGTAAGAACGTAAGTGAGTACAGTACAATGTGCAAAAGTGAGTTGTAGAACTGTTAAAAAACTATGTAAAGAAAATGAAGGGGAAATGCGGATCTCTACAGAGTAGAGCACTCTATGTGCTGGCAAGGGATACATGAGGCTCCACAGAGAAAGCATAAATGAATCAAGGGAACAGTGAGCAGTTTACAAAAGGCTGACCCTGTCTCTGGCTTGCACATGTTTTCTTTCATCCTCACAATGTTGAGTTGTGTGGCAGCCATGAGAATGTGCTTCGCATACTGCCAACCACAGGGAGCATAATTCACAGGAGCCCAGCTGCAGTACTCTGAAAGCTGAAATTTATTCTGAAGTTTGCCCCAAGGCCATGCTTCCCAAGAGCTGCTCTGAACAGCCAATGACAGTGCTGCAGGACTGCGGAGGTAGGGCGCAATCTGCGAGATGGAGGATTCATCTAATGTATTTCACACTGGCAATCTAGGAGATTAGCAACTACCCTCCCTCCTGGTCTCTTTCACTTAGCAAGAGTGGGAGTTGCGTTGCATGGACAGACCATGGCTCTTCAGGCTTTCAGGCTATTTCTCATTTTTCTTTCACAGCCATTTAATCCTGTCTTGACACATGTTTCTCAGAGGATTTAAAAATAACACACATTGTGTTTGGAGGGGTGGGAAGAGGGAGTGTGTGTCTTGTGCCTTGCGTGTGTGTGTGTGTGTGTGTGTGTGAGAGAGAGAGAGAGAGAGAGAGAGAGAGAGAGGTTGGAGGAGACAGAGAGACACAAAGAGAGATCGAGGGAAAGAGGCAGAAGACGGAGAGACAAGGAAAGAAGGTGGGAGAAAGAGGAAAGCAGGAGAGAGAGAGAGAGAGAGAGAGAGAGAGAGAGAGAGAGAGAGAGAGAGAGAGAGAGACTAACATTTAAAGCTTGATATTTGATCCAAGAAAGAATCATTCCTGGATTTCCTTAAGGAACAAAAATAATCATTCAACATTAGGCCCATGCTCCAGATTAGAGCCAATATGAAAGGGCTGAGTGGTGGCTTTGTATGAAAGGAATGGCCACGCCCTACGTGCCCTACCTTTGACTATCTCCAATGCAAAGACTGTTTGCCACTTAGTTTCATTCTTATTCTTTTATTCTTTTGGAGCTCATCACCCACCCTCCTCCTTTTTCTATACCCTTTTAAATTTTTGTAACCTTCATGGACATTCTGGCTTGACAGTCATCCTTTGAGCACCACATCTGAGTGAGACGACGGGGCTAACAAGGTCGTGAGATGATGTCGTGGAAGGAATAAAGACTGAAATCAGGAAGAGCAGTGAGAGCCAATGAAGTAAGAAAGCAGGGAGGAGAGAGTGGAGGTTGAAAGAAGCCGGCAGTTTTTAAGGAATAGCTAAGAGGAACAAGATTCATGTGTTGAATCATGTGTGTGGACTGACAAGCAAGCAGAAGTCAAGGATGACCATCATGAGACTCCTACTTCTCTCCTAAGTCTGTATGCATACTGCTCTAAACGGACATCCTTTGAAATGATTTTCCGGAAACTGCAGCAGATGCATCATTGAAAGTAGATGATTTAATGGGGAGATGAGCGAACGATCAATTGCTACCAGCTTAACATTAAGAAGTGATCAAGAAACTAAGATACCTTGTTGAAATTTGTAATAAATATGATTGTCTCTAGTGGCATTATAGGTTGTAAGTGTTCCTGTGATATTTTGCAATAACCCTCTTCATTTTACATTTCTGGAGGAAGTTATTACTTAGTGTCTAAAATACAGAAATTCCTCAATGATTCTTGCCAAGTATTAGATATCTTTTCTCAAGGTATCAGTATTTTTTCTTCTCTGTTAGCACCAATGATTTTCAAAAATTCAATTAATATTCTAAATGAACTTCAATTACTTCTCCCAAATTTGCTTCCCCATCTTGTGTGTGCCTGGGTGAGCTCTATGCTCGCCTCCATGGCACCACTTCCACCTTGCTGACAGCCTTGCAATATGGCTGTTGTTATCTCCATTTTACAAAAAAGAAAACTAAACTCAAGTTTGAGAATGGCAGAATAAGCCATTGACCTCAGGTCAAAGTGGCCCAACTCCATGCTTATTTACTAATCAGAATTTTTAAAACAAATTTCACGATATCAATACACATGGTTTAAAGCCTTTTGACAGACAAAAACAAGAGTACTTATTACTATGTTAAGTATCCCACTGCTAACAAATTAATCTTGAGCTTAGAAGGAGCTGGGTAACATGATAAAAGCAGTACTTAGACCCTGAAACATCTGCCTTTGCATTTTAAATCCAGTGAGCAGTTGCTATGTGTATTTAAATAACTCAATCAGTCTTGTGTTGAAGTTCCTAGTGTACAAAAAGAGGCTAGCACTACTTCCCAGGTTGCGGGTCACAAGACACCTGTGTCACTGTTTAGCATGTATTAAATGATTTGTTCCCTTAAGAATGTTTAATTTGTTATTTAATACTTTGTAGCTTTCTAAACTCCCCTTCTAAGTCAAGTATGCTGACCTATTCCTTTAATTCCAGCCACTTGGGAGCCCGAAGCAAGAATATGGCATGATTAAGCCTATAACTTGATGACATTTGTCTTAAAATAAAAGACTTTGCCTAGCCTATGCAAAGTCCTATTCAATTCCCAGTACCTATCACAAGACGTTGCAGATGAGAGAAGGGGATTTGAACTCAGTCTTGTGCCGTAACTGCTCTGACTCATGTCTCCACTGTATGGGTGTTGGACTTCAAGAGTACATTTGTGGGTATGTGTGTGTTAGTGTGTGTGTGTGTGCGTGTGTGTGTGTGTGTGTGTGTGTGTGTGTGTGTTGTACTTTAGAAAAATAATGCTACAACAAAACATTGCACATAGCTATGGATATTTCTCTGGGATAATTTCCCAGAACAGGATTATTAAAAAAATAGTTTTATTTTCCTTTTTTATTGGATTTTTTATTTAAATTTTAAATGTTATTCCCTTTCCTGGTTTCCCGGACATATGCCCCCTATCCCCTCCCCTTCTTCTATAATGGTTTTCCCCTGCCCACCCACCCCCCTTCCCAGCCTCCCGACATTCCCCTACACTGGGGGTCCAACCTTGGCAAGACCAAGGGCTTCTCCTTCCATTGGTGCCCAACAAGGACATCCTTTGCTACATATGCCGTTGGAGCCATGGGTCAGCCCATGTAAAAGAGTATTTTATTTCTAAAATACAAAAAAAAATATATCTATAGAACATTATATAAAAGGATGAGTTTTTGTTGTAGCTTAACTCTCTCTTTTGGCAACTTTTTTGAGGATACATTCATTTAAAAGAGGAGCCTTCCTAGGAACATGGTGCTTGTCTTACTGACAGAGCACATGCAGCAGGAAGCACCATTATCTAGACAATGGCTTATGTTTTTGAGGATAGTTAGCGAATGTGGAAAATTGGAAACCAGGAGAAAAAAATAGTCACATGCTTTAGTCATGGAATCTACCTAACCTCAAGTATACAAAAACCAGCCTACAACCCCATACAGGTGTTGTCCTCACTAGCATGACTCAATCTCTAGTCTCTACTGATGGTGATCTAAGAGTGTCAGCCAGAGGTCAGCTGGTTCCCATGGAGAGATGCCTCTCAGAAGAGGAAAAAGCTGAGACCTTCCTTCATAGCCAGAAGCTCTGGGGACAAATGTCAGGGGGTGGAAATGACTAAACCGTGGAGAGAGGCAAACTGTGCGTTGTCAGCTGGTGGCAACAGCTAGGAGACACAGGAAGCAAAGGCAGAAAGCACTGCGAATCATTTTTTAACCTATTTCAGACAAACATCTTCTTAAAAAATTGTAGAGACTAATCAGACCCATCTGGAAGACTGAATTTAGTAGGACTACAAAAGCTTTGGAGAATTCTGAGATCAGAAACACAAAGCAAATTAAATTCTGTTTATATCTGCATCTTTCCATTGTGGAGTTCCTGTCCATTCATTCTTTTCCTTGGTGTGGGATTCAGGTCAGGGAAATGTATAGTAGGGAACTGAAGAACCACCACATGCTCTGTGTTATAGTGATTCCTTTAAACAGTGGTTAAGCGTTCCTTTGTTCTCAAAGCAGTTACTTTCAAGATTTGTTGAATCACAAAATGTTTGAAAGACACAATAGTGATGGTTTTTCCCTTCTAAAATTTCATCAAACATTTTCTTCACTCAGAGTAGTTTTCCTGTATATAGCCAATATTCCTAAAGAACTCTTAAAGTCATCCATTTTCATTCTTGATAGACTTTTGGGCCCTCATACTTTTTGACTCTAAGTTGCTTTCTGAGCGAAGGCTCTGCCCACCCTTCAAAACTAGCATGTCCCCAGTTTGGATGTCCTTGTATCATAATTCCTTCTGGAGCTAAGCCACAAGTTGAATACTCCAGATTTACCTTTTCTATTCTTATATTTATATAGATTAAAGTGACTTCTATTTCCACAATGCATTCCTCAAGGAATTAGACTTCTATTGTGTTCTGTGTGAGTCTTGCCTTTAATATCACTTCAAGTACAGTCTTTGTAGGTGTTTCAACTCATCAGTCACTCATAAAATATTGATTGATAACACTGTGTTCCAGATAAGTCTCAAAATAATAAAGAAAACCAATAAACAGACATCTGTAAATGACAATATGTGAACCAAGTTAACATACACATCTCTGAAAATACAAGAGAGAAATGCAGATGACTAGCTATGGAGAATGCATTCCATCCTTACAAACTACCATAGTCTGGCTGCGGGTATCAGTGTCAGTCAGATCACCTGAAACTCCAGACCCAGATCTATCAAAAACTGGACTCATGTGCATGAACCCAGGCAAAAATGCAGATATGCATAGAATCAATTAAAAAAATATTCATGAATCAAATCACCAGAGACTAGAGACATTGCTTGGTGGTTAGGACATTCATGGCTCTTGAAGATCTGGGTTTGGTTCCTAGCATCCATACAGTGGCTCATAGCAACCTGCAACTGCAGTCTCAGGGAAGCTGATGCCCCTTCTGGCCTCCTCAGACAATGAGCACATATGCATGGCAAATGCATACAGTCAGGCACTTACATACACATAAGATAAATCTTTAATAAAAACAGAAAAAGAAGTAGCCTACTTTGAGAGTAGGGGTGATCATTTAACATTATCTGGAGCAAACTTAATTCAACAGAATCATGAAAGTACCCATGATCAGTTGAGTGAATGGATATGAATTTTTAATTCAATTGTTTCTAAAATTCCAGTATCATGTCTCACAGATGTATGGGGAAAAAAACTAGAATTTTTATAGAGAGATGAAAAATTCTATAGTAGCATGAAACACTCTAAATACCCAACGTAGTCATAAAAGAAAGATAAAAGCTAGAAGATCATACTGCTAGGTTTCAATTTATCCTACAAAGGGAAAAAGCATTAAAACAACATAATATTAGATAAAAATATACATATCAGCCAACGGGAAAAACTAGAGATCTCAGAAATGATTTAACACAATTACAGTCAATCTTTGAAACAAATTCTAAGAGTAAATAATGAGAAATAATCTTTTTTAATAAATGTTAGGAGAAAAACTGGTTATGTAACAAAAGTGTATAGATCCTTATGTTACACCAGTAATAAAAACAGCTCAAAATTGATTAAGACTTTAAACATAGGATCAGAAAGTATAAACCTATGGAGGAAATGTGGTCTAAACTGTATTGATTTCGACAGTGTTTTCTTCTCTTTAAATTTAGCTCCCAAAATATAGAAAGCAAAAGCATTGTGTTATCTATCAAGGGAAGCAATTAATAATAAAGGCACAGATATGAATTTGAAGAAAATACTTATAAGCCATGTAGGTGACATGGGATTAATCCAAAATATATAAAGAGATAGAAATGAAACCACAAAACAGTTTCATTGCACAAGCTCTTGAATGGCTGTTAGGAAGACAAAAGAAATGCTAAAAGAAGGTGGTGAAGAGGGACCCTTATTTAGTATTGTTGGGAAAGTAAACTAGTATAATCAGCGTTGAAATAGTAGTAAGGTCCTCAAAAGACTGAAAGCAGAGCCAGCAGAAACTCTAGTATTTCCACTTTTTGTTATTCCCCTGACATCTTGTCATCAGTGTGTGGAGATCTCAATGTCCTCATACTGTGCTGTGGAAAATAACAAGCCAGAACTATGACACATTCCTGAAATGCCAAAGCTGGAGAGCCTGAGGCAAGAGGATCTTTAGTTCTGGGCCAGATTGGCCAACACAGTAGGACTCTGCTAAAATAAACAGCCACCTTTGGAGATCAGTAAATGTGCATCCTGGAGTGGATGGATAAAGAGAATTTGGTATGCAGCTCTATTCAACCTATAAAGAGAAAGTGGTCCTATCCTTTGTAATAACAGAATCAGAAAGCATTATGCCACGTAACATATACAAAAGATAAAAAGATTAATACTATATATTCTCACATGTAAATCTAAACCTATTGATTCATGTAAATAGAATTGTCTTTACCAGACACCAAAGATCAAAGGAATGGATGATAATTAAAGGTTATGATGGGTCAAACAAGAGAAAAAATTTGATTTTTAGGCCAATTATGCACCATGATATTTATAGCTGATAATTGAATTCTGCATAATCCAATGTTCCTGAAACTAAATTTCTAATGTTACCATAATAAGAAAATGGTAAATATCTGAAGGGATAGGTATGCAAATAGATCACATACATTTAAAAATCATATTACAACTATGTGTCCTATAGCTACAATTGTCAATATTGCTTGAAAAATATTAGCTGACACCAATGCCATCTGAACAATATTATATAAAATGAACAATTAGATCATGACAAGACACCAGACAGACTACTGTCACCTTTCTTTTTATCCCTTGAATGACACAAATCATTTCCTTTTCATATCTTTCAGTGCCTCCAATAGTCCTGATGTAGACACTTGGTACAATAAATGCTGTAAGATCGAAAGGGATCCACATGCACTCTGCTGTCCTGACTGTCACAACTAAGATAGAGCCATGTATGCTGTCACATGGGCCATTTTCCCTTGCCACTGTTTTTCCTTCCACAGCTTTAGCACACTAAGTTATAGAGTTTGGTTTTCTTTTTGGCCACTCTACTCTAACCCTCTCCTCTTTACATGCCTCTGAAATCCCCATAGTCACTGCAAGACTCAACCTAGTGAAAGGCATGGAACAGGTGTATCATAACTAGCAAATAAAATGATATTATGTGTATGATAATAAGTGTCTCTGATTAATGAAACTTGGATTTTTCAAAGGGCCTCATTATTAGAAAAGATATCAAAGGTATAAACAGGGGCTTTAAAATTTCTTTCTTATTATTTATTTATTTATTTATTTGTGTGGGGGAGGGTATATTTATACATGTATATGAGAAACACCAGAAATCAAAAGAGGGCATTGGATCCCCTGGAGTTGGAATTACAGTTGTGTGTGTGTGTGTGTGTGTGTGTGTGTGTGTGTGTGTGTGTGTGTGTCCATTGTTCCTGTCTCTGCAAATGTACACATGGTATTGTCTGTCATATATCTATATATCTACAGAAGTCCACATAAAATAAAGGATTTTACATGCTTTTGACAAATTTTAAATTTTAAGCTTTCAATATAATTATCCAACTGAGGAAGGAACCCTCAAAAATTCACTTTTCTTACATTTATAAATAATAATTTTTTTTGAAAAGTGCTAAGCCAGGGCTGGAGAGATGGCTAGGTACTCACGGTTGATAGTGCTTATCTAGAAACAAGACTTCACTTTGGTTTCCCAACACACGTGGATACAGACATACCCACCTACAGCTTCAACAATGGTTATGGGATGAGGACAAGATGGTAAGGGCTTCTTCGCCAGTCAGTCAACCTTGGTCAAAAATGATAAACTTCAAGTTTAGGGAGACCTTGTCATGGGAAATGTAGAAAGCCATAGAGGAAGGCATCTAACATTCTCTTCTTGTCTCTTCATGAGCACACACAGACATATGTACAGCCACCCCATGTGCACATAGCACACTCACCAAAAATATTGCTGAACATTACCTTGACATTTATTGTAGCATAACTATAAACATATCTGACATTGTCTTGACATTGAGGTTTTATGACTAATTGTGTGTCCTAATTTAATTTCTCTGGTTTAAGTGTTAATTTTTATTTACTCTTTATCTGTTTTTTTTTTACCCCAGAGTGGAACTTAGTCAAGCAATCATAAATGGAGTAAGCTATACTTGATGCACAAGCATGAACAAAATATCTAGCAGCAGACCAGTTAAATAAGTGACGACATAGGATCTTAAGGAGATATCACTTTGTCACTTAAAATTGCTAATTTTTAAAGTACCTAGATGTGGGGAAAGGACTAAAGTAAAATGTGAACTGGAACAACATCAGAACACAATTGTGGAAACAGAATGTAACCATGGTGATATGGATTAAAGAGAATATGTAAATAAGAATTGTTTGGAGATGATAAGTGAATTTTGAGGGATCTTTCAGTATGCCTTATTTTTGGAAGGCACATGCATATTGGATGTCAATTACTGTAATATAAAGGAGTATGAAAAGTTTATCAGAAAGTGTACTGCTCAAATGTTCATGCTGAAGAACTAACATATGGCTTGTCTCTTGCCACTGAAAGTAAATTCTGTGCAGCACTGGGAGTCTGTCATGTATCCTGGCTCTAGAAGGGGGCCCTGCCTTCCAATGTCCAAGTGAGTTACATTGGAGCCCATTTGTCTGATGAATAATCCGTAAAGCAACAGAAGTTGAGGAAACAGGGCAATGCCCTACTAATTTAACTATTCTATCACATCTTGGTTTTGGTATAACTACTTTCCATTGCGCACGTGAAGATATATTTTCATAGCTGACATTCTAAAAATCCTTTGAAAGTCCCATGTGCTTTATTTTCAAGATCTCCTTTCTTATTAATTGATAATGGTTATTTGAACTGCTGCATAAAGGAATCATTTTTTAAGTAAAAATTATACCACTCCCTGAGTTATTGCAAAGCAAAAACAGGAGAGTTCCTCTGACCTTGCTGTGTCTGCTGACAGCAAGCTTTATGGCTTTGTACGTAAGACTGCTATCACCAAATTTCCATTTGAGTAGTAACATGATAACACAGACAGCCAGGGGACTAGGTTTTAGATGACAGCACATCATTTAATATCCACTTATTGTTTCTACAGGGAAATTCAGGTCTGGGATTCAGTATTGCTGGAGGGACAGATAATCCTCACATTGGAGATGACCCTGGCATATTTATTACGAAGATTATTCCAGGAGGTGCTGCAGCAGAGGATGGCAGACTCAGGTAAAAATCAAAAGCATTAAAATGACTCGAGAAGTTGATCCACTGCATCAGGTAGTCATATTTGTATCTTTGGAGAATGATAATTTTATAAAACTTCTGAACTTGGAAGGTTATCAAGGCTTTCTGTAGTGACGCTACAAATCTCATTGTACTCACCGAATTTCAAGTCATATCTAATTTGTGCATGTTGATAGATAACAAATGTGACATTGGGCAAGACACTGTGAGAAGGGGTTATAAATATATCTTTGATTCTCATGGAGTCCCATGTCTACTTGGAAAGAACAATAATATGAATTAAGTCAATAATAGCGTATCTAGAATCAAAACTGTACATTAGGAACTGAGGTACTGTTACAGGAACGAATACAGAAGTGTTCACAGGCTTTTCAATAGATGTTTAGAGAGAATCAGAGAAACTGCCTCATTGGAAGATCCTAGATTAAAACATAATTGCATAATGCATTAAGTTACTGCCTAAATCTGAACTGAGACATGGAGAAAGAGCAAATTCTCTGGGAGACTAGAATGAATGCTGCTTTGTTTGGAAAAACACTGTGCACTGAGTTAAATGGGTGGAGTAGATCCAAGATAGCACCTAGGGACACAGCAGTAGCAGTTGGAGCCTAGCCCTGCTCTTTTAGACCCTAGAAATGAGTTGTAGAAATAAAAAAAACCCACATGGAACAAATAATAAGTAATATATAATACAACCAGGAATTAAGAACAGCCTTTAAAAGGAACAAAACTTAAGGGCTCAGAAACTTATGGAAGCCATCCAATATACATAAAATATAATAGATAACAAATATATAATATTTAATACATAACATATAGAGATGATAGATAGATAGATAGATAGATAGATAGATAGATAGATAGATAGATAGACAGACAAACAAATAATCATACCTGGTTATAAATTCATATAGGTCAAGAAGAAGCAACTGCATCATTAGATCCTTTTTTCTTTTTAAACAAAATCTCACATTATAGGCAAGGATGCCCTCACACTTGTGGTACTATTGTTTCAATGTGTCAAATACTGGGGTTATAATTGCATGCTACTCTACCTTTATATCTTTATATTACTATCGTGCAAATATAAACAACTCAATAAATCCTTGCTAATGCATATCTGTGATATTAATAAATAGAGAAAAAAGAGGTAAAATTGACATTGGGGATAGGGAATATGCTAACAGAGGTAACTTCTGGGGACTGTTGAAGATTATAAGGAAGATTCTTCAAGAAGAGTTCCTGGAAAAAACAACAATAACTGCAACCCTGTAGCTAAGAATCGATGAGATTTAAAGAGATAAATCATTACTAAGAAAAAATATCAGCACTGAGATGCATTCTGGCAAGGTCCTGGCTGAAGGAAGGCCAGACTGATAAGATACTAAGCGCAGAATGTAAGGTAATTGACCAGATATCAAAGGTCAGGGAACTCTGCCAAATCAATTCAGTACAGTTCTTGTTGAGACTGGACTGAGCGGGTCAAAGCCAAAGCTGATGGTCAAGGCCTCCAGGAAATGAGCTAATAGGAACCTTTCTCTGGTTTGCAAAAGAAGTCTGTCTACCAGAGAGTTAAAGCATGTCCTGTAGATCAAGACAGCATTGGCCAGCATGGCAACGTGTTGGGAAATGTGACTCAAATAGCAGAAATACAAACGCCATACCCTTGCTCAGTCTGCTTTCCTTTCACATGAATAATCTAGTCTTCCATTTCTCACTTGGAATAGGCAAAGACACCCATTCTCCATCACAGTGTTCTGATACAGGGATTACGTCAGACACATGCATCTTTGCAGCTTGTTGAGAGGAGCTGTGTTTTTCTCAAGTTCATTTGCATATGATTTCAACCCAAAAGACTTCTGAACATCCTTCCAGGGAATGCATGCTTTGTGGCACTCAAATTTCCACCTTTAACTGAGTGATTTTCAGAGAAGAAATATCTATGTTGAACAGTGAGAGATTCAAAACACATGTGTAAGTGTAATTCTGTAAGTCAAGGACAGATTGTGTTTCCTAGTGTTGAATCAAAGACAAGCTCTAGTGATGTGTTTAGACATAAGCTAAGTGTACTAACTTATATTATAGAACTATGATGCCTATAATCCTAGCATTTGAAATGCTGAGGCAGGAGGATTATCATGAATTTGAGACCAACCTCAGATAAAAAATGATTTTTGGTCCAACCGAGAATACAGAACAAGACTCTGTGTCAAAGAGGAGTGAAACGAGCAAAAGAGAAATCCGACTGGTTATAGGAATAATAACTTAGAAATTGTGGGGCCTTAATCATCATCCTCAACTATTTGCTATCTGAAACAGAAGGATCTTTCACCTTCCTAGTAAATTTGTGCACTGGGTTTGACGGACAATAATGCTTGCCCTGAGGTTAGGAATTAAAAAAAAAAAAAAAGCATTTCTGAGAGTACCACTTGTTGTTGCCTACAAACCATGAGTGGAAATCTCATGTCTATAAAATGGACTGACCCTGGGCTCTGACCTCATAGGTAGCAATGAATAGCCTAGTAAGAGCACCAGTGGAAAGGGAAGCCCTGGTCCTGCTAAGACTGAACCCCCAGTGAACGTAGATTGTTGGGGGAAGGTAATGGGGGAGGATGGGGAGAGGAACACCAATAGAGAAGGGAAGGGGAGGGGTTTGGGGGATGTTGGCCTGGAAACCGGGAAGGGGAATAACAATCGAAATGTAAATAAGAAATACTCAAGTTAATAAAGATGGGGAAAAAATGGGAAGTTTCTTTTCTTGGGAACTTAATTCCATGGTTGTACACACTCCTGAAAAGGAACACTGGTAGAACCTTCATTAGGCCCGCTGTGTTCCTGTGTTTATGCTGGTCCACAATTTCCTTCGTTCTGACCGCTCTTCATTAGCCCTCATTCTGGCTTCCCAGGCTGTGTGTATCACTTCCCAAGGCTAGGCACTGAAAAACCTGAAAAATTCTGTTCTATGCTTCTCCCCGAAACAAGAAGATAGATCGAGTTCCTAATCTAGATTACATCCTTTATCTGTATGAAAAAATGTCATGAGTTTCCTCTTTATTTTAGTGGAACTTTCAAATATTATTGAGATTACTCCCTCCCATGTTCTTGGCTGATGTACAGAGTTTCAAATATAATGATCAGATGAAAATCTGCCTTGTGATTTAAATACAGATTATTAAAATTGTGGTGGCAATAATGTCCAAAACTAACATTTTATGGAGAGGAAACTGAGGCCAGGAAGAATGACACCCTAAAAGATAAAGCATTTGACACAAAACATCAAAGTGTCTTGACTCAAATAATGAGATGCCTGAAGTATCATCAAGAGAGAATAATACACAGGCCCAATATTAATATTAATCCCATACATGCATTTTCTCAGCAGGACAGGAGTACCATATAAAACTGAAGTGACAAGATCCACTTTTGCCTTGCCACTCATCCTAATGACCTAGAATGAAGTGCCCTTTCCAGACTCTATGAAGCCATGGGTTCTAATGCCTATTACTAACAGACTTGACCTTAGAGGAGTAAAACTTCCCTCCCTGGTGTCAGATGGTGAGAGTACTGGCCAAGTCGCTAAGGTGTTCTGAAGATTCCCAAGATTACTGAAATCCAAAGCTATGCCAAGAATATAATAGGCACACAAGAAATTCTACCAATACTTCCCTTTTCTCCTTATCTGCCTTTCTACATGGTCTTCAGCCTCCTTGCACTCTTCTTACCAAGCTGCTTGTTCCTATCTATCTTTTAAAGTTCCCCCTCTTCTTGGTTACACTATGACATGATATTAAAGGTAACTTTAAAAATAGAAATGGTATCATTTTAAGACAATAAATGTCTAGTGAATATCTAGGCAGTGATTGACTAGGGATATATAAATGTATATGCATGTATGCTTACGTGTGTGTGTGTGTGTGTATGTGTGTGTGTCGTTGTCTAGAGAGATCTTAAAAACATGAGGAACTTTCTTGTGCATGCTAAAAGGTAAAGTGAGAAATGGACTTCTCCCCAGATAAAGTAGACTAAAAGCTGAGGTCTAGTCTCATTGGTTCTCTGAGAAAATAGTACAATATTTAGAATAAGAAGACCTGGGTTTCATGTTCTACTTCCTAGCTATCTGGCCTTGGGTCCTTTTGAAGCCTTTTGTTTTCTAATTGTCTCACTAGTACATTTGACATATGGTTATGTAGTTCAAGAAGCTTATACAGAGTTTACCTGGAAAAGTAGATATATAAAATGTGATACCATTGGGCTTGTTGAAAGAAGATTACTTTCTTGCTTTTGTGGTTCCCCCTCGTTGTGTTGGAGTTTTCCATCTATTATCCTTTGAAAGGCTGGGTTTGTGTGAAGATATTGTGCAAATTTGGTTTTGTCATGGAATATTTTGTTTTTTCCATCTATGCTAATTGAGAGTTTTGCTGGGTATAGAAGCCTAGGCTGTCACTTGTGGTTTCTTAGGGTCTGTATGACATCTGCCCAGGATCTTCAGACTTTCATAATCTCTGCTGAGAAGTCTAGTATAATTTTGATAGACCTGCCTTTTAATAGAAACCGAAGGACCACTACCCAACTGGTTCTATGAAGCCACAATTATGCTTATACTTAAACCACACAAAGACCCAACAAAGAAAAAGAACTTCAGAACAATTGCCCTTATGAATATCAATGCAAAAATAATCAATAAAATTCCTGCAAAACAAACCCAAGAACACATCAAAACAATCATCCAGGGATGCAGGGTTGGTTCAATGTATGGAAATTCATCAATGTAATCTACTATATAAACAAACACAAAGGGGAAAAAAAACATGATCTTCTCATTAGATGCTGAGAAAGCATTTGACAAAATTCAACAACCCTACATGATAAAAGTCCTGGAAAGATCAGGAATTCAAGGCCCATTCCTAAACATAGCAAACCAGTAGCCAACATCACACTAAATGGAGAGAAACTTGAAGTAATCCTACTAAAATCAAGTAAGACAAGACTGCTCACTCTCTCCCTACCTATTCAATATCGTACTCAAAGTCCTAGCTAGAGCAGTTAAACAACAAAAAAGAGGTGAAGGGGATACAAATTGGAAAAGAAGAAGTCAAAATATCACTATTTGCAGATGATATGATAGTTTACTTAAGTGACCCCAAAAATTCCACCAAAAAACTCCTAAACCTGATAAACTTTAGCAAACTGGCTGCATATAAAAATTAAACTCAAACAAATCAGTAATCCTCCTCTACTCAAAGTATAAACAGGCTAACAAAGATATTGGGAAAACAAAACACCCTTTACAATTGACACAAATAATATAAAATACCTTGGTGTGACTCTAGCCAAGCAAGTTAAAGAACTGTATGACAAGAACTTCAAGTCTCTGAAGAAAGAAATCGAAGAAGATCTCAGATCAAAAGAACTCCCATACTCATGGATTGGTAGGATTAATATAGTAAAAATGCCTATCCTGCTGAAAGCCATCTACAGATTCAGCACAATCCCCACCAAAATTTCAACTCAATTCTTCATAGAGTTAGAAAGAGCAATTTGCAAATTCATTTGGAATAACAGAAACCCAGGAGAGAAAAAACTATCCTAAACAATAGAAGAACTTCTGGGGACATCACCATCCCTGACCTCAAACTGACAGAGCAATAGTGACAAATAGTTTATGGTATTGGTACAAAGACAGGCAGGTGGATCAGTGGAATAGAACTGAAGACCCAGAAATGAACCCATATACCTATGGTCACTGGATCTTAGACAAAGGAACTAAAATCATCCAGTGGAAAAAAGATAGCATTTTCAACAAATAGTGCTGGTTCAACTGGAGGACAGTATGTAAAAGAATGCAAATCAATCCATTCTTATTGCCCTGTAAAAAGCTCAAATCCAAGTAGAATAAAGACCTCCACATAAAACCAGATACACTCAAACTAATAGAAGAAAAATTGGGGAAGAGCTTCGAACACATGGGCATTGAGGAAATATTTCTGAACAGAACCCCAATGGCTTATGCTCTTAAGATCAAGAATAAACAAATGGGACTCCATAAAATTGTAAAGCTTCTGTAAGGCAAAGGACAATGTCATTAGGACAAACCAGCAACCAACAGATTGGGAAAAGATCTTTACCAACCCTAACTCAGATAGGGGGCTAATATCCAATACATACAAATAACTCAATAAGTTAGACTCCAGAGAATCAAATACTCCTATTAAAAAAATGGAGTACTGAGCTAAACAAAGAATTCTCAGCTGAGGAATATTGAATGGCTGAGAAACACCTAAAGAAATGTTCAACATCCTTAGTCATCGGGGAAATGCAAATCATAACAACCCTGAGATTCCACCTCACACCACTCAGAATAGCTAAAATAAAAAACTCAGGTGACAACAGATGCTGGCGAGGATATGGAGAAAGAGGAACACTCCTCCATTGTTGGTGGGATTGCAAACTGGTACAACCACTCTGGGAATCAGTCTGGAGGTTCCTCAGCAAATTGAACATAGCACTACCTGAGGACCCAGCTATTCTTCTGGGCATATACCCAAAAGATGCTCCCAACATATAACAATGACACATGCCCCACTATGTTCATAGCAGCCTTATTTATAATAGCCAGAAGCTATAAGGAACCCAGATGTCCCCCAACAGAAGAATAGATACAGAAAATGTGGTACATTTACACAATGGAGTACTACTCAGCTATTCATACAATGACTTCATGAAATTCTTAGGCAAATGGATGGAACTAGGAAATATCATCCTGAGTGAGGTAACCCAATCACAGAAGAACACATATGGTATTCACTTGCTGATAAGTGGATTTTAGCCCCAAAGCTCTCAGTACCCAAGATACAATTCACAGACCACATGAAACTCAATAAGAAGAAAGACCAAAGTGTTGATGTATCAGTACTTCTTATAAGGGGGAACAAAAATAATCATAGGAGGAAATACAGAGACAAAGTGTTGAGTAGAGACTGAAGAAAAGATCATCCAGAGACTGCCACACATGGGGATCCATACCACATATCAGTCACCAAACCCAGTCACTATTGGGGATGCCAAGAGGTACATGCTGACAGAAGCCTGATATAGCTGTGTTCTGAGAGGCTCTGCCAGAGCATAACAAATACAGAGGCAGATGCTTGCATCAACACACCGAGGAATGAGAACGGGGTCCCCAATGGAAGAATTAAAGAAAGAATTGAGGCAGCTGACGAGGGTTGCAATCCCATAGGAAGAACAACATTATCAACCAGCCAAATACTCCAGAGCTTCCAGGGGTTAAACCACCAACCAAAGATTACATATGGAGTGACCCATGGCTCCAGCTTTTTTTTTTTTTTTTTTTTTTTTTTTTTTTTTACAGAGGATGGCCTTGTTGGACATCAATGGGAGGAGAGGCCTTTGGTCCTGGGAAGGCTTGATGTCCCAGTGTAGTGGAATGCCAGTGTGGGGAGACAGGAGGGAGTGAGTTGGGGAAAGCACCCTCATGGAGCCAGTTGAGGGGGGATGGGATAGGGTGTTTCCAGAGGGAAAACCAGAAAGTAGGATATTTGAAATGTAGATAAATAAAATATCCAAACAAGAAAAAAAGTGATACCCATATGTAATCCAGTTACCTGAAGACCCATCAACTCTTCGGAATGCTGAACTTCAGCCCCAAGACTTCAGAAGCTAAGAAGAAACTCAGTATTAGGAATGGAAGTCCTGTGGTGAACCTCAGTTGGGTCATATCGTGAAGCTCATATTATAACCTCCCAATAGCCAGAGCCTTGTGTAAATCTCTTGCTCAGACCAATAATGATAGTAAAACATTTCTCAACATTGTTGCAATTATTCTCCATGATCACCCATACAGAATGGTAAGCAGTGCTAAATTTTTTATTTTTTCGGCAGTTATTTAATTGGTAGTAAGGTTGAACTTTGACGAACTTACTAGTCATTAGTACTTTGCCTTTTAGAAGCAATCATTTTGATACTCCAACATACAACAAAGACACATGCTCCACTATGTTCAAAGCAGCCTTATTTATAGCCAGAAGCTGGAAAGAACCCAGATGCCCATCAACAGAGGAATGGATTCAAAAAATGTGGTACATCTACACAATGGAGTACTACTCAATTATCAAAAATAATGACTTCATGAAGTTCATAGGCATATGGAATGAACTAGAAAATATCACCCTGAGTGAGGTAACCCAATCACAGAAAAAAAACACATGATATGCACTCATTGATAAGTGGATATTAACCCAAAAGCTCGAATTACCCAAGATGCAATCCATAGACCACATGAAGCTCAAGAAGATAGATGACCAAAATGTGGATGCTTTCACTCCTTCTTAAAAGGGGGAACAAAAATATTCATAGGAGAGTATATGGAGGCAAAGTTTAGAGCAGAGACTGAAGGAATGGCCATTCAGGGATGTAAGAGGAGGTGGATGGGGGGTAACACCCTTATGGGGGAGGGGGAGATGTTAGGGGGCTTATGGACAGGAGACCAGGAAAGGGAATAACATTTGAAATGTAAATAAAGTAATATATCCAATAAAAATATAGAATTTTAAAAAAATAAAAATAAATAAAAAAGCAGTCATTTCAGATTTAATAGCATGTCTTGTTAAAGATTAGCCTGTGATGGAAAGAGCATTAGGCTTTTTTTTCTGAGAAAAATAAATACATTTCCATCTCCTAAACAATATGTTTTATTTCTGTCTTTGTATCTGGACCATAAAATAGCCTGAGTGTAGCCTGAAGTCCCTAGAGTCCCAATTTTGACATGTCTTCCTGGGAAAGAGCTATCAGGTGACATCCTTTGCTTGGCCATGCAGCAATGACATTTTACACAATGGTGCATTTATTAAACCTGTCTACAGCGTAAAAGCAGAGTGAAGAAGAGGCTGCTTGCCCGCTGACAAGTGATACAATTTAATCTCCTAGCCCTTGACACAATCATTTCTATTTCTTGACAGAATGAAAATAGGTGTTATTTTCTTTAGATCTATTGCTTCACGTATTACCTCTATTTCTGTTTACAGGTAATAGTGCTTATAAAATTCAAGGCTATGTGTTTGTTCAAACAGTAATGTTAATTATGCTAAGATCTCACACTTTGGACTTGACTAGAATCCATTATCTGTGTGAAAATGAAAACATTGTCTTTTTTACTGTCCTTGAACAGTCACACCTTATGTTGTTTCATTGACTTATATTCATTAAGTCACAAATGATTTAAGATAAGAACATGTTTTTTAAAAAGAGGAAAGAAAAGAAAAGAGAAAGAAACAGAAGATGAAAAACGAGAAGACAACAATAATGAATAAAGATTGGCAGTAGTTGGAAAATGAAAATATCCTGTAACTAAGAAGTGGAGAAAATGAACTTAGATTCAAATTTTTGTCTTAAAATCACAAGCACCAAGTTGAACAAAGAGAATAGTTTTGTGCCTTGTAGTGTGATCCTCACATAGAACACACTTTGAGTCAATCTAAGGAAAAAAATATTCCCAGCAAGAGAAACACTGCTAGAGTTTTCTCCATTTTGAAGCTTCATGAATGTCTATGATTACAAATAAAAACTCCATGAGTCACCCTGTTCATTTCCATTTCTACCATAACCCAACTGATTATGGTATTCCAATGACTATGCTTATGTTAAATTTTCTGCTCAAATGTAGAGACTTATGGTGTTTTCAGAGTTAAGTTACTTTAAAAAACAACTGTTATTCTGGTGTCAAACCCTGTCACAAACCTGGCTCTGACTTTGAGCAGATGTCCATGAGAAGGGAGGCCACTGTTCAAGGCAAACGACAACAGTGACCTTATTTTGCATAGCAAATGGTTTGGAATTTTAGTTGACTCATAGAAGCCACTTTTCATCTCTAGCCAAATAAAATAAAATAGAGGAACGGGTGACAGTCCTGTCCTTTCTTTGTTTTCCTCTTACTCATATCATCAGCCATAGTGTGCAGATAACCTACTTGAACAAGAGAAAGAAACCTCTTTCCGAAAGTAACCTTGAAGTGACTGCCAGCAGGAAGTCCTCAACAGTTGAATATTATATTATAATGAGAAAATTTCTAAGTACTCCAGCTGCACTTCTGTGAGGTCATCAGGCACTCACCTGCCATCTTTCAAAGCTTCATGAAGCCCCTCAAGGATACCTCCCTTTTGGCCTCTTGCTAAATACTTGGATAAAAGATACTTAAATATTTTTGCAGCAAGCAAGCCTTGGTTTGTTGTTTTAGTTGTGGTGGTGGTGGTTGTTGTTGTTGTTGTTGGTGGTGGTGGTGGTGGTGGTGGTGGTGTTGGTGGTGGTGGTGGTGGTGGTGGTGGTGGTGGTGGTGGTGGTGGTGGTGGTGGTGGTGGTGGTGGTGGTGGTGGTGGTGGTAATGGTGGTGGTGGTGGTGGTGGTGGTGGTGGTGGTGGTGGTGATGGTATTAGAGTACGGCTTTGAGAGTTTAGGATATCTACATGCCAAAGAATGAATCTGGGTCCTCATTTCACACCATACACAAACATTAACGAGACATGATTCATAAACCTAAATGGTAAACTAAAATTACGAAACTTTAAAGGAACATGAATAAATCATTAAGACCTTAAACTAGGCAATGGTTTCCCCATATAGTAGCCGAAGGATAAGCAAGAAATTAAAAAAACAAAAGCAGATAAATTAGATTTCACCTGAAACCTTTTCTTGGTTTCAAAGTACATTGTAAAAGTTAAAAGAAATCTTATACTCAACTAAAGCTTTACTTATAAAAACTACTCTGCCAGTTTCTCTGTTACGAAATCCTTACAAATATCTTTCTCACATTGTGGTCCATTTAAAGGAGTGATTCACTGCATTTTAACTTCATTTTATATATTTAATTTTATTACTTAATTTTTTAATTTAAATACATTTTCATTCTATTCTTCCCCAACTAATCCTCTCCTCCTCTCTAGGCATCCTACTTTAAGATCTTTCTCATAAAAAAAAAAAAATCTCACCTTCACCAAGTTCTTGCGTCCATTTGCCTGGGAGATGACACTTTGCTTTGGCTCCATGTCTGTCTGAATAACCTTTACATAAGCAAATATCAAACCACGTTCCCGTTTCCTAAAAGTGGCAGCAGATATTTGACCTTATGCCCCAGATATTAAAATGTCAACACTGTAAGTATTATCCAGGAGCTTCCGAAGCTGAGCATGAATTGCAGGGTTCTTTTAAAAGCCAAGAGAATCGACTTAGAGGGTTTCACAAAATCCAGTTACCCAATTAGACTCAGGGGGCTACAAAACAGAATAGTTTATTGCCTCTTCGCTGGCTAATGATGGAATTGCTAAGACACGGGTTCAAATTGTATATCCCTTAAAATTGACTCATGTGCTCTAAAGTTTCTGATTCAGCTCTAGCTCCTTCTCTGTACATAGGGAGGAAATTCTGGCATTGTTTTTAGATCTGCAACTAGCCTGGAGTAAAAGCTCACAAGAACCTTACCCTGTTCTCCTGAAGCGGAAGACCTGGACACCTTTTCTAGACAGGATGTCCTAGGAAGGTTACAGACTTACTTCTTCACTGCAGCATCTTTATCCATAAAATGAACACTACAGAAGAATTTGAGGAGGTTTTCATTTTGAAATTTTATTCTAATTGCCTGATGATTGTTGAGAATCTGAGAAGTTCGGAATATTATTATTGTTGCCAAGAAATTCCGTTTTGGTTCAGAATGAATTTCTCAGAAGACCTAGTCCTTAAGTCATTTTTATAGCCATGAGTTGGTTTAAACTTTACACACAATGTCACTAATTTTTTCATTTCTAATATCTCGATATGCTGCCATTCTAATATTCTGAAACCATATTTGGTTCATATTGCAGTAAATTCACAGTGTCATTGGGAACAATGCCAGGCAAAGAAGCACCAGAGAGATGAGGATGTGCTCTCAAATGTCCTCCTGATTTCTAATTTAAAGGTAGTCCTGGTTATCATCAGGATTGGTTTTCTGATGGAATTATACATTCAACCACTTTTTTTTAGAATGACCTAATAATGAAGTAAGGTTTGTGTAAGGATCAAGTTTAATAAGCTTAACAGTTAGATGGTAAAATCAGAAAAGTGTTAGAGCTCCTGGATTCCTTCCTCCATTGGGGAAAGGGAGAGAACAGATCCAGGACAAGGCACTAGTTAAACTGGTAAGAACACATTTCATTTGAGGACTATTGCAGAAGGGAAAGAGAGACTTCACTATAGAAATGAGGTCATTTATAAATCCCACATAGAGAAATGGAGATTTACAGACAAGGAGCAGGGTCCTGTTTGTTGAGAGAGAATAGATATGAGAAAGCACTGGGAGTAAGGGGAGAGAGATCTTTGCTAAATTGACCTAACAGGATTATTTCTGGGGGTGCGGGTGATCAGATACTGAAGTGAGGGGTTCTTCTTAAGCTGCTTTGGCAGGATTTTTGCTAAAAACAGCCATGCAGGTCTAACAAGGGTAGACACTGAAACCCAAGGTCAGAGCCTCAATAAGAAGGTGCCTGCCTAAAGGTTACTTACAGAGAGGACTTAAATTTCAATCAGGTTATAGGATGGTTGACACAGACTTTGGCAGAAGTAAGGCAATAGTCGAAGGAAGTCTCACATGATCTTTGTTACAGGGTACCCTGCATCCTCCATAACATCTACTACATGGTACTCCCAACCTACCCATGACAGAACCTCATCACGGAAGACAAATTATACGTTAGTTTCCCTGAGGAAGTAAAGTTGAACATGAGTAGACTACTCATAATTCAACAAAAGAAACTTTCAGCACCTGGAAAGCACCTCTACCTGCACCTGGGCCTGTCATAGTCTCTCTGTCCACTTCTTCCTTGTACCCACTTGCTTCTTCCTTCCTTGAGAAGACCCTCAGAACCTGTGTTTGGTACTACAATTTCCATACCCAAACTCTACCTACTTCTGAACATAGTTGACTTGGGGCCACTTTTGAGCCTAGGATTGTGCACCAGGCTGTTGTCATTATGAACTTGGGAAGAAATCCACATAGCCACAAAAGCACAAGGCAATCCTTTGGCTTGGCAAATACACCCAACTATATCTACTTAAGCATGATAGGAACAAATTCCAGGGATTTTCCTTGCCTTAGGCTTAAGATTCTTCTTGCAATGACCATTAATACTAATCTCTCAACCAATCTCTTAACAGTTAACTGGAAAGTATAATAAAGGAAATACAATCATATTTTTCAGGCCCAATAAAAGTAAAATTCATATGTACAGATGTCTGCTTTTAGAATTTCTCATATTGAGTTTACAATGTTAACTCCTGCTCTCATCTGAAATAGAGAATTTTTCTCTTTTCTCTTAATGATACCTAAATTATTTGCTTTAGATGACTGCCATTTTATTGGCATATGCATCTTAGTAATGAAACTATGAGACTCTTTAATTTCCTTTAATACAGCAATATTCACATTGTATCAAATATGATCTTGTTCATTCATTAATCTCCTTATTATAGCATCCAGTCCTGTATCTTATGGTAGTAGAAACTTAAATCTAATCATAGTAGTCTCTTTTTCTTTGCTATTACATATTTGTCACTATGTTCTTTACGTATGAATGGCAGAGACTTCAAAATCTTTTTCAATACAGCATGAGGTGGCAATTACTTAAAGAGGATTAGCTAGACCTATATGTAAGAATCCATGAGAACAAAGCCCTACCAACATGCAAGTCACAGTATTAAAACTTAAAAGTAGTGGAGCTGGAGAGATGGCTCATAAGTAAGAGCATGTTCTTCTTTTATAGGGTACCCAAGCTTTGTTCTCAGCATACACATTGGGTAGCTCATAGCTTACTGAGGCACCTACACTCATGTGGATATACCCACATGTGGAAACACACGCACACACACACACACAGAGAGAGAGAGAGAGAGAGAGAGAGAGAGAGAGAGAGAGAACTAAAATAAATCTTTAATAAAATTAAAATCATATATATATATATATATATATATGCATGCACGCATGCCAAAAGTGACATGTAAATCATCTTATGAGAAAATGACTGAGTGGTGTGGATTACAATCTAGAAATAAAACAACCCAGTATCAAAAGATAATAAAAATCCAACAACTTTGTATTTGAATATAATTTGTATAAAATAATTCATGTTTCTTGTAGAAACTTTTAAAATAATATTTCTTAATTAAGCTAAAATCATCAATAACCCAATCACCAATCTATTTATAACATTCTCACATCTAAGTATATGATTTCTTTTTTCTTTTCTTTTGGTGTGTTTGTATGTTGCGCTGTATGTGTTGGTGTGAGTGGGGTATATGTATTTATCGCTGTAGGAATATGAAGGTACATGTGCATGTGCATGCATGTGTGTGTTTGTGTGCAGACTAGAGGTTATTATCCATTATCTTTCTCAATCACTCACCCACCTCCTTTACTTTATAAGACAACGTCTCCTGTTGAACCTAAACTTTATGAATTAGGCGAGGCTGGCCAGACAGTAAACTTCAGGATTCCACTGTTCTCTCTGTAACCCCATCTCAGTACTGGTGATAGATGATGAAAATAAAAATAAATAAATAAAATAATTCTTAAAAAGAAAGAACAGCTTTCCCCCAAATAAAACAAGCTTCTAAACTGGAAGTAATAATCTCCATATAGTGCCAATATCTCAGAAAGAACTCAGAAAGCATCCACTGCTCAGTGAGCTATAATTGATCATCAAAACTAATTTTGTCCATGTTGTCGTTGTTGTTATGTAAGTTAATGTGGTCATTTGAATGTAAACATTAGAGCTACAATTTATAATCTGGAATACGTCAGTAATAATTAAAATATGTACATAACTGTTTCTTCTTCTACCTTCAATTCATCTCCTTCTTATTATAATCCAGTTTAGTAACAGATCGCTAAAGAAAAAGGTGGATAATTTAAAAAAATAAAACAGTATTTCTTTATTCTAGAAGACGATGAATGAAAGAATACATTCTCAGCTTCATGTCCAGGTGGAATAAGGAGTGGCCTGAGTTAACAGCCATTAACAATAGATACATAGTGTTGTTAAGTAGAATCTATCTAGATGATCGCTTCATTGTAAGACTTGTTGATTAATTTACTGTGCCTCTTGTGAGAGTCATCAGAGGTGATTTCTGTGTCACATCCTCTACATCACCTCTTCTCAGATACTTGGGTCGCAGCATTCAACATGCAACCATGAATTAGTCATTGAGGTGAGTTGAGTGATAAACATAAGATACACAACACATATGTATTAAATAGACAGATTCTGCCATTTTCCCCTTAACCTCTGTCATGCACTAGTCCTGTGGGGACTGATTTTCTGTTGTGTGTGTGAGGGTGCATGGACCTGGAATTGAGAAGAAAACAGGAAAACAGGATCTCCACCTTTGAGAACAGTCTCTGTCAAGTTGGAATAGGCATAAAAGCACAGAGTGGGCACTGTAGGGGAAGTGTGTGGTGTTCTGAAAGGCTGTGATTGGGAGCATCTCCTAGCTAGCACAGAGTGTTCAACGGAAGGCTGTAGAGAGGTACTATTTAAGCTGAAACACAAAGAGTGAGTGACTAGGCCTAGTGAAGGTTTGGTAGGCCAAGAGAGTGTGGCCAAAGACCTGCAGAAGACAGGAACATGTCGATGAGATTGGCACTGCAGAGACAAGGCAAAATCACATGGTGAGAATAAACAGGAAGACATGAGAAACCAGGCCAAGGAAACCGTGGATACTATATTATGTAGGGTTTTTTGTTGTGGTGGTTTTGTCTCCCAAGCTGAAACCTTGAATGTTACTGCAGGAAAAGTGACTAAGATGAATCATTCCCTATACAGAAGTTATCTGATGGTTTCTGGAGTCTATGTAGGATATAAGCAAGAGAATGGCTTAAGGATTGATGGACCAAATTCATACAATAAGTGACAGCAGCTGGAAGTAAGAAGAATCTCACAATGTACTGAAAATGGTTCAAGTTAAAATATGCTTAAAGGATAAATTTTATAGACTTTGATTATTGTTGGATATAAGGGAAATACTATTTTTATTTTATTTTGGAGATTATAAGAAAAGTGTATTTCTCCTTCCCTTTCCTCCCTGCACCCTTTTCCTTCTATACCCTTTTCTGCTCTCCTTCAAATTCATGGCCTCTTTTTGCATATAACCTATAGTTATATAATATACACATGTCTGTTGTTCTTTACAGTTGAAGCCTCATGGGCTTTTCCCTGTCCACTTTGGCATGTTCTTTGGTGTGGTCCTTATTCAACTCGTTTGCTCAGTCATGTTGGTGAGGCTGTGTGTGTGGCTTTGTTATTAGGAGGAAACGCTCTTTTAAAGAAACCCTCTGTTTCTTCTCTGCCCTGGATCCTATAGCACGGACTTGTTCCATGCTTATGCCTGTTTGTGTGGAGCTTCCTGTCTCATCCCATCGTCAGGGGATGACTCTGAGCTGGGAAGCGTGGCAAATCTGAAGCCTGGGGGGAAAGGAGAGTTGAGAGAGAAGTTAATGGTTTCATTTTGGACGACCTTTGGTTTCCAATGCCTGTGAGAAATTTGAGAGCAGATGTCTAGCAGGCAGTTGGATACTGTCAGAAATCTTGCTGGAAGAGAAGAGTAAATCTTTAAAACTGAGATGATTTTGATATTGCTTTGTGAACGAATAGAGTGAAAAAAAGGACAGACTACATCTAAATTATTTTAAAGTTTGGGATAGTAGTTTGAGCATAGGCTTCCAGTTTGAGTAATTCCTGTTTCAGTGAATACCTTGTGTAGATTTAGTACTGAATTTTCAGATTGATAGTTCACCTGACAAACAGGTAGCCTGCAGTCACTCCATTTTTCTTTATCCCCACTTTTCCATGTATGATTTTTCTTCTCCCACTTTTCAAAGAAAAGTGTGCACAATACCAGCCCTCCCTGAAACTATGGTTCATTACCTAGATATAAAAGAACCTCAATATGTTTGCTCTTGACAAGCAATGATTTGATGATTAATCTTTCCACTAAATTATATTTCTATTTTTTGCCTTTAATAATGTTAAAAAGAAACTGTTAGTTAACAGTATTGAAATAATTTTCAAGGAAGATTACAGACTTTGAGGGGTATCACTTTTCCTCCCATCCTATCTTTAAAAGTAAAAATTTCATTACTAATTGATCTCTAAGACCTTGCTTTCCTCCCTCAAAAAAAAGTCTAGCCCATAGTTTTGTACTTGGTCTTGTGGAGACTTGATGCCCCAGAGAAGGGGGATGGTAGAAGGGTAAGTGGGAGAGGTGGGTGAGTGTGAGAGCACCCTCTTAGAGATAAAGGGGAGGGGATTCATGGAGGGAAAACTGGGAAGGGAGACAACATTTGAAATATAAATAAATAAAATAATATAATTAATTAATTAATAAACAAAAGTACTGAAATCATCTGACAGAGATGGCTTTTGGTGTCTTCATACACATGTAAAGAGCTCATAACTTACAAACACATGGAGTGTTTCCTCCACTCATTCTTATTAAGATGAATCAAGACCTGCCCTTCTGATATCCCAAATCTGACAATTCTTGCCGTCTTAAAGATCTCATTTGATCATTTAATTCCATTATACCCTACATCTTCAAAACTAGCCTTTCTTTAGTCATTATGTCGATGTTCAAATGTATTGTGTTATTTTCAGAAGAGGTACATGTGGCTTACATGTCTGCTTTCTCACAGTCCCACAGCCTCATGAGCCAAGCCTATGAGACCAGTCTCTCTAGATGTTTTTTCATAGTCTCTCCTTGCCCAGATTCTAGTCTTAGCCTCTCACAGTATGCCAACCAAGAATTACATAGAAAATGCAACCTCAGGAGGGGTCATAGGAGGTGGGGGTACCCTCCAGAATATACCGGAGACCTGGGAGGTGAGAGACTCTCAGGACTCAGAGAAAGGACCTTAGATGAAATGCCCTACAGTGGGAAGAGGGAACTTGTAAAGCCCACTTCCAGAAGAAAGACAGGAATGTGGAAAGACAGACAGAAAGATGGCAGAAAGTGAGGGATGGGGTTGTCATTCCCACAACCAAAAACTCTGAGCCATAATTGTTCCTGTCTGAGAGAACAGCAGAGACAAAAATGGAGAAGAGCCTGAGGAAAATGAGGTCCAGCAATAGGGGAGGCCCCAAGGCCTGACACAATTACCGAGGCTACGGTATGTTCAGAAAAAGGGGCCTATCATGACTGCCCTCCAAAAGATCCAACACGCAGCTGAAAGAGTCAGATGCAGATATTTACACTCAAGCAATGGACAGAAGATGATGACTCCCGTAGTGAATTAGAATAAAAGATGGAATAAGCAGAGGAGGAGGGTGACCCTATAGAAAGACCAGCACTTTCAACCAACCTGGATCCCCAAGATCTCTCAGACACTGAGCCACCAACCAGGCAGCATACACCAGCTGATAGGAGGCTCCATCACATCTAGAGCAGAGGACAGCTGGATCTGGGCTCAGTCAGAGAAGATGCACCTAACCTTCAAGAGACTGGAGGCCCCAGGGTGTGGGGCGGTCTAGTGGGGTGGTGGTTGGGGGGATGGGAATATCCTCGTAGAGACAGGGTGAGAAGGTATGAGATGTGGAACAGTCAGAGGGTGGACCAGGAGGGGGATAAATCTGGACTTTAAAAAAAGGATTATATAAAATTAAAAAAAAAAGAAAACATTTCTCCTAACATCACCAGTATAGTAGATTTATACAAAGCAGGTATAATCTGTTTATCTCTTTTCTTGGTCCATATTACATCACTTCTTCTCCTCAGGCCTAGTTTCTTCTGCTTTTCTCCTCTGATTGCCCCCTTTCTAATCTCCACTTTAATCGCCTCAAGCCTATTGTTCTTCACCCCTAGAAACAAAAATACAAACAAATATCCCCAGGTATGCTCCATTTTGCATGTCTCAAAATGGCCACCATTTAAATCATAAATTAAATATTTGCATGAGACTTCAATTTCTGGCCTTCTGTAAATCGTGAAACTCCATTTTCTCTACTAAATTGCTGTTTCACATAACTCCAGTGGAATTATCTGCTGAGGCTGTAAGGCAGTACTCTCAATTTGAAATCAGAATGAAAATGTCTAGTTATTCATTTCTTTTCCTCCTTGAATTTAGGTTTTCCTTCTACACTTTCTCAGTGTTTTAGCCTGATCTATTTTGACATTTGACCATATGATCTATGCCCGGAGAGTTATGAGAGACACAACTACACGTATGAATAAAGTGCTATATTTTCCCAGATTCTTAGATTATAAAACCTTAAATATTTAAACTTTTAAGACTAAAATATTCCGATTATTCATTATATACAATTGATAAAATTACTTCAATATATTAAATAATGTACCTTTAATTCTAAATCGGAAAATGTAGTTACAGTTGGGATTTTTGTTTTCAATGAGACAAATACAACCCCATCTACCTAAATCTACCCATTTCTACTTTGAAAATACAGACTTTTCTACCTAGCATATTTCTAGATTTTATGCATGCAAGAGAAGATGTGTTTGGCATGTTTCATAAAGGGAAAGCTGCTAAGCAGTCAAAAGTCAGGATCAGAGACCACCATGTGGGTCACAGAGGCCCTAGAAAAATCTATCACTTTAATTGTAGCTTTCTTTTATCTTCTGGAAGCTTCTCTACAGTACTGCCCTTATGCATGCATACTCTTTTACTAAGTAATTCAACAAGATTTCTCATTATAAAATCCTCTGTTCTTTTATGCTCAAAAATGAAGTTTCATGGACAGTTATAAGGTCATGTAAAAAAAAAAGTCTGAGTCACTGACAACAGTGGGTTGCTTTGTACTTCAGAGGAGAAAATTATGAATTTCAATGACCTGGGTACCTGGAAAGTAAGATGATCTTTGGGAGTAAGGTTGCCCTTCCTCCTGCACTATCCTCGGGCCCCCTCTGGATTTTTGTCTGAAGCTGAAGGATAATATAAGAGACCAAGCATATATTTGTAAGGAGAGCTCTAGCTGGCTTTTATGAAACCACGAAATGTCACCTGTAATTTCAAAGTGTGTCATGAGTTTTCACCACAGAGTTAATTTGAATTTATGTTATGAAATGTGATTGAGCTTAGGGAGAAATGGGGAGTTTGGAAATTATAAAATCACATAAACAACAATAGCTGGTTTTTAAAGCTCAGGAAAGGTCAGAAAACAGCCTTGCTAATCATGTTCCCTTGAAAATTAGAGGCTTCAGGCAATTTTGCATTATCTGCTGCGTGGGGAATTGCTCACAACCTTTGCCAGAATCAAATAATTCCAATAATTATAGGTTTGAAGTTAAGAAAGTCTTTGAGCCACAGCTATCAGAGTTGAAAATTGGGCATCAAAATGATACACACTTCATTGCAGTCAAATCTAAAACAATATTTTCTAACTGTTAATTCATTCATTCTCTCATTCAATAATTCTGTTATTTGACTTTTGATTGAGCAACTACTATAGACTTAGCCTTATGTACTATAGATGAAATAACTAACAAGATAAAATTCCTTCTCTAAAATGATTACAATTTTATGTGTTGTATAGAAAATGAACAAGTATACAATATGTAAGCATTATAAATTATTACACACTGATATGATTATTATATTATTTTCCCTATATTATTATCAGGTAACAATTCAATAGTTATTTAATGTTGAGCAATGCCATATCATGCTGGAGAATATGTGATTGTTAAATAAAACATTTAGATAATTCTATGGATAGATGTTGATGACAAAAATGTGCCTTTTGCTTCCAATATATTTGACGTAAGTGAAATGCTCATGTCTCTAGCCAACAGGGAGAGTAGTACATGATGAGTGCCTAGTAGCTATTTTGCATGAAGGGATTGTGTTAGTGATAGGTAACACTGTCTGCATTAGGTTTCTGTTGATGTGACCAAATTCTTGACACAAATACATAAAGATGGAAGGATGTACTTTGGCTCATGCCTTCAGAGGGTTCCATCCATCAGAGTCAGGAAGGCCTAGCTAGAGGAGGATCACATCATACTGATCCAGGAATGAAGAGAAAGGGAATGTTTGCACTCAGCTGCTTTGGTTTTTACCCCTCTTAAGTTGTTTAAGGCACAAATAGTAACATGTAGATGATATTCAGAGTGGATCTTGTCACCTCAGTTGATTCTCTTTATTCCTCAAGCCCGTAGGTGGTCCTAACTCCATTCCAACTGATAATCAAGACTAATGTTCACACCATATGTTTTTAATATAAAAGTAGGACGCCTGGCTTCCTGTAGATGATTCTAAGAAGAGCATGCAGAAGTGTGGGTGGGCTTCAAAGAGAACAGAAGTACCAAAGATGGAAAGAAAGTCCTGGATAAATGCTGGAGATCAATGCACGTGATGGACATGAACAGTAAAGGAAAGAATGAACTAAGAAAAGTGGGTGGATAACAGTACCTTGTTATCTGAGGAGCTGTGAAAACTGTATACAAGGCTTCTTTTCTCATAAAACCAGCATTTGAGTGAGGGATTTGGAACATGATATGTGCAACAAAATAAATATACAAGCATTACACGTGATGTTGAACAGTACAAAGCATGATTATGTCCCTATAGAAACCAGTTAATTTTTCACCATAACATGGTTTTAAGAAGTCTTAAAGATGCTTTAAAAGTCATCATAAATATTCTAACTATCTCAGAGATAACTGAAATTACCATCAAATATGTATTTGTTTGATAAATGCAAAGATTTTGGCTTATGAGATTTTTGTTCTTGCAAAGTCAGTGTGGATTAATGAACATCTCCTATATTCCTAGTTAATAATGAACATCAGAAAAAGGGACCTGTTTGTAAGCAGTCTTCTGCATGGCATCTTGAATTCTTGCTTATTCTAGTCTCTTATTTCTATGAAAATAGAATGTCAAGGATTAAAATAATTCATCAAATAAGAAACAAAACTCTGAAATTAATACCTAAGTCCTAATGATGAAAACACACACTTAAGCTTCAGTTGGTTTTATGTGCAAGAGAATAAAATCTCCTCCATCCCCATGCCATGATATGGTCTTATGTGTATCTCCTTATTCTGTAAGGCAGTGGCCAGTATTCTTATACCAACACTATTTTCTCAGGGTTTATGTACTTACATACTAGATGCTCGGTACTTGTTGGATGAATGTGAATGTCTTCCGTGATAGATTGAGATTTTGTTGCTAGTGGTTCTTTGCTTTTGTTGAGGCCTTGCCTTCTCACTGGAATCTTGCCTTGGATGCTAATATGACGACGAATAGTGCCATGTATCTTCGGGGGAAATAAATTGGAGCTCGTTCTTTTTTCAGCAGAGAGGATGGAATGATAAGAGAAGAGAGCATCCTCATGGCATAACTTGAGGAGATGTATATATCTGTAGCAAAGATGTCATCGACTACCATACTTCTAAATGTATGCAATTTTTCAAGCCTATAATCTCTGCTGATTCTGTTCCAGGCACCGCTGGGGGTGCTAAACATTCAAAAGTAAACAAGATACATTTTACTCTGAGTGATTCACAATGTATAAATAGAAATTGTAAAAAAAAAATCATAGTCCCTTTCCTCACCTCCCACATGTCATCAAATGACATATTTGGTAGATTTTAATAAGCACCGTCCACTGTCCCTTCTTACTACCCTGTAATGTAAGAGGTCCACTGGGAGTTGGGGAGAATCACTGTATGCTTTGAGGATAGCCCATGCTTTCTTCTACCCTCCCTTCATACCTACTTTCTCTCTTCACTAAGGAGTGCATGTCACTAGCATGGGTGAGGGTCTTACAAAACAATAATCTAGTTCTCAGCATAGCCATCACTTCAGTCACCACTGGGTTGAAGTCCAAATTCTTATCAAGCCTTGCAGTCCTTCCAGACCTGATTTTGTTGCCCATCTTATCAGCTGTTAAGCTAGTCCAGGAGCTATGTTCCCTCTCTGCTCACCTCGTGACCTCCAATCACTGCTGCCTTAAACACTCCAAGAGTTTTCTTCAATCTTCTTAGAACAATTTTTCTCAGTATGTTCTCACTGTGCTGCAACATTTACATGAAATTTTAGTAGCTTGATTTTCTAATTCTACTGTTAAACTATAAAGCACCCTCAGAGTGGGCATCAGTGTTGAAAAGGTAGGCAGTACTTAACCGACTATTGAAACCTAGGCTTAGCCTAGCTAGCCAAGGAGATGCTTATACCGTGAATGTGTGTGATGTTTGAGAAAACTAACATGTAACAAGAGACAGGACTGGAGAGGTAAACAATCACACTGTTGAAAGGCTTGTGTGCTTAAGAAGCTTCAGAAAATAGGCTGGCAGACACAGTCCTCATTCCACAGATCCCTAACAGCTTTGCTCCCAATAGACTATAGAAAGCCCTTCTGTGGATTAGAAAAAGACCCTTTTCAGCTGCACTAAAACTTGAGAAAAAGGGCATTGGGCACATTCTTCTCTGTTTGCCATGGGCTCTGCTGACTTGTTTGCGGCATGCTGACCCTGGATCTCTCAGAACTGTCTGAAAGCAACAGATAAGAGCTTCCAGCAAGTCTGTTTCTTATTCCCCTTTCTGCTCTGATGCGGAAATCGTGGAAACCGTGCCTTTTCTGTAACTTATAAGCAATTATAAATGTATGTTGTGTGACTCCTGAGCAAGATTTAATTTGCAAATAGAGCTTGATTTAAAAATGTTAAATGCTGAACATCTCCCATAGGCAGTTGGAAACAATAGAAGACTGATAAATATAAAGTAAAATAATCAGGTTTAGTCTCAGAAACGTGATTCTGACAGAAGGTTAGAAAAGGGATGTGCTGGCTAGTTTATTCCAACTGGACACAAACTAGAGTCAACTGAGAGGGCTATGAGCAAGCTTCTAGGGCATTTTCTTAATTAGTAAAAGATTGGAGGAGGTAGCCACTGTTGATGAAGATATTCCTGTGGGGATTGGTCTGGGTTCTAACAAAGAAGACTGAAAAACCCAGGAGAGCAAGCCAGGAAGCAGCACCCCTCCACGACATGAATTCGTGCCTCCAGGTTCCTACCTTGTTTGAGTTCTTGTTCTGACTTCCTTCAATGATGGACTGATTACAATGTATAAGTGTAAGCCAAGTAAAACATTCGCTCCCCAACTTGTTTTTAGTAATGATGTTTTATCATAACAAGAGAAACTATAACTAACAAGGGATTATAGGAGACTATCCTAGAGGCAAGATGCATTACGATAAGATTTTCTAAAATCTAAGTGTTGTCAATCTAGGCAGAATATGTAGGGGAGAGGATCTAAAACTCTCTCTCTCTCTCTCTCTCTCTCTCTCTGTCTCTCTCTCTCTCTGTGTGTGTGTGTGTGTGTCTGTCACTCTGTCTCTCTCTGTCTCTCTGTCTCTCTGTCTCTCTGTCTCTCTCTGTCTCTCTCTCTCTGTCTCTCTGTCTCTCTCTCTCTCTCTCTCTGTGTGTGTGTGTGTGTGTGTGTGTGTCTTTGTGTGTGTGTTTGTGTGTGTCTTTGTGTGTGTCTCCCATGCAATGCGTCTCTGGTGTTAGAATGATTTACCTGGGTTAAGATGAAAAGTGAAGTATTGAGTACGCTATTTGAGGTGTACTGTTGACTTCTAGTAGATTAATGCAAGACTGAGATGACCTTACATTTTAACTCATAAAAAAAAGAGGTAAAACAGAATTTTAAAATCACTGAAGTCAATGTGAAGACACAGAGGAAAATCACCTAATTGGATAGTGGAGACCCCAGGATTAGAATTTGTGTATGATTTATAGACCTAATGTTCTTCCCATGTTATTTTATAGTGTGTGTATCTCAGCTTCTCACCAGTACATTTATCATATTTATCAAAAAGCGAAAGCGAATGTGAATGAAAAGGTGTGTAATTATGAATCCCATATGTCTGGTGTAACATCATATCTAGAGTCGGAAAATATTCAAGTAGGGGGAAATGAAGGAGTAAATCCAGTGTTTGAAGACATATTTCCCAAAATGCGATCAGTTTATAGTTTATGATGTGGTAGGTCTTGCAAAGCAGCCAAGCATCTTACAGCTCTGGACGAGGACCCACCGAGACTTTATGTGCACTCCAGCCATTGTGAGCAACAAGTACTTCAATGATTCAGAAGCACTTCCTGAGGCCACAGAGTGTAAGTGTGCCCTTGAACAAAGTCAGATTTATCTAGCTATTTGGAAGAGAGAAAGAAATATAAAATAAGATATAGTGGCATGCTTAGAGAACAGTACCAGAGGAATGAGTTCAAACTTAGATTTCATAAATGATGTTTACTTCTTAAATAAAGGCTCTTCGTCAGACAAATATAATCAAATAAAAATAAATTGGTCTTTATTTTATATGTCTCAAGGAATTGGGGACGGTGAGCAGAAATGTTGTCAACTTTGATTTGTGAAGGGGAACCTACCTTTGTCTCAGGGTGGAGTATAGAGCAGTTTGTTACCCTTGCACCAGAAAAGCCAGGTAGGAAGTTGTGGTGAAGCTGAATCCAGGTGGAAAGAACAACAGCCATCTCTTGAAGGTTGATGTGCAAACCTCCTGTCCATGGACAGAATACTATAGTAGGCAGAATCAGCAGTGTCCAGTCCTGTGGTTCTCTCCCTTTGAAATTCCCACTCAGTGCCCATTTCTCTTTGTTAAACTCATTAAGCTGCCTGGCTTGAGATTTGTTACTGGCAGCTCTGCTTCTCCGGGAATGAGCCAAAAGACCAATCACTTGTGCTGAAATAGCAATTTCTTCCCCCGTTGTGGAAAGCTGTGATGTTTCCCAGATGACAGCTGCAGAGACTCCTGCAAGCATTTTATATAAGGGAAATGAAGTGGCAAATGGGGAGAGAGAGACAGTAATGCACTGGAGAAGATAGCGTCTATGCATAAGAAGTGCAGTTACCCTCACCCAGAGTTAGAGAGGAGAGCCGAGCCCTATGCGTAAGATGGAGAGTAAAGTGATGCTTGGTGAATGCTTAACTGGCTGAAGCAAAGGAGTGAGAAAGAGTCTAGGACGTGCTGGAAAGTGGTTTGTATCTGCACAGCTCCTTACAGTTTGTCATTGTGGTCTCCTGATCCAAGTTCCCTTTGAGATTTGCCCCAAAGAGTGAAAAGTTACAAAATGAACTGAGTGGTTGCATAATCAGAACTCAATTTATCACAGTTGTTTAGTCTTTGTAAGATTGAGAACAATGTCTATTCATTTTAGAATTGGCGTGAGCAAAGCAGATGGCTCCTTCAAAACCTAGAGTATGGACAGGACGGCTAGGTTCATTAAGAAATTGAGGATTTGAATCTTCTCTTTCTAGACCTATGTTGTAAGGAACTGCAGGAGGCAGGGAATATAATTCATGTTAGGGTACACATTTATATCCAAGGTTCTAGGTTCCATCTCTTAGATTCTTCTATCCACCCAAATAAACACCTCCAGGAGATCCCAGCAACTTTGAGCCTACTAAACTCCCCAAGTGACTTGGATTAGTATTTGGGGATGACTGATCTCCATTTTGTTATTGGGCTCCATGTTAATGCTTTTCAGTATGATCTTTGACTCTACTGAGGTTCACCTGGGATCACATCTTAAAATACGTCATTAATTTGCTTTGAGACAGTGTCTAATAATATAGCCTTAGCTGTCCTGAAACTTGCTGTGTAGAACAGGCTGGCTTCAAACTCATAGAGATCCACTTTCCTCTGCCTCCTGACTTTTGGGATTAAAGTTGTGTGCCATCACACCCTGCCCACTTAATTATTTTCATTAAACCATAAATGTGTGGATGGTGTATTACGTGAGCTTTGAAAGTGCATACATATAGCTTATGCATTTTTCTCAATTAATTAATTCATTTATTCACTTTATACCCCTTTTGCAGCACCCACTCCTCCCAGACCCCTCAGCCCCTCCCTTCATTCCCCCATACACTTTCTATTCTGAGAAAGGGGGAGGTCCCTCCTGAGTACCAACTCACCATGGTACCTCAAGTCACTGCAAGACTAAGTCCATCCTCAACCACTGAGACCAAAGAAGGCAGCACAGTTAGGGGAATGGTATCCACAGACAGGCACCAGAGTAGGTAAGTCCCTACTCCAGTTGTTGGAGGACCCGCACAAAGACCAAGTTGTATACCTGCTTCATATGTGTGGGAGAGCCAGCTTCAGCCAATACTTGCTCTTTGTTTGGTTGGTGGTTCAGTCTCTGGGAGCCCCATTGGTCCAGATCAGTCTTCTTGTGAAGACTTCTTGTGAAGTCCCCATCCCCTGCAGGTTCCAGTTCTTCCACACGACGTCCTGAACTCCATCTAATGTTTGACTGTGGGTCTCTGCATCTGTTTCAGTAAGCTGCTGGCTTACTATTTCATCTTCAAGCTTTAGTTACTTACGCTATTATTAAAAGAAGACAACCATATATAATTTTCAGTGTTCCTAGACTGATTAAAATGCACAATGTATAGGATACTTCCAACTATGTATAGACAAGCTTTTTAATCAACCAAAGACCATAGTTTAGTCTAATGTATGTTTATAAAACAATTATCTTGGTTAAATTTTAAGATCAAATGAACACAAATAATTTTACTGCATGTCCCAAACTGTACAGAATAATCTAATGCTTCAAAAAGTTATTTTTATCTGAATAATTATTTTTATTTATGTAAAATTCAAATTTAGCTGAGTACCTTTTATTTTTATTTGTTAAGTCTATTCGTATTTTGTAAGGGACCCTTAGAGAGAAACACTGTACAAACCAAGTAGGCCAAAGATGGCTTCCCTGAAGATACTATTGAAATAAAAGTTAAAAGCAGACCGGCATAGTAGGACATGCCATCACTCTGGAGGCAGACATATAGGTCTCTGTGAGTTTGAGGTCAGCCTGGTCCACAAAGTCCATTTCCTCTTATTGGGCACTATGTTAATTATTCCTATTACATTATCTCATTTTATCCATGCAGACTTAATACCTCCATTTTCAGATGTAGAGATTTCAGCTTTGAGATGTAGAATGAGTTCCTTAAATAAACAGCTCCTACGTTTTAGAGTTCAGAGGAGACCTCAGATATATATGGAAAAGGCACAAAGACCTTGTTCAAAATTTTTCTGAAACATTATGTGCCCATTATATAAGTTATGGAAGGAACATAAAAGAAACATTTTATAATATCCATAATCTCTATACCCAGGAAAAATAAAAACCACAGGTTAGCACTAATCTTTCTTTCTAGTATTTCCTTGCATTCTAAAAACCAATATTTGCAGCTTTTAATGTGTCTTATGATTCAGAAAACAAATTAAATAAACTAATATTCTTTTTAAAACTAATATTCTTAATATTTATATATAATCCCATAAATCTTATTTTAAAAGTAAAGCATACATTGAAAGCTATGAGAGAAAAATTTTTGTTTTACATGTTATTTTAAAATATATTCTCATTGGAGAGCCAGTAATTTCTTAAGTATTAATTTTGAGTGATTCTATACCATGTGAGAGGTTAATTAATAAATACAAAGGTTACATGTGTTTCTGTGGACAGATGTTGATGATTATATAACTTTTTATTTCTAATATATTCAGTTGAAGGAAATATATCAAAATTGCAAAAGGAAATTCCATGGAACTACTAAAATCATTTTTTAAAAAAAACTGGGTGGCCAATTCTGTTCCACTAAATGAAATTGCTCCAGGCAAAAGTAGAGACATATCTGAAACAGAAATACTGAGTGAAATGGTCAGTTCCAGCAGTACAGTGATGAGAAAGTCTATATGCAAATGTCTTCCTTACACAATGGCTCAGAGATATGAGAGAGGGTGGACTTTATGCTAGGATGATGCATTACTTCAGCTGCAAGCTAATGATACATTTATGTGCCTTAAAATGAAGGGGTGACTTTACTCACAAAGGTTATCTTCAGTTAGAGTAAACAAATTAATTTTAAATAGCTGTGGCCCTCTGGCCAGATTCTATTTCAAGTAACTGGGGGTTGGATGTCCTAGTTCCCTGGATTGACATTATTTCTTTTTAATAATTTCAATTTTTAAGAATTTTGTCATCTTTTTTCTTATTTTAACATAATGCAAACAACTCTAAATTCTTTGTATTAGCATAGAGTAAGATAAAACCAGTTAGAAATCATGTCTCTGTCCTCACCAAGAATGAGTGACCTTACCATTGATATTCTTCTATTTATAAAATGGAGATCAATACTTCATGACCTGAACTGAGAAAATTGAGAGAAGAGACTAGACTAATAGAGCATACAGTTGATGTCTGTTAATTTCACCAAGCATGAATGAGACCACTACCACAATTTTGAGCCAAATTTGAAGCAAGCTTTATTTAAATACTGGCCAGGATGGTGGACTGCAGCCAGATCCATTTTTGGGTTCTCAGAAAATAGGAACAAGCCACCTTTTTGCTGAGACTTATAAAGATAGACTTGTGAGGCTAATTACTTCCCACCAAGTCCAATCAAGGGAAACATGCATCCTGACATATTTTCTGCCCACCTATTTCTTGATGGTACATTTCCTGCCTATGTACCTCTTGCTGTAGAGGAATTTTAATTCAGGTACATGGATACTCAGGGAAAGGATCACATCTAAAGACCTCAAGGTCTATATTATCCAGCTGGAATGCAAACACACTCTGGGTTACAGTATGAACTGGCCAGAATAGAGACATGTCCTTAGTACACACCTTAAATCCCAGATAATGACATCTAATTGAGGGTCAGACTAAGTGACCAATCAAAGAAAGATTTGACTGAATAAGTCAAAGAAAGGATATGCCCAATTCTCATGAGAACAGACAGGAAAGAGAGGCTACTTAAAGACCAGTGAAGACTAGAAAGGTAGTCCATTTTAGTTCAGTTCAATTAAATTCAGAGAGGTCAGTTCTGTGATGTTCTGAGTGCAGTTGAACTCAGAGAAGAACAGTTGAATCTGGAGCCATTCTGTTTATAGAGTTTTGAGGCAGTCTTTCCAAGCAAAGCAATTCAATCAGAACCTGTGAGAAACCATATTGAATCATCAGCTTGGAAAGGAGTTTGAGCCTCACGAGTTGAGTTTAACCAGTCAGCCGGAGTTCAGAAAGAACTAGGAAGGTTGAGCTTATTAATCAGTAAGCATCCAAGAGGACAATTACATATGGACTAAAGATACTTTTTACATCTCATCTACTTATGGTCAAACACATCCGGTGCAGTTATGTCAAACAAACTTGTTTAGGGGAGTAAAAACAAGTAACTTATTATCTTCTATAAGCAATAGCCTCCAGCAAAAAAAAAAAAATAAAAAAAAAAATAAAGGATCTCAGGAAGTGTCTGTCCTTGGACAAGGGGCATATAGGTTAAAGGCGTTTTTGTTCCATGGTTCTTTTAGACACAGAAATTAAAAATTAAAATTTAACTTTGACTCTGGCATGCTCTAATGGAAATTTTAAATTTCTACTACATTCACTTTTAAACAAATCACTCTGAACATGTTGTATGTACTTATCAGTAACTTTCATACCTCCAGTGTTACATATATCTACCACCACTAACTGTCTACTGACCCCTCTCCCCAACCATGTCTATACTTCCACTTTTCTTCTAGGAGTACGCTATTCAAAGAAATGGGGTGTCTTTACTATGCAGCTGGACTGAAACCCAGACTTCCTCTTTGTCAGTCTTGTAATCTATGTACTATGTTAAAACTACCTACTTTATCTCTTTACTCAGGAACAATCATGTGAGTTAGGCTGTATTTGTTTATACTTGTAACTGACAAAGATTCCATTGCATACAAAAGGAAATAACCGGTAGAGTTTGAATAGATGTAGCCTCTAATTTTGTTCTACTGCTTACTTCTATGAAAAGTATTGGTCATGCTGTGATTACTATTCTGAACATGGGGTGATGACAAACTAAGCTTTTTTATAATCATGAGATGGCAAAATTACCCACTCTCAAAGGACCAGCTGCTCTATGGAGGCCGGCATCAGTGATGCATGCCTACATTCTCAAAACTATTTTAATTAGTAGCTTTCTGGATTTTTGTTGCTGTTGTTGTTGTTGTTGTTATTGGAGAGGAAATGTATGTGTAAACCTATTAAAGCCATTCCATCTGTTCTGATAAAATAACATCACTGTTTCTCAGTGAAACCTTCCATTTTAGAAATTTAAGACTGCCGGATGTTCTTGTAAAGGCAAGTGTTTTGTAAGAATAGTTTCTTTAATGGAATTATGGAAAAATACACTTGAAAACCATTCCCATGCATTTATATATTTATAAATAAATATATTAATCATCACTAATTAATTCATTTATTAATATAAAAACTTGAGGGATTCAGATATATCTAGGTACTACAATACTTGCCAAACATACATGAAGGTATAGGTTTATCCACCCAATACTATAAAAATAAATAAATATAAAAAATGGTATGTAGAAGATTAATTTTGATGATCATGATGGAAATGATGAAGATAGATGATAGATAGACAATATATAGATTTATAGATAATAGATAGACTTGAGAAAAAGTCCAATCTCTGCCCAAACTACCAATAACTCCAATAAGAGGGCCTAAATACTTATACTATTAGAAATTATATTAATTTCTACAATGGACATGAGTGTTACTCCACAAAGCTATTAAAAATTCATTGTTAGGAGTACCATGCTCTAATACATATGGCACTATCAACACACTTATTGGAAGCTTATTATATGCTTGGATCTCTGGGAAGGCTTATATGGATATTGTCTAATTTATTCTTCCCTCAATCCTTCATAGTAGGTAATATTATTATTAACAAATGTGGAGGCTTAGAGAGTTTGAGAAAATTTCCCATGCTTGTAAATAGAGAAGAGGAAAATCCAACAATTGAATTTAAATTGTTGAATTTTCATATTCAACAAATACCTGCTAAATATTCTTATCTCTTGGACAAAGCTGAATGTTCAAAAGGGCAGCAGAGAATAGAAGTTGGGTAAGGCGTAAACCATAATCACTTCTTCTGGACACTTTAAGGAGAAGAGATTCAAAGATAACAAAGAAGACAGAAGAATATTAGGCATGAGGTTGTGAAAGTCATCTAGGGGTGAGGTGGCAATGACTTCTACCAGGAGGGAGCAGAAACGATGAAAGCTGGATGTTCTCTGTAGATTTATCTGAGTATATAGTGATGGAAGGAAGAAGGGATCAGGCAAAAACTGTCCCTCATTTTTGACTTGGAACAACAGACAAGCTGAGATGGGTAATAAATAGGAAGAGTGATCCCTGCTCCTAGCCATGATTCATGTTATCACTTATAATTACCATAAAAGTAAACTAAATAGAAAAGAAGTCAAATTATCCCTTCCTGTGTGAATACAAAAACAAAGTACCATATAATTCTTAGCTCTTAAAGTAAATGTCTTAGACAAGATTATATGAGGATCTCGTCAAGTTTCATTAAGTCTAAGCTTCAATATTTTTATAATATTGTGAGATAAATTCCAGCCACTAGATATTTAAAGATAATTTGCCAATAAGCTTAACACGTAGGGATGACTGTTTTACATGTTTTTTCTTCTTCCTACATAGTTACATTTTTCAGAGTTTCAACAATTATTGCATAACACTTTTACATCTAGTGAGTTAAGAATGTTGCAAAGTTAACTGAGAAAATTACATCTGTTGTGTCTATATAGTCTGCCACAATAAGTTCTGAGAAGCCTTTACCTCATAACTTTCTGTCTAACCAACTAAGACAGTAAAAATGATGATATCATTGACAGCTATCTTAAAATGCATGTCCTTTTAGCTATGCCGTATGCTACTCAATCCTAATTGCACTACCATAGTAGAGTCTAAAATGGGAACTGGCAAGCCTTATGATCAGTGCATGGAATGTTGGCCAGTCAAGGAGCATGAGTTTGACACAATTTCTCATACTGTAAATAAGGAACTTTCCAAGTTTGAGCATTTTCAAATCTCTCACACTCTTGCCCCCTCGCTAATGTAGACAGTTATAATGAGTTCCTCATTTCGAGCTCCTATCTACTGCTCATCCTTGCCTCTTCCTCCCTTGCAGGGTCAACGATTGTATCTTGCGGGTGAATGAAGTTGATGTGTCGGAGGTTTCCCACAGTAAAGCAGTGGAGGCCCTCAAGGAAGCAGGCTCTATTGTGCGACTGTACGTACGTAGAAGACGACCCATACTGGAGACTGTTGTGGAAATCAAACTTTTCAAAGGGCCAAAAGGTAATAAAAGACTTGTGCAGAGACACTAATGTCAAAATTTGTCTAAAATTTATCCCATAGTCTGCCTATAAAGACCTTTAATTCTCTGACCTTCATTGCTTACTAGCACCTTTGAAAGTCCTTGATAGAGTTTTGTGCAAATGGTTGAAGAAGCTAGAACTCTACATACAAACTCTCATACAGAGAGTTTGAAGAGAATGATAATATCAACTACCACTTAATATTTTCTATGATTTTTTAACAGGCTCATTATAACTTAGGCAGCATATTAATACTTCCTAATATTTCAGATATGCATGGTAAATTCTCTCATAAAACCTGATATTCATATACATAAAAAAATAAAGAGAATCTTTACTGGGTCTAGGGAAATTGCTCAATAATTAGGAGAGCTTGTTGCTCTTACAGAGGACCTGAGTTCAGTTCCCAGCACTGTGTCAGATGACTCACAACCACATGTTGTGAGTCAAGCTACAAGGGATTTCACACCTTATTCGGGCCTCCAAGTACACCCTCACTCAGAAACATACACATAAATAAAATGTAATCATCAACCACAACAATCTTTACTCATACTAAATTGGATTTCATAATATGATTCTTTTGGGTTTTATATCACTATTATGTGTGGTAGCCAATAAGTATTGCACTGGTCTTAACAGATAGAAAATAGCTGTTTCTTTTTTTTCTTTTTCTTTTTTAATGCATACAGATATCTAGGGACTCTTGTATGTGCCTTCAAGGACCTGGGTGAACACTAAGACTAAATCCTCACAGTAATCTCACTCACAACACTGACATCGACATTACTCAAATAGTATACAGATGCTTCAGAAAGCCTTTAAAACGTATTTGGTCTCATTAAGTCCATTGATTTAATGAAGGTAATTCCACTAGTAAATGGCTGAACTGGTAATCTAATATGTTTGCCTGGTTTTACATAGATGGCAAATGACACTTATTACTGTTCCCCAGAGAAGGTGAAATGCTTTTTTAATCACATACTTAGTATTAGACATTAAATGGATTATAAAGAAAAGATATTATAAGAGTATAATGAGTGCTCATTAACCTAAAACATCTAATTGTGAGTCCAGGAGGTAGTTAGCATGCTTTTATCCAGCATTTGAGAGGCAGATACAGGAGGATCTCTGTAAGTTTGAGGCCAGCCTGGTCTACAGAGCTAATTTCAGGACAGCAAAGATGAACAAAGAAATCCTGTCTCAAAAAATAAACATAAACAAAAAATTTAATTGTGAACTCCCAGGGACTAAACCACCAAAGAGTATACATGGAGGTACCCATGGCTCCAGCCATATATGTAGCAGAGGATGGCCTTATCTGGGATCAATAAGAGGACAGACCCTTGGTCCTGTGAAGGCTCAATGCCCCAGTGCAGAGGAATGCCACGGTGGTGAGGTGGGAGTGAATGGATGGGAGAGCACCCTCCTAGAAGCAGGGGAGTGGGGGATTCGATAGGGGGTTTGCGGAGGGGAAACCGGAAAAGGGAATAACATTTGAAATGTAAATAAATAAAATACCCAATAAAAAAGTGTCACCCCCCCCAGAAGAGCTTGTACATAGTAGGGAAAAGTATAAACTGAAAGTTAGTGTGGGAACAGGGACCAGGATGTAGGGGGAGACTGGAGACAGAGCCCCCGAAGATGCCCAAGATTCAGATTCTGTAGACCAGCATCAGAATGCAGACCTAATGTTATTGTTTATTACATAAGCTTATGTATAGCTTTTTACCCAATAAGGGTAAGTTTATGTACCCAAGGGCAAATCGAGGGGCAACCTGTGATGTTAAGCCAAATCTGACCCACCTATTCATGAGCCTGTAGGGGAGGGTCCAATCCCCCTGGGAGATTTCAGTGAAGACAGAGGAAAGAGGCAACACATTAACTTTGTGGGGGGTGGGGCTCTGTGTTATCTCACCTCTGTGCAGGGAGCATGTCAGATCATACACTGTATACAGTAAGTAGATCAGGAGTTGATGGAGCTTGTGGTGTCACACTCTTCACCCTACCAGGTTTATCTCCACATCCCTCACAGGTCAGAGCATGTGGATTGAAACTCAGTTCTGCCATTCTCTAGTCCTCAAACTTTGGCTAGAAATGTTTCACTACATTGCCTTGATTTTCTCACCTACAGAGCACAGGTAAAAACAAGGCTTGTTCTTGGAGATATTATGGTGAGTCGTGAGCAACTTACATATCTGGACTAAATCCTGGTGCAAACTGACCACTCAGAAAATATTAGCTATGCATGCAGGCTATTTGAAGTAATTTTTTACTAAATATGGTAATGGACTTTTAGCAAGGTAATAAAAATGCTTAGAGGTCCCTCATGAATTAAGTGCAGGTACATTATAATTCAAGTGTGAATGAAGGTCTACCCTATCCATCTACTAAAATCACACTGGCAGTTTGCTTTTGAAAGCCAAACAAATGGAACATAGATTTTTTTCTATTAAAATATATATACTCTATATAAATAATATGTGTCTATTTATACAACTCAGCTACAGCAATTATTCATCATTTCCCTAAGCAAAGGCTAATTTAAGCCCTCAGGAAAATATTGCCATTCTTTTGCTGGCTTCCTGCTCTGAGTCACTGGATGACCTCCAGCTGCTCTGCAAAACACCGAAAGGCTATAGGGAGCAGATGACCCAACCTCTGTAATTTTACCAGGAACATATTTGTTGGCTCTTTATTTTGACATCAGGCCTCCTCCAGCTCTTTTACTTCACACTGAACTATTCTCTTCTTTGAGCCTGAGGTAGGACAATAATGTCTTATGACATGGAGGAGGGAACTAAAAAGTGAGAGATGATTAACCCAGTATGCAGGCAGTAACCCAAAGACCATACATAATATATGGGAATGATCTTCTGAACTGAGGAAATCCTAGGGACAAATTTCCATATGGAAAGCTGGTTCTATAGAGCCTGTGGACAAATGTGCTGAGTCAGTTACACTTTTATACTGGGTCTTTTTGTATAGGTATGATTTGTTTCTCTATACCAATGTCTCTCAACCCATGGGTCGTGACTTCTGCAGGGGTCACATATCAGATATTTACATTATGATTCATACTGGTAGCAAAATTATAGTTGTGAATGGCAATGAAATGATTTTATGGTTGTGGTTAGTACAAAATGAGGAACTGTATTAAGAAGGTTGAGAACCACTGGTCTATACATAGCCTATTGGTTTTTAAGGAAAGAAACTGTTCCAGTTGTTGAACTCCAGATGCCTCTCCCTGTGCTTGAATCACATGAAGTATAGAATTCAAGAACTTATATAATTAGATTATATATACTAAATCTAAAAGAATAATGCTTTCTTCACTCTTATATACTATAATTCTTCATTTTAGAATTATAGTATCTCTGAAAAAAATTTCTACTATGATATACTTGTATCAGGGAAGTTTCTAATCCATCATAAAGGATGAAGATAAATAAGTCTCTTTCTTCAAAAAATTCTAATAAAAAATGAACCTAAAGTCAACCTATCTGATGACTTTGCAAGGCAAAATGACATTGATTCTAGGATGGAGCTGAGCCATGATTTTAATGGGGATGGGCTGGAGTCAGTGTAGAGCGACTGTGTGATTCATCTTAGCCAGCAGAGTCAGAGCACTTCAGAGAACTGAAAACATTCCACTCTTCGATGTGCATAACCTTCCCTAGCTGGTCCTCTTTGACCACATACTTGTTGAATGGAGCACACCAGTATTCTAAGCAGTTATATGTGTTCAACTAAGTTTCTTTAACATATGGCTGTCTAGCTATACAGTAACCTGGTCTTTCAATCTTTCAACAAATACTTATTAAACATTTGCTGTGTGCATGACACTGGTAGACGGGGGTTCACAAAGAGATGAGATGTATCTTGCTATGAAGAAAATTATAGTCAGGTAAGGAAAACATCTGTAATATAAACTTGGAAAACTAAGAAGGAATGTAAGATATTGAGAAGGATCAGATTAGGTAGTATGCCAAAGAAGACAAAGGTTATTCTTGAATTATAAATTAAAATAGCCATATAGCAGGAGAGCACTTTGGGTATAGAGGAAAGCATGGCAGCCCAAGTATAGGAAAGAGCTTCATATTGTCTAGTATTCAAGTAGTGGAACGAAGAATGACATGAGACCATATGGCTGAGGTAAGTCGAGGCCAGCTCATGAGTTGCTGACTTAATAAAATTTAAATGTTTAGAGTTATATAAATGCAGGAGGGTTAAAGTTTTAAACATAGGATAAATATAAGATCAACTATCTTTATCAGCTAATTCTGGCTGCTAGGAAGAAAACGAATTGGAAAGGCAAGAATGAAAGCCAAGCTCAGTTAAACGTGACTTGGGAGGAGAGACTGGTGAACGTGGAGTTGTGCTCTGTGTTGAAAACATGCTAAGCACACACAATTGAATATTGCTAATTCATTAGAAAATTGATGTTTGCCATTGGATAGCTAGCTATATGGTCAAATAGGACCAGATAAGAAACTGTATGCACACGGTATGTGACATGTTCTCTGGACTGTTTTGACTCTTCTAGCTACAGTGCATCACACAGTCACCTCTTGTTGCTAAACTATGTGTGGGGTATTCTGCAGATGAGGCCCAGGTCTCTAAATAGGATCCCATTTGTCAAACGAGGAAGGCTAGAGAGAAAGCTCATTGAAATGTGATAAGGAACTCACTTGGGGACTTCACAGAAGCACATCATGCATTTCTAGTGAAATGTGAAAATGTTCTTCTCAACATGAAAAATTCCCTTTACCTCGTGGTTAGAAATTTAGTCATCAAAGGCATCTGCGGTGTCTATGTATTGTCAGTCAGTTGAGAAAAAAATACAGATAATCCTATGTAGAAACCAGTAATTAATCAAATCTATTTAGGTTTTCTAAGAAATCAAAAATTAAAGAAAGAAAATCTCAATGTGTTTGGGGTATTTCAAGGAAAGAGATTTATAATGAAAGCCCTCTACTGGATTTCCCAGAAAGGTCCCAGAATTCCTCTTAGTCTAAACCAACCAAAGAAGTCTGTCATTAAACACATATCAAAATCACTGGTCACTGCGGCCCAGCCGAAACAAACTTCTCCATGAGAAGTTAGGTACCACAGTTTCCTTATGCTAGGTTAGCATGCATATGGATTACTTTGAGCACTACCCTCCTATGCTTTCTTCTTTTTTAAATTTAATTTTATTTTTTACTTATTCACTTGACAATCCACTTGTTGCTTCCCCCCATTCATCCCCTCTCACAATCCTTCCCCCATACCCCCTTTTTCCTCTGAGCTGGTGGGGTTCCCTCGTGGGCATTCTCTCCCACACTGGGCACTTCATGTCTTTGCAAGGCTAGGTGCTTCCTCTCCCACTGAGGCCAAACATGGAAGCCCAGCTAGAAGAACATATCCCGTGTACAGGCAACAGCTTTTGGGATAGCCCCCATTTCAGTTGTTTGGGACCAAGCTGCACATCTCCTACAAAATAGCAGGGAACCTAGGTCCAACTCACGTATGTTTTTTGGTTTGTGGTTCAGACTCTGAGAGCCCCAAGAGTCCAGGTTAGTTGACTCAGTTTTCTTTCCTGTGCAGTTCCTTCGAAGTCCACAACCCTTCCTCCTATTCTTCCATAAGAGTCTCCAAGCTCCATCCACTGTTTGGCTATGGGTGTCTGTGTCAGTCTGAATCAGGTGCTAGGTGAAGCCTCTCAGAAGGCAACATGTTCCTGTCTATGGTTCAGGACTTTCAGGTCGGAATGGAGGAGAGGCAGCCTCTCCCCTTTCTTAATTCTTCACTACTCCTACATTTGTCCTCCTTGCTCTTTTGGACAGTTTGGTTTCTACTTTCACATCATAAGCATATATGATTTTATGTATCTCCATGAATCCTATAACTGTAAAAATGAAAGAAAAGACATGTTTCAGAAACAGACATCACCTAATATGATTATTTCAACTATATTTCTCCAAATGACATGACCTTGTTCATACATATGTGTGTATGTATGTATGTATGCATGTATGTATGTATGCATGCATGCATGTAGAATTTCTTTATCCATTTCTATTTTGATAAACATCTAATTGGTTCCCTAAGTTATTACTTTGAACAGTCCTTCATAGAACACTGATGTGATGGTCAAGTATTTCTGATGTGTTGACTTGGAATACTTTGACTAAATAGCCAGGAATCTTGAAGCTAGGTTACATGAAAGGTCTGTTTTCAGCTATGGAGAAACTTATTTTTTTCCTTTTCTTTCCTTTTATTACTTATTTTTTACATTTCAAATGTTATTCCCCCTTTCCAGTTTCCCCTACAGAAACTCCCTATCCCATCTCCTCTCCCCCTGCTTCTATGAGGGTGCTCCCTCACTTACCCAAACGCTCCCATCTCCTGCCCTGATATTCCCCCCACACTGGGGCATCAAGCCTTCACAGGACCAAGGGCATCTCCTTTCATTGATGCCTGACAAAGCCATCCTCTGCTACATATGCAACTAGGGCCATGGGTCACTCCATGTGTACTCTTTGGTTGATAGTTTAGCCCCTGGGAGCTCTTGGGAGTCTGGTTGGTTAATACTGCTGTTCTTGCAAACCCCTTCAGCTCCTTCAGTCCTTTCTCTAACCCCTCCATTGACAACCCAGTTCTCAGTTCAATGGTTGGCTGCAAGAGCATCTACCTCTGTATTTGTCGTGCTCTAGCAGAACCTCTCAGGAGACAGCTATATCAGGCTTCTGTCAGCTTGTACTTCTTGGCATCCCCAATAGTGTCTGTGTTTGGTGACTGTATAAAGGATGGATCACCAGGTGGGGTAGTCTCTGAATGGCCTTTCCTTCAGTCTGCTCCACATTTTTTCTCCATATTTCCTCCTGTGAGTATCTTGTTCCTCCTTCTAAGAAGGACTGAAGAATCCATACTTTGATCTTTTTTCTTCCTGAGTTTCATATACTCTGTGAATTGTATCTTCGGTATTGTGAGCTTTGGGTCTGATATCCACTTATCAGTGACTACATACCATGTCAGTTATTTGGTGATTTGTCAATTGCTCTGGTTTGTTAATTTCTTAAGGTTTAGTCAGAAAATTGAATATTTTTTCAGGATAAGAATTAAAATTTCTTAGAAGTATTTGTAATAGTTACCATAATTGGCTGAAAGTTCAACAAACAAAACCATCAGTGAGCTCATTAATGTGTTTCTAAGGTAACCCCCATGATATTTCACATGTTCTAATCTTCAGTTCTTTGGCAACAATATTTTCTAATTGAAGATTATTTGTTTAATATTCCTTAATTTAAAATGAAGCCTATTTACTTATCTTTTGCATGTAAGCACATGTGTGAAATGTATGGGTAGTGCCACGTGTAATCTACATGATATGCATGGTTTTTGCAACTGTATTTTCTGTCTAGTGCTATACATATTCATTTATGTCTAAACTGAGTTAAAAACTGCCTTGTGACTATGACTTATAAACATGTTCAGCATTGTTTAATGGATATAGTTCTCCTTCCGTTTTATATTTCCATATACTTAATATATGGAAATAGATCCCTGAATATATTGAAAACTAACAGCATGAAGCCTCCTTTACACCAATTTCCTTTTATGTTAATGGTTGCCTCTGTCATCCAAAGTCAAAGACTCAAAGTCAATTTATTTTGGCTCCTTTGCTTTGCTGTCTTTATTAAGTCACACAAAGCAATTTACTATATCAAAAATCTCTGCAATTTAAATAAATAAAAATAAAGTAAAAGTAAAATGTATAAAAACGAAAACCGGGGTATAACCTGCTAGTCCACCTCTTTAAAATCTCTGCCACCGTTATACTATAAAAAGTTCTTGTTTCTTCCACCTCAGTAATATCTCCTCTGACCTACTAAATTGAGACTTTCTTAAAAAAAAAAAACAATTGGCTCCACATTGTCCAATCCCAGTTCTCTTGTCTCATCCCTGCACCTTTTATTTACCAAGTCTCCAGCTTTCTTCTCCCCTGGTAAAACCCCTGCTTTCCTCAGGTTCCACTCGCTCAACTGTCTCCAACTGTCAACTGTCAACCTACTGGTTCTATTTAACTTGCTCCAAGGCAAACCAAATATCTAGTGGCTCTTTATTGTTTCTAGGTAAGAATTTAAAATTCTCACTACAATATCCTATGCCTTCTGCGTTCTGCCTCTTCTTCAGCCATAGATATTGGTTTTACCCTTTGTGTTACTATCCCCTTCTTGTATCTTCTGATCTGCCTCTGAGCCTTTGCTCATCCTTGTCCCGCCTTTGGAATGCCTTCCTTTCCCATTTTGACCATCGTCTGTATCCTCTCCCTACAAGCCACTTCAGCATTGCCTCTCCACAAGGCCATAGATAATATTCCAAATCACAAGCAGCCTTCTTGCAAAGTGACTTTATACTTTCCTTTTCTGTCCATCCGCTTGTTGCCTGGTTTCCTAGCAGCCCATAACAATACATAAGAAAGACGAGTCCCAACAGTGTAAATTAGGGACCTAAGCAAGCTGCTAACTTTAACAATTTAAAAGTTAGCACAGTAGTTGTATGATTTTTTTCCTTGGCCAAGACTGTATTAGAAGAATTTAGAAAAATCTTTAACTGAAAATAAAACACAAGTAGGGTTTGTGCCCAAAATCTGGGTTGTAACTGATAGGAACTGAGACAGAGAAATGGGACAGGAGTCACGTCTGGCACTGAAGTGGGCCGAAAAGAACAGCCTGGGATGCAAGGCTGTAGAGGACACCCTTAAGAGGAGACAGCCTCTCTGACTCTGCTATGAACGCCACATTTATCTGGACAACAAATTGACTCAAAACAAAATTCAAAGCCTCTCCCCTGTTGCACTGGGTCCAAAACTAATTTCTACACTTAACATGATTTTATTTAGTTAAAATTGTTCAGCGTGTCCTTTTAGGAAAGATTTGTCATCCGGCTTAGGTAAAAATCAACTAGACAAGCAAATGGGCTGTATAACAGACACAGAGCTTACTGGATATTTAACAGAAATATGTTTAACCAGCCTTTCCATTTTATGTAATGATTCTTTGCTGTTGTTTTCCTATCTCCTCTGGCTCTCCTCTCTGCCTCTACTTTCTTTCTGATACCAACATAGCCAAAATGACCTATCCCACCACAGAAACACTGAGAAATTTCTCATTTTGCAAGTTGATTATCCTTACAGCTTGATTTTTATTCACAGAGGCCAACAGTTTCCTGGTTTGAGCACCTAGTACCTGGAACATGAATAAAGATTTTAATTGAAAGTTAAATGGACTGTCATTAATCCTTGCATAGAGACCACATACACTGTGTTATTCTTTATCACTGTATAGCTATTCTAGCAACATGGTCTAAAAAGCTTGACTGACCTCTACTTAATTTGAATGTTGAGGTTAAAGGAGTTTGGAGTTCTCCATCATTCGGTTGTTTGTGAGCAGTTTACCGCATTACCGAAGGAAACCACGCACAAGGCTTGTGTGGTGGTTTGGTTGCTGGGGCCCACCATTTATTGCATGAAAAGATACCATACGTCTTTTCCATTTCTTGCCATGCGGTAAATTAAAAGGTACATTGATCTTTTAATGCAAGTGCAAATGTGTTTCTAACTGCAGGGCCCCATTTACCTTGTCAAGATTGTCTTCTGGGCTCTGAGTTCCAAGTGGGAGGTGGACCTGTTTTTCTGTGAAGGGCCATTCTGAACAAGGCTTTGACTGTTAGTAAGCACAAATGGCAATTTAACTTTGGCATGAGGTCTCAAAGCACTGTATTTTTTTCTTTAGTGTTATTTCTTTCAATGCCTTTGAGTTAAAATTATTCCCTTGTGAATAAGGGAATCTGCTTAAGTGTATATGCAATGAAAACTTTTACTGGGATTAAATAAGGAGAATATGAAACAAAAGACCAAACTATATGTTAGGCTAGGAAAACATTCTTTTCAGAAATCAATATGGCTAAGTTGCCATTTTCCACTCCCACCAAGCATTTTCTTTCTAGTGGAGGAATTGGGGACATGTGATAAACTCTGCTGATGTTTAGCCATTGGATTTCTCCTGGAAGTGCACTGTTAATTTCTGATAACTTCAGATCTAAAATATATGCTTACAAGGCTTAAGATTTTCTCTGGGCTAATATTTGATCTTATATCATTAAAAGATCTGTAAACAAGCTCTTTCTTAGAACTCAGAACAAATGGTTTTCACATGAAGATTAAAGTACAAATATTGCTGTTATAACCCCCACTGTCCTTTGTATTATAACATTATGAGCGAGAGAGTTGTTTGATTATACTTGCTAATTTTATTCAGAAATAATGGCTTATGTCACTCTCTCATTCTGCCTGTGGAGATAACGCCACCATCATCTTTCTCTCCCAATACTTATATGCTATTTAAGGCTAAGCCCATATGATCAATGACTCCATGAACAAAATAATTCTGAGCATAACTATTTCAACATTTAAAATGCAAAATTTTAAAATGCACTGTTCACAACAAAGTTGGGATTTTTTTTAAAGTTTTATGACTAACACATCGAGTCTTTAGATGACTGTGAATATTAACAAAGTCAAATGCTTCCCTTATAGCATTTCTAATGTTTTAAAAGAAAAGGTGTTGTCATGGGAAACACTACGAATATAAATTTCTTCAGTTCTAAATCATTTTCACTGATATGCTTGCTGCCAACCATAGATAGAAGAGATTTACACTTTAAATTTGTGTGTTACATAATTATTTAATGGATATATTAGGACATCTGTGCCTGAATATCCATGCCCAAAAGGTAGATGCCCTTTATTTAAAACTCATATACAAAAACTAATTAGATATTCATTTATTTCAAAACCACCTGCTACATTTAATAGCTCATATAGTTCTAAATGAAAAATTAAATTATAATATAGACATTATTTATAAAGACAATTGTACTGGATATACATAGTGGAACTATTCTCAGTACAAGTGAGGAAAATGACTTTAAACTTTTTTATGTTTAGAAAATACTATCTCTCATCTTCTTATGAGATGCCACAAAACAGCTAAAGAAAAGTAAAAATTTGCACAAAAATGATTGCATTAGGCAAAGAGAGCTTTATCAGTTAGTACTGAAAAGGGAGCTATTGAAACAGAGGGGGATTGGGACAGGGTTGTTCCATGCCAGAAAATGCTCTTCTTAGAAAACTGGAGGAGAAGTGCAAGCTCTAGGCTAGTCTAACCTAATATATATATATATATATATATATATATATATTATATATATAATATATATAAATAATATATATTTTTTGTTTGTTTTGAGGTTCTTTTGTGTGCTAAAAATACCATTAACAGTGAAAAATAAAGCCACAAAGTAGAGAAAATAATCCCAATAAACTGATCGTACATTCATATGATGTTAAATATTAAATAAATCAGAGTTGAATAGTTTCATTGTAAATACTACTTTCATGAATCATTTTTCTCACCATAAAAACCAATTGCAAGATGACACATGATGCCTTGTGAAGGGACCTCTTCCTGAGACCCAAGAAGCTACTTGAGTTGAAAATTCTCCATTGCCTTGAAGAACAATACTAAAATATCTTCAGCTTTTCTAATGCTTTAGCCTGTGTTTTACTATATCTGCTTCTGAGAAACTGTCCTATGGTATTCCTGGATGTAAAATGACAGCTCACTTCACCAGTGTTTGTGATAGGAAAAACAGCCTAAGGAAGAAAAGAATGACTAAAAGAAATTTTAAAATATCTGTGTAACATTCTGTTTAGCTCTAAGAATAAGTGTCTGAGATTAATGTATTGAATGAATACTTTAAAATTGAGGGAATGAAATAAACGTACCGAAATGGAACAAAACCAATGTAAGTCATTAAATTACATACAGTACATTGTGTTGGAAGTTTGCATAATGTTTAATGACTTATCCAAAAGTAAATAATTGCAAACAAATGTAAACAGAATTAATAGTAAAATATTTAAATGTCATCATTTTCTGCTGATAAAAAATTTGAAAACTATAGTCAACACTGAAATGCATACCAACACTTATAAAAACAAAATGTTTTTTGAAAAAGTTGAAATAAGTAGTTACACACACACACATGTACGTATGCGTCCGCACACACACACACACACACACACACACACACACACAATGTATGTTTAGCAAAAGAAGTGCTACATGACTTCAACTTATTTCACTCAACAAACACCTTCTAGATTATATGCCATCTGCTGATGACTTTAAATACACAGAGGCACCACCCTCTGTTGTAAAATTGTATTCAAGTATATAATCTTTCAGTGACACCCTTCTGTGATAATTTTTCAAATTTAAATCAGTATTCTACATAAATAGCCTGAACAGTTAACCAAAGGTGATCAATGTTGCGAGTCTTCTAGGCATTCAAAGCTAAGTCTTGTGTTATGAATCTTCTCTTCAGAAACCTTCACTGATCTTCTTTGACTTGCCTTTCTCCGACAGGTGTTTCCTCTCTGACTTGATGGTTGTTTGAGGCAGTGGTGTGCAGAAAGAGCTACTGCAGGAAAGTTGTTTTACCACAAAATGCACGTGATTTTTCATAGTATCTTTTCCCAGACGCAGATTGAAACTAACAGTTCTGTTATTTGCTTAATAGGAAGCTACCATGTTAAGGGGCTGCATTTTCCTTTGCTAATGAAGGATTGTCTCCTGTTCCATGGGCCGTCCTGCTGCTTTAAGTAACTCGGTGGTATAACCCTCTGCTTCATTGTATGTCCTCCACATTTCTGCCCCAGCTTGGTACTGAACAGAGTGTTCAAAATGGTTTCATCAAGTCCGACAGTGGTAATTTCCCAGTTGCCCGATTAGAGGTGACTTCAGGAGGTTATACTTTGGATGAATCCTTAGAAACCGAATATGACAGTAAAGTGTTTGGCAGCCCACCAATAGGTTCATGAAACTCAATCACTCCCTTCTAAAATTTCCTTCCAGCACTTAGAAATTAGTCTCTATTCATTCGTCAAAGACACTGTACACCACTCACGGAGGAATCATGCCTACTTCTCTGATTAACTTTAGTCGGTGCAGGCCCTCATTACTGTAATTTACAACTTTTAAAACTTTTAATGGGAACTTTCTCCTGAAACTCTTAAGAAAATTCTTCAGATCCTCCTAGAACCTGTTGACTAACCAGCCTATCTTAGTGAAGGCGCCAGTTCCAGTGATCAGTCCTGTACCAAAATATCGATGATGATGTCTCCTTACAAATGACATCCAGGCTTGGCTTCTGGCCCTCACAAACAATTTCAAGCACATGCATGTGTATGCATACACCCACATGCCCATACACACACACGCTCACACACACACACACACACACACACACACACACACACACACACACTTACCAGAGATAAATAGAGAGAAGAGTGTGAAGAAGGAGAAAGAGGGAAGGAGAGAGAGATCAGTATGGGTTTAGATATATGGCTGATACATAGTGGACCATTATCTCTATCAGGCAATTTTTCAAAACCCAATTTGGAGCATCTGGTTTATTTATCCTACCTTGATTCTCAAGTCCTAGCAATGCCAGTTCATTTTCATCAAGAATAGCTCCTGTTTTTCCAGGAAGAAACTATTTTGCTTTTCCTGTAATGTGCTTTCAAGATTGATCTGTGATGACATGGGAGTAAATAAGTCAAGAGAGCAAGAGAGAAAGAAAGAGATGTTATAGAGGTTTTCAATACTTTCCTTTTAACCTCTAAAGTACAGAGTTCCCAAATCCTTACTGTTTTCTCTGCTCTCCTCCTTTCCTAGACACTTTCCTCTGGTCTTCTAGCTTTGAATGTCATACCTATGTTGTCTCTTGTCTTCGCCTGTTTCCTATTCATTAAAATACTAAAGACTAAATATTCTATGAAGTAATGGCTATGAAGGCTTGTTAGGAGGCTTATCTGTTCACAGTATGTGAATGAAGAGCATGGATGTCTGCTCAACTATTTAAGGCATCGTGTATAAGGCATCATGGTGTTAGGATGTGTGATCCCCAAGGGGCTCATCAGATGAGATGTTTGGGAAGGAGCCAGGTTCTCTTCTAATAACCAACCCTCAAGAGAAAAAACCCAAACACAAAACTATTAATCCCTCCATAGAATTATGTCTTCTGTGACCAGACCCTCTTCTAATAGGCTTCACCTCTTAAAGGTCCAGCATAACCATACCATGGACTCAGTTTACAGCGTATGAACTTCTCTAAATACCTTCAAGCCATATAAGTTGTATGTTATACATGATCATTATAGCATTAATTAACAGATAGAGAACTCAACTTTTAATTTTTCTTTCTAAAAGTGACTCTTCCCAGGGGCTTTCCTAGATCACTAAATAATTCCCAGTTGCTTAGGTCAAAGATACATGCCAGCCCTGATTTCTTCTGCTCTTGTATCTAGTTTACTCACAAGTGCGTCAGTCCTGTTTACTAACCTAGTTCATGCTGAAAATTCAAACCTCCATCCCCTCTCACCCACACTAGCCTACTCATGTTTAGAATAGCCTCTCCTCTCACTCTGTGCCTTCTGATGGGCATCATTCAATGGCATCCACAATTTTCAAATATAAATCAGATTTTATCAACCCTCTGGGTGAGCCAATCATTAGTATCCTTTTTGCTTAATAAAACACCACAAACTTGCTCTAGTCTACATGCCTCTGGCTGCCTTCATTTCTTCATTGCTTTTCTGCTTCTCCTTATGCATGGCACTCCAACCATCTCTTCCTATTGCTGGTGAATCCTCAGCACGATCCAGCCCAGGATTTTTATACTTTCTATTTTTCATGACCTACAACACCTTTTCTTCACATGATTTTTTCCTTTTATTTATTTTGGGACATTGATTTTCCTCATTACATGCGATGCTGCCATGAATTGAGTCAAAAACTCATTTGTCGGCCCTAAACCTGAGCTTCAAGCAGGTAGAACATTTACTTTGTTTACCAGTATACCCAAGGACCTGTAATACCAAGTGTCACAGAGTAGTCACACAGCATCTGTTTGGTTAGATAAATGACAAAACTTAAATATTGTAGCAGAAAAAAATCCCAGAGGTGTGAAAGTCAGAACCAAGGGAAGTAGGCACTACTGGTGTCAGACTTTAGTAAGACAGGAAGTTACTAACGTTGCCATGCAGTGAGTTCCCTATAAGGAAGCTCAGGCTTGGCTGGTTTCTAATCCTTGTTTCCAGGTGAGAGTCTGTGTTGGAAGGTGGGAGGCAGAAAAAGAGAAACATGGTGTAATTAGTCAGCAAACACAGTATGAAGTAGTTCGTAGTCCGTTTGGTTATGGTGTGATGAAAATACAATCTTGAATGTTAAGTTTGTAAAGCACTATGCAGAAAAGATACCAGATTGCTAACCACTCCACCCCATTCTCAAGTCTAGGATGCCAGACAGACTTGAATGTGTGTCTGTGAGGAGACTTTGATTTCCAGGTGGTATCAGTCCACAGACACACTTGGTGCTTTCTATGTTCTCTGTGTGCTGTTCTCCAGTTTATAAGGAGTAGAGAGAAGGAATCACAGGCATTCTTTGTCTTCCAATGGCTTTGAATCAGGAAGTTTCCCAAGCCCCATTTCTCTTTCACTCTAAATTAAATTGAAGAGTCTCTGTATCTAGATTTCTGTTCAGGGAAAGTCCCATTGGACGGTTATCTCATCCACTAAACTTGGGGGAAATGTACTCCTCTTTTCCCTGTGAGGGAATGAGAATAGAAACATAGTTCAATTCTCTCGAAAATGTTTTTCTTATTAACTTTTTCATCTTTATTTTGTGTTTACTAGGTATGGCAATCCATTGGGCCTTACATTAGAGTTAGAGAAAATTTGAGAAGTTATTTCAAAGCCCTTATTAAATAGGGCTACGTATAATACTAATAATTCTTTATTAGTATTATACGTAGCCCTATTTAATAAGGAAGATGTTTCTCATAAAGTTTACCCTGGGGTCATACAACTTGTGGTGTCATGTGCAAAGGCCATCACCCAGGTCATTATAGCACTTTAACACTGGGGAAGAAAAAAAACTGGACAGCACAAAACCAAACGTGTGTGTGTTGTACTGATCTATATGTGTCCATATGGATCTATACATGTGTGCATACATGAAACTATGAGGTACTCTAAAGAATCAGAGCCGGGTGCATGCTGGAAATTTTCAGGAGGACACAGAGCATCTTTTCTGGAGGTGATCATAAACTGAGTTATGCACATGGCCTTAGTATGGCATCTATTGTAAAAAGACATATTTAAAAAGCTAAGGGACAACCACAAGGCTTAGATGAGAACACAAAGATCTGGCCCTCAGGATTTTATGACTGTATTATTGCCCCTCAGATACATCATAAATATTTAAACTGTTTAGTTATATAGGTATATTTTCTTTTTTCACTCTGAAATGCTTACCCCAGTGAGCACTTAATTTCTTTCCCATCAGAAACTCTACAACAACTGCCTTTTCATGCTTCTTACACCTTAGAAGTTGTGATTTTAAGATTTTTCTACTTATATTATCCTTAGAGTATGAATTGCATTAAGACAAGTAAGTTTGCCTTTGGTTCTATGTAGCTGGTGCTCAATTGGAAGTTGATCATTGATCTTAACCATATTTAGGGTCTTGTGGAGGCAACCACAGCTATTGCAAGTTCATGAATGCTAATACCTGTCATGTCCTTAAGACAGATTTGAACCAACCACCCTGAACACTTAGATTTTTCTATATTCCCATCCCATCTTCTACAATATTCCTGAATTGTAGGTAGCAGAAGGGTGATGTCTTATTTGTGGATAAACATTACGTACTCACTTCTTCACACTTTGGTCATTCGTGACTCTTGTGTTCACATCCATCCACCACAAAAGTAAGCTTCTGTTATAAGGAATTGTAGGGAGAGTAGTCAACTGAGTCTGTGAATGCCTAGTCCAACTTTTTAAAACTCATTCTCGCTTACTCTTTCTATGTGGCATCTAGTGTATAGAGAGAGCTAGGAAGTAAAAATTCAAGACATGATCTTATTGTGACAGGAAAGCATTCTGAGTACCTGATCAAGAAGATCATACAAGGTACTTGGCAGACAAGAAAAGACTTCCCCACACTATAGAAAAGGAACTTGACCTGAGTCTTGAAAACTTAGTGGATATTTTCCAGAAATTGAAAGCAGTTTTGAAATAAGGTGGCCAAGTATGGGCTGTGCATGAAGATAATTTTAATAGGCAAGCAACACCTGCAAACAAAAATAGGTATATGCCAAATGTGTGGCTTAAAAGTGAGGTTGGCCCCCATCACCTGAGTTAATGATAAAACTTTGCCAGGTGGCTTGTTTGTTTGCTTGTTTATTTGTTTATTTGTTTGTTTCATCACATGTATCTGCATCTCTGCATTGGGGTCTGCAGAGGATTGAAAAAGTAATAAATTTACCACTTATTCATTTTCAAAAACTTACTTCATAATGAGAAAATCAATATCATAATTTTCCTAGAGATGAGTGCACCAGAGAGATCAGGTTTATTGGTTTTAATTTTTTAATTCCTGCAATCTACAGTGTGCAAGTCTAACACTCAAAATTCATATTAATTACTTATGACCAGTTTGAAGCTGTGTTAATGCTGAATATTGGATCATGTGAAGGAAAGACATCAATATATTCAAGTAAAACATAACGCTATCTATGCTTAACTCCTGTTTGATACAAATACCTCATCTGAGGTTATTATTTTTTTGTAACAAAGCTAAACTGGAGATTAGTGTTTCTGTTAGTTTGTTATATGTCATTGTCATGAAAGAAAAATCAAGGCACATCAAATTAAAACACATATATTTAATTAGGTCTCAGTTTCTCAGGATTCACACCAAGTCTACTTGGCTCCATCACTCTGGGTCTCTGGAGAGGCAGAGCATCATATGGGGAACTGATAGTGGCACAAAGCTGGTCGCCGCATGATGGCTTAGAGAAGTAGTAGGGAAAGTATCTTGGGATAATGCATGCTTTTCAAAAGTGAGAGGTACATCCTCCTTATGGTCCACCACCTAACTGTCCATTCCACTGTTAATTCTTCCATAGGTTAATCCATTTATAACAAGGTTATCCCATTCATGATCCACTCCTTTGTAAAATTTAATTTATTTATTTTTACTTAATCACATTATGTCCCATTCAGTGTCCCCTTCTGGGGCAACCTCTCCCACAATCCTTCTCCCATTCCCTTATCCTCTGAACAAATGGGACCCCTTTGTGTATCCCCTCCAACCTGGCACTTCAAGTCTCTGTGAGGCTAGGCGCTGCTCCCACTGAGGCTAGACAAGGCAGCCCAGCAAGAAGAACATACCCCAGGTACAGGCAAAAGCTTTTGGGACAGCCCCATTCCAGTTGTTCAGGACCCACGTGCAGACTAAGCTTCATCTGCTACATATGTGCAGGGAGGCCTAGGTCCAGCCCCTATATGTTCTTTGGTTGGTAGTTCAGACTTCGAGAGCCACAAGTGTCCTGGTTAATTGATTCTGTTGGTATTCCCCTTGGAGCTCCTATTCCTTTAGGGGCCCATAATCCTTCCTCCTATTCTCCCATAAGAGTCCCCAAACTCCATCCACTATTTGGTTGTGGGTGTCTGTATCTATCTGAGTCAGCTGCCAGATAGAGCCTCTCAGAGGACAACTTGCTCCTTTCTGTAAGCATAATAGTGTATCATTAATAGTGTTAGGAACAGATGCTTTCCCATGTGATGGGTCTCAAGTTGGTCCTGTTATTGGTTGGCCTCAGTCTCTGCACTCCTTATAGACAGGATAAATTTTTGTTTGAAAGTTTTGATCCACTCACCTCTTAATAGCACAGTCAACTGGGGGTCTACAGAGAAATGTGTTCAGGACTCCCCAGATCTAAACCACACAGTGATACCTATTGCTAGTATTGCCCTTGCACTGCAGTTTTGCAGTGGCATTTTAAGCTAGTTTACTCTGTCAGAAATTCAGTCATGAGTGCCTATAGGTCTGGATCCAGAAACGAAAAGTAATCGGAAGATATGTGTAGCTTTATTTTTCCCTTAGAACTTAATTACTGTAGCCAGAATGTTCTCACTGTGAGATTTCAATTATCCTCTGTACATACTTGTTTGCATTTTTAAAAGCAGAATCAGGTATAACAACATTGTCTTAAAATGCTCTGGGAGTGTAAATGGCCCGAAATCATTCTCCCCATGTCTGCATTGTTGAAGAGATACCTTCATTTTGTTTCCCTCTCATAACATCCTTAACCCCTTGGTTGAGCTTCTGCTCATTTTCAGAATTAGAGCACTTTGCTTGCCCACAAGCCCAAAAGCCGACTCATCTACTGGTGTGCAACTGAAGAGTCATAAAATGGCAACAGATCGTTGAGCATCGATTTTTTTGATGGTTTTGTTGCTAGGCTGCAAGGCTGTGTCTTTTCTGTTGGCCCTTGACTGTGTTCAAGGTACAAACCTTTCATTAGATTTTTTTTTTCCTTTTCTTTTTTTCGGAGCTGGGGACCGAACCCAGGGCCTTGCGCTTGCTAGGCAAGCGCTCTACCACTGAGCTAAATCCCCAACCCCCTTTCATTAGATTTTTGCTTCTGAAATTATTAACCCTGGTTCAGAAATTTTAATTTTTTTGTCAGTGGAAGAGTTGTGAATGCATCACTATTCTGTTCCTTAGATTGCTAAACTTCCCTCTCTCTGGGGGGAGGAGGATATATACATGTGAACATGCAGGTTATAGAAGCAGATAACCCTAGGTTCAAACCTGGCCTTTTCTGTTTATTAGTTTAATAAGACAGGTAAGCTGGTTCAATCTCATCTTAGATTTTAAGAGAGAGAATAGAAAACACATCATTCATAGATTTGTTGTAAAAAATAGATGACATTACAAGAAATTAAACCTGAAAAGATTGTGTTTTAAAAAGAGAATAAAATGAATCGACACCATTATTATCCAGTGTCTCTTTGTATTATGATTCATAGCAAACAGGGTAATGACTTGAATCTTTGAATACTGCACCTAGGCAAATCGTATAATTGGTATCCTTTTTAAAACATTCAAGAAAAATCCTTGTTAGGAAGCTATCTGCTTAGGTTTTACCTGTGCTCGCAATTGAACCCAGAGACTTGCACATGCTAGGCACGTACTCTACCAATAAGCCACAGACCCTCTCTGTTGTCATTTTTCTTGCTAATCTGCTGTTGTAAAGCATCTTGCTTAATTTTCAATATTTTGTATACTTTCTACACTGAGGAAGCAACCCAATAGATCTTCTAGTTTTTACCCCCTCTTCAAAATACATAGGTATTGATTATATTTTTAAATATAATAAAATAAATAATAAACTCAATATTTTAATTGTTCCACTATGCATATCTTTCAAACAATTCATTTTAAAGATGAAGAACCTGCCTGTTCTTCATAGAAGAACATAGAAATCACTGCTTCAAGTATCCCCACTGGTATATCTTGACTTCTGACAAGCAAAGTATTTATTATTTCTTGGAGAATTCCATTAACATTTGGCAACTGCCTTTGAAAACTTGCTTGTCCAACAAACTATCTTTAGTCTAAATGTATTTTTAAAGAATTGCATTGGGCAGCCTGCTTCCTGCCACCCACATTCTCCCTCTCAAAAAATAAAATAAAGTCATCCTGGCATCAAGTTCTTATTTTAATTTTTCTAATTTTTCATTTTCTAAGCCATTATTTCAACAAGTATGGTCTTTCCCATGTTAAAAAGCACTCCAATTTTGCTCAGAAGTCAGAAACAGCAAAAGGACATCCACCTCACTAACATTCTATTTCTGGTAGAGAGGCCTTTGCTCACTCACAGATTAGCAGCTAAGTCCTTTAGTTTGGCCAGCCCTATGGTGTTTCTAGCCCTGTTATTTTCCAAAGACTCTTGTGTACAACAATCCTTCTTGCAGTTCTGTTTGTCAAGTAAGTTTTACAGGGTTAAAGTAGGACTAAGCACTGTGAAGTTAGGGTGCATTTTGTTATGTTGTTCTCCCTCCACATTTTTTTAATGAACAGATACTTAACACTGTTGCTGCGCAGTGAATATGTCCTGTTTAGTTTTGCTATTTTGATTTGGTTGGTTTGAATCATAGAAATGGTTTCTTTGGAATATTTTTAATGACCTTTATCTGTGACTGTGCTGTTTTCTGACTATTATCTGTAATCTGACAGAGTGAATCCATGTGCACAAAATGGTATCAAATCTTAAGATGATATTGTTTATCTAATCCTTTGCCTATATTCAAGGTCAACTTGTGTGTGTGTGTGTGTGTGTGTGTGTGTGTGTGTGTGTGAGAGAGAGAGAGAGAGAGAGAGACAGAGAGACAGAGAGAGAGAGAGACAGAGAGAGAGAGAGTGCAAATAACATTTACATGAAGGTAAAATCATACATTTGTTGGTTTTGAAGACTTTCAACCCAAGTATGGAATTTATTTGCCTAAATTGACCTTGGACTGTGACTTAGCCCGATTTGCCCAGCCCGCATGATGGAATCCTGAGTACAATCTCAAGTACAACACACACACACACACACACACACACACACACACACACACACACACACACACACACACACCTAAACAGACACTGCCTTATTTTGAAGGGTATCTTAATGTTACTGATTTCTTTCTTGACTGTAATCCCACCTGAAGTTGCTGTCATGGGCACCCACTTGTCCACAGTGGCTGTTGATAGAGTATCAGGGAGGAAAGTCCCATTGTCAGCAGCTGCTGAAGGATGGGCCTGGTGCCTTACTCTTGAGAACTGTGACAGTAGCACAGGCTGGGTCAGCTGCTTCAGGAGAACAGAAGGCATGAACTTCTAAACAGAAAAGACTTATCACAACAGATTGCAATTATATGTCTTACAGTCTCAGCACGGTAGATTGAAAATAGTGCTGCCTGTCAGACAAGGCCTCATTATGGGGCATGATTCTTATTTATAGATGTCCACAAAGACAGAAATCCCGAGTCTCAGTTAATTTTTCTGCGGTGCAAGAAGGATAATGCTTAGGTAACATGGAGTTTTCCAGTGTGAGAAGGTATCCTCTAAAGTGATTGGGTGAAAACCTACCTGGGACATTGCATAGATACTCTACAGGTGGAACTCTTACGTGTGCCCTAGAATTGAGTAATCATTTCTTATTGTCCCTTCTTCTGTTTGTCATGTTCACTGATTCAGGATATCTCTTTACCCCAAAGCAAACTGCTTAGTGTGACAATGTGGAGGCCAGACTCTTAGTGCTAGGGCCACTCAAGGCAGTGGTCTCCATGAGAAACCTCTATCTAATTGCGTAGGTAATGGGCTGTAGCACTTTAGGGCTTTCAAAATGTTGGAGCCAGCAGAGCAGCCCACATAACCTTTTTAATGGCAATGCTTGCTGACAGGCTTTGTGTGCCGTCCTGAGAGAGCTGACTTATTGTGAAGGGGCTGTGTGGATACAATACAAATGTCCTTGCCCCGAAGGCATCAAAGACAAACACTGAAAATGGAATAAAGAAAAATAACCAAGTGATACAGTGGCAGAAATAACTCTTATGATTTCAAAACATTAAAAATAAAACTGATTTCCTTGTGTGCCTGTCCGGGAGAGTAATTTCATCTTTTTGAGCTGCCTTTCAGATGATTTTATTTCTAGCTGTGAGGGACAGAAGCCTGTGAATGCAGAGTACTTACTCCCTCTTCCGCATTCAAATATGTATCATTAAATGTATGGTAATTCTTATATAGAGCTGTTTGTACATATGTAAGGATGCATATGGTGAGAATTAAATATGTATGTGCATCTGAACTTATATGAACACACAACCATATCTATACCTACCTAAGCACCTTTAACAATACCCATATATTCCTATTTGCATAAATTTAGTTGTGCATATATTAATAAATATTAATAATCTCTGAGCACACATATCCAAATATATAAACATAATGTCATACATTCTTTGATTCTAGAATCACAACTTATTTAATGTTTCTTTAAGTATTCATGTCCCTAGTCTCCATGCTGTAGGAATCCCAGGAACTCCTCAGTGTCTGTCTCTAGGCCTCAAGTTCTCACAGCTGCCCCACAGGGAATTTCTCAGTGTATCTTTAACATTGAATGTGTGCTCACTTAATCCTGGCCTGCTTTATTCTTGTGGAAAGGTGGCAGGAGCCGACAAAGCTGAGCATCACAGTTAGAGGCTTAAAGATTGGAAATGTGTGCCATAACTCTGAAGGTTTAAACTCAAGATATCAAGTTGAGTGTTTCCTTGTGAGGAGAGTGGGGGAAGAGTCTGCTCCATGCTTCTTCTATCTTTGGGGGGGGGGTTGTTGGCCATCTTCAGCATTCTTTGGTTAGAAGATGAATCATCTCAATCTTTCCTTTCATCTTCACGTGGTGTTCTCCACTTTTTTTTTTATAAGGACAAAATAATATTGGATTAGGGCCTACCCCAATAACCTCATCTTATCCCAAGCATCTTTAAAGATCCAATTTCCAAATAAGGTCACAGATGCTAGGCATTAGAACATCCTGGGAAGAGCAAAATTCAACCTCTAACACTCCTCTCTCACAAAATTGTTCTATATAAATTTTCCTTTGTTGACCTTCCACAAAAACATTTTAAAACTTGTGATCTTTTTAAATATAGAGAAATGTATTCCAGTTTCTCCTTTCATTCCTGGTGAGAATTTAAAATTCATCAGAATCTTTCTCTAATGAAAAAATTTAATTGGACTATGGGGAGTTTGAGATTTTTCTTTAATAACCAGCTCAATGTCAAGTCAGCTCTTAAAACAGATGTTTGTCTTTTCTAATCTCCTGAAATACTACTGCACATGGAGAACAGCAAACAGTATATTCTGTGTGCATTGACCATTTTCTGTGGAAAATAAGATGAATACATGAAGCTGGACAAAATCCAGCTTAGTGAACGATTTTATATAATTATTAACGTCAATGTTTCATAATTGCTCATTAAGGAAAGAAAAAGCCTTTGATAGCCTTTTTTTTCATCTTTATTAAATTGGGTATTTCTTATTTACATTTCAAATGTTATTCCCTTTCCCGGTTTCCAGGCCAACATCCCCCTAACCCTTACCCTTCCCCTTCTATATGGGTGTTCCCCTCCCCATCCTCCCCCCATTACCTCCCTCCCCCCCAAGAATCCAATTCACTGGGGTACAGTCTTGGCAGGACTCCCCTTACACTGGTGTCCTTACTAGGCTATTTCATTGCTACCTATGCAGTTGGAGCTTAGGGTCAGTCCATGTATAGTCTTTGGATAGTGGCTTAGTCCCTGGAAGCTCTGGTTGGTTGGCATTGTTGCTCATATGGGGTCTCAAGCCCCTTCAGCTCTTTCAGTCCTTTTCTCTGATTCCTTCAACAGGGGTCCCATTCTCAGTTCAGTGGTTTGCTGTTGGCATTCGCCTATGTATTTGCTGTATTCTGGCTGTATCTCTCAGGAGAGATCTACATCCGGTTCCTGTCAACCTGCACTTCTTTGCTTCATCCATCTTATCTAATTGGTGGCTGTATATGTATGGGCCATATGTGGGGCAGGCTCTGAATGGGCGTTCCTTCAGCCTCTGTTCTAAATTTTGCCTCCCCTATTCCCTCCTAAGGGTATTCTTGTTCACATTTTAAAAAAGGAGAGAAGCATCCCCATTTTCGACATTCTTTTTGAGTTTAATATGTTCTGTACATCTAGGGTAATTCGAGCATTTGGACTAATAGCCACTTATCAAATGAGTGCATACCATGTGTGTTTTTCTGTGATTGGGTTACCTCACTCAGGATGATATTTTCCAGTTCCATCCATTTGCCTAGCTGAGTAGTATTCCATTGTGTAGATGTACCACAATTTCTGTATCCATTCCTCTGTTGAAGGGCATCTGGGTTCTTTCCAGCTTCTGGCTATTATAAATAAGGCTTCTATGAGCATAGTGGAGCATGTCTCTTTGTTATATGTTGGAGCATCTTTTGAGTATATGCCCAAGAGAGATACAGTTGGGTCCTCAGGTAGTGCAATGTCCAATTTCCTGAGGAATCTCCAGACTGATTTCCAGAATGATTGTACCAGTCTGTAATCCCATCAACAATGGAGGAGTGTTCCTCTTTCTCCCATCCTCGCCAGCATCTGCTGTTGCCAGAGTTTTTGATCTTAGCCTTTCTGACTGGGGTGAGGTGGAATCTCAGGGTTGTTTTGATTTGCATTTCCCTTATGACTAAAGATGTTGAACATTTCTTTAGATGCTTCACAGCCATTCGACATTCCTCATCTGTGAATTCTTTGTTTAACTCTGAACCCCATTTTAATAGGGTTATTTGTCTCTCTGTAGTCTAACTTTGTGAGTTCTTTGTATATTTTGGATATAAGCCTTCTATCAGTTGTCGGATTGGTAAAGATCTTTTCCCAATCTGTTGGTTGCTGTTTTGTCCTAACAACAATGTCCTTTGCCTTACAAAAGCTTTGTAGCTTTCTGAGATCCCATTTGTCGATTCTTGATCTTAGAGCATAAGCCATTGGTGTTTTGTTCAGGAAATTTTCTCCAGTGCCCATGTGTTCAAGATTCTTCCCCACTTTTTCTTCTATTAGTTTGAGTGTGTCTGGTTTGATGTGGAGGTCCTTGATCCACTTGGACTTCAGCTTTGTACAGGGTGATAAGCATGGATCGATCTGCATTCTTCTACATACTGACCTCCAGTTGAACCAGCACCATTTGCTGAAAAGCCTATCTTTTTTCCATTGGATGGTTTTGGCTCCTTTGTCAAAAATCAAGTGACCACAGGTGTGTGGGTTCATTTCTGGGTCTTCAGTTCTATTCCAATGGTCTATCTGCCTGTCTCTGTACCAATACCATGCAGTTTTTATCACTATTGCTCTGTAATACTGCTAGAGTTCAGGGATAGTGATTGCCCTGGAAGTCCTTCTATTGTTGAGGATAATTTTAGCTATCCTGGGTTTTTATTATTCCAGATGAATTTGCAAATTGTTCTGTCTAACTCTCTGAAGAATTGGATTAGAATTTTGATGGGGATTGCATTGAATCTGTAGATCACTTTTGGTAGAATGGCCATTTTTACTATATTAATCCATCATGACAATCCATGAGCATGGGAAATCTTTCCATCTTTTGAGATCTTCTTCAATTTCTTTCTTCAGAGGCTTGAAATTCTTATCATACAGATCTTTTATTTGCTGGGTTAAAGTCACACTGAGGTATTTTATATTATTTGGGACTACTATGAAGGGTGTCATTTCCCTAATTTCTTTCTCAGCTTGTTTCTCTTTAGTGTAGAGGAAGGCTACTGATTTATTTGAGTTAATTTTATACCCAGCCACTTTGCTGAAGGTGTTTATCAGGTTTAGTAGTTCTCTGGTGGAACTTAAATATACTATCATATCATCTGCAAATAGTGATATTTTGACTTCTTTTCCAATCTGTATCCCATTGGTCTCCTTTTGTTGTCTGATTGCTCTGGCTAGAACTTCAAGAACTATATTGAATACGTAGGGAGAGAGTGGGTAGCCTTGTCTAGTCCCTGATTTTAGTGGGATTGCTTCAAGTTTCTCTTCATTTAGTTTAATGTTAGGTACTGGTTTGCTGTATATGGCTTTTACAATGTTTAGATATGCGCCTTGAATTCCTTTTCTTTCCAGGACTTTTATCATGAAGGAGTGTTGAATTTTGTCAAATGCTTTCTCAGCATCTAATGAAATGATCATGTGGTTTTTATCTTTCAGTTTGTTTATATAGTGGATTACGTTGATGGTTTTCCATACACCTATTATCCTTAGGTTTGATCTTCTCATTATGTCCTGGATTTCCTGTATGTTTTGGACCAGTAGCTTTTTCCACTTTACATTATCTTTGACAGTTGTGTCGATGATTTCTATGGAATCTTCTGCTCCTGAGATTCTCTCTTCTATCTCTTGCATTCTATTGGTGATGCTTGTATCTACAGCTCCTTGTCTCTTCTTTTGGTTTTCCATATCCAGGTTTGTCTCCCTTTGTGCTTTCTTTATTGTTTCTACTTCCATTTTCAATTCCTTCACCTATTTGATTGTGTTTTCCTGGAATTCTTTCAGGAATTTTTGTGATTCCTCTCTAAGAGCTTCTACTTGTTCACTTGTGTTTTCCTGCATTTCTCTAAGGGAGTTCTTTATGTCTTTCTTGAAGTCCTCCATCATTATGATCAAATGTGATTTTAAATCTAGATTTTGCTTTTCTGGTGTGTTTGTATATTCAGTGTTTGCTTTGGTAGGAGAATTGGGCTCTGATAATGCCATGTAGTCTTGGTTTCTGTTGCTTGGGTTCCTGTGCTTGCCTCTTGCCATCAGGTTGTTACATTGTTCTGCTATTTCTGGCTGTGGCTTAACCATCCTATAGGCTTGTGTGTCAGGAGTGCTGTAGACCTGTTTTCCTGTTTTCTGTCAGCCAGTTATGGGGACAGAGTGTTCTGCTTTCAGGCATGTAGTCGTTCCTGTCCACTGGCTTTCAGCTGTTCCTGTGGGCGTGTGTCCTGAGTCGATCAGGCAGGTCACTTGGAGCAAAAAATTTGGTCTTACCTCTGGTCTCAGCTCACTGTGAAGGCAAGAACAAGAAGGACCTGTCCCTACTTCTGGGTCCCTGTGGACAGGAGGCGCTGATGGTGGTAGGTGTTTTCCTCTAGAGTCAGAAATGTGGGCAGAGAGTAGTTTTTTTTTTTTTTTTTGGTTTCCCAGGCGGTCTGCCCCTCTGAAGTTCTAGCTCTCTCTCCCATGGGATTTGGGTGCAAGGAGTTGTTTAACTGGGTCTGTTCATATCCGGGTGCAATCTGGACCACAGGGCTCCTGCAGCTTGACTGCCCCTATCTTCCTGTTCCCAGAGGCCCTATACAGTTTCCTCTTGGGCCAGGGATGTGGGCAAAGGTGGGCAAAAGTGGCGGTCTCTCCTGCCCTGCAGTCTCAGGACTGCCTACACATCTGGGCGATGAACTCTCTCTCCCATGGGGTTTGGGAGCAGGGAGATGTGGGCCTGGATCAGCAAGGTTTGAGCACCAGCTAGAGACCAAAAGTGTCTGGTCCCAGAGCATTTTGCCTTTGTGTGTCCTGTTCCTCTAGAGTCAGAAATGTGGGCAGAGAGTAGTTTCCTCTGGTTTCCCAGGCGTGTCTGTCTCTCTGAAGGTCTAGCTCTTCCTCCCACGGGATTTGGGTGCAGGGAGCTGTTTGACTGGGTCCGTTCAGATCTGGGCGCAGTCTGGTCAGCAGGGCTCCTGCAGCTTGACTACCCCCAAACTGCTTCTTTTTTAAAAAAATTTATTAATTTTTCCCTCCAGATTTTATTCCCCTCCTGATCCACCCTCAGACTGTTCCACATTCCATACCTCATCCCACAACCCCTGTCTCCTCAAGAATATCTCCACTCTACCCATCCCACCAGACCTCTAAACTTCCTGGGACCTCTACTTTCTTCAGGGTTACGTGCATCTTCTCTGACTGAACCCAGACCCAGGAGTCCTCTGCTGTATATGAGTTGGAGGCTTCATATCAGGTGGTATAAGCTGCCTGGTTGGTGATCCAGTGTCTAAGAGATCTCAGGGGTCTGGGTTAATTGAGACTGCTAGTCCTCCTACAGGGTTGCCCTCCTCCTCATCTTCCTCTAGCTTTTCCCTAATTCAACTAAAAGGGTCAGCTAAAGGGGTCTGTTCATTGGTTGGGTACATATCTGCATCTGATTCTTTCAGGGCTTGTTGGTTTTTTCAGAGGGCGGTCATGATAGGTCCCTTTTTGTGAGTGCCCTGTAGCCTCAGTAATGGTAGCCTTGGGGCCTCCCCTTGATCTGGATCCTACTTTGGACATGTTGCTGGACTTTCTTTTCCTCAAGCTCTTTTCCATTTGCATCCCTGCATTTGTTTCAGAAAGGAAGAATTATGGGTCTGAGCTTTGCCTGTGGGATAGCAACTCCATCCCACCAAACTGATTCTACATGCTTATCATCACTTTGTATTTCCTTATATTTTTATTTGGTCCTTCTTCATACTTTCACTCCACTCTGGACAGTTGGTTTTTATCTTCTCTATATTTATCATTATTAACGAATATTTTTTCAGGGATCTTATGGTCTGTATAATCATATCCCATCACTTTACTTACTTTATAACTTTATGCTTAAGAACTCAGGACATTCAACTTGCACACCTTCCCAGATGCATACGCATCTCAGATATATTTGTCATATGTAGTTCAAAATATTGTTACAGGAGTTGTTCAGGTCAGAGCCTGAAAGTATAACATACAAAAATCTGTGGATCAAAAACTATGCTCAGCCTCAATGAGCCAATTAAGCAGACAAGAAATACTAAAAAGGCAGAGAAAGGAGACTTATTCATTGTGCCCATGTTCAGAACAATAACAAAGAAGTCCATTGGCCACCCCTACATACCATCTTCAGGATGTAGACACGATGCTTAAGTTGAAACAGAAGGCAAGGGATCCATACAAGCTAAGCAGTCCTAATCAAGGAAGGCACACCTGATTTTAAGCTACCATTTTCTTTGTGCTAGTCTCTCCTGCAAGATTACCTAGAAAATCATTAGAACTGTGTAAAATCTCTTTTAAGAAGACAATTTTCTCATTTGCTTGGCACCAGCTGCCTGCATTTTCCTTTTCTCAGTATGGAACTCTAATTTCCCAGACTCCATTGTCTTAATAGGCTAATAGTCCACAGCTTTCGTATGTTATATTTTCAATTTCATCCAATTCCAGGAATATTTTAAGTTTCTTCTTGATTTTTTTTCTTGAGCCAATTATCACTCAATCGTGTGTCCTTTAGTTCCCATGAGTTGGTTTTAACTTTCTGCCATCTCTGTTACATCCAGCTTTATTCTTTTATGGTCAAAGAAAATGTAGAATGTTATTTCAGCTTTTATTGAGATGTGCTGTGTGTCTTAATGTGTGGTCAGTTTTGGAGAAAGTTCTGTAGACTGCTGAGAAGAACATGTAATATTTTATACATTGATGGAATGTTCTGCAGATGTCTCTTAAGCTCATTGATTCATGTGTCCTTTACCTACAAAGTTCTGTTCTATTTTCATCCAAACGACCTCTCTACTGATAGAAGTCAGGTATTGAAGTAACCCACTATCAATATTTTGAGGTCAATTTGTGATTATAGGTTTAATAGTGTTTCTTTGATTAAAGAAAGGGGTTCCCCCCAGTGAATGGGATTGTTGGGGGGAGGGCGTAATGGGAGGAAGATGGGGAGGGGAACACCCATATAGAGGGGAGGAGTTAGGGGAATGTTTGCATGGAAACAGGAAAAGGTAATAACAATTAAAATGTAAATAAAAAATACCCAATTTAATAAAGATGGAGAAAAAGAAAAGAAAACAAAAGAAAGGGGTTCCTTTGTTTGGTATGTAAATGTTTGAAATTATAATATCTTCTTGGTAATTTTGCTTTAATGTATGTGAGGTATCCCTCCATATCCCTTCTGACTTGTTCTTATTTGCTTGGAGTCCTTTTATATATATATATATATATATATATATATATATATATATATATATATATATAAAAGAGTCCATTGTTGATCTTGAGCATATTCCTTGAAGACAGCAAAGGAATAAATGGATTCTGTTTTGTAGCACAGTCTGCTGGTCTATCTCTTTTTGGTGGGGAACTGAGACCATTATTTCAAGCATTACTATTGAGAAATACATATTAATCCCTGTCATTTAATGCTTAATAATGTTTTCTTAGGCTTCTTCTGATGAATTATTCCAGAACTGTTTATTCCCTGTAACCTCTCGGAGGCATTCATTCTTGTCTTCGGACCAAAGTATTTCATCTACTATTCTCTGTAGAATGTCCATAAATTCCATTTTTCTGCTTTTATCATGGAAATGTTTTATTTCTCTTTTAATTTTAATAGGTAATTTGACTGGGTATAATAATCTGGGTTACAGAACTTACAATACATCTTTACAGGGCCTTCTGGCTTTGAAAGTTTCTGTTGAACAATCAAGTGTTATTCTGAAGGATCCGCCTTTATGAGTGGCTTGACCTTTCTCTCATGAAGCTTTTAAAACACTTTCTTTATTATGTCTTTTTAATATTTTAGCTATACTATGTCATGGGGAGCTTCTTTATCAGTTCTATTTATTTTGTGTTCTGTTTACTTGGATCTCTATAGATCTGACAACTTTTCTTACATAATTTTATTGAAAATATTCTCTATATATTCAATATAATATTCTTTTCCTTCTATACTGATAATTTGAAGATTTATTCTCTCTTACGGTTCTGCAGAACTTTCTGATATCCTATTCATATTTTTAAAAGAAATTATCATTGTCCTTTATTAAATGATCAACTTCCTGTTTTGTTGTCTTCTTATGTTCTTCTGAATGTTCCATTCTGTTGGTGAGACTTTTCACTGAGGTTGCTGTTCAACTTATAGAGATGTTATTTCCAGAATCATTTCAGTTTTAGGTTTCATTCTACCATTCAGCCCTTTATTGAATTTTCTTTTTATAAGTTAGATTGACTTTCTTATTTTGTCCATCACTTAGATTTAGTTCTCTTAGAATATATTTGTATCTTATTTGGGTTATGTAGTAATTGTTATAATCACTGTTTTGAAATTCTTTGCTTGAAGTTCTTCCAGATCACTTTCATTGGTACCATTATCATGAGATTAGTACTTTGTGGAGGAGACACATTGCCTTGGCTTTTCATGTTGATTCTGTTTCTGGACTGAGACTTATAACATGTACATAAGTAGGATTGCTTCAGGAGGCTGTCTGGGCTCAGATCCTGGAATAAAATTTCTGGAAGTTATAGGCAGTCTGGTAACCAGCACCTAAAGAATTATCCAATGTAAAATATGTATGCTTAAACAGTGGAATTAAGGTACAGGAAGCCAGGAGAAGCATTGGCTCCTAATGGGACAAGTTCCTGTGCAGCACAGGTAGGTCTAATCAAAAGAAGCCAGCATCCCCTATTTGCTCCAGGAGCCCACTCAAACCTCTAGAGCAAAACTCCTAAGTACTGTAACTTGGGATGGTACTTGAAGTAGTCGGGTAGGTGGACAAAAGTGGTAGAAGCCCCAGTTTCATACCTGGTATAGGAACTTCCAATATGATGTCAGTGGATCAAAGCAGCAGAGGATACTGGGGTTCCCTCTCAGTTTTCACTTTTAATATGATCGGCTGCTGGTTATCAGTTTATAAATCTATCATGTAATTGAAAGAAGAGTGATGAGGTGAATATACTAGTTTGCTTTCAATTGTTTATAATAATTTTATGAAGAGTTATTATTTTCATTGGTTTGCAGTTACTGATTTACAATGAGAAAGGTAGAAGGGATTGCTTCTTCCTGTTGCTCAGCTTTCAAGACAACAAGTTGGTTTCTTGTCTACCACAAAAGATGAAACTAATTTTACTATGATCTCTGTTAATAATATTTAAATTAAAAACTGAAACCAAAAAGGTAAAAGAATGATGAACAAAGTTTAATAACTGATAAGATGCTTCCAATTAATTTAACATATATTACTACAATTTCATAAGGGAAAAGAGTATTAATAAGTAAACACTGGCCAAAGTTTTCTCAAAGTTAAAAACACAGATCTGCCAGATATAGCAGCACATGACTAGAATCCCAGCACTAAGGGGGCCTCAGAAAGACTAGGACTTTGGGACCAACCTAGGTTTCTTTTTTTTATTGGATTTTTTCAATCAACATTTCAAATTACATTCCCTTTCCTGGTTTCCTGTCCTAAGCCCCCATCCTCTCTCCCTCGCCTTCTTTTATATAGATGTTCCCCTCCCCATCCACCCCCTTTCTCCCTGACATTCTCTTAAACTGGGGGTTCAACCTTGGCAGGACCAACAAGGCCATCCTCTGCTGCATATGAAGCTGGAGCCATGCAACTGTCCATGTATAATCTTTGGGTAGTGGTTTAGTGCCTGGGAGCTCTGGGTTGGCATTGTTGTTCTTATGGGGTTGCAAGCCTCTTCAGTCTTTCAATCCTTTCTCTAATTCCTCCAGTGGTGGTTCCATTCTCAGTTCAATGGTTATTTGCTAGCATTCACCTCTGTATTTGACATGCTCTGGCTGTGTCTCTCAGGAGACATCTATATCTGGTTCCTGTCAGCATGCACTTCTTAGCTTCATCAGTCTTATCTAGTTTTGGAGGCTGTACATATATGGGCCACATGTGTGGCAGGCTCAACCTAGGTTTCATACTAAAATTCTGTCTTTAAAAAATAAACAAAATTTCATCCAGATTTTCTAGTTTTGTTCAGTATAGGCTTTTGTAGTAGGATCTGCTGATTTTTGGAATGTCCTCAGTTTCTCTATATCTGGGATCTTCTTAGTTTCGGTTGTTATGTCTCCCTTTTTATTTCTGATTTTGTTATTTTGGATACTCTCTCTAAGCCCTCTGGTTAGTCACGCTAAGGGTTTATCTATCTTGTTGCTTTTCTCAAAGAACCAGCCCCTGGTTTTGTTGATTCTTTGTATAGTTCTTTTTGCTTTTTCCTTGGTTGATTTCACCCCTGAGTTTATTTCCTGCCATCTGCTCCTCTTGGGTGTATTTGCTTCTTTTTGTTCTAGAGCTTTTAGGTGTGCTGTCAAGCTACAAGTGTCTTCTCTCTCCAGTGTCCTTTTAGAGGCTCTTAGAGCTATGAGATTTCCTCTTAGTACTGCTTTGATTGTGTCCCATACGTTTGGGTATGTTGTGCCTTCACTTACATTAAATTGAACCCCCAGTGAACTAGATTGTTGGGGGGGGTGGCAATGGGAGGAGGATGGGGAGGGGAACAACCATAAAGAAGGGGAGGGGGAGGGATTAGGGAGATGTTTGCCCAGAAACCGGGAAAGGGAATAACACTCGAAATGTATATAAGAAATATTCAAGTTAATAAAAAAAATTCTAAAAAAGTCTCTAATTTCTTCTTTATTTCTTCCTTGACCAAGTTATCATCATAGAGCATTGTTCAGCTTTCATTTGTATGTGGGATTTCTGTCATTTCTGTTGTTATTGAAGACCAGTCAGTCCATGATGATCTGATAGAATGCATTGTTGACATAAAACCAGATACACTCAAACTAAAAGAAGAAAAAGTGAGGAAGAACCTCGAACACATGGGCACTGGGGAAATTTTTCTGAACAGAAGACCAATGGCTTATGCTCTAAGATCAAGATTCAACAAATGGGACTTCATACAATTGAAAAGCTTCTGTAAGGCAAAGGACATTGTCATTAGGACAGAACAGCAACCAGCAGATTGGGAAAAGATCTTTACCAATCCTACATCTGATAGAGGGCTAATATCCTATATACACAAAGAACTCAAGAAGTTAGACTCCAGAGAATCAAATAACCTTAGTTTTTAAAACTGGGGTACAGAGCTCAACAAAGAATTCTTAACTGAGGAATATCAAATAACTGAGAAGTACCTAAAGAAATGTTCAATATCTTTACTCATCAGGGAAATGCAAACCAAAATAACTCTGAGATTCTACCTCACACCAGTCAGAATGGCTAAGATAAAAAACTCCGGTGACAGCAGATGCTGGCGAGGATGTGGAGAAAGAAGAACACTCCTCCATTGTTGGTGGGATTGCAGACTGGTACAACCACTCTGGAAATCAGTTTGGAAGTTCCATAGAAAATTGGACATGGTACTACCTGAGGGCCCAGCTATACCACTCCTGGGCATATACACAAAATATGCTCCAACATATAACAAGGACACATGCTCCACTATGGTCATATCAACCTTATTTATAATAGCTAGAAGCTGGAAAGAACCCAGAAGTCCTTCAACAAAGGAGTGGACACAGAAAATGTGGTACATTTACACAATGGAGTACTACTCAGCAATTAAAAGCAATGACTTCATGAAATTCATAGGCAAATGGATGCAACTAGAAGATGTCATCCTGTGTAAGGTAACCCAAACACACACACACACACACACACACACACACACACACACACACACACACACACACACACACACACACGGTATTATGCTGTCACTGATAAGTGGATATTAGCAGAAAAGGTCTGATTACCCAAGATACAATGCACAGACCACATGAACCTCAAGGAGAAGGACGACCAAAGTGGAGATGCTTCACTTCTTCTTAGAAGGGGAAAGAAAAATATTCACAGGAAGAAATATGGAGACAAAGTTTGGAGCAGAGTCTAAAGGAAAGGCCATCGAGAGACTGCCCTACCTGGGGATCCAGCCCATATACATACAGCCACCAAACACAGACAATATTGCTAATGCCAAGAAATGCAAGCAGACGGGAGCCTGATATAGCTGTCTCCTGAGAGGCTTTGACAGAGCATGACAAATACAGAGGCAAATGCTAGCAGCAAACCATTGAACTGAGAACACGGTCCCCATTAGAGGAGTTACAGAAAGGACTGAAGGAGCTGAAGGAGCTTGCAACCCCATAAGAATAACAATACCAACCAATCAGAGCTCTCAGGGACTAAACTACCATACAAAGGGTTCGCATGGATAGACCCATGGGAGGAAAAGTCCTTGGTCTTGCCAAGGTTCAATGCCCCAATATAGGGGAATGTCAGGCTGGGGAGGCAGGAAGGAATAGATGGGTGGGGAGGGGAACACCCTCAAAGGAGCAGGCGTTGGGGGATGGAATAGCAGGTTTATGGACAGGAAACTGGGAAAGGGGATAACATTTGAAATGTAAACAAAAATATCCAATTAAAAGAAAAAGAAACAAAATAAATCAAGAGAGTTCTAAGAAATCTATTATACTCCCAGGATAAATAAACATAAAGAAAACTGCTACAACCGATCACAGAGATACACAGACACCACACACAACACCAAGGAGTAAAAGCAATGAGAGGAAACAAACACCTTACATACAGAATCATATACCAGTAGGTACTGGCTTCTCCATAAAAGGAGGCCAAAGACCAGCGAACTAACATTCGTAAAGGGTTAAATTTCTTTGAAAGTTGCAGTGCCTAGACTGATAAGCATTGGTACATAGAACTGGAAAGAACAGTGTATAGATGTTATCTTTACACTTGTTAATAGTATTCATGCTTTATCATGCTGCTCTTAAGGGCTAAGGATGGCGGAATTAATCTGAGGTCTCGTTCCCAGGATATGCAGGATGATTTAAAGAGTTGCTTTCTGGTAGGAAAATGCAGTCTTCGTGTTATTCAAGGCCACCAGGGTTACAGCTATTATTCCATGGACTTTGTTCAAATACAGCTTGCTAGATAAATGGAGCTAACCCAGCAGCAAGAGCTATGCAGCTCAGCTTTGCTTCCCCAGCGCACTGTTAGAAGCTTTCCTTCCAAGTACACAGATATGACATACTTTTCCGAAGTATGACCTGAAAATAATAATTAGAAAGTAAAAATGTAAGCAAAAAGATTGACTTAACAGCATAAAAAAAAAAGAATGGCTGTAACAGGATTTATTTATTTATTTTTATTGGATATTTTTATTTACATTTCAAATGTTATCCTCTTCCCCCATTTCCCATCCCATACCGCCCCTGCTTCTAGGAGGGTATTCACCCACCCACCCCTTCGGAAATCCGTTAATTTTCATCATTATTTTTGTTTATTATCCTCTGTGAAATTGCTAGCAGATGGTGCTTTACTAAAGTGGGGCATTATTTAAAAGAAGTATTACTTGTGAAGACTATGCTTACTAATATACTTTTAAGATGCCTCCATAAAAGGCATTTTACAGTATCTAGTGCGTACTCTTCCTCCTGCCTCTCCCGGGTTAGGGTAATAGTTCTCTACCTTGCTAAAAAGTGATGTTATTCCCCTCCACTGCCCTGCTCCAGTTTTATTTCCGTTTAGCTTTTACACATGAGCAGTCTTTTATGAGGCAGTCAGTCCTTGTGTCTGGCACTCTAATACCCAGACTGGATTAAATGTTGATCTTCCTTCAGAATCCAATAGAAAACAGGACTTCCATCGGGGAATACCTACTTATATATTCTCAAAATCTGGTCTATTAGTTCTGTTATTTTCTTATTTAAGCATCATAGTACAGTAATTAAAACTATACACACTACAATATTATAAAGGTCTGGCTCTATTAAATTTATGGTAAGTGACCATGGAAATATTTCTCTGATGCCTTGTACCTACATTTACTAATCAACAAAATGAGGATGAAAATCGCACTTGTCTCGTGACAATAAGAGATGGTTACTTTGTAAAGGCCTTAGCTCCTGGCGTTGAAAGTGTTAAATCAGTTACGTTAGCAGAGTTTCCAGGCTTACCTGTCACTCTCTATGGTGCCTGTTTCATGCGTTAGACAGCCAATTAAAATTATGTGTGGATAAATTAAGCCTATGGACTCTGCTTCTGAACTTTTTATGAAGCAAATTTAATATGTACTGAGTCTGAAGAATGTGGGTTGACATACACTTATTTAATAGATAGATGAATGATTAAGGGGATAAAGACTCGATATTGAATAATATTATACAAATGAGAAATGATGTAGGGTGATTTTCTTGGGAATAAATTCTTGGAGATAGATGTGGATATATGTGCAAAGAGAAGAACTGCCAAAATGAGAAAAGTCTTGAAGGGGAGCAGATCTTAATACTAACTGAAAAAAGAAAGAGTGCTGGGTTAGGTCTGCAGTGAGTGAAGTACACTGTACTGTTCACGAACCATAGTTGGTTTATATTGACTTGTGAAAGAGAAACAGCGCCAAGCTTTTGTGCAGTTTTCAAATGAAGTTCCGTCTTCCCCACTTACCAGCTGTGACAATGGGGGTCTGACTGGTTCTACGTCTCCTAATCGGTTCGGTTTGTACAATAGTTGGTCCAAAGATAAAAGAAAACTGTGCAAGAATAGCTCTCCCAATGATTCCTGGAACACAGTGGGCAGTCAGAGTAAATTCCTTTGTAATCAGCCAAAACCTGGAGAGAAAAGAAAATGTCAGTTATTTAACTATTTAAATGCTTTCATTTAAACTCCAAATTTATAGTAAATTGAATTATTTTTTCTTTAAAATCATCCCCACTTTAGATGTCTCTACCATGGGCACATAATATACCCCAAATGAAAGATGTTAGAAAAATAACATATTCACTTACAAACTTTGCAATCTGTCCCCATATCTTTTATTCTATCGCCCATATTACTTTGGCTTAATTTTAGATGATCTATTTTAACAAGTGCCTTCAAAGCATGACTCTTTCACATTAATATTTTATCAAATCATATAATGAATGTTTAATCAAATACTGATCTAAAGTAACAGGTACAAAAAGAGATGAATGCCTAAGGTTAAAACTGTTAAACATGCAATCCTATTGATAGATAAACAAAAATACTAGTAAGTGTACAACTCCATTTTGTGTGACAAACATGAAGCTTTTTTTCCCATGAACGTTAGCGCCCCTTAAGGATGCATTTTAGTGAATTCAGCAAGTTCTAAGTTAAAATGACGAGGTGCCTACTACAAGTAGTAATGAAATTAAAGAAGGCACTTTTCTGTTAACGGCAGTATCAATATCATAGCATTAAATGGTCACTCCGATGTCCTTGTCCCTACAGGAACTTTATCTTGCAGTTAGTTACCTTTTTATCTTCCAGCCTAGACTCTGAGCACCTCATATCAGTTACTGAGAGGTAAGGATTCAATGTACAAAGAGAAATAGATCCTGATAGCTCTGAGAGTGAAATTCAATGAATTCCAAGTCCCTCGAAGAAATTGAATTATTTGATTATATAACTTAAGGAATCAGATGATCAATTTTGTTATACCTAAAATCTAGTACAAGAAATATTAGTGGTTTGTTTTTTACAACCCAGAGAATCAATTAAGCAGGGTTCAGAGGGGCTCATAGAGATGGCAGCAATTACAAACTCTGTATGGGTCTGACCTAGGTCCTCTATATAAATGCAATGGTTGTGTAAGCTTGGTGTTCTTGGGGGACCCCTAACAGAGGGTGGAGAGGAATATCTCTGACTTTCTGCCTGCTCTTTGGACCCCTCATCCAGGTTCAGTTGATAGTCCTGGGAGGCTCACCCCGACCCCAAAGAGAGAGGGAGGAAATGTGGATATAGCAGAGATAGGAGGAAGAGTGGAGATAGGGGTCCGGGTGTAATGTTTGTAAAGAATAAACATTAAAATTAAAAGGAAAGAATTGGATGTCCTAAAAAGAAATTTGTGTTTTCTCAGACTCACTTGAGTTTTCTTGTGGGCGTCTATTACTCCTATTGCTAGAATTCCTTGCGTTGGCAGAGTAGTTTTAAGAGTTCTTTTAGACTGGAACACAATGCACAGGGCAAAGAAGTTAGCAGCAAAGCCTTCCCCTCCTGACAGTTTTAGGTTCACCTTTCAGCCCTGGGGTCATTGCAGCTCTGATGGTGAGACAGTTATTTAACTCCTTTCTTCTTTATGTTTGAGTCTGTTATTTATTACAATACTGGTCTCTTTTTTAATGAGATGAAATACGTCATAATAAATAAAATATACTTGTCTTTTTCTTGATATTTGGTAAGTAACAAATAAAGCAGTTTATATTGTGCTTATGAATTTTATCATACATAATATTCATTTTCTAATGGGAGCAGCCTTTAAAAAAAATCTTCACTTGCAATACCCAGCTGGACACCACAGTTCACTGGTTCACCCAGGGATCCTCTATGTTATCTGCTCTTACTGATGCCTGGAGGGCAGTTCATCTCTGAGAAGAGTGGAAGAAAGCAGCTTCATTCTTTTTTCTAAATTAGCTTTCAAATTCTAGAACCCCCAAACTTGAAAAGAGGGAATCAAAATCACTGTCTGAACAATAGAAATGCTTAACAGACTTTTTTTTTTGGAATGAAAAATTAGGCTAAATGTTTTCATTTGCTAGTGGATATTCTTCCATGATTTCACTGCTAGGAAAAGCCCATGGGGTTGGGTTTAGTTTGCTTTTGCAGCTCACTGTTGAATTGTCCTAGTGGGATTAAACATAGAGATTAAAATCAAAGTAAAAGATCATCACTATACAAATTTACATGGCACTTATAATCTCAGTGGCAGAGTTTTCTCTTAATGTTCCTAATCTGGCAGACATATTATAACCCAAAAGCCCTGAGTCAGGGTTAAAAGGTTATATTGCATTTTCTACTACTATAAAATAAAATATAAAACACTATAGGCAAGACAAAAATCTGGGGTTGTGGCTCAATGGTGGAGCATTTCCCCTGCGTGTGCAAGGGTCTGGGCTCACTCTCCGACACCACAGGTGAAAATGAAAGAATGGCAAATGTTTTAAGATAACATGCTCAGTGAGAAATTCATAACAGCAAGCTTATGGCTTAGTCTACCAATACTGCTTTGTTTGCTTACTCAGTGAGTTAGCAAATATTCATTGAGGGTAACATTTCCTAAGTGAAGACCACAAAACGGAAGGGTAAACACTTCTGCTTGTTACCCTTATTGTTAAGCAATAAGCAAACAAATGGCAGATAAGACAGTGATACATGCACTTGCTTCAAAACAGTGATGTGCCTTAACGTACGTAGATCTCCCTAGAGCCCCGTATTCTACTGTGTCCCCATTCCTCCTGAGTCTTAGTTATCCCTTGATTTGTTGCTACTTAGAGTACAAATTTGATTTTACAATCTCTATGGATTCATCAATTTCACTTGTATTTTTCTTACTGCCCTCCCCAGTCTATTGAAATACTAAGCTTTACCACCAGATTTACTATAAATATTATGCTATGTCTTTCTCTCTGTTCTTCTCCAATATATTTAAAAGTCCTTGAGAAGCCTTTAGAAAGTTGGGAATGTTCTGGAGCATGGACGAAACCAAATGCTAATTGAATATCCATCTGCCAACAGCCATCTAAATAGCTGTACATCCAAAATTGACGGAACCTACTTCTTCAAAATCATTCAAGTTAATTATGTCCATTGTTGAGATATATTCAGAGTTTCCGTATACTTGGAACCAAGCTTAATTCCTGTCCAAGCTGATGCAGTTCTAAATGTATAGATAATGTTAATTATATTTCATCTCACACATAAGCAGAATTCTTACAGAGATTCTTCACAAGCTAAAGAACCCATGACTCAAGGAATGCAAAGAGTCACTGGAGGGGAGTCATTGCCTGACCACCCAGTTCTCCCAGAGTCCAGACCACCAACCAATGAGTGTACCTGGAGGGATCCATGGCTCCAGATACATAAGTAATAGAGGATGGCTTTGCCTGACCGCACCTGGAGGGCAGGCCCTTGGTCCTGGGGAGTTTTGATCCATTAGCATAAGGGGAATGCTGGAGCAGTGGGGCAGAAAAGTGTGGGTTTGGGGGGAGCAAAAGGGAAGAGGGAGGGTGGAAGTGGGATATCATGGGATGGGAGATTGGTGGATGGGATAACCAGGAAGTAGGATTTCATTTGAGATGTAAACAAATGGAATGATTAATTAAAAAACAGAGAAAGGATGACAGAAAGTAAGAGACTGGAAATCAGCTCTACAATACATCTCTTTTCTCTGTTGAGATAAATGTTTTGTAAAAATATACAGTAAGTATTTAGGATAGTCCGGGAAATAAAGTGAGCTGATATATGATATGACAATGGTTAGGCATGATTTTGCATCTGGCAATTCATTTTATATGCTAATATTTCATCTTTATCTAAGCTTTATGCAATTATAAATGAGTAGGAGTTATAAAGAATTGTTATCACATTCAATTCATTATAATCTTGAAGAGAAAGGAAAAGATAGTGGAAACTCTTTCCACTGCTATTTATATTTTGTGGTACATTTTCATAAATTACCACAGTTCTCACCAGTAGCTTGTAGCCTCCTTTATTCTCCTGATAGACCTAATGCTTAGAAAGCTAAAAGTCCTGTGTGGCCTCAAGTGCTAGGACCAATCAAAGTTTGTATCTTTAACCTTTTTACCATCCACATAGTCACCATGTCTTATTTATTAAGCCATCCTACAATCAGAAAACAAACCTATTGAGACCTTAAGTATTTATTAAATATGTTCAGTTTTGTCACAGTATTTTTGAGAAGCTAACTAACTTTGTGAGAGTGTAAAATTAAACTTTGTTTGAGTGTCTGTGTGATATACACTACACAGATGAAAGGGTTTGATGCCAGGAATTTCCATTCACAGTAAGACAGTTTGTGAGAAGGCAAAGAGAACTGATGGCAGTTGCTGTTACTAAAGATCTTAGCCCTGCCCCACAAAACCTCCCGATGGAGCCTCAGCCACTCAGGCGTTTCAAACATGTCCTTTAGATTTTACATAGCAACACAAAGCTCTGAGTTTAAGGTCCAGCAACATATCCAAACTGAAATACAACCCAAAAGGAGGAAGACGTAGAAAGCATTATATGTGGTCAGTGCAGAGTATTTTTTTTTATTAACTTGAGTATTTCTTATATACATTTCGAGTGTTATTCCTTTCCCGGTTTCCGGGCAAACATCCCCCTCCCCCCTCCCCTTCCTTTTTGGTTTTCCCCTCCCCAACCCTCCCCCCCCTGCTACCCTCCCCCCAACAATCTAGTTCACTAGGGGTTCAGTCTTAACAGGACCCAGGGCTTCCCCTTCCACTGGTGCTCTTACTAGGATATTCATTGCTACCTATGAGGTCAGAGTCCAGGGTCAGTCCATGTATAGTCTTTAGGTAGTGGCTTAGTCCCTGGAAGCTCTGGTTGCTTGGCATTGTTGTTCATATGGGGTCTCGAGCCCTTCAAGCTCTTCCAGTTCTTTCTCTGATTCCTTCAACGGGGTCCTATTCTCAGTTCAGTGGTTTGCTGCTGGCATTCGCCTCTGTATTTGCTGTATTCTGGCTGTGTCTCTCAGGAGCGATCTACATCCGGTTCCTGTCAGCCTGCACTTCTTTGCTTCATCCATCTTGTCTAATTGGATGGCTATATATGCATGGGCCACATGTGGGGCAGGCTCTGAATGGGTGTTCCTTCTGTGTCTGTTTTAATCTTTGCCGCTCTATTCCCTGCCAAGGGTATTCTTGTTCCCCTTTTAAAGAAGGAGTGAAGCATTCATATTTTGATCATCTGTCTTGAGTTTCATTTGTTCTAGGCATCTAGGGTAATTCAAGCATTTGGGCTAATAGCCACTTATCAATGAGTGCATACCATGTGTGTTTTTCTGTGATTGGGTTACCTCACTCAGGATGATATTTTCCAGTTCCAACCATTTGCCTACGAATTTCATAAAGTCATTGTTTTTGATAGCTGAATAATATTCCATTGTGTAGATGTACCAAATTTTCTGTATCCATTCCTCTGTTGAAGGGCATCTGGTTTCTTTCCAGCTTCTGGCTAAGTGCAGAGTATTTTTAATTTCGAGTAATAGAGACTAGAAGGGGCGTGTAAACTGGATGTCACTGATCAAAGCTTTGTCTTTGTGGATGAAAACACACCTTGATGCACCGAGGTATTTTCAGCTGGGTTTCCACAGCAAATTCTGCCAACCAGAAAATCCTCATACAACTTTAACATATGAAAACATGGCTTTATATCTTTGCGATAATACGTTATTTTTATTACTTTGTAGGTGGGGTATCTTGATGCCTTGATATAAAGTATTTGGATATCAATTGTAATGTGCTTGGTTTGCAAAGGGTAGCCAATTTTAACCTGGAAGATCCATACTCACGTGATGGCAGGGAGAGGGGTGGCTTCTTACCTGGGTAATATTTTAATTTTATAACGTTGGAAAATATGCCATTTAAGGTATGATAAAATAGATTGGACCACTAGGAAAACAAATCTGTAGAAGAAGAATCAAACTGTCCCAAGTCCCGAGAGCGGTTCTGTGGTCTGAGCAGGTGTTTGACTTATAACATTCAAAGAAAAATGGCCAGTGATAGTCTTTTGAGTGAGTAAATAGCTAAATTTGTCTTGCCGTGGTAACTCCTATTGTCCTTGTAGGGAAAATGTTACATAGTTTTCTTGAATTCTGCTAGTCCCTATCATAGTAGTTGACATGTTGAAAGTGTTTACTGTAACATATTTTCTAAGGTTTTTAGTCTAAAGAAATGAACTAAAATATATGTGACTCTGTTAATGTGGAATGCTAGATGTTTAACAGCATGTATATATCATGTGTCTCCTCACTGAATGATTTAGTAGACTTGGCCTACAACAATCACTGGATGCCAGCTCTGTGCTCACTATAATCTATATCATGCAACCCCTGTTTTGTATGATCATGCAATTTATTGAAAGGGGGAGGGGGAGAGAATAGCAGTACACATAAGGGGAGATTCCTCTATTTTCTGTGCTACTAAGAATTTTTAAAGAATCTTCAAAAAGCTACGCTAAATGTTCTAATTAATTTATCTGTTTCAAGCCTTAATTAGATAATCATTACAGATCCATTTGTGCAAATTTGGTGTATTTTTTTAATAGAGTTCATGCTTTCTGGGAAACTACTTAAAATTTTCCAAAACTTTCTTCAATTCTCTGACATCATTATCTTCCTTATTCTTGCTTAATGACTGTCCTTTCTTGTTGTCAAATAAACTGAAGATGAGATGGTCTTCATTGTCCTGCCATTATGCTCAGAATCGTCATGTTTATCAGTGGCATACTTTGTTCTTTTACTTCTGATCAGGTAGAGATTGTAACCTTCTGGGTTCCTTCGTTTGTCACAAGTTGATTGTTACTTACTGTACCAGTATCTAACCAAACTTTGAGTTCAGGAAAATTGTCTGTAAGAGAATAAAGCAGAATTTCCTGTGCATACATGGACAGGCACAGAGGAATTTACACACACATAAAACACATATGCAAGGTAATCCCTCAAAGAAAACAGAGATATAGTCAGATAAATTAAAGAAACAAGATAATGTTACACAGCAATACTCAACTCATGGGTCAAATTCCTCCATATCAGATAATTAAGATTATGATTCATAACAGTAGCAAAATTACAGAAATGAAGTAGCAATGAAATAATTTTTATGGTTAGGGGCTACCACAACATAAGAAGCTATGTTAAAGAGTGGCAGCATTAGCAAGGTTGAGAACCACTGACTGAAAGGTTAGGAGGGTCAGCTACAACAGCAGTGTTTCGGTTCATGTAGAATATCACATTTGTGAGACCTAAGCATGAATATTCTGGGCAACTGACTGAGCTGCTCACCTGATGCAACTCATTTGTAATTTATACAACTGCACTCACTACAGGAGAAGGGAACACTAACATAACTTGCATGTGGCAATGTATTTGTAAGACTATCATTTAAAAAGGAAGATTTGTATATAATAAATATTACCACTGAGCCCCTGGAGACCAGAAGTTATAATCACTTCCTAAGCCTGCCCCGACAAAGCACTACCAAGTGAATGGTTTAGATATGTTCTCTGACAGGCTAGGCCATGAGGCTACAGATCCGATGTGGAGGTGTCAATAGGTTGATTCTTTCCAGAAGATCCTGGGGACAGGGGAGTGTTCAAGTCTTCCCAACTCTTACGGTCATTGAAAATCTTTAGTATTTCTTGGTTTATAAGTTTATTTTTCCAATATCAACTTCCATCATCCCTTGAATTCTTCCTGTGTATTTTTGTGTCTAGATTTCCTCATTTTATCAGGATTAAGGCATACATCTATCCAGACTAAACTCATCTTAAATTGTCTCCATAATGAAACTGGTTCTACACAACCACATTGCCGGGCACCAAGGACATTTTGTAGAAGTGGTTCACACGTAAGGGATGCTACAGACAATGACTGTGGCATATGAAATGAAGAGGATAAGATTAAGATTTTCAGTATGGTCAGTGGAGGCAGGAGCTAAATGTCAATCACTGTTCACAAATGTCTGCTCTACAAGAAAAGCTGTTATGAGTTCAAGAGAATATCTTTTCAGATACGAAAGAATAGCCAATCCCAGAGGAGGGGATGAAGGAAAAGCAAGCAACTTCCTATGAGGACAGATATAGCTTTAGAAAAGAGAGTGCACTTGCTCCTTTGAGTCAGAGAGAACAGCAGACATGAAAATGATATGTCAAAAGTTTCTGTGAGGTCAGGTTGGTTGATATTGTTGATCTTCCTATGGTGTTGCAAACCCCTTCAGCCCTTGGTCCTGTGAAGGCTCGTTTCCCCAACGTAAGGGAATGCCAGGGTGTTGAGGTAGGAGTGGGAGCATCGTCATAGAAGCAGGGGGAGGAGTCTGGGAGAGGGGGAAGAAAGGGAATAACATTCGAAATGTAAATACATAAAATATCAAATAAATTGGAAGAGTAATAAATAAATCTTTAAAAGATAAATAAAAAAAGGTGAGTCATAATAGCAAAAACAAAATAAAAAGAGTTTCTGGGAATCTCACGAAATAGGTACTAAGGGGAAAAGTCTTCAGCGTGGGCTGCTGTAGTTCATAGGGTGACCTGGGAGAGACCCTGTACGGAGTACTGAGCACTGCAGAGAGTTTTCAAAGGGCCATGTTTTCACTTCCAGAACTTTGTCTTTTGAATCTAGAAGAAAACAAATCCGAAGAATAAGCAAATCGGTTTTGACTTTTAATTACATAGACCCACTGTAACCAAAGGGATTCATTCATCTCGCAAATAAAAATAAAAGGCGCATCACTGGTTATTTTAAGCAGTTTTTCTTTCTAAATGTAGAGAGATGTCAAATGGTCTGTTATCAGTACCGAGCAGACACATGGGTCGGATTTTTCCCCTTCTTTCTTCTTAACTGGCTTGTGTGTACATTCAAATATTAAGTTGCCCTTGAGGGTAGGTGTGTTCTAAGACAGGCCAACCAGAGTTCAGGACCATATGCTTAATGAAAGCATATGCAGAATACTAATAGTGCTCTCTATAAAGCAGCAAACACCCTCAGTGGCAGATTCTAAGTAAGCTGTGACAGAACCAAGCTGTTTAATAATATCAAATTGTTTGGAGAAGCCCTCAGGGGCTGTCCCAGTAAAGTCACATTAAATGATGTCGAAGCAAGTTATTGAATGGTTCTCAGCCATCGCAAGGCTCAGTGCTTTACGCCCACAAGGAATGCATGGGCACATTGTGATCATATGACATTTTTAAGTACTTCATTTTATTCTGAGCTTCCCAAGCGCAGCATCAATCTATGCTGCCAAGACTTCAACTCCATCCCCCGCCTTTCACCGACACCTCCCCCTCTGTGTAGGCAGACAACCACTGAAAGCCTGAACTGTGATCCACTCACCGGCTTCTCTATTTATACAGCGAGGAAGACATTCTGTATTGGAACAGGTCAATTAAAGGTGTTAGTAAGATTCGTGTGTTCCTTCCCAGTAGCTGCATCTTCTGTGCTAACATGCGTGATGGAATACAATCAGAAATACATAAAAAATCTGTAGTGAAGCCAGCTTTATATAATAGATGGACTCTTAAAATACTATGGGCACACCCACATTTGTCAAGCATAGTTTGATTACTAGAGGATTAGCTGTTTGAGTTTGGGATGTCTTTATTCTTCATGGGAGCCCAGAAATGTCTGTTAATTTTACCTACTTCTGTGATATGATTAGGTAGGGTTTTCTGTATTAGCTTTCTATGTAGCCAGCTAATAGGAATATTGAGTTTTTGTTTTAATGACCAAAGTGCCCACAGTGGGTGGTATAATGGTGAGCACTACCAAGGCTTTTCACTAAATAGACTTTGTAATTGACTAATTTCATGGTCTAGAGCTATGTCCTTATCATGAAAGCTTTTTTTTTCTCCATCTTTATTAACTTGAGTATTTCTTATTTACATTTCGGTTGTTATTCCCCTTCCTGGTTTCCGGGCTAACGTCCCCCTAACCCCTCCCTCTCCCCTTCTATATGGGTGTTCCCCTCCCCATCCTCCCCCCATTACCACCTCCCCCCCCAACAATCACGTTCACTGGGAGTTCAGTCTTGGCAGGACTAAAGGCTTCCCCTTCCACTGGTGCCCTTACTAGGCTGTTCATTGCTACCTATGAGGTTAGAGCCCAGGGTCAGTCCATGTATAGTCCTTGGGTAGTGGCTTAGTCCCTGGAAACTCTGGTTGGTTGGCATTGTTGTTCATATGGGGTCTCAAGCCCCTTCAAGCTCTTTTAGTCCTTTCTAAGATTTCTTCAACGGGGTTCCCGTTCTCAGTTCAGTGGTTTGCTGCTGGCATTCACCTATGTATTTGTTGTATTCTGGCTGTGTCTCTCAGGAAAGATCTACATCTGGTTCCTGTCAGCCTGCACTTCTTTGCTTCATCCATCTTATCTAATTGGGTGGCTGTATATGTATGGGCCACATGTGGGGCAGGCTCTGAATGAATGGGTGTTCCTTCTGCCTCTGTTCTAAACTTTGCCTCCCTATTCCCTCCCAAGGGTATTCTTGTTCCCCTTTTAAAGAAGGAGTGAAGTGTTCGCATTTTGGTCATCCTTCTTGAGTTTCATGTGTTCTGTACATCTAGTATAATTCAAGCATTTGGGCAAATAGCCACTTATCAATGAGTGCATACCATCATGAAGGCTTTTAAAGACCCAGTGACCAATGAGAGCTTTTATTTCATGATTTTTGGCATTGCTGACACAAATATTTATAATTCTATTGTACTACCTTGGAAACATGTTGTCCTAGGAATGCTTTTATGCCAGGTTCAGGAAAGCTGGGTTTTATTGGTGCTATTGTTCAGTATGTCTGGAATCCAGAGGGAGAGTTGGGGTCAAGGGTGAATTCTCTTTTATGAATTATCCTTCCACGTAAGATGAAGCTGAAACGCTGAGATTTTGTTGATCCTTTTCCCTTTAAAAAGTCACATTTCTCTCAATACCTCCACCACATCATACCCCTCCCGTCAAAAGTATTTTAAGTGTCCGACTTTCTCAGCAGCCAAAGGGTCTCCGTGAAAGCAGGGGATTGTGTTTATCCAGAGTCTATTATGTGTCAATCTCCATAGGATATAGTGTGTCTACCCTTTTATTTCACATTAGAAATCTGAGAAAGGTATTTCCACAGTTGTTAGATAAAGAAGTCGGGATGAGATGCTGTCTCTGCTGCTACCCTTTCCTTGCTTAAATTTGGCATAAACTCTGGGCAAACAGGTGGTAGGAAGCTTATTTGAGTTCTCCTAAGCCAGAGGTTTGTTTCACATACTCACTGGTTCCATTGACTATTCAACATGCTGCCCCCTCACTAACTCAAGGTCATCAATCTTCCCTTTAGAGAGAGGGTTTTTTTTTCTTTTAAGAGACCTGTGCCCTCTTCCTCCTTTCACAATCATTTGTTCTTTTTCTTACTGAGAAATATACTTATGTTCAAACTTCCACGTCCGACTTTTCTCCGTTTACACAAATAGAAAACAAAAATCCATGTCATTGTAGAACTTGAATTTTCAGCTAGAAGATAACTGTAATTATGAATGAATGTGTACAAATGAATGTCTGTGCTGATAATCCCAGCTTTTTGGAGGCTACAGTAGGAAAATCACATGAGCTCAAGAATCCCAGGCCAGCCTTGGCTAAAGACAGAACCTATATCACAAACAGAAAGCCACAGAGATGACTTATTACAAGGTAATAAATGCTAAGAGAAAACAGAAAGTAGAGCATGTTAAAAGGGGTAGATGTATTCACTCCTTTTACTATTACTATGATAAAACCCCCTGAAAAAAGCACTTTAGGGGAGAACGATTTTTCTACCTTAAGATTCCAGGTTATAGTCCATCGTTGCAGACAAATCAAGTGGCAGAAAGTTGAAGTAGCTGGTTACACTATATTTTATTCAAGATCAGAAAACAATGAACTAATGCTATGCTCAACTCACCTTCTTCCCTTGTACAGAATCAGACTCCAACCCCAAGGAATACTGCCCACCTTTAGACTGGGTCTTTCTACATCAATTAACAGAATCAGGCCAATGCCCCACAGACATATCGAAAGGCAAAACTGATCTAGACAACTTCCCATTGAAACTCTCTTTCTATGTGATTCTAGATTGTATTAACTTGACAATTAACTCTAACCAATAGAGTGTAAGGTTAAGAACATTATTTAGTAGAAAAATCAGGTTCAGGCTTATAGAGAAATTGATATTTGAATAAAGCCTTAAAGGAATACTCTAGCCAGTTTATTTCTTTTTTAAAAAAAAAGATTTATTCATTTATTATATATAAGTACACTGTAGCTGTCTTCAGATACACCAGAAGATGGCATCGGATCTCTTTACAGATGGTTGTGAGCCACCATGTGGTTGCTGGGAATTGAACTCAGGACCTCTGGAAGAATAGTCGGGTGCTCTTAACCGCTGAGCCATCTCTCCAGCCCTAGACAGTTTATTTCTATTGCAGCCATGATAAATATAACAGGATGACTGTCTTGGTCAAAATGGAAAGAAATTGGCTATAATATACATTGAATAGATCAGCATGGACACTTATGCTCGTAAACCTAGCACTTGGAAAGTGGAAGAGTGAAAGGGTCAGAAACTCAAGTCCAGTTTTGCCTTCATAAAAAGTTTGAGGCTGTCCTGTGCTACATATAACCCTGTCTCAAATCAAGAAAGCTATAGAATGTATTTAGGAGATGTTAGTTTTATGAATGAATGTGTGGATGGGTGGATGAGAATACATTGAATCTTACAACATATATGGATTTTTTTACCTGTAAGTAAACTGGTTTTATTTATGTAGGCAGAGTTTCACTTTATATAGCATACTGAACTGAATATCTGGAATATGACTAGGCATGATATACATACCTACATACCTGTTTTCTTTTCAGTTCCCAGGAGGTTGAGGCAAAAAGATCGTGAGTTTAAGGACAGACTGCACAACACAGTGAAACCCTGTCTGGAAGTACCAAAATCATAAAAGGAATACTACTTAAAAATATTAGAGAATTATTCAGTGAGGGTTGGTTTAAAACATATCCATATATCATTAAAATGTGAGAAATGTTTAGCTGTGTGCCATCACATTCTCTGGGTCTCAGAGTTAGGTGTACTCCAAACATCTGACTTCACCTTGAGTAGTGTCATTAAATAAAAAGAAGTACATAAACCTAATCTCAAAAAAGGAAGAGGAGGAAACAGTTTTTCAGCTGATGTATTTATGTCCACAGTGTTCATAGTGATTTCATGGTCTTTATAGAGTCTTCAACTTCAAATGTCAACTCTATAGTTATTCTCTTTGTGGGACTTAATCTTCTTTATGGTGCTAATGTGTTCCATAGCTCTCAGGAACCAAGACTGTCTTTGGCATTTATTGCTGGTCTAGTGGATGTAAATCAGAGCTCTTAGATATGTGTTTAACATTTTCTTTTCTGCGGTTGGAATGACCTCTGTTGTGCTACAAATGCAGTAGACTGCCTGTGATAATGCAAGTGCCCTGTACCAGGGCCTTTATGTTTTGTATTTTATCTGCTTGCTTACCTTATAATACTAACCTTATAATGCTAAAATTAAGGAACAGCTATTCATTTAGTATTCCTCTTTTTTTATGTATTTCTCTAACCTGAACAAATTAATGGAGAAAGATGGGTATAGTGCAGGACCATCAAGGTCAAAGATGAAAAACAAAATTACATAGAAAGTTATACATGGTCTTTTATAACAAGTTCAAACCTGTCTGCTTTTGTATCACCAGAATTCTAAACTGTTCTCTTTTAAATAAGAATTACAGGAAACTATTTTCAAAACTAGTCTCCTGCTTAGGGTACAAAGAAAAACTAGACTTCAAAAATGTTCACAGTATGCATATAGTCCAACAAACTCATACTTAAGTGAAAATGTTTATCTGATCTTCAAATAAATTCGAAAAATGGTTGATAACCATCCAAATTTCTACACAGCTTGTGTCAATTTGCCTGATAATGCCATTCTTCTTAGTCACCTGTTTACAAAAAAAAAAAAAAAAAAGAAAATTAAACAACCTGATATTAACAAGACCCATTTTTTTTTCTTTTCTATTTTTCAGAGCTGGGGACCGAACCCAGGGCCTTGTGCTTGCTAGGCAAGTGCTCTACCACTGAGCTAAATCCCCAACCCCAACAAGACCCATTTTTATTTGTACTATCCTATACCCTTGCTGCACAATAAAATGAAAGCACTTTGAATATGTTATAAAAAAAAAGAAAATGCAAGTGTTGAAGATATATTTTAAAAATATTCTTTTGCTCAATTAGCCAGTGAAATTAGAGTTTTAGACAGCCTGTACTAATGTATATTTTAAAGTTCTTAGGAAAACACAGTTTATAGACATTTTATTTATTCTTTGATCATTGCTTTAAGTCCTAGGAAGAGAAATATATTCATGGTTCTATGGGGAGTGTCAAAGCACCAATAAAGAATAATTACTCACCTCAGTAGGAAATTAGATAACACTTTAATTGTCCTATCAATTTGGGACCACTTTCCATTATTTTAACAACTATTATAGTTTGTTTAACAAAACTATTGCATTTTTAATAAAATTCCAGGGTATAACTTTATAATTCACTATGTTGTCATTTTGCCATTGTTCATATTATCTTAAGGGGTTGTATTTAAATCACTCTATATTAATAATCAAAAGCATAATGAAATATAGTTAATGGCTATACAAGCATTTTTCATTATCATATAAATTGCCAAAAATGTTATGACAGATTTGTCAGTTAGTTAATGTGTTCGTGTGTGTGTGTGTGTGTGTGTGTGTGTGTGTGTGTGTGTGTGTGTGTTTAGGACATGAAACACAAACCTCTGTGTTTAATTCCAATGGGCTTCAATTATTCTATTCCTGTAATTTTTAGTGATTTGCATACTATTTTTATATATACTATAAGTATTTTGCCAAGTACATAGTCAATTATATTTACAACATGTCTATAAATCATATTTTACAATTACTTTATAGTCAGCAGATAATTTTCCTTTTGCTGAGCTTAACTATTTCCATAGTTAAATAAAAATAAGCATTTTTTCAAACCAGAGTAAAAACTCATTGCTTAAAATATGAGTCCACATTTTAAATGATCTTATACTTTTTCTATTCATTTTAAAAGGAAAAGGAAAGGTGTCTTATTTAAATATGCTTGAGACTCTCAACGCAAAAATACAGCTCTGATCTTGAAGGGGATAAAAGCTGTATCCCTTGCTGTGCCCTTGTTCTGACCAGTTAGTGATCATAAACTCATTAGCTGGAAATAATAGTGATTGGTGCCCAGTCATCAAATAGGGCAAAACTAAAATTCACATATGATTACGTAAAAAAAGAAAAAAAAACTTTTCTTCTTTAGCAAAAGTCAATAATCTCTTCAAATATTTAAAGAATAACATTGATTTCAGCAGAATCCTTGCTGCTGTTTATTAGAAAAAATGTACTAATTATTTGTTAGTTGTTGACATATAGTTAATTATCTTTGTTTTTTCATTTTATGTTCCTCTCCTCCAGGTTTAGGCTTCAGTATTGCTGGAGGGGTGGGGAACCAGCACATTCCCCGGAGACAACAGCATTTATGTAACGAAAATTATAGATGGTGGAGCTGCACAGAAAGATGGAAGGTTGCAAGTAGGAGACAGGCTGCTAATGGTGAGTGTGACCCAAGCAAAACTGTGTACAAGTGCATAAGCCTCTTCTTTCTCCTAGTGTGACTGTCTTAACTTGGGAAGCTATAACAAAATACCCTAGACCAGATGGTTTAAACAACAGAAATTTATTTTCTCAGAATTACAAAAAACTATTGCTTCATTTTTTACTAGGGCATTCCTCCAGGTTTGCAGATGGCCACCATCTGAGTACCTCTCATATGCCCACTCAATGTCAATGTGCTCTTACTGACTGAGAGATGGCTTCTTCTTCCTCTTCTTCTTCTTCTTCTTCTTCTTCTTCTTCTTCTTCTTCTTCTTCTTCTTCTTCTTCTTCTTCTTCTCCTCCTCCTCCTCCTCCTCCTCCTCCTCCTCCTCCTCCTCCTCCTCCTCCTCCTCCTCCTCCTCCTCCTCCTGCTCCTGCTCCTGCTCCTGCTCCTCCTGCTCCTCCTCCTCCTCCTCCTCCTCCCTCCTCCTCCTCCTCCTCCTCCTCCTCCTCCTCCTCCTCCTCCTCCCACTGACTCCTCCTTCCTCTTATCAGATTATAACCTTTCCTTTAACTTATTTAACTTGTATTATATACCTGTGAAGCAATGAGCATCATCAAGCAGCAGAACTGCAGAAAGGATGGGGTGCCTCAAAGAAAGAATGGGAAAGCCCTAGTGCTAGGCAAGCATGCTTAGATATTTGGCCAGTATCTAAAAGAGAGAGAGAGAAAGATAGAAAAGGAAAGCAGGCAGACTTAGTAGCGCAGCGTGATAAAAGCTCCATGAGCCGTTACATCCTGGAAAAGGCTTTCGGGAAGGAAAATACATTATCTCATTAAGGAGATAATTATTCCTCCCATCTCCTTAGCATATTCTCAAATGAATCCGTTTTCATGAGCAATGGTCCTCTGTAAACACAGAAGTGGAGTCAAAAAGTCTATTGTGTGTGTGGTAAGAGTTTATCCAAAGCTCCAAGGGCTTCTAAGCCTAATGCCTGTCTAACTACATAAGATGAATTATATCACCAAGGAGCCATTATCTCCTCTTCCTTTATGAAAATTGTTAGGGGAAGAGTAGTATGTACAATTCAACAGAAAGATCATTTCATGATATATGTAAACTTTGGAGATAAAGCATCAAAGTTTTCTATTGGTTATTCTTATATTCCTAAGCCTTAGGGAGTGTTTCTGTTTAATCCTGGTGGTCTAACTTCTGATTGTGAATAGCCTTTGTACTGAATTCATCTCTATATATGGTATGTATTGTTTCATAAACTCCTATACTTCTTTATAAAGTAACATTTATTTCCCATGACAGAATAATTCCTAAAGAAAACAGGAGCAGAGATATTTACCAACGTAGTCATATTCTTATCATTGAATATGTAATAAATTGGCTTTGCAAATAATGCAATCTGGCTGTCCATGCATATTCATCATGTCAAGAAATACTTATATTGCAATATAATATTTTCTCGTGCACAGGATGGCATTCGTTTTGTTGAATCTGTCAGTCAGTTCTGTCTCTCCTTCCTTTGCTTATGATTTAGTTAGTAGTTTAACGAGTGTCCCATCCAACTACTGAAGAGTAGACAGTCTTTAAGAAGGACATCCTCTGTTGAGAAAACATCCAGTCAAGTTGCACAGGCCAACATAAGGAAGGAAAGAGTGAACGAATGAACAAAGAAATGAAGAAAGGAGGAGACAGAGGAAAAAGCATCAGTAAGACCTTTGGTCAAACTTGCTACTCGGGGTTCCAAATTCTTGACCACCTAAAGTCACCACTGTTTTCATTCTCCAGAATCTGTGAAGCTTTGGTTTCTTTATGTACTTTGGACATTAATCTTGTGATGTTGCATTTCCAAATAAGAAAAATTATTTTAGGTACTTAAGATATGAACAACGTTTGCTTATAACATAAACTTAATTCTTAACATCTTGACATTAGAATAAAGTGTGAAACCATCTTCTACATTAAAAATGAAGGGGAAACTTTCATTTTCAAGTAATGGCTGCCTTAGAATGGGTTTCACCCGTTACATAATCGGAGTTAGATGTAAGTTTCTCAGCATTTCTTCTGATGCCATTGTGAAGTCAGGCTACACCTGCCTGCTGATTTCTTGAAGCTGGGCCTAAATCTGTAGACTTATTTCTAAATTCTAAGGAAAAAGACCTTTATATCCATATAATTCTACCTATGATTTTTTTCAGATGCCATTGTATTTTTCCATGATAATTTTACATTCATTGTAATACAATAATTTCAAAACTAGCTATGACATAATTTTCCCTGGTTTAAGTGTTAAGAAATGAATGTGGTTTTTTTTAATGAACCTTCCACAATAATAGTTCTCTTCTGTCCTATATAAGGAAAACCATAATTAGTACTTCCAAGGGAACTGGTAAGCGGAATCTTGGAATGAAAGAAAAGGAAAGAAAATTGTTCACTTTAAAATATTCTGGAAGAAAAAAAGTGACCCTGAGAGAGAAAAACAAACAAACAATAGTGATACTATCCTGAACGCCAGTTATTTTGCTTCAGCTCCCAAGATATCTGTTGGTGTTCCCTCATCACTCTGTTTAACCTCTACTTTAAAATATCATTTTTAATACTCTTCCACTTTTCTCTCCACAAAGGAAGTGCACATGATTTAGGCTCTGTGACTTACCAGCTGCAGCACTCTAAATATGCCATTCTTTCTGAAGTTGCTTACCCCACTTCCTTCTTTTGGTCCTTAGGAAATGTCCCCAATATGTTACCCACTCAGAGTACTTTAAGTACACTGGCCCAAAAATGAAACTCAACACTGGGCTATGGCTCAATAAATGAGCTTGCTTAGCAAAACCCTGAGAATTGCAACAAATAAAAATCAGTTTATATTGAACACCCATTAGTTTTTTTAGGCTTTATGGATAGATACCTACAGTTCTGAAACTCTCCCATCACTTACCCTAAGTAAGACTGCAGCCTTGAGAGAGCAGGCATAATCTTAATAATACCCCCCTTGGCTTCACAAGTAAGATAACTTTATGTTGGGCATCTCCTGATTCATACTATATAGAGTATGCATCCCCTTGTAAGAAAGTTCTTATGTTTCAGAATTTAAACCTTAAATGTCATCTTTGTTTGGAACCTCACAATCCCACAGAAAATCAACTGTGTGAAGTGATATTTCACTTCTGATGGGGCCCTTTAAGAGTGGAGAATGTAATACTTCCCCATAGATACATACTGTATACTCACCACCATCTTTTTCTCTTATTGCATTGAAGATTATTTTCTATGCTTATCTCCTTTTATAGTCCTGCCCTTAGACATGGCAAAGATTGGTACCTTTTTCATATATATGTACAAGTTTGTACTGCCATATCATCATTGCACAATTTTTTAGGATGTTTGTCTCATTCGTCTCGTATTTCTGAAGTATTTGTTGTGTTTTTAAATATGGAGTATAATGAGACAGGAGGGAGGACCTTAGCAGCCTGGCTAAGGTGTCTGCCTGAACAACCAAGCCATGCAACACACCTAGCATGTAGAAAGTCTATTAGTGCAAGGGGAAGCTGGCCTGGAAATGGGGTAGAGGCAAAGAAAGAAGGGAACAGCTGGAAACACATGGAAGGAGACTGAAGATGGGAAGAGAGGGAGGGAGGCAGATGGGGAGGGGAGAGGGAGAAGATGGAGAGAGAGACCAGAGACCAAAAGTCTTCTTATGCACCCAGGTTGGCTTGAGCCTGGCAGACAACTAGACAAGCTGTTTCTAGGTAGCTGTTGGGAGGAGCCTGGAAGAATTGCCAACATTTAGGTGGGAGTAGGTGGGAGGGTGGGGGAGCACCCTCATAGAAACAAGGGGAGGAGGAATGGAATAAGGGATTGTGAAGGGGAAACCAGGAAAGGGGATAACACTTAAAATGTAAATAAGTAAAATATCCAATAAAAAAATAAGGAACTAGGAAGGGGTGGGGGAACAGGAGTGAAGTTGTCCTATTCTTTAAAATATTTCCTGTAGACTTCAGGGCATTCGTTCTGTCTCCTGGGAAGCTAAGGAAATTGGGATGGGGATGCTGCTCAAGTTCTGGGAGAGCTGGCTGTTTCATTGCTGTCCAGAGTCTGTAGGACCATCTGTAGCTAGGAAAGTCCAGGCCCAGTAGAAGCATCTGTGAGAGAAGCACCTGTGAGTTGCTTCTCTGGCACTGCCCTGGGTGAAGATGGTGAAATGCATATACAATTAGAGGCAAAACACAAAGTTAAGTAAGTTCAGGAGAAGAACTTTTCATAAGTGTGCATTTGAAACCTTTAGGCCTATGGTCTTGGAGGCTGGGGAGGGGAATTCTAAAACCAGGGAACCAGAGGAGGAATCCCACCCTCTGAAATAAATAACAGGTGGGGAACTTAGGCTAATGATTGACAGGGGTATTTTATCTCCTGGAGCCTTCAAGAATTTTTTTAATTTCATTTTTAAGTTTATGAAAGAGATAAATTTGTTAAAATATGAACATGCTTTTAAGGTGAGCTCCGGTAAGACAGAAACCTAACGTGGAGCAGAAGGGGCAAGACAGGCTTTTCCCCTTCTTGCCACAGGACAGAATTACATAAATTTAGCATAATGAGAAACAGTTTTAAGTCTATATTTAAAAAGCAATCAAAGGAAACTTAAAATTTTGATCTTGTTGTGATGATAGTTGATTATATAGATTTAGCCTGAGAAATATCTTTAATTCTTTAGTCAAAAGACAACCTGGGGAAACTTAAAGTCTTGAACTTATGATTATGAAAGTGCACCATATAGTGAAATGTTTGACCATAGTCAGGCTAATAATTTAGCAGAACTCCATTGCTTAATGTTAGAACTCTGATCTTTCAAACTCTTAACATAACAATGGCATAGCAAGGGGAAGAAACCTGAAGCCCTTTTGCATCTTAAATCATTTTCCTATCACCACCCAAGGTTTGTTTTTGATTTTTGTTTTTGTTTTTTGCTCTCCAACATTTGTATCTTACAATTACCAATCTCAAAATGCCTTTCTAGACCCTCAAGTGTTTTCTTAGATCCTCATAACTTAAGCTTTCATATCCTAAAACCTTGAATGAAGTTTGTGTCTTTTCTATCCAATTATTTGCTTTAAGACACAGGTGGTTGGTCATTGGGGAACAGTCACTGAAAATTGAGTTTTTTAGATAAGGGAGTAGCAAAAGGTTAAATTTGAAGTGTGTATCTTTCACATGAAATCTGTGAGCAAGTGAAACCTGTCTGTCGTGTTAATAAGAGATCTGGTAGTCTTAGCCATGTATGGAATTGTTGAATGAGCTAACACAGTGGTGGGTTGCCTTGGGCTAAGGAGCTAATTGCCTATTGTTTAACTGTCAAGCTATAGTTAGCTTAGCCACCAATGTAATCAGAGACGTGAGAAGCATAAATTATAATCTAGATGTCATATATTAATTAAAATGAGAGAAGTTACTTTATATTCCACTACCTAAACAGTTCTTCCAAGTTCCTGTCATTGCCATTGCAACACAGGCAGAGTCAGCCTGGCCATAAGACACAGAAGATAAGAAGCCTTTTTTTCTATGGAGGAGGAACATGAGAGAGATGACTTCACCTAGTCTTATGCCATATGAGACATTTAACTCTCTGGATATCCTGCTTGTCCACAGTTCAGGCAGAGCCCTGGCAGTGTACAAGGCATTGGGACAGTGTTTCCCAGTGATTGCTGTGTCACAATCGAGGTAGGGTCCTTGGTTGGTGTGCCCATATCCTTTTGGAGACCTTCTGGGAAGGGGGTAGGTCTCTGTTAGGATTTAAGAGTCTCAGTATGTCATAGCAAGTTAAAACATATTCAGGAGGTCTATGACAGAATTGAGAGCTAGTATCTATTAAGCACATGTGAGTTAGACCATCTAAGTCTTTTTCTGACTAGGTAGCTGCTGGGTAGAAACTAAAGGAATTGCCAACATTTGTTATCACATTTCACTTATTTATTATAAATAGATTTTCACTTAAAATATCTTTGCATTCCTTACTATCTATTTTCCACTTTTAAAGACAGGCAATTTTACACCACCTGATCTTGGCACAAATTGTGCTGTAAGGAAGAATTATATTGTCTACTTTGCCACAAACTTATAGTGTTTGAAATGAGGTTATATGACCAGACAGTTGCATGTTTCATGGTCACCCAAATATTTGGTATGTATTGTATATTTCCATGTAGTATTTTAATGTCCTTGGCTTCATGGCATTAAATTTTTTGTCTGTTTGTTTAATTGAATGCCAGAGAGAGCAGATGTTTGGAAACTTACTGTTACACTCTGAGTGAATAGATTATTACTTGATCTGCAGTATCTTGAGACAGCTGGTCGAAAGTTGGCAACATTAAAGTTTTGGGATTTTTATCTTTCATATAGTTCCATACACTGTTTCTTCTTAAACCTTGGCAAGACGCTCCTCAGAGCCAAATATATTATAAAACTGTAGTCCTTTTTACCATTTCTGCATAATACCCAAAGACATAAAATCTAGTATCATTTGTCATTTTTAGAGCAGTAACATTAGTTGTTGGTTGTCAAGCTCCTTGTCACGTTATAATTTAAGGTTTAAAAATCTTACGCTTTCCCCTCTATAACCTCTACTTGACATTTAAAGAAAAAATGTCAGTAAGAGAATTTATACACTTTTGCAGAAAATGAATTCATCTCTCCTTTCCTTAAAAGGGAAGTCGTAAGGGAAGGGAGGATGATAAATGCATACAAGACAAGTGGAAAAACACTGGACTCAGCCTTTGAAGAGCTGTGTATTAGTCATGGGCAGACCCTAATCTACCAAGTCACTGTAGGCAAGCCAGGAGTATCTTTGTTCACTTATCTTGATTTGTACCATAGTATCACTGCTTTAGATTATCATTCCCCAATATGTGTTTTTAAATACTAGTATCATTCCTACTATGTCTTATTAAAGGACTCTAAAGCCATAGAAGGCTGGGAAATTCTGAAACGTGTATGCAACTCTATTGAGGCTACTTCTAAATGTATAAAAAGGATATTAAAATGGAAGAAATGAACATATAAAATGATATTATAAATTGAAAATCAACATATAAAAAGCACTCATTGCAAAGATCTTTGAAGTACACAGCTAAAGACATGCTTTTTCTAACTCTATACTTTTCAACCTTATTTATCATGAAATACTCTTATTAAAATGATACTTATAAAACACTCACAACTAGAATTCAGTGGAACATACTCTGAGATGTGTAAGAAGCCTTTTGTTTTATTCCTATGCTAAAGATGTGGTAAAGACAGAAAAATAGTTTTGGGGAATAGGAAAAATAATACTCTTTTTCTGAATGAATGTTGGTTGTAAGGACTTAAACTGGTTAACTTTTGATGGTTAAATTTAAACGTCAGTAAAAATTGACATCATACTAAAGACAATGCAAATATATGGAAATTATCTGAGTGAGAAATAGGACATTCACTGATGGTGGTAATCCACCTTAGATAGGCTGTAGTCCTTTGATCAGCAACCCACTTATGCTTCTACAGGTCAAATTGTGTATAAGCATGCACTGCTCACACTTGCCCTTAGTAGATACTCAGCACATTTGCCACACTATTGTCAATTGGAGGCAGAAAATACCCAAAACTGTATAACTAGTAAATTGGGAAAATGGATGCAGACCTACAGCATGGTTCCCTGAAGCCCTATTCCTTTCACCCATTTATTCAATGTCTCTAGTTCTCAATCCCATTTGTACACAAGAATCTGATGGTTAGCTTCTGAGCATAATAAATACCCAGTCCTCAATCCATCCCAAATAAATAAGAACCTCTCTGACATAAGACTATATTCATTTGGATTTTATTTTCTAAATGATTCTCTCATGGGACCTAGGACAGAACCAATCTGACCTTGACCTAACCCTACCTGAGCCCTCTCAAGCACTAATACTGATCTATCACTTTTAATAGTTTTAGCCTCTCCTTATACTGCTCACTAGTTTTGTAAAATTTAACTACTGATTTGATTTCCTTTTTGTTTTGTAGTGATAAGAGTTGAACACAGGGATTTGTATAGAGAAATCAAGTTTTGTACCACTGAGCCATATGCCCAGTACCAAAATTATTTCAATAGCACACCCCACTAGTAAAGCAGAAAAGTTGCCTCTACTACATGCAAGTATCTTTAAGTGTGTGTGTGTGTGTGTGTGTGTGTGTGTGTGTATGTGTGTGTTCCTATTGCTGTAATAAATCCAGAATCTAAAACAGCATAGAGTGGAAGGGTTTACTTCGCTTTGCAACCACCTTACATTGCTCATATTACACTCCACCCCAGAGGGAAGTCAAGCATGGTACGAACTTGAAGTCGTACATGAGAAGAGAAGAACATAGAGAAGAGACGCAGAGAACATAGAGGAATATGCTACTTACTAGCTTGCTCCTTGTGACTTTTCTTTACCTGCTTTATCATATAATCCAGGACCACAGTCAAAAAGGTAACACCATTCTCAGTGGACTGGGCCCTCCCACATTAATGATTAATCAAGAAAATGCCCCATGTAGACATGTCTACAGGCCAATCTCTCAACTGATATTTCCTTTTATCAAATGACTCTAGTGTGTATCAAGTTAGCAAAACACAAAACAAAAACAAAATATTAAAACAAAAATAAATAAATAAATAAATAAATAAATAAATAAAAACCCAGACATTGTGTTCATATATTCTACACAATACAAGAAATAACCATAATGTGGTTAATATTGATGGAAGAGCTTCCTGTACCTCATGATTTGCCCTGGGTTTCACACTGCCATATCCTTTAGGTGACCAGTACTATGGAGGAAGCTTCAGTCAATGAAAGGAAAGAGTAAGAAATGTATGAATGGGAGCTAAGGCTGTCCCATAGCCCTCTGGACCTAAATCCTGCCCAGAGAGAGCTGGTCTCCCAGGAGTGCTCTCACTCCTAAGCCCACAGGTAAGACCCCATTTTTTTCTCCAACAACTGTCCAAAGAGGGACCGAAAGAGTCTTCATTTTTCCTCCAACAACTGTCCAAAAGAGGACCCAAAGAGACTCCATTTTTTCCTCCAAAAGCTGTCCAAAGAAAGACCCACCAGGTTGCACAGGGCATAGGAACCACGGAGCAGCCTGGGACAGGATCCTTCCGGTCTCTATCTGTGCCCAGAGCTAAGGTTGTCCCACAACACTCCGGACCCAAATCCTGGCCAGAGAGATCAGATCCCCCAGGAATGCTCTCACACCTAAGATCACAGGCTTGCAGGCCCAACAGAGGGACAAGCTCCAATCAGAGACAGCAAGACCAACTAACATCGGAGATAAGCAGATGGCGAGAAGAAAACACAAGAACCGAAGCAACAGAAACCAAGGCTACTTGGCATCATCAGAATGCAGTTCTGCCAATACAAAAAGTCCTGGATACCCTAACACACCAGAAAAACAAGATATTGCTTTAAAATCAGATCTCATGAAGATGACGGAGGATTGTAAGAAGAACATAAATAACTCCCTTAAAGAAATATAGGAGAAGATGGGAAAACAAGCAGAAGCCTTTAAGAGGAAACACAAAATCCATTAAAGAGTTACAGGAAAACACAACCAAACAGATGAAGGAATTTAACAAAACCATCCAGCATATAAAATGGAAATAGAAACAATAAAGATATTAAAAAAAGAGAGACAACCCTAGAGATATAAAACCTAGGAAAGAGATCAGGAGTCATAGATGCAAGCATCACCAACAGAATACAAGAGATAGAGAAAATCTCAGGGGCAGAAGATATTATAGAAAACATTGACAGAATAGTCAAAGACCCTGCAAAATGCAAAAGACTCCTTACACGAAACATCCAGGAAATCTGGGATACAAGGAGAAGACCAAACCTAAGGATAATAGATTGAAAAGAGAGCTAAGATTCCCAAATTAAAGGGCCAATAAATATCTTCAACAAAATTATAGAAGAAAACTTCCCTAACCTAAAAACAGAGGTGTCCATGAACAATCAAGAAGCCTACAGAATTCCAAATAGACCAGAAAAGAAACTTCTTCTGTTACATTATAATCAAAAAGCCAAATGCACAAAAGAAAGAATATTAAAAGCAGTAACAGAAAAAGGCCAAGTAACATATAAAGGCAGATCTATAAGAATTACCCCAGAACTTCTGACCAGAGACTATGAAAGACAGAAGATCCCATGCAGATGTCAAACAGACCCTAAGAGAACAAAAATGCCAGCCAGGCTACCATATCTAGCAAAACTCTCAATTAATATAGATGGAGAAACCAAGATATTCCATAACAAAACCAAATTTACACAATACCTTTCCACAAACCCTGCCCTACAAAGGATGATAGATGAAAACTCCAACACAAGGAGGGAAACTACACCCTAGAAAAAGCAAGAAAGTAACCCAACAAACCCAACAAGAAGATAGCCACACAAACATAATTCCACCTCCAACAACAAAAATAACATGAAATAAGAATCACAATTCCTTAATATGTTGCAACATCAATAGACTCAATTTCCCAATAAAAAGATATAGACTAACAGACTGGATATGTAAACAGGACCCAGCATTTTGCTGTATAAATGAAACACACTTCAGTGACAAAGACAGATACTACCTCAGAGTAAAAAACTGGAAAAAATTTTCTAAGTAAATAGTCCCAATAAACAAGCCGGATTAGCCATTCTAATATTGAATAAAATCAACTTTCAACCAAAAGTTATCAAAAAGGATAAGGGCACTTCATACTCATCAAAGGAAAATTCTACCATGATGAACTCTCAATTCTGAACATTTGTGCTCCAAATGCAAGGGCACCCACATTCAGAAAAGAAATTTTACTAAAGCTCAAAGCATACACTGCACCACACACAATAATAGTGGGCGATGTCAACACCCCGCTCTCATCAATGGACAGATCATAGAAACAGAAGCTAAACAGAAATGCAGTGAAACTAACAGAAGTTATGAGCCAAATAGATTTAACAGATATCTATAGAACATTTCATCCTAAAACGAAAGAATATACATTCTTTTTAGCACCTCATGATACCTTCTCAAAAATTGATCACATAATTGGTCAAAAAAGAAAAAACAGGCCTCAACAGATATAAGATTGAAATAATCCCATGCATCCTATCAGATTACCATGGAATAAGGCTGGTCTTCAAAAACAACCAAAACAACGGAAAGCCCGAGGACACATGGAAGCTGACCAACGCTCTACTCAATCATAACTTGATCAAGAAAGAAAAGTAAAGAAAGAAATTAAAGACTTTTTAGAATATAAGGGAAAGTAAGGTACAACATATGCAAATTTATAGGGCACAATGAAAGCAGTGCTAAGAGGAAAACTATACATACTCTTTCTAGTTTTGTTTTGTTTTGTGTTTTGTTTTGTTTTTAGAGGCACTAAGAGTATACACTAACAGTTTGACAGCACACCTGAAAGCTCTAGGACAAAAAGTAGTAAACATACCCAAGAGGATTAGTTAGACAGAAGGAAATAATCAAACTCAGGGCTGAAATCAACCAAGTAGAAACAAAAAGGACTATACAAAGAATCAACAAAACCAGGAGCTGGTTCTTTGAGAAAATCAACAATATAGATGACCCTTAGCTAGACTAACTAGATGGCACAGAGACAGTATCCAAATTCACTAAATCAGAAATAAAAAGGGAGATATAACAGCAGAAACTGAGGAAATTTTAGAAAAATCATCGGATCCTACTACAAAACTGGACATCTTGATGAAATGGGCAATTTTCTAGACAGGTACCAGGTACCAAAGTCTAATCAGGATCAGATAAACCACCAAAACAGTCCCATAACCCTTAAAGAAATAGAAGCAGCCATTAAAAGTCTCCCGACCAAAAAGAGCCCAGGACCAGATGGGTTTAGTGCGGGATTCTATGAGACCTTGATAGAAGACCTCATACCAATACTGTCCACACTATTCCACAAAATAGAAACAGAAGGAACACTAGCCAATTTGTTCTTTGAAGCCACAATTACACTTATACACAAACCACATAAACACCCTACAAAGAAAGAAAACTTCAAACAAATTTCCTTCATGAAGATTGATGCAAAATACTCAATAAAATTCTCCCAAACCAAATCCAAGAACACATCAAAACGATCATTCATCATGATCAAGTAGGTTTCATCCCAGGGATGCAGGGATGGTTCAGTATATGGAAATCCCTCAACATAATCCACTATATAAAGAAATTCAAGGAAAAAAACTCAAGATCATCTCATAGATGTTGAAAAAGCATTTGACAAAATTCAACACCCCTTCATGGTAAAAATCTTGGAAAGATCAGGAATTCAAGGCACATACCTAAACATAGTAAAAGCAATATAGAGCAAACCAGTAGCCAACATCAAACTAAAAGGTGAGAAAGTATATAAAAACTCCTAGTTAGACACCAACAAACTAAATAAACCAAGTAAAAAATGAGGTACAGAACTAAACATAGAATTCTCAACATGGGAATCTCTAATGGCTATGAAGCACCTAAAGAAATGTTCAACATTTTTAGTCATCAGGGAAATGCAAATCAAAACAACCCTGATATTCTACCTCATACCAGTCAAAATGACTAAGATCCAAAACTCAGGTGACAGCAGATGCTAATGGGGATGTAGAGAAAGAGGAACACTCCTCCATTATTGGTGGGATTGCAAGCTGGTACAACCACTCTGGAAATCAGTCTGGCGGTTCCTCAGAAAATTGAACATTGCACTACCTGAGAACCCAGCTATACCACTACTGTGCATATACCCAAAAGATGCTCCAACATATATCAAGAACACATGCTCCACTATATTCATAGCACCCTTATTTATAATAGCCAGGATCTGGAAAGAACCCAGATGTACTTCAACAGAGGAATGGATACAGAAAATGCAGTACATTTACACAGTGGAGTATTACTCAGCTATTAAAAAACAATGATTTCATGAAAATTCTTAGGCAAATGAATGGAACTAGAAAATATGATCTTGAGTGAGATAACCCAGTCACAAAAAATACACATGGTATGAACTCACTGATAAGTGAATATTAGCTCAAAACTCAGAATACCCAAGACATAATTCACAGACCTTATGAATGAGGCTCAAGAACAAGAAAGACCAAAATGTGGATGTTTCATTCCTTCTTAGAAGGGGGAACAAAACACTCACAGGAGGAAATACAGGGACAAAGTATGGAACAGAGACTGGAGGAAAGACCTTCCAGAGACTGCCCCACCTGGAGATCCATCCCATATGCAGCCACCAAACCCAGTCACTATGGCTGATGCCAAGAAGTGCTTGCTGACAGGAGCCTGATATGGATATCTTCTGAGAGGCTCTGGCAGAGTATTACTGATACAGATAAAGCTGCTTGCAGCTAACCATCGGACTGAGCATGGGGAACCCAATGGAGGAGTTAGAGAAAGGGTTGAAGGAGGTGAAGGGGTTTGCAACCCCATGGGAAGATCAACAATATCAATCAACCAGACCCTCCACCCCAGAGCTCCCAGGGACTAAACAACCAATAAAAGAGTACATGTGGAGTAACCCATCACTCCAACCACATGTGTAGCAGAGGATGGCATTGTCTGACATCAATAGGAGAAGTCCTTTGTCCTATGAAGGGTCATTTTCCCAGTGTAAGGGAATGCTAGGGTGTTGATGTGGGAGTAGGTGGGTGGGAGTGGGAACATCTTCATAGAAGCAGGGGAAGGGGCATAGGAGTTGGGGAAAGGGGATTACATTTGAAATATAAATTCAAATAATATCCAATAAAAGTAAAATAGCAACAAAAAACAAATATATGAATGATTTCTGGGAGAAGAAAATTCATTCAGCTGGAGCTGTGACTGTGTCTTAGAAGCTAGGGTGACCCAGGGCTCTCCTTCCATCTGAGGGGTTTTTTTCTTTATATCCCTACGCAGCCCAAACCGAACATCCAATGCAGTTGCTTGAATGACCTTCACACCTCTTCTTTCCCTCTCTGATTAATGCAAATGGAAGCAGAAATCAGAACTCAGCACAGCTGCCCCACTCTTTCCATAAACTAGGGTCTTTTGATCCTGTTGGATATAGCACAATTATTATTTTATAGCATATTTAGCTCATTTCAACCCTCGTTAAGTGTCAGGTACTTATAATGATTCATGTGCAAGAATGCAAAAGAAAAAGAATATAATTTTGTCATTCCTTTTTAAAACATTAAGGGCAGATAAAGGTAAGAAGAGATACTGCAGGAGTAGGGTTGAGCACAGTAGGGGTGACAGCAGCCTCCACCAGGAAGAAGCTATTTCTAGAAGCAGGCTCAGCAGCAGCTCAGTGTATGACTATGATTATCTCGTTTCTATCTGTATAGCATTTCTTTTATACAGAGTTTCTGCAAGTTCATGGTATTATTCCTTCCTCACAAACACAAATGCCCAAATAAACACAAGCATTGACTTCAGTTGAAACATGGAATTCCTAGTAAATGGATTGGGTGACTCAACAAAAGAAAAAAATCATGAAACAAAAAACTGAAACCAATCTAGTCATTCTCAAAATCACCAGAGAAACTTTTAGGCTTCAACACTGTGGTCTACAAATGTATTTAACCATGAATCCTTTTAATAAAGTAACACCATACACAACACAAAAAGAATTGCATAGGTCCTCCATTCCTGGAAATACTCAGATATAATTAAGTTTAACACATGGTTAGTGTTTCTGATCAATTTAAATTGCACATAAGAGGCAGCCCTCTTTGTTGCACAGTTTCAGGTCACTCCTGAGATTGCCTTATGCTGTGATGCAGAGACTTAGACTCAATTCAAATTTAGATTGAATGAATTTATTCTTAATGGTAGCAGAAAGAAGGCAGCCTTAGAGACAAACAGCATACAGTCCTTGGTCTCCCTACTTAGCTTCCATTCTTCTTTATTTAAGTTGCTTTTTCATTGTTTTCCCCAAGTAAAATTAATCTTTTTGTAAAAATACTGATGCATATTTACTGTTGAAAACATTAAAACAAAGAAAATATTGTTTAACCAAAGATAAGCATACCCTCATCTTCCCTATTTATTAAGATTTATTATTTCAGAAGAAATTTTATTATCAACAGCTTATTTCAATATACTGTAGAGGTTTCTGTCATAAGATTAAATAGTTTTATTTTCATATCATTGATATTACTGCATTGGGTTGATCTTTTTAATTTATTTCATGATCTAATAACCAACTACTTTGTCTCCTTTTTAAAAGTTAACACTTAAGCTTAGGATTTTTCTCCAGTGTTTCTGAATCACATATTTCCTTATACTATCTTTTAAGATACTACTTTCCTAATCATCGCCCCATCCTGTTCACCAGACATGAGTAGTCTTGCATGAAAATGAAAACTCAGTTATTCATCCACAGTCTCCATATCAGAGATTCCTGCTCATTCCTGTTTCTCCTACCCTCTAACCCCTTACTTTTACACCTCGATGTAGATACTCACACTGATTTGATTTTCTACACAACTGTTCAGGTCCCCTTCCTGTAGGTCCCCAGCACCTCTGTCGTCAGCTGTGTTGCCACCCTCTCATCTGTTGAGAGAATGAGTCATCTTACCTCCAGCTTCTTGCTCTTGACCTCAGTCCTCTTTACTGTTGCAAGTATTAGCCAAGGCTGCATATATGCCCCTCTGTGAAGTGATTCCCACGGACAGCATCTTGCTCAAACATGCATTGCTTTCTTCCCTGAAACCAGGCCAGTTAGTCAGTGTTCACCACAATAGTCAAATACTTGATGTATAATTAAAGGAAAAAAATCAAAAGACAATGAAAAACAATGAGTGGAGCAGCTAACCAATCAACGCAATGTCTCTTCTCTCTACATACTATCATCTCCAGCTGCAGGCCCTTTATGTTGAAAGTTCATAGTATAATGCATACACATAATTAACCCAAACAAACCCACTTTGTGAAAAAACAATTTTGAAGACTTCAGCACAAAAAACACATTTGGGACCGGATCCCACACTATTCTACTTTTCTTTTTAAAAAGATCATACAGAAGCTTCATCAGAAGAACCCTAATTAAGCCCATCAGTTCACAGATGTTTGCAGAAAAGTGATCAGCAAGAAAATTTTGCCATGAAATCCTGTTTCCTGGGAAGCAAGGTAGATGGTGGCCATAAAGAGTTCCAAGGTTAAGAACCAACATTAAGGCCAGCATACACTGAAGAAACCCTTCAAGACAGGAACCGTTGCTGTTTCCATTTGATAGGTGACAGAATTGAAACTAGAAAGCTAAATAGGATTTTGAAAGAAACAGAGCTTGGCATCACCAAGACAAAGAGCTCAAATCTCAGTCCATGTAAAAGGAAGCCCAGTGACTATGTGTGTGTGTGTGTGTGTGTGTGTGTGTGTGTGTGTGTGTGTGTGTGTGTGTGTGTGTGTGTATCTTATTCATGTGTTTTGCTTTAGGCATGTTCATGCAACAGCATGCATTTGGACATCCGAGAACAAACTTAAGTGATTGTTCCTTGTCCTTTTACCATGTTTGAGAAAGAATTTGTTTGTCACTGTGTAAACCACTCTAGCTTGTCCCCACACCTCTGAAGATTCTCCTATGTCTGCCACCCATCTGTCTATAGTTCATTTTGGGATTTCAAAAGTTTGAACTATTGTGTCCAGTTTTATCTGAGTTCTGGAGAACCAGACTCACAGCAAGCATTTTTACCCATGGAGCCATCTGTCTAGCCTCAAATGCATGTGCTATTACTTAATCAGTGTGCTCTATCTCCAATATGATGAAGCCCCTGCTCCACCACCAAAATTCATGTCAATGCTTCAATTCTTTGGCCACCAAATAAAAATCAACCAAGCTGCCACTATCTTAAACTAACACTTATCCAACCAGTGACCTCTTTCCAACTCAACTGCCTACATCTACCATTGGCTTGAATTACCATTCTCATCAATATTATCTTGGTTGTATGAAGTCAGTCTTTAGAATCTACTCCCCACTTTAATGGCAGTAATAGATTGATTTAATAAACACTGACCTTTCACTGATAATCAAGCTGTATGGTTTCTGTACCCTGGAGAAAAAGATAATGAGTCCTTGTCAAAATAGAACTCTGATGTCACTTGTCATCTGATCCAGTTCACAGTCTCTGGAGTCCACTCCCATGCGCTTGTCATTTTTGTGACATTTTGTGTTTTCTCTGTTGCTTAGGATAGTTTATATCTGACTCTGTATTCCAGTTACATACACTCTAACCTTCAATTATACATTTTGAACATTTATTTCCATTTATTCATTTGATGATGTCTTTTGGGTTGCATTAAGTGAAAAACCAGTAAGTACTGCACACATCAAGTGTAATGTTCCTGCCATGAAGTTACAACAACACGTGATAAAGGCTTCCTTTGTAACAATAAGGAGGAGTGCACTGTTGGCAATACTTGCAGAAACGTGATTCATTCAAATCATAGCTAGAGGTGTAGCCAGTAACTGAGCATGTGCATAACATGCACAAGGTTTGGATTCGGTTCTGAGAGAGAGAGAGAGAGAGAGAGAGAGAGAGAGAGAGAGAGAGAGAGACCAGTGCTGGCAAGAGGGTAAACTGGTTCAATTTCAAGGGGAACATTCAGAATAAATATTAAACTTGTAGGAATTATATTATAATTCAGTCTAGCAAGTCATGTATATGAGTTATACCAAAAAATTTCAGGCTAGGTAAACCTAGATAATTGTCACATTATTTTTTCTTTCTTCCTTTCTTTCTTTCTCTTCTTTCTTTCTTTCTTTCTTTACTTACTTACTTACTTTATATACTGAATGTGGCCTCCCTCTCCTCCCAGTGTCCTTTCATAGAGTTCTTCCCCCATCCCCCATTCTTCCTTCTGCTTCTCTGAGAAAGGGAGAGGCCAACCGTAGGTACCAGACTATTCTGGCACATAAAGTCACTGCAGCACTTGGCACATCCTCTCCCACTGAGACCAGACAAGGTAGCCCAATTGGGAAAATAGAACCCACAGGCAGGCAAGAGAGTCAGGGACAGCCCCAACTCAGGTGGTTGGGTAACCTTCATAAAGACCAAGCTGCATATCTGCTACATATGAGCAGGAGACCTAGGTCTTTAGTTGGTGGTTTAGTCTCTGAGAGCCCCCTAGGACCCAAGTTAGTTGGCTCTGTTGGTCTTCTTGTGGAATCCCTATCTCTTCCGGGTCCCTTAATCCTTCCCTCAACTCTTCCACAAGACTCCCTGAGTTCAGTCTAATGTTTAGCTGTGGGTCTCTGCATATGCTTCTGTCAGAGGACAGTTGTGCTAGGCTCCTGCAAGCATAACAGAATATCATTAATAGTGTCAGGGTGGCTCTTGCCCATGGGATGGGTCTCAAGTAAGCCCAGTCATCAGTTACCCATTCCTTCAGTCTCTGCTCCATCTTTATCACTGCACTTCTAGTATGCAGGACAAAGTTTGGGTCTAAGGTTTTGTGGGTGGGTTGTTGTCTTTATCCTTTCCAATGGAAGTCTTGCCTGGTTATAGGAGAGGATCTCTTCAGGCTCCATATCTGCCAATGCTAGGAGTCTCCACTAGAGTCACTCTCATAGAGTCCTTGGAGCCTCCCCAATCCCAGGTTTCTTGCACATCCTAGCCCTTCACCCCTTCACCTCCCACCCCTGTCTTCAATGACTTCCATTCACTCTTCTGGTCACCTCTCCCTGACTTTCCCTATACCTAATCCTCCAACCCATTCTCTCCCACCGAGTTCCCTTTCGCCATCAACCACCAATGACTGACTATTATATTTCCCCTTCTGAGTGAGATTCAAGCATCCTCCCTTGGGCCCTCTTTGTTATTTAGCTTCTTTGAGTCTGTGGATGATTGTATGGGCATCCTGTATTTTACAGCTAATAACCACCTATAAGTGAGTACATACCATGCATGTCCTTTTGGGTCTGGGTTACCTGACTTGGGATATTTTAAATTCCATTTAATTGCCTGCAAATTTCTTGTTTTTAATAATTGAGGAGTATTCTGTTATATAAATTAACCATATTTTCTACATTCATTCTCGTTGGACATCTGGGTTATTTCCAATTTTTGGCTATTATGAATAAAGGTGCCATGAACATTTGCCATGAGCAAATGTCCTTGTTGTAGGCATCTTTTGGTCATATGCCCAGCAGTGGTATAGCTGAGTCTTCAGGTAGAACTATGCCAGTTTTCTGAGAAACTATCAAATTAATTCCCAGAGTGGTTGCACAAGTTTGTACTTCCATCAGCAATGGAAGAGTATTCCCTATGCTCCTCATCCTCAACAGAATGTATTATTAAATTTTTTATCTTAACCATGACTATTAAGGTGGAATCTCAGGGTCATTTTGATTTGCATTTCCCTGATGACTAAAGACACTGAACATGTCTTTAAGTGCTTGTCGGGCCTTAGAGATTTCCATGTAGAGAATTCTCTGTTGAGATCTGCACCCCATTTTTCACCTGGTTTATTTGGTTTGTTGGTGTCTAACTTCTTGTGGTCTTTATATTTTTTGGAAATTAGCCACCTGTCAGATACAGTGTTGGTAAAGATCTTTTCCCATTCTGTAGGCTGCTAATTTGTCTTATTAATGGGGTCAGTTGCCTTACAGAAGCTTTTCCATTTCATGAGGTCCCATTTATTGTTGATCTTAGTGCCTAGTGTTCTGTTCAGGAAGTTGTCTCCTGTAAGAGTGCATTCAAAGCTATTCCCCATTTTCTATTCCATAGGATTTAGTGGCTATGGTTTTATGTTGTTGTCTTTCATTAATTTGGACTTTAGTTTTGTGCAGAGTGATAAATGGGATCTTTTTGAATTCTTCTACATGCAGACATCCAGTTAGACCAGCACCATTGTTGAAGATGCTCTCCCATTTTTATTGTATCATTTTGGATTCTTTGTCAAAAATCAAGTATCTGTAGATATATGTGCTTATTTCTGGTCTTGGATTTGATTCCAATGATTAGCCTGTCTGTTTCTGTTCTAACATAATGCAGTTTTCATCACTATTGCTCTGTAGTACAGTTTGAAATCAGAGATTGTGGGTCCTCCAGAATTTCTTTTAGTGTATAATAGTATAATATTGTTTTAGCTATCTGTGTTTTTTCTTTGTTTTTCCTTGTGAAATTGATAACTGATATTCCAAAGTCTACAAAAAATTGTGTTGGAATTTTAAGGGAATTGAAATGGATCTATATATTGCTTTTTGGTAAAATGGCCATTTTTACTAGGGTAATCCTACCAATCCATGAGCATGGGAAATCTTTCTATCTTTTGATATCTTCTTAAATTTCTTTCTTCAGAAATTTGAAGTTCCTTCATTTGCTTGGTTAGAGTTACATCAAGATACTTTATATTATTTGTGGCTATTATGAAGGATGTTGTATCCCTAAATTTTTTTCTCAGCCCACTTATGATTTTTATAAAAGAAGGGCAATTTTTAGTTAATTTTATACCCAGTCACTTTCCTGAAGGTGTTGTCAGCTGTAAGAGTTCTCTGGTAGATTTTCGGGTGTCACTTATGTATACTATGATGTCATCTGCAAGTAGTGGTACTTTAGTTCTTCTCTTCCATGTTGCATCCCTTGAACTCCTTTAGTTGTCTTACTGCCCCAGTTAGTACTTCAAATACTATATTGGAAAGAAACAGAGAGAGTGGACAGTCTTGTCTCGTCCCTAATTTTAGTGGAATTGCTTTAAGTTCCTCTCCATTTAATTTGATGTTGGGCATTGGCTTGCTGTATATTGGCTTTATTTTGTTTAAATATCAACCTTATATCCTTGATCTCTCCAAGACTTTTAGCACGAAGAAGTGTTGGAGGTTTGTCAAAGGATTTTTCAGTATCTAATGACATGACTATATATTCCTTTTTCTTTCAGTTTTTATATGGTAGATTATGTTGATGGATTTTTGTATATTAAACCACCTCTGCATTCATGGGCTACAACAGTATTTATAGTAGCAACATATTGAAAGGAAACAAAACAGGCTCTAGCAAGAGATTATTTAAATCACTGTTATAGACATTCAGAGCTGTAAAAACCAGAAGCCATGATGCTAGATTATGTTAGTGTTCTAGACAGTCCCTATAGATATTTATCCTTAATGTGACCAACATGGTAACACTGGCTTAAAGAAATATAATGAAGTAGGAAGCATGTGGATTATTTTTGTTTTTTAAAAGTTTATCTCAACTATTATATAATGCTTCCTGTGTATTTTTTTTCTTGGCAGTATTGTTTTTGTGTTTGTATTTCTTAGTGCTGGGAACTCATCCAAGACTCTCATACAGTCTCAGTAATTATTAATTATATCACTGAGCTGCATAACCAGCCTGACAGATACTATATCTTAGTCATAAAAACTATAGCAAATATTTAAAAATATTATTTACTTTTTTCTATAAATATCATTCTATATGCTATTCCATGTCACTGCCTTAGAGAGATGGACAAAGCTGACTTGTTTCATAGCATTGATGACTATATCTATCCTGCTTTGGTTAAAGCTTAAATTGTATGTTCTATCAAGAATGCTAAACATTTTAACCAATCTTTTAATAAGGTCATACTTCCAAATATCATACTGTCTACATGGTGGTTTTCTTTCACTTCATAGGTTTAACATTCATATTGATCTTTCTCCCCTTTCAGGTAAATAACTATAGTTTAGAAGAAGTTACGCATGAAGAGGCTGTAGCGATATTGAAAAATACATCTGATGTTGTTTATCTAAAAGTTGGCAAACCCACAACCATTTATATGACTGATCCTTATGGGCCACCAGATATTACTCACTGTAAGTACTATGCTTGGAGTCATCCTCTAATAGCCTGCCAGTTATACAAAATGAAAGTCCACAAAGCCACCTACACCTCTGCCTACAATTTCACTCTTGTCACACTTCTGGAAATATGTCAGGGAAATATTCTATTTATTATTTCCATGTTGTTTTATGGGACCTCAGTTTATGTTTTGAAGGCGGTACACCTTGATGTGTTCCTCCCACCATTACTGGAAAGACAGTGATATGTTTTTTAAACACAGTGATGGTGATAGTGTTAGAACAACACTTCATATGATAATCGCTCAATCCCGTGGAACATGAGTCTTCTCATGCCATTGTGTCCTGTGCCCTAGTTTAGAACTATGTAGCAGCAGAGTGAAAAGCAGATGTTGGCCAAACGTACTCTTCCTCCTACAAAAGAACATTGTCCCTCGGCATGATAAAATCTCCATTTTCAATCACTGCCATAACTTTTATCTTTAGCTGAATATGTTATATTCTATAAAATCAAGAAAATAATCCATCCTTGTGTCTGTAGCAGTGGGTGACGCAGGACTCATAGGGCAACAACATGAATCACTATTCTGGGGACCGCACCAAATTCACTGCTAATTAGGCATTGTGCCCTCTCTTCTGTCTTCTGGAACTAAATTTAGAAAGAATTCACTTTTTATGTAAGTCTAATGGATATTTTTGTTGACATGAGTTGGCTTGCTGATTTTGAAACTTTGAGAGTTCAATTGTGATCGGGTGCACTAGGAATGCCTACAGGGCCCAACTATTAATTCACACTATCGCCTGAAGCAAGTTGTTGAATCTTTCTTAGATTTAGATGTTTCTCTTGAGGAAAATTTAAAAGCTGCATAACCTTAGCTAAAGGCCCCATTACCTTAGCTATTACTTTTTGAAATAATGGTCTCAAATGTCTTGCCCTCTAAATGGCCTTTTCTTTTCCAAAGAAGGCCCTAAGCTGAGATAAGCCTTACCTTAGTATAGGAATGAGTTTTGACTTTCAGAGACCTTTGAACTTGATAATTTAGAGGAGTCAGATTTGAGAATCTATGAGCCACTCTGTAAGGGCAAATAAATGCAGTGGTAGAGATTTCTTTTAAAAGGCAGAACATAAAACTTTCTAATCAGTTAAAGTAATTTAACGTGTGCACCATACATGTAAAGTAAGGTGTGAGATGCAGAAGAAATACAAGCCCTGCCTTCAGCAGCATGGCTAGAGAGTCAGCGAACTGAAAGGTGTTAATAGCAACACAATTTAGCAGGAATAAGAGGAAATATATACTGTCAGGTAAATAAAAATAAATGTCCTTTAGAAATTCAAGGAGGGAAGATTTCCAATCTATCTTTGAAAGAATGGAGAAACTTCATTCCTTCTGAATTTTACATTTAAGGGTAAGAGATATGAGTTGTAGATACTCCATTCAGTAAAGCAGTGGTTCCGATGTCAACATCACAGGTTTTTGTCTGAGGATTCAGAGCATGGATCAGGAGCGTTGAAATTGGTCAGTTTTATCAAATTGATAAAGAAATGAATGTATATTATGTCCCAAACAGTAGTGACAGTGAAAAAAGTTTAAGTCAAAAAGCAAGTGCAAAGTTGGATTTTGGGAGTTCATCTTAGCATCCAAAACAGATGTGAGGAAAGAGCGGAAAGGAGCCCCAGTCAAGAAAGCCCTCAGGGAAGAGGCATCGGTGAGACAGTGGATTGGGGAAGAACAGAGGAAAATGCTTGAGATTGCAGACGTCCTGCGATAGAAATACAACATATTTATGGAGAACTCTTTATAGGAAAATCTGTTCCCTGGGAGCCTCTTACTTTTGATAATTTGATATTAATTATGTAAAGTGAATGTGAGTCCTACAATTAGAAGCTAACATTTTTGTTTCAATAGAAAATTAATCATTGTTCTAAAAATGTGTGTCAGTTGAGTCTCTCCTTCAGTTCTTCTTATCACCTAATTATGCTAATTTGGGTTACAAATACAACCGTTATTACATCTTTCCAATTGTAAAGTCACCAAGCACTTAATATGTGGGAAATGCAAATGCACAGCAACTCACTCCTTTTGGAGAACAAGAAAAAAATTTTTGGCATGAAGCAAAGGCTTTGTGTTTTTAACTCATCCTCTGAAATGTAACACTTCATATCACCCACATAAAATGTTTGATTCCATTTCTTTTTCTCTCCCCTATTCCTTAGCTTATTCTCCACCAATGGAAAATCATCTACTGTCTGGTAACAATGGCACGTTAGAATACAAAACTTCCCTGCCACCCATCTCTCCAGGAAGGTACTCACCAATTCCAAAGCACATGCTGGTTGAAGATGACTACACAAGGTCAGATATGCTTTTGGATTAATTGGGTTGATGATGGTTTCTAGGAAAAAACTCACATTTGTATACTATGTCAACTGTTGCTTAGCAAACGAAAGCTTCATGCTCCCTATAATTTTACCTTAAGTAAAAGTCTTCCACCATGTGTATATAAACATGTAATGGTATTTCTTGCTGGGTACTCCCAAATTCAATGTGGAGAAACAGTATTATGCATGTATCTATCAGAGTCATTGCCTAAGTCTTTTTACATTTGGTCCCATTTGGGTTTTGTGGCAATTTAGTAGAGTAGCTTTCATTGTTGGATGAAAGATGATCACACCCAGACTCAGAAAGAAGGGAGTAGCTTGCCAATGCTATCCATATGGTTTATGAGTTCATAACTGAAGAAACCCTCCTCTTTGGGCTCTACTTAACATGGTCTTCCTGTCAAAGGTGACCCACACTTAATGGAATTTGGGAGGTCCCTTCCTAATGCAGGAACTATAGGAAAAAAGAAGGCAGGTGAATTTGGTTCCAAAGAGTTTCACATTAATGGACCATGCTAATTCTAAGAGGGAATTTAGCAAGAATCTAAGGATTCCACATTACTAACACCACAGGTGACACAACATAGGAACAGAACCCTAAAAAAGTGAAGTCTGACAGTTCACAGAGAAAAATTTCATTTATTTAAATCACCATCAATAAGAATACTACAAATAGTGACTGATAAATAAATGAATTAATTAATATACATAAGTGAATGAGAAATGTTCTTTTTTCTTAGTATTTTTAAACAGTTCATTCTAAAACCAGTATATGCTTAATATACTTGGCAAAGGAGTGAAACTATAGAAAGTCTCCTCGAAGAGAATTAGTTCTTTTTAACAGGATAGCCCTTGGTGGGTTGATCACTTTCCAATGGAAGATCACACATCCAAGAATGTATGCAAAAGTAAATTAGGCTTGAAGGGTGTTTTTGAAAAAGGAAAATAATATATTTCCCCAAGGAAGACCAAAAGTGGATTCCACAGGAGGAATTGGGGGATGAGGGAAGCAGTGACTATGGCTAAAATGCACTGTACAAAATACTCAAAGAATTACAAATAAGACCTCCCTCAAATTCTCTTTCTAGAACCTACATTAAGATGACCAGTACAGCAGCCTATATTGAAAATTTCAAGCATGTACAAATGTGTGCATACATACAACTGAAGGCTGGTCTTGACTTTGTTTTTTTAAACCAAATATGGGATTAAGGAGTCAGGCAGTGGTGAATCATGACTTTAATCCCAGAATTTGGGAGGCAGAGGCATGAATATCTCTGACTTAGAGGCCAGACTGATCTACAAAGTGAGTTTCAGGACAGCCAGGACTACACAAAGAAACCCTGCCTAAAAGAGAAAGAGGGAGAGAGAAAGAGATTGAATGTGTCTGTATATGTCATATATATATATATATATATATTCATAACAAATAGAGATGTATTGTTTGGATTTTATATCTTGTATGTTTAATTGAAGTCATTTGTCAGTTTTTACAAAGTAAAAGAGACACCATGCTGCCATGAGTTTCTTTGTCTCTTCTGTTCTTTAATATGTATTTCTATGATTAAGCTTTTCCTAGTTAGTTCACAATACCAGGTTGCTGCAGTAGCTTGTTATATCTTTAGCCAGGGAACAGAGAGTTTGGAAGCTGAAGATGTGCATCTGTGCTGAGTCTTCCCTGGGCTGAGATGCCTGGGCTCTGTGCTCTTAATTATAATAAGGACTATGAAAGATAATCCTCAGGGCTCCATGAAGTATTTCTACATATAGACACCTTTATGCTCCAGAGCAATGATCTGTTTGCTCTCAGCCTGCCACTAATATTGAACCTGGTTTTAATTTGAAATGTCATTTTATCTTACTAGGCCCCATAATAAATTAACATTTGTTAAAGCCTCTTTATAATCCTGGCCACTTGCTAGCTGTTTAACATACCCTACTCATTTAATCCTTTTAAAAACAGAGAGAAGGACTTCTTTTTTTATTGGATATTTTATTTACATTTCAAATGTTATCTCCTTTCCTGATTTCCCCTCCACAAACCCCTATCCCATCCCCTGTTCCCCTGCTTCTGTGAGGGTGCTCCCCTACCCACCAACCCATTCCCATTTTACTGCCCTGACATTCCCCTACACTGGGACGTCAAGCCTTCACAGGACCAAGGGACTCTCCTCCCATTGATGCCAGATAAGGCCATCCTCTGCTACAGATGCAGCTGGAGTCATGGGCCCCTCCTCTTTGGTTGGTGGTTTAGTCCCTGGGAGCTCTGGGGAGTCTGATTGGTTGATCTTGTTGTTCTACCTATGAGGTTACAAACCCCTTCAGCTCCTACAGTCCTTTCCTAACTCTTCCATTGGGGTCCCTGTGCTTACACCAATGGTTGACTGAGAGAATCCACATCAGTACTTGTCAGGAGGCTCCGGCAGAGCCTTTCAGGAGACAGCTATATCAGGCTTCTGTCAGCAAGCATGTTCTCTTTAATAGCTGAGTAGTACTACATTTTCTATATCTATTCCTCTTCAGAGGGACATCTGGGTTCTTTCCAGCCTCTGGCTATTATAAATAAGGCTACTATGAACATACTGAAGCATGTATCTTTGTTATATATTGTAGCATCTTTTGGGTACATGCTCAGTAGTGGTATAGCTTGGGTCCTCAGGTAGTACTATGTCCAATTTTCTGAGGAACCGCCACACTGATTTCAAGAGTGGTTGTACCAGCTTGCAATCCCACGAACAATGGAGGAGTGTTCCTCCTGAGAGATGGATTTTATCACTATTTAGAGATGGAGAAACTAAGCTTCACTCAAAGTTTATGGTTGCATAGCTTTTAAGTAGGAAAAGGGGCAGTTTTACAAACCTAACTAGAATGAAACACTTATATTTTCTCTTTAGTATAAAAATGAAAATCAAATTAGGTGAATTTTTCTCATCAGAGAAAAGCATGGCAGAAAAAGGATCTGTGAGTTCTGGTGAGCTATAGAGTTAGCAAGGCAGGTGAGACCTAACTCTAGCTCTGGTTATCTGTGGCCATGGTCAATGCCTTAACATCTGCACACCTCAGCTTCCTCATCTCTGCAAGGGAAGTGGAGTTGAGTCTATCTCAGGGAGTTGTAGTGGTTAAATGAGAAAATAACACAAGCAACCTAGAACCGTGTTTGACATGTAACAAATACGTGGTAGATGTTGTCTATATAGAGTGCCTATACTTATTGTAATTTCTAACCAACATTAGAGTCATACAGAATGTTCTTGCAGACAGATAATCCCTCTGGAGTATAGTCATCCTACAGTAGTATGCCTCATTGCCTTACTTCCTGCCTTGACTCCTTCTATGTTTCCATGCCAGATACTCTTGCTAATGACTACACAAAATCTTCTGAATGGCTAGTGCCAGCAAAAATCGTGAAGAACATTCTATCAACTCATACATTCCTTCTTGCCACTCTGTCAGCACTGGTGTGTCCTGCCTCGTATTCCCCCTGCTGTAAGCTTTCTATGGACCAAAAATACTTGCTCAAACACAGATTCAGTATTCCATTCATTATATTAATTTAATATTTCTACTTGACCATGGGCACTAAAAATCTAAAACTTTTAAATTGAATTAAAAAATTATGTAAAGCAGTGCCCATTCTCCCTGCTCCAGGAGATTTTTCCATAGAAGCAACTTTATTAGTTGTTTTATAACCTTGAAGTTACATACTCTAGTATTAAAATTCCCTTCTTTTGTAAAATAATTATTATAATTAACAGCAGTTATTATGTCCTTACCTAGAAAAGAAAATGTTGGCAATTTTGTGTCAGTTCTTATTGTTTTAAATGCCAAGGATCTTTTGGATAAAAGTTTTTAAGATTCACTTGATTTTTACATATATGTGTGTGTGTGTGTGTGTGTGTGTGTGTGTGTGTGTGTATACTTGCCACTAGTACAGAGGTGTCTGTTGCAATGAGCAGAGGATGTAGAAACCCCTTGACTAGAGTTATAGGAGGTAGTGAAGCCACGTGATATGGTTGCTGAGAACTACATTCAGAAGCAAATGTTCTAACTGACAAGCCATCTCTCCAGTCCTGAATAGAAGTCCAGAGCCTAGCAGAATTCAATCACCACTGCATTGTGGAGCATTATCAGAGATCCCTAGTACCACAGGAGGTGTTCAGGAAACATTTATAAGTGGTTTTTGAGGTTTGTATAGATGCCATAGCAACAGCCATAACATCAACTGCAATTTTAGACAAGAGGTGACCTTGATTCTGAACTTGAAAATACGTAAGTATTGATCAGAAATAAAAAATCAGACATTTGCAGTAGGTAGAGAGCTTGTAAAATTTAAAGAGGAATGCAAGCTAAAACTATATTTATACACACATGTATATCTGTGCTCTGTAATTTCTATGTGATAGTCTTGATTTTTACAAATAGCAACAATAAAAGAACTAAAAGGAACTAAGAAAATGCCTCATTGTCATACAACAAGAATCAGAGGAAGGATTCTAATTAACCTACCCTTAGAGGTCTCTTCCTCACAGCCACACCTTTCCTCTCTCAGAGATGATTTTGTGGCTTGTAGTCTTAGCCCTGCCACTCAACACCTACACAGTTGTTCAAGTCCCTTAGTCTCTGTAAGTGGCATTGGCAAGGGAGAGTAGGGGACCCCATCAGCCATGGCAGGTGAAAGAATTGGCCCTCACAGGACCATGAGAGCAGAAAAACTGGCTCTGTCCCTACCCTGGGGAGCACAGCAGGTATGGTCTTTGATGTGAGGGCTGCAGATGAGCCAGTCCCAAAGGGAGAGCCAGCCCTGACTCTTGATTGCTGTGTGGTGGTGTGGCCAAGGGAAGGATGCTCTCCCCCGCCTCTCTTTCCTTGCCCATCTATGGCAGGCAGGAGGGCTGGCCCTGGATCCTGAGAGTGGGAGAACTGGTCATAGCCCTAATTTGCTGCGCCTACAGGAAAGCAAGCCCTGAACCTCTCCTGAGAAACATGGAAAAGCTGGACCTAGTTAGACAAAGGATTATAAGAGTAAGAGATGGTCTATAACATCGAATAATGTTTCCATGATACCAGGGCAGTTTCACATGTGAACTCATAGTCATTGTAACAGGGTGCACAAGACTTGCGTGAGACAAAATCCTTGCATAGAGAGGGGAAGGTGGGCAAGAATCACATCAATATCAGTGCAACCCTTTGCACTTGATACGGTCTGAGATTGGGGAGTCAGTTTTCTTTAATAATACGGCCCCAGGTTAGTTAACCACAGGCCAAGAGAAACCTCTAGGAAACACAAACTAGTCTCAATGGGAAAAGAACTAAAAAGGAAGAAATCTCAAAATTAGATGGAAAGAGATGGGAGTGAGGACAGGGAGTTGTGGTAGGAGCAGGGGGAAGAGGTTACTATGTGAATTTCTTCAAAATACATTCTACAAAATACTCAAAGAATTAAAATAATGTTAAAACAGAGTAAGTTTGATGGGCACTTGGATTTTCTTTAATATAAAAATACTTTGGCTTCAAGCCAAATTATTTTTTATACAAAATCATAGAGTAATGTTAGCAGAGACAATTATTCTTCCTGGAAAAGTATCACAAACTCTAAAATAAATTATGCTTCCCAAGTTTGGGAGACAGTGAGTTTAATACAAACTTTCCAAATAGTGTATCTTGTTGAAAGTCTTTTAGTGATGACTCAAGGTGAGGCTCACCCATCAGGGCCAGGCTCTATAACAACAAGAACCAGAGCTTTCTGTAAGAGCATGAACACACTCCAACCTTCCTTTTCATCTTGAAGTCAGTGATTTGAGGGAGGATTAACCGAACTCCCTTTCTTCACACATGACCAGTCTTCCTATGTGCTTTTAACCTACAATGGAAAGCAGCCAGCAATACTATAAGCAGGCAACTGACCCTACATGAGAATCATGATGAATAGTCAGTGATTAGGTCCCGAGTCCCCAAGGCCACCTGTTCACCCCAGCCTTGACTTCTTTCTACTGCATGACCTCGGATGTGCTACATAACTGCTCTCTGCTTCAGATTTCTCCGTTATAAAAGGAGCGGTGTAACAGTTCCTTCCTTCTAGCTTTATGGTGACAGTAAATTGTTTTTATGTGTGATGTGCTGGAAAAGAAGTAAGCACTTGTTTGGACTAGCTGTTATTAGTACTATTAAAAAAATAAGGTTTTTAAGATGAACTTTTTCACAAATAAAGCTTCCTGGTAAACATCTTCCAACTACTTGTAGAAATACAGTCAGCAGTCTGATACAGCTGCTCAAGCAGAGCATAGTCTCTGTGTGATTCTTCAGTATGCTTGGGTTGCAGCATACATGGCAACACTTTATTACGAGAAACCATATAATCTGATAGCTTTATTGAGAATGTTTATTTTTATAACTACAAGGAACATCTAATGCCGCCTTAACTGAAAATATATAAAGTCGGGGCCAGTGGAGCGAGGCATAGTATAAACAGTCTCCCCACTTGACCTCTTCAGCTAAATGCAACTGTGCTTTAGATAATTTGTGAGATTTTATTTCTCTTTCTTGTTTTTTGATAGTAGCTGAAAACTAACATCAAGCAGAACTCTCTGTTAAAATTCTGCAAAGCAGGAGCAGATTACTCATAAATTTCATAAAGTCTCATTATAAAATGTCAGCAAATTAAGGATTAATAAGCAGAAGTCTCCAAGTTATGCATCCTGTTCAGTGTTGCCTGCCTGATTTCTTCAACAGGGAACCTGCTGGGGAAAGCCTCCTTTGAGGTGAAGTATTATAATACAAAGGCAGGAATGGGTTAACACTGACTTTGGAGATTATATTATTAAACTGCAATGTGAGTTTTCTGTTTATTGATGAGGACTCTGTATAGCCATTAAAGATCGACTAACACAAGCCCAGAGATGTGATTCATAGAGTGAGCCAGTTAGAAACAGAGAACATTAATGGGGAAGTTGGCAAATCTTAATTAAAGGAAATCACCTAAAAACGTATTGGAAACATGTTAAGTTGTTTACTGTCAGATAAATTAATTCAATGTTAGCAGAACTGAAAATATAATGAACATTTTACAGACACATAGATGTCCTTTATAGATATTCATTATTTTCTCTGCCCATAATAAACAACACTGTTTCTACAGTTTTATGGAAAGTGGTTATTACATATCTATAGCTATGTTGTTGATATAAAATTCAAATTGTTAAATCAATGTTCTTTTGCTTTGTGGTACAATGAGTTCATCATCACCCTTTCAGGCTGACTGATGCAATAAAAAAGAAAAAAAATAGACTAATGACAGACAATGAAGAATTTTTTAAGGATCAATAGTTGTCCCTTGTACTGCAAGTCAATTGCTATCAACAATGCAATGAGCACCTTGCTTCCAGCCCTTGTGTATTGAAACAGGTAACATGCTATTACTCAGCGCATCTGGCCATGAACTATTCCTCCGGGAGTTTGCTTTAATTGCTGTATATAGCTGAGATGATAATAGACATAGAAATTGTCTAATTCCTAATTGTACCCATGTATATACTTCAATAGTTGAATTATCAGTGACAGTATTGTCATCCATGGGTGGATTCTCCCATCACCTTCTTCATTACATGTCATAATGAAAATAATATCATTATTAATCATTATCATCATTATTGTTATTGAGATTATTCATTGTTAATGAACACCTTAATACAAGAAAACGGTACACTCTCAACGTAACATTCCAGATATATAGTCTTACTTTATTGCAGACTTAACAAGTTTCATAAATTTAGAAGTTATATAATTCACTTTTTGTTTTGAGATGATGTCAGTAATATAGAATATGAACCAAAATAGTTTTTAAAATATTACATTCCCATTGTTCCCAGATATTATTTGTAATGTTCACCTCTAAAATTATTTTCTTATTAACTATCAGCTTGCTTTATGTTTTTTGGATTTCTGCTCTTTTAAATCTATTTTTATTATAAAATAATGTGCATTTCTATAAAGGTTATAAAATTAACAAAACACAAAGACTAACAAAGTATGTATTCTACCAGAGGAAGATAGTCAAAAATTCAAATCATTGATAATATTTCATCAGCTATATAACTGTTTATTATATGCAGTTGAATTATAATTTACTTAATAGAATTTCTATTAGATATTAGGTTGCTCATAGCTTTATTATTTATAATAATATTTTCTACTTATGTTTAAATTATATGTCTATATCTTCACTGTTTAATCAGCTTCTTACTTGATTTCCTCTTAGACTTGTAAATAGTAAATACTTACAATAGTAGACTTGTATTGGTCTTTATCTTGCCTCTGCATAGTCTGCTTTTACAGTAAATGATCTATTTCAGTTTTTCTCTTGCCACAAACTCTGTGGTCAACCCCCTCTCCATTTTCCTTTCACATTCTTCACCCCATTAACCAGCAAGCTATTCAAACTTCCATGCAGTGTGCTTGCTTTTCTACAGACAGCACACTAGGTCAAAATATGACATTTATTACCTGATTATTGTAGAAGTCTCCAAATAGTTTTTCTTTCTAACTTTTTTAGTCATACCACATGATACATCAGTGCTTAAAATGATAAATCAGACAGTGTGGCTGAAACTATTGGTAAATGAGAACTAATATCAGCTTCTACACACTCTGCAAATCAGTGGTCACCTTTCCACTGGTATAGAGGAACAACCAAGATATGTATTAGGAACCTGAAATTTGAGTGCTATCTTGTGTACCTGTACAAAGGTGTCCTGTGAAAACAGGGGAATTTGTTTGTTTGGGATAAAAGCCCTGGTAAAAAGAAGAGTTCTTGGAATATATTTAAATATTATATTTTTTTTATTTGTATATTTTAAATACAATAGAATCACATAAGGGAGAGTATTAGCTTCTTTAGTGTACTGACAGATTGGCTTTTTAATTTTTTTTTGTTGTATTTATTCACCCACCTGTGTATGGGAATGATTTTCTTGATAATCTTGTCATTAAAATGAATACATTTCTTTTTAATTTCATTGACTTTATTTGTATTTTTAAAAGAATAAAGGTTCAAAACCATCCCTATCTCACACTTCCTCCTCCCTAATTCCTGACCTAGCTCCTCCCACCAATATTCTGTCCATGCTCTGTGTAGTCTTATTTATTGTTTTGACCACTGTGTCCACTGAGTGCTGCCTGTATGTCAATAGGTGTAGAGCCATCTACTGGATATGGGAGTGATAGAGATTAGGAATACTAGTAAGAAATGATCAATAAAACTGACTTCTTATGGTAGCTTACACAGAGTCCAGACTGTAAGGGAAGTTAAAAAACATTAAAGTTATACACAAAGATATGAGGAAGAGGTCCTTAAATTCATCCACTGGCACCAACACTGGTTTATGGTTTTTTTTAATTTTTTATTAGACATATTTCTTTACTTATATTTCAAATGTTATTCCCTGTCCCGGTTTCCTGTCCATAAACCCCAATTCCCTCCTCTACATATCCCCTTCCCCGATATGGGTATTCCCCCTATACATCCCCCTTTATGCCCCCCCATATTCCCCTGCACTAGGGGTCCAACCTTGGCAGAACCAAGAGCTTCCCCTTCCCCTGATGCCCCAACAAGGCTATGTATTCTCTGCTATGTACGCAGTTGGAGCCCTGGGTCAGTCCATGTATAGTCTTTCAGTAGTAGTTTAGTCCCTGCAAGCTCTGGTTGGTTGGTGTTGCTGTATTTTTATGGGGTTGCAAGCTCCTTCAACTCTTTCAATAATTCCTCTAATAACCCTCCAAGGGGTTCCTATTCTCAGTTCGGTGGTTTGCTGCTAGCATTGACCTCTTTATTGGACATGCTCTGGATGTGTCTCTCAGGAGAGATATCTATACATTTTCTGTCAAAATATTTTTTGTGAATATATATATATATATATATACCACATGTGGGGCAGACTCTGAATATCCATTCCTTCTAGTCACTGCTCTAAACTTTGCTTCCAGATCCCCTCCTATGGGTATCCCCCTCCCCCCGCTTTAAGAAGGAGTGGGAGCATCCACATTTTGGTCATCCTTCTTCTTGAGTTTCCTGTGGTCTGTGGATTACATCTTGGGTAATTTGAGTTCTTGGCTAATATCCACTTATCAATGAGTGCATACCATGTGTGTTTTTCTGTGATTGGGTTACCTCACTCAGGATGATATTTTCCAGTTCCAACCATTTGCCTACGAATTTCATAAAGTCATTGTTTTTGATACCTGAATAATACTCCATTGTGTAGATGTACCACATTTTTTTAATCCATTCCTCCGTTGAAGGGCATCTGTGTTCTTTCCAGCTTCTGACTATTATAAATAACACTGCTATGAACATAGTGGAGCATGTGTCTTTGTTGTATGTTGGAGCATCTTTTGGATATATGCCCAAGAGAGGTATAGCTGGGTCCCCAGGTAGTTCAATGTCCAATTTTCTGAGGAACCTCCAGACTGATTTCCAGAGTGGTTGTACCAGTTTGCAATCCCAACAACAATGGAGGAGTGTTTCTCTTTCTCCACATCCTCGCCAGCATCTGCTGTCACCTGCCTTTTTTATCGTAGCCATTCTGACTGGTGTGAGGTGGATTCTCAGGGTTGTTTTGATTTGCATTTCCCTGATGACTAAGGATGTTGAACATTTCTTTAGGTGCTTTTTGGCCATTTGATAATCCTCAGCTGAGAATGTTTTGTTTAGCTCTGTACCCCATTTTTAATAGGATGATTTGACTCTCTGAAGTCTAACTTCTTGAGTTCTCTGTATATTTTGGATATTAACCCTCTATCAGATGTAGGATTGGTAAAGATCTTTTCCCATTCCATTGGTTGCCTTTTTGTACTAAAGACAGTGTCTTTTGCTTTACAAAAGCTTTGCAGTTTTATAAAGTCCCACTTGTCGATTCTTGATCTTAGAGCATAAGCCACTGGTGTTTTGTTCAGGAAATTTTCCCCAGTGCCTATGTGTTTGAGACTCTTCCCCACTTTTTCTTCTATTAGTTTGAATGTATCTGGTTTGTTGTGGAGGTACTTGATCCACTTGGACTTAAGCTTTGTACATGGTAATAAGAATGGATCAATTTACATTCTTCTACATGCTGACCTCCACTTGAACCAGCACCATTTGTTGAAAATGCTATCTTTCTTCCATTGGATGGTTTTAGCTCCTTTGCCAAATATCAAGTGGCTATAGGTGTGTAGGGTCATTTCTGGGTCTTCAATTCTGTTCCAATGACCTATCTGCCTGTCTCTGTACCAATACCATACAGTTTTTATGACTATTGCTCTGTAATACTGCTTGAAGTCAGGGATGGTGATTCCCCCAGAAGTTATTTTATTGTTGAGTATAGTTTCACTGTCCTTGGTTTTTTGTTATTCCAAATGAATTTGCAAATTGCTCTTTCTATCTCTATAAAGAATTGAGTAGGAATTTTGATGGGGATTGCATTGAATCTGTAGATTGCTTTTGGAAAAATGGCCATTTTTATTATATTAATCCTGCCAATCCATGAGCATGGAAGATCTTTCCATCTTTTGAGATCTTCCTCAATTTCTTTCTTCAGAGATTTGAAGTTCTTGTTCATACAGATCTTTCACTTGCTTGGTTAAAGTCACACCAAGATATTTTATGTTATTTGAGACTATTGTAAAGTGTGTCATTTCCTTAATTTCTTTCTTTTTTCAGCCTGTTTATCCTTTGAGTAGAGGAAGGCTACTGATTTGTTTGAGTTAATTTTATACCCCAACACTTTGCCGAAGTCATTTATCAGGTTTAGTAGTTCTCTGGTGGAACTTTTGGGGTGGCTTAAGTACACTATCATATCATCTGCAAATAGTGATATTTTGATTTCTTCCCTTCCAATTTGTATCCCTTTGACCTCCTTTCACTGTCTGATTCCTCTGGCTAGGACTTTGAGTACTATATTGAATGAGTATGGAGAAAGTGGGAAGCCTTGTCTAGTCCCTGATTTTAGTGGGATTGCTTCAAGTTTCTCTCCATTTAGTTTGATTTTAGCTACTGGTTTGCTGTATATTTCTTTTACTATGTTTAGATATGGGCCTTGAATTCCTGATCTTTCCAGGACTTTTATCATGAAGGGGTGCTGAATTTTGTCAAATGCTTTCTCAGCATCTAATGAAATAACCATGTGGCTCTTAACTTTGAGTTTGTTTATTTGATGATTATATTGATGGATTTTTGTATATTAAACCATCCCTGCATCCCTGGGATGAAGCCTACTTGATCATGATGGATGATCATTTTGATGTGTTCTTGGATTCGGTTTGCAAGAATTTTATTGACTATTTTTGCGTCAATATTCATAAGGGAAATTGGTCTGAAGTTCTCTTTCTCTGTTGGGTCTTTGTGTGGTTTAGGTATAAGAGTAATTGTGGCTTCATAGAAGGAATTTGGTAGTGCTCCATCTGTTTCTATTTTGTGGAACAGTTTCTACAGTATTGGTATGAGGTCTTCTATGGAGGTCTGATAGAATTCTGCACTGAACCCATCTGGACCTGGGCTAAAAACCATATTCAGGATCAGAGCATAGCCTGTTATATGCAGACATTATTTAAATGCCTTATAGAATTTATAAGAATTTATGGTGATGTTTATATTACATGTTTTTCAGAGTTATTTTATGAGCCTGAGTACTCCATTTGCATGCATGTCTTCATGACCAAAAAGGGCATCAGACCAGAGAGGGCATCAGATCCCTTTACAGATGGTTTTGAGGAATTTGTCTAATGTGTTAGGAATTGAAATCAAGAACTCTGGAAGAGTAGCCAGTACTCTTAATTCTGAGCCATCTCTTCAGCCCTTATATAATATTTACAATGTGCTTTGAAGTACCCTGTTTAACTAGTACCATAACTCAAGAAGGCAACTGTAGTAATTATTCTTTGCACCAATACTCACTAGCCCATATGGACTCCACTGTCAGTGATGGATGGTTCAAGAGTGTATAAAATATGGCAGGTTAAATGGTTTAGACAGAACATCTGATATTATTTTCAATACTATAATTTATTAAAAATAAAATACTTTTCTGTGATTCTCTTTAGAAGGACATTATTGAATAGCTCACCAAAGTCTTACTAACTTCTTGAACTTGCAGTCTTTGGAGGAAGTAAGACAAATAGAATCAAGTAGCATAGCTTTGGGAGCCAGGCAGACATAGGGCTGAATGAGAGTATTCTGGTCAAATATTCAAGTTCATTTATGCAAGATGAATAGGTACTCTGGATCTAATGCACAGTATGGTGACTACAGAGAACAGTAGGCATCATATAGTTAAATTGTGTTTCAGTGACGATTTCCCTACTCAATGGCTGTATAACATGAAGCTATGCACCTTCTCTGCTTTCTCAACTGTACAGAAAGTCACCTTTTGTTCATGGTGGCATTGAAGAACAGATCTCAGAATTAAGATAAATTGGCAGCCATCATTTGTTAAGTATTTTTTTCCTTCTTTTTTCTTACAGAGTTAATAATCCTTACCTTTTATTACTAATAATCTAAGTAAACACTTGCAGCAAAAAATTAAAGAGGGGAGAGGTAGAAAAGGGATCATTAAGTTTTTTTATGGATTTATCACATACAATAATGCATTAAATATTAAAAAGCATATGAGAAACGAATGATTTATTAAGGCTCATTTGATGCCAGACATATTGATGTGTTAGCACATTGATCTGCCAGCCTTGCCATGCCCTGGCATGAACAGTGCTTCTCAACCATTTAAATGAAATAAAGAGGATGCTTCATCTTCTTGATAAATCAACACTAGGATGAGGTGAACAACAATAAAATATGAAAACATATCTTGAACAATTGGTAACAGCTGTTACCACATTCTGAATTGTTACTTTTTCTCAAACTCAAAATATTCTATGTAGTTTTTAAATAAAGTATTGTCATTCTCATTTTATTTAAAAAAAAAACACTGAAGCAAGAGATTTTGGTAACAATAAACCCTTGTGTAGTGTTGCTGTTGATTAATTGTTGCACACATAAAGTCAGTGACGTCTCACTCCGTTTAACAAAATTTTAACTGTTTTAGCTATTTTATCCTCCATTTTATAATGAGGGACCAAGACAGAGTGCTATTATGAAAAAGCTAGGTTTAAGCATTGGTAGCTAGGTTCCACAAGTCGCATTCTTGACCATGTTACTAAAGGTCATGCAGTTGGAATAAAACAGCATAAAGATTCAAAGCATCTCCAGCTCTCCATCTTCTTGGCATACCACATAGCTGCTTTGTTAACTTTAAGATTTCTAGAATCTTCCTTGTGCTTCAGTTCGTCTTTCGCTTTTATCTTCTTCAGAAAGGTAGAACTGGAGTCTTATATGATGTCCTCATTCTAGAAACAGTTGCAATCTGTTTTGAGGAAGCAATCAGCTTTGGTTCTGTGCCAGACTGAGAGAAATACCATCTCTATGCATGTCTTTCTGGCTATTACTCCAGACTGCATTTGCCTTAATGTACACTTTCTGAGAGAACTTAGTTTTAGCTATGATTGTAGCTCTGCATGTCAACATTTAAACATCTTCCCTGATCCTTTAATTGATTTAAATTGGGATGACCTTGGCACAGAACTGAGTCCTTTCTCTTTATCAAAATATCAACTGATCCATTGGAGCCCAATCTGTCTGCTTAATGCTTTGTTCTCCCCTAATCTTTTTGAAAGACTTGTTTGCCACCTTCAGAGAAGGATGAAGGCAAAATGAAACAGCTGAAATAAATATGATAGCAGGAAGATTTCAAAGTTAATTACTTGAGGTTCTGCTCTGAATTTGAAATGATGTTGGGAAACCTTTCGTGCTATCTGGCACTGCACGGATAGGTACTTTCCCTATTTCTCATTTTATCTCCTAGGAAAACAAGCAGAAGGCCAGAAAAATGTCCTGGCTTTTTTACAGCTGGACAATTTAATATGAAGGAGACTATATGATCTCTCTTACAACTGTTAGAAAGCAAGTGGCAAACCTAGAACCCATGATCCAGATACAGGAATCTGCCTCAGTTAAAAGCATGGATTGTGCAAGTAAACAAAGTCAGAGTACGACTCCTCCCACTGTCTGACCTTGGATGAGTGATACCACCTCTCTACCTCACTTGCCCCCTGTATCTATCTTATTCCTTATTATTAGGTTTAAGTCGACTAATTTATGTAAAAGACATAATGCAGGGCTAGCACAACCTGACCTGAAGGTTAACCATTAATGTTGAGACTATTAATCTCCACTGATGCTTCTAGCACTAGGTACTTGGTCTTAGTGGGATAAGATTCAAAAGTGAATGGAGGAAAAACTCTCTTTCACCTTTACAAAGAAAATAGAGGTTTACATAGTAGGATGATGGTATAGGTATTTAGCCAAGTGGCAAAGCACTTGCATAGAAAGCACAGCCATAGGAAGCCTCAGTTCAGTCCTTGGACCTATGAAAAAAGAGAGAAAATGACAGAAGACTAAAAGCACAAGAAGACTACACATCTACTTTCAAAGTAGAATTAAATGCATAAGATATATAATCACAGCTGAAATAATTATTTTGGTCATTCCCTTGCCTTGTCAGGTATCAATGGGAGGAGAGACCCTTGGTCCTGCGAAGGCTTAATGCCCCAGTGTTGGGGAATGCCAGGGTGGGGAGGCGGGAGGGAGTAGGTGGGTGGGTAGGGGAGCATCGTCATGGAGGCAGGGGGTGGGGGGATGGGATGGGGGATTTCTGGAGGGGGAACCAGGAAAGGGGATAGCATTTGAAATGTAAGTAAAGAAAATATCCAATAAAAACCTGGAAATTAATATTTACTAAACAAATGTTAGCATTTATCAGCTGAATATTTTGAAGTTAGAAAATGAGTGCAATAATTAATATTCTATAATGTGGAAAGAATTGACGGGATTCAAATTTAAGACTAGTCCATAGGTTTCTCAGAAAGAACACAATCTGCTATGTAAAGAAATAGATTAATTGTTATACCAAACAGAAGCTGAATGTAAGCAGGGCTCCTCTTTTATTAAATCAAACAAACAGAACTAAAAGCTCTGCTGATTTTGATGCCCCAACCTGTTTGTGAGCTAATGGCTTAAATTCTTCACTTCTTTGATGTCAAAGTATTAAATTACCAAAGATAAAGAAGAAAACATATATATTCCACGGGACTATGAGGAAAACAATGAATACGGAAAGGACATGCTTAGTGGTAATGTCCAAGGAAAGGTATTCATTCCTCCTGAACAAGAGATAACAAACACAGAATCTGACCTTAAATATTTTAAAATACCAAACATCATACAAAGCAGCAGTACAACATTTACCATGCTAAAATACATTTTTTCTTAAAGGCATTACTTAATCTCCTCTAAATGAAATTACACCTCACAATAAGCTTTCTCTTGTCTATCTTTTCTCTCCAATCTCACTGAGCAGCAATCCCTTAGTAACTCAGATATTTGAGAATCAAAAGGCAAAACCTAAACTGTTTTGGGTACAGGTCCACTTTCTCTCCTACATCTCAAATTTCCAGTGTTACAAGAGAGTATTAACATCTCCATATTCTCGATGTACTGGGAAGAGTACTAAGGGTTCAGTAAATGATCATGTATCCCTATTTTTTTACTTATGCTTCTTAAGAAAAGGCGGCTCCTTTTAGTGCAAATACTTCATAGACATGCACACACACACACGCACACGCACACACACACACACATACACAGAGTCTCACCTATTTCCCACTGAAGCTTCTCTTTGTTAATACCCAGGGATCCTGGGCATGTCAGTTCCTCAAGCACACCTGAAAGCAGAATTGACAGTGAGGTCATGGAGAAGCATGTAAGGGAGTCTAGAAAGGCTGCTAATCAGTTCATATCAAAGGCAGCAGAAAATGCCTAGGGAGAGATGGATGTATTCATATTCCCATCCTATAGTTGGCTATTACCTACCTGCCTTGTATCTGCTGTGCTTAAAAGATGATCTCTCTGAGAGCCCTGTAGTCTGGGTATCTTGCAAACATACATATTCAACAATGCACACACCTCACCACACATCCTTATTGTGATTTGCATTTCTTCATTTAATTTGCATCATTAAAGGATCACATGGTGGATAACAAATCCAAAAAGATGTACATTCAAGTCATAGTCTGGTCATTTTTTCCCTTTTGAACCTTGACTTCTCTGAGCTTTAGTTTCAGTATATAAAAGTGTGTGTATGTGTGAGTGTGTGTATATGTATGTGTGTGCATGTGTATGTATATATGTATACATATGGGTGTGTGCTTATGTGCATGAGTATCTGTGTACTCATAGATATATTTCCATTGTTAAAAATCTGTTGTGAAAACTGAGGATTATGATACATACAAAATAAGATGACTTGGAAATTAGAGCTTCTTGTCCTTGAATCAATCTTATATTCAACAATTCGCCTCACATACTTTATCTGCCAACTTCAACTTCCAAAATGTATCTGTCTTGAAATTCTATAGGATTTTCATGAAGAGATTTTTAAAAAAAAAAGAAGAAGGGTTGCTATGACTTTCAACTCTGTATTCTACATGTTAAACTTCTGCGCTGCTCTAACCCCAGCAGCCCTTAAAACTCATGACACAAACTAAGGGAAGCCACTGGAGTCTGTTGTTTTGACCATTATTTTTCAATGTTTGTTTCTATTATGACCTTCATGTGGTTTCTCTTCCCTGATTCTACCTTGACTGTGACTAGAATACATAATTCTAGAATGTCTCCCACCCGTGGGATGTATTCTGAATTGAATATATACAGTAGACACAAGTTTGGGTTATTGTGTTAACATTGAAAGAACAGCCAGTCTCCCTAGATTTATCACCAGAATGCTGTCATTCTAGTTGTCTGGCCACTAGACCCTCTGACATCCATTAGTTAGATCCAAGATCAGCAATAAACCACCATTTTCAAAATCTTTAAAAGAAACTGTCTTCTTGCAAATGAACTTTACTGCCATTTTCAATACAACCTTATAGAATCTTCTTGAAATTCTTAGACCAACTGTACCAGGAGATATTTCTTATTTAAATGAGCATTGGTAACAGAATCATAGATACAGTTGTCTCCAAACTGGCAGGAGGGGGTAGGCAGGTGATTTCCTTGGTAGGTGATTTGTGAGGCTTGGCATATTTCACATCATTTTATATGGCAACCTTCCTATAAAGTAGACGTTAAAAACTATTTTCCAGACAAGGCACCTGAGATTTAGACAATAGGAATAACTTCCCCAATCAGACAAACACTGATAAAACTCATAGAAAAGCATTGCGTCCCAGTTCTTACAGCCCCAAACAGCAAGCTCTTGGCATCCATAGCTTCTCTGTGTGATTTCTAAATGCACTAAAGAAATGCTAGCTGAACGAATAGATACACTAGTAAAAAAGATTACAGTTGCTGTAAATTTGTTTGAATGGTGCCATCATTTCTATTAAAGGACTTTGGTAGAGCATCATTTCTCTGAAGCTAACTAAACCTTAGCTGAAATTGTTTAGGCACCGAATACATCTTCATAACTGAAGACATTTGAGACTCTAACAAATTTAAGTACTAATGTGGTGAAAGAAGTTAAACTGTTCCACTATTCATAAGCAATTACTCACAAGGCCGTTTATAACACTTTAATAATGCCTTTTTAGCACCTATGTATCTCACAGAAATACACTGTTCATCACTGAGAGAAAAGACTCACAAGTAATTGTTTTATTTCCTTTTTCTGGGTTGTTTGAAGATGGGTTGCTGTTTGCATCCAAAACAAATCCCTCAATTCAATCCATCTTAAGTATAAAAAATACATAGAACTCCTTTTTTTTTAGTTTACTGAAGTATGGTAAACAAAAATTATATGTATAAAAGGAATGCAACATGATAGTTTAAATATGCATTGTGATTCCCACTAGCAGACAAGTTAACATAGCATTTGTGCCTCATAGTTACTGTTTGTAGTAGGACAGGAGGGTGAGAATGAGGTATTTTAAGATCTATTATTTCACAAAGTAAAACTACTTTTAAAATTACAACAGAAAAAAGTGATCAAAATTAAAGTTTTCCTTTTTCCTCACTGCAATGAAAATAGCATCCATATGTTGGTGGCTTTTGTATTCTTACATGCAGAGGCACAAATATTTCTCTCCAAATTGGTATACACTGCAAATGTAGACTTAAGGTGTTAGACATCAGTTTATACACTGAACAATTTTGATAGCCTTGAAAAGTCATTTAGAAAATATAAAAGAGTGATTGAAAAGAAGTTTTTATAGAGCTATTATCCAAAAGTAAAATGATGTTGAGGGAACTACTTGGCATATGCTGCTGCTGCTTCTTCTTTCTCTCCTCTCTCTCTCTCTCTCTCTCTCTCTCTCTCTCTCTCTCTCTCTCTCTCTCTCATCTCTCGTCTCTCTTCCTCTCTCTCATTTTTTCATTCTCTCTTGCTCTCTGAATACTAAGTAGGAGAATAAAGTTAGTGCCATTCTCCACATCCTTCTTAGTCACAAAAATTTAATTCAACCATATATGCACTATTTTAGTTCTATTTCACTGAAAGATTGTGACTTGCAGGTCATCAAATCTACTCAAATAACAAATGATGCTGTTTCAACTAGCAGTCAGCATGTAAAAGAATACAAATTGATCCGTTCTTATCACCTTATACAAAGCTCATGTCCAAGTGGATCAAGGACCTCCACATAAAACCAGACATACTGAAACTAATACAAGAGAAAGTGGGGAAGACCCTCAAACACATGGGCACAGGGAAAATTTTCCTGAACAGAACACCAATGGCTTATGCTCTAAGATCAAAAATAGACAAATGGGACCTCATAAAACTGCAAAGATTCTGTACGGCAAAGGACACTGTCAATAGGACAAAATGGCAACAGACAGATTAGGAAAAGATCTTTACCAATCCTACATCCAATAGATGGCTAATATCATATCATGTGTGTGTGTGTGTGTGTGTGTGTGTGTGTGTGCGTGCGTGTGCGTGTGCGTGTGCGTGTGTGTGTGTGTGTGTATGTTTAAAGAACTCAAGAAGTTAGACTTCAGAGAATCAAATAAACCTATTTAAAAAATGGAGTTCAGAGCTAAAGATAGAATTCTCAACTGAGGAATAGCAAATGACTGAGAAGCACCTAAAGAAATATTCAATATCCTTAGTCATCAGGGAAATGGATTCCACCGCATACCAGTCAGAATGGCTAAGATTTAAACTCAGGTGACAGTAGATGCTGGCAAGGATGTGGAGAAAGAGAAACAATCCTCCATTGCTGGTGGGATTACAAACTGGTACAAGCACTCTGGAAATCAGTCTGGTGGTTCCTCAGAAAATTGGATATAGTACTACCTGAGGACCCAACTATACCCCTCCTGGGCATATACCTAAATGATGCCCCAACATATAACAAGGACACATGCTCCACTATGTTCATAGCAGCCTTATTTATAATAGCCAGAATCTGGAAAGAACCCAGATGCCCTTCAACAGAGGAATGGATACAGAAATGTGGTACATTTACACAGTGGAGTGCTACTCGGCTATTAAAAACAATGACTTTATTAAATTCTTCGGCAAATGGATGGAACTAGAAAATATAATCCTGAGTGAGGTAACCCAATCACAAAAGAACACACATGATATGCACTCAATGATAAGTAGATATTAGCCCAAAAGCTTGGAATCCCCATGATATAATTTTCAGACCACATGAAGCTCAAGAAGAAGGAAAACTAAAGTGTAGACACTTCAGTCCTTCTTAGAAGCAGGAAAAAATGACTCACAGGAGGAAATACATTAACTCAAATGAATCAGTAGCCTTCCTCTACACAAAAGAGAAACAAGCCAAGAAAGAAATTAGGGAAATGACACCCTTCATAATAGTTCCAAAAAATATAAAATAACTCTATTTCACTGAAAGATTGTGACTTGCAGGTCATCAAATCTACTCAAATAACGAATGATGTTGTTTCAGTGAAATAGTGACTTTAACCAAGCAAGTGAAAGATCTGTATGATAAGAACTTCAAGCCTCTGAAGAAAGAAATTAAAGATCTCAGAAGATGGAAAGATCTCCCATGCTCATGGATTGGCAGGATTAATATAGTAAAAATGGCCATTTTTACCAAAAGCGATCTACAGATTCAATGCAATCCCCATCAAAATTCCAACCCAATTCTTCATAGAGTTAGACAGAATAATTTGCAAATTCATCTGCAATAACAAAAAACCCAGGATAGCTAAAACTGTCCTCCACAATACAAGGACTTCCGGGGGAATCACTATCCCTGAACTCAAGCGATATTACAGAGATTACAGAGCAATAGTGATTAAAAAAAAAAACTGCATGGTATTGGTACAGAGACAGACAGATAGACCAATGGAATAGAATTGAAGACCCAGAAATGAAACCACACACCTATGGTCACTTGATTTTTGACAAAGGAACCAAAACCATCCAATGGAAAAAAGATAGCATTTTCAACAAATGGTGCTGGTTCAATTGGAGGTCAGCATGTAGAAGAATGCAGATCTATCCATGCTTATCACCCTGTACAAAGCTTAAGTCCAAGTGGATCAAGAACCTCCACATCAAACCAGATACACTCAAACTAATAAAAGAAAAAGTGGGGAAGAATCTCGAACACATGGGCACTGGGGAAAATTTCCTGAACAAAACACCAATGGCTTATGTTCTAAGATCAAGAATTGACAAATGGGATCTCATAAAACTGCAAAGCTTCTGTAAGGCAAAGGACACTGTTGTTAGGACAAAACGGCAACCAACAGAATGGGAAAAGATCTTTACCAATCCTACAACTGATAGAGGCCTTATATCCAAATATACAAAGAACTCAAGAAGTTAGACTGCAGGGAGACAAATAACCCTATTAAAAAATGGGGTTCCAAGCTAAACAAAGAATTCACAGCTGAGGAATGCTGAATGGCTAAGAAACACCTTAAGAAATGTTCAACATATTTAGTCATAAGGGAAATGAAAATCAAAACAACCCTGAGATTTCACCTCACACCAGTGAGAATGGCTAAGATCAAAAACTCAGGTGACAGCAGATGCTGGCGAGGATGTGGAGAAGGAGGAACACTCCTCCATTGTTGGTGGGATTGCATACTGATACAACCACTCTGGAAATCAGTCTGAAGGTTCCTCAGAAAATTGGACATTGAACTACCTGAGGACCCAGCTATACCTCTCTTGAGCATATATCCAAAAGGTGCCCCAACATACAACAAAGAGACATGTTCCACTATGTTCATAGCAGCCTTATTTATAGTAGCCAAAAGCTGGAAAGAACCCAGATGCCCTTCAACAGAGGAATGGATACAGAAAATGTGGTACATCTACACAATGGAATACTACTCAGCTATCAAAAACAATGACTTTATGAAATTCATAGGCAAATGGATGGAACTGGAAAATATCACCCTGAGTGAGGTAACCCAATCACAGAGAAAAACACAAGGTATGCCCAAATGCTCGAATTACCATAAATTCAGAGAACACATGAAACTCAAGAAGGATGACCAAAATGCGAATGCTTCACTCCTTCTTTAAAAGGGGAACAAGAATACCCTTGGCAGGGAATAGGGAGGCAAAGTTTAGAACAGAGGCAGAAGGAACACCCATTCAGAGCCTGCCCCACATGTGGACCATACAAATACAGCCACCAAATTAGATAAGATGGATGAAGCAAAGAAGTGCAGAAGTGTAGATCGCTCCTGAGAGACACAGCCAGAATACAGCAAATACAGAGGCGAATGTCAGCAGCAAACCACTGAACTGAGAACAGGACCCCCGTTGAAGGATTCAGAGAAAGAACTGGAAGAACTTGAAGGGGCTCGAGACCCCACATGTACAACAATGCCAAGCAACCAGAGCTTCCAGGGACTAAGCCACTACCCAAAGACTATACATGTACTGACCCAGGGCTCCAACCTCGTAGGTAGCAATGAGTAGCCTAGTAAGAGCACCAGTGGAAGGGGAAGCCCTTGGTCCTGCCAAGACTTAACCCCCAGGGAACGTGATTGTTGGGGGGAGGGCGGTAATAGGGAGAGGATGGGCAGGGCACATTCTTAGAAATGGAATTTTTAAGTTGTAGACGTTGTAGCTTTTAGCATGAGCACCTGTGTGCAGGCAGGAGCTCCACAATTGTTAGATGACATAATAATGGTGCTGAGAGTGGGAGGGACACTGGAGGGTTTGTGCGAGGATTGCTGGGATAGGGCTAGAAGGAGAAAAGGAAGGGGGAGTAATGTAGTGCTATTTCAATTTCAATTAAAAATTTTTAAAGTGATAACATTGCATTCTGATTTGGATCGATATATAATATACATTGTATAATTTGAAAGTAAAATATGTATATAATTTTATTTATAAATAATATAAGAATTTTCTATATAAATATGTTATATTTCTATACAATATATATTTATATATTTTATAAATAACTATATTATATATAAATTAATTTGTATTTATATATAATATATATAAACTTTTATTTAAAACTATATGCCTTCATACATACAGAAATGTACATGGCCACTGTATGAGGCAGTTGGCAGAATAAATTAAGCACATTTGCTAATTTGAATAACACAGCAAGTCAAAAAATAAATGCCAGAGTCAACAGCAAATCATTTCTCAGAGTAAATAGGTATCTCTCTTTCCAGTGCTGGAGGCAGGGTACTGGCAAGGGAGTGGGGCCTGAAGGCAAAGGAATGATAGTTCACAGTAAAATAAAGTTCACAGTAAAATAAAAATGTCCAGTTAAATTTTAATTTAAGCAATGATAAATAATAAACCCATTTTAAATGTGCCCCGTGTAGTTTAACTGAACAGTTCTTGATTGTTTATCTGAAATTGAAATGTAACTGAGCACCATATTTTTATTAGCTAAATTCAGCAGCCTGGAAATAATTAGAAGTATGGTTAGATAATCAGAAGAGGAGCTTATCACTAAAGAACTTGTTCCCATCCTCAAAAGTGACAAGAGATGGACTCATAAACCTGGTGGCCTACTGCCCAATTACATATTAACAGAGGTGATGGTCATTTTCACTGTGATAAGTGCTGTTCATACATCAGTCTATTAGAGGAGGGCACTGTGCAGGTTCATGGGCAAGGAAACTGAGACATAGGGGTGAACAGTTTGTCCCGCTTAGGACCCCAACTCTTATAAGTGATGAGTCTTATATCTAGATAATTATACTTTGGGTCCATTTTCTTTGTTGTTATTGTGTTTGTTTGTTTGTTTGATTGATTGATTGATTGATTGATTGATTGATTGATTGATTTATATGAAAGGTAATTGTCATGAGGCTGTGAGCAGTAATGGAAAGCCAATGAAGACGCATAAAGAGAAAGGTGTTATCTTATATAAGATGGTTGGTTCTTGCTGTAATCCCAGTATTTGGGACTAGGGCAGGAGGACTGTGTGTCAGAAACAAGCCTACTTAGTGAGTTCAAAGCCAGCCTAAGCTATATGAGTTCAAAGCCCACTTGGACTACATAGTGAGTTCAAAGTCAGCCTGAACTATATAGCAAGAACCAAACAAAACAACAAAGATGGGATCCCTACAGGAAAGCCCAAGAATACTGATCCAGCTCCTTGGGTCTAAGCCTCCTGGCTCTGACTCCAGCTCTTTGTAGGTCACCAGGTGTGTATTCTCTCATCTGAAGTGACATGAAGTTTCCTTTTAAATGTTTCTATGTGAGAAGAAGTAGAACCTGGCCTTATTTGCTACTCTAAAACCAATGGTTATCATTCTCTGCTGCCCTGCTCAGAGTAAGTCTCTGATAAATACAAGGAACAGAGGAATAAATATTTAAGTAAACGGTCAAGTGACTACACTATTTAAATTAAATTCATTTGAAAGAATCCTAACCTCCATGGCTTCCTGTCAACATGGCTGCTAGAATTGTAAGCAGGACAGGCAATACCTTGTAACTTCACCTTCTATGCAAACTTTTAGTAAACTTCTAAATGAGATTGTTTTTCAGATTTGTCTTCCAGATTTTCTTGCTGTTATTGCTTAATGAAGGCCCTCCCACCTCACCTCTATCCAAACCAGATTCTCTGCCTTGATTACCTTCACGTCCTTGCTTCAGACTTCCCAAACATGGGGAGGAAATAGATACAACACCCACTGCCCCCAGTCCATGTACAACTTTGTGCCGTGTTTGATATAATGCAATAGATTTTCTAAATCATTAAACCTTGCATGAACATCAACTTCAATGACTATTATAACCCACCTTGTAGGTATATCTAATGCCTCATACCTTTATGCCCTGGTCAATATTATATTTTCTTATTCTGTTTTGCTCTGATAGCAAAATGCCCAGATGGTTTTCTCTCTATAAAAACCTTTGTGCACATTTTTAGATTTTTCTCTTTAAGACAGCCGACTATAGGTAGCATGTCTGAAACGAAAGACAGGATTACAGCTAAAGCTTCTGAAATATACTACTAAATTGCTTTCTGAAAAACTTATAAGAGGTTTCACACCCCATAGCACCAACAGTATGAGTCTGTCTCACCATACCACAACTAAAGGATGATTTGTGAGCTCAGAGACCCTTTGTTTCTAAGGCACAAAAGAGACTCAATATAATTTACATTAACTTCATACCCACTGGGGTCAAGCATTTATATATGCATACCTATTTCCTATTTCTACCTTTTCTTTTGTAATTAGATTCTAGTAAGCTTTATGTGGTTTTTATTGGGTGCTATTTTTTTTCTTGTTAGTAGTAGGAACATCTTTAAAATGCTGATGATTTTATCTGAGCAGATGTCTTTCCCAACTTAGCACTTAATTACATGAGGTGTTTTTTAAATATTAACTCTGTGGCTCTGAGTTTCTATACAGTTAAATATCTCGTGTTTTATTGCACTTCTTTACGCAAGATTCTAGGTAGTTATTAAATTATTATCTTGTAGATTTATAAATTACCTTTAAAACTCAATTAAAAGGAAAAACATAGAATGATTTTGTGAGTCTAAAAGTTGAAGCACTAATATAGGACATAATGGCCTGTCCTCCAAGAACCCAAATCTGAGTCTCAGAGGCCTTGGCCATAATTCTGCCTCTGTGTGTTTCAGGTAATACTTTCATAGCTTTCAAATACTCCCTGTATTTCAATGTGCTCATCTGGTATCAAAGTTCAGTGACCCTTTCTCCTCCTTTGTCAGGATCACTGATCATCAACTCATTCAGTTAAACACTCATGACCCATGTTGATCCCAACTGCCTTAAAAGACCTATTTTACTGAAACCTAAACACCCTTGTGGAATAAATAAACTATCTCAATCATTCAAAACTGTGAAAATGATCTTTGAATAATATACTGCTAACTCTACCCTTTCTCCCTTCAAATGAGTAAACATATTAAAATATAGCTGAAACTGTTGTTGACAAAAGGAAAATGCTAAACCAATCCCATTTTCTATTTTAAAAAATATTTGCAGATCATGCTACAAAGACTGTTATTAGTTACAAATTAGTTATGGCCCAATAGTCTGAAATGACACCACAGCTGTGAACCCTACCATAAAAAAAATATTATAAGATGCAGGCACACATGATGAAGTAGAGTTGGCCCGCATCTCTTGGTAGAGGCAAAGAGAATATGAAGTTTAGAGAAAATGATCAGAAGGCTGAGACAGACTCCTTTCCAATGCAAGGAGTGGAGGGGAGCCTTCAGACGGCGCTATTATAAAGAAACTTTGGTAATAAGAGCTATCACAGCCACTGCTTTGTTTTATCCTTGGGTAGAGAACTCAAAGTTCATAAAGTACAATTGTGTAAAATGCCTGGTTTAGGTTAAGTGGATGAAGACTTTCTTCCAATGTATTTAGAGGGCAATGCTCTGAAAAGCTGTGCATTCCTGGGGGATTGAAGTTTGGTAGAGAAACAAGATAATAGCGGTGGCCATTTGGGGATTCCACAGTTAGCACCCTGGGCTGAGCTAAGTGCTTCATGGACACATTCCCTATTTTTCTCAGCCATGCTCTGTTTTTGCAACTGTCCTGTTTTCTAGAATAAAGTGCTGAAGCTCCAAGGAGACCTCTGAAATCAACAGGATAGAAGTTAAAAGAACCCAAATCCTATGGGGTGTGTTCGTTTTCTTCACCTTTCTGCCACTTAGCAATTTACCCTCTGAGAAGTTCGGTTCATATCCTTGCCAGCTGGAACCAGCATAACTCTCTATGTGGAGAGGACAAAATAATAGAAATAATTTAGCAGGACAAAAATAATAGAAAGAGTCATCGATGCCACAGGCCTTATGAGGAGTTTCGGGACCTGAACTTAAGGTGCTTAGAATGGAGGTTGAATCAGTTCCTCCATGTCGTCTAGGCCAGTCTCCACTAGAGCTCACCTATCATGCCTTAGATAGGGCCTTATGAAATGTTCCTTAAATGCTAAACATTCAGAATAAGAGAAAGCAGTCTCATTATTATTCATGGTCATGAAAGGTCATTGTATCTATAGATGAACAAATCCAACATTCTCTTTACCCCCTAACTACTTTCAGAGGTTTTAAGCTGTACATACTCTTATGAATACTTGACTACCAAATGGTGCATTATTTGTGACCAGAATTATACACCATCCTTTTGAGCTTAAAAAACATATTCATCATGTTCTGTCAAACATGATGTGCCAGATGCTTAGTCACGGGAGTCCTCAGTGCCCCAGATATCATCACTGATGTAGATGGTTTTATATCTTTTTAATACAGGTAATATGGTGAAAGTTCCACCTGGGCAGTCATTGATGGCCACGACAGGATTACAGAGAACATGATGCTTTGCCATTTTAACCATTCAGGTGTATTAAATAGGCATCCATAAGTAGACGCCCACGCTGAAAGGCAAAGTAACCCAGACCCCTATTGATCCCACTATACTACTGTACTCTTCTTTCGAAGTTTGGGCTTAAGAAGAAAGTACAGATTGCTGTGATGTCATTTTCTGGAATAGGACTATCTCCATACATCACTACATCTAGTGAAACAAGGGGGCCGGCAAAGATAAATGAGATTTGACCCTCAGCTTCTAGGGGTTAATCGCTAGAGAAAAAAGCAGTCATGTAAACCAAATTATGACAGTAGAATTATCCAAATCCCTGCCTGAGACAACATGAGGGCCTAGATGGGAAGTTGGAAAAGTCAATAAACTGTGAGGCAATCTTATTGCTTTTGCAAAAAAAAAAATTAGTTTTAGCTCTTGGATTTGAAATTTCCGAGTATTATGTACATCAGGAGTATTTACAGGTTCATCGTTCTTTTCTCTTTTGTTCATTTACTTTATTTAATTTATTCATTCATCCACTTTACATACTAATCAAAGTCCTCTCCTAGTACTCCCTCACACAGCTCCATCTCCCATTCTCCCTTCCTCCTCTCCTCCTAGAAGGGGAGGGGCTGCCCCTGGGTATCACCCCATTCTGGCACATCAACCTCAGAACTAGTCAGTGAAGAACTAGGCGCACCCTCTCCCACTGAAACCAGACAAGTCCACTCAGTTAGGGGAACAGGATCCACAGATGGGCAACAGAGTCAGGGACAACCCCTGTTCCAGTTGTTGGGGAACCCACATGAAGACCAAACTGCACATCTGCTATTTATGAGCAGGGAGCCTAGGTCCAGCCCATACTTCCCGGTTGATGATTCAGCACCTAGGAGCCCCCCATGGGTCCAGTTGACTCTGTTGGTCTACCTGTAGAGTACCTAAATTCCTCTGCTCCCTCAATCCTTCCCCCAAGTCATTCATAAGACTCCCTGAGCTCCATCCAAAGTTCGGCAGTGGGTCTTTGCTTCTGTTTACATTGTTTGCTGGATGGAGCATCTCTGAGGACAGTCATGCCAAGATCCTATCTGCAGGTATAACAGAGTATCATCAATACAGTCAGGAATTGGTTCTTGCCTTTGGATGGGTCTCAGATTGCACCAGCCATTGGTTGGCTATTCCCTCAGTCTCTGCTCCATCTTGGTCACTGCACATCTTATAGCTGGGACACTTTGAATCAACGGTTTTGTGGGTGGGTTGCTATCCTTATCATTCCACTGACTAAAGGAGGAAGCCAATTTAGTCTCCATATTCCCTACTGTTGGGAGTCTCAGGTAGACTTAATCCCATAGACTGCTGGGAGTAAGACCAGTCATAGGTCGCTTGGGTGTTCTAGAGCTGTCCCACTCTGCTCATCAGATTTCTCTATCCCCTGATCTTCCTACAATTCCTACCACCACCACCACAATTGTCCTCCCTATCCCATCTTTCACACAGTTCCCTTCCTCCATCCACCTCCAATGTCTATTTTATCTCCCTTCTGAGAAAGATTCAAGCATCTTCCCTTGGGTCCCCCTCGCTATCTGGTTTTCTGAGTCTGCAGGTTGTAGTCTGTAGATTTGAGTCTGTAGATTGTAGATGGTTATCCTACACTATATGGCTAATATCCACTTATAAGTTAGTGCATACCGTGTAAGTTATAGCCCTTTGGGTCTAGGTTACCTGACGTGTGATATTTTTTAGTTGTATCAATTTGCATGCAAGATTCATGATGTCCTTGTTTTTAATAGCTAAGCAGTATTCCATTGTGTAAATGCCCATCATTTTTATCGTTTACTGTGGGAGACTGAGACTAGGCACCAGATATTCACAGCAAGAGCAAAATTTAAAGGAGCACCAACAATAAACACCACTAATAACACTTTCATACAATATTTAAAAAGTAAAACTAATGCAAAAAAACAATTATCAACCAAATATCAGAATTTGAAGGACAGAATTAATTTGCTCCTGGCCTAAGATGCTGTGAGATTTTGTGGAGTCAGGTTTTGGCAATTTTCCTGAGCAGCATAATCCACTTGCAGTAACGGGAAGTGTCTGTTTTATTTTTCTCTTAATTGCAAGCAAGAGATCTGACCTAAGCTCTGTCAAGGGGATGGGGTGGGAAGTTTGTAGTTGATTTTCATTATACAACAAATGTCATAAGGGAACCATCAGGGAAGTTCGGTAACCTACATCTTCCTCCTAAGCTGTCTTGTGGGATGAGCCTACATTGTTATTCAAGAATGATCCTAGATTGTGAACCTGTAGACATTGGATTGCAACGTTTAGGTTCTCTATCATCAGAAGACACCTCTACAGTAAATAGTATTTCTGCATCTTTTCCTTATATTGCAAGCTAGTTTCTTTTTCTTTACTATTATTCATAACTATCCTGTTCTCAGAGAAAAAAATCCAATTAAATAGTCCTGGGTTTTGTGTTTGTTTTTGTCTCTTTCCCACCACACATATCATGAACCTACCAAGAAGGAAGTGCCCAGTTCTTATCAAATGGTCTAAGTCACACTGGCTATGCAGGGACTGAGTTGAGTTTTTGTCAAGTGGAGAAAGGGGCCATTGCAGACAGGGTAGCTTTTCTAAATAGGGTATAGAGGCTGCATTCCTCTCCATTGTGCCCTAATTGTACATGTATTTGTGATTAAAAACGTGAAGGAGGCAAAGCAAACAGCAAGTGCTAATGGAGTTCAGAGAAGACAAAGATCACCAAGGGCCAGGATTGTGTTAATTATATGCTATAAGAGCCTGCAATTATAAACCCATAGATGAGCAAATAAATGCTGATGGCTCAGAAGATGAGACCAAGGAGTCATTTTTCTATGGCCTTGGGTACATACATGGCAGGATAAATGATTTATGTATAATTCACTTAGCAATTTCACTAATATCATCAACAGTCTCTTCCACTAGTCCAGAGGATGACCACAGAATAAAGAGAGCAAGTAAACACCCTGGTTGGATTTCTATATTCATTATGTTCTCATTCTGGGTGCTTATAACAAGATAAACAGGACCTTCCTTTGTGACTGGCTAACTCAGACTGCAGAAAATTCTATTTCCACTGAATTTCTTTACTGGAGTGATGGTGACATGTATTCCAGCCACCAAGGGACAGTATTGACATTTCTTTTCTGTCTGCAGAGATGTCTCAGGGGACATAGCTACAAAGGACTAATGTGCTAGCTGCTAGCATTAGATAGACCATCTGGAACTCAGGAATGGTAGCCTTCAAGGAGCATTATGTAAATGGGGAGGGACTCTGTGCCCAGAGACTAATATGAGGGACTCATTCTTCAGAGGCTACATAAACTCTGCCTGCTGAGTGCTTAAAGCTTTGCTTCCATTCCTTCAGTGACAACACTTTATAAACTAAGAATTAATGATGATATAAAAACTTTTAGTCTTAATGATGATCTAAAAATACTCAGAACATCTTAGGGCTTCTTTGAAAGAGCCAGGAAAATATATTTTTCTCAGTAAAAAAGAACAAATAGCATGTATTGATTCAGTGAAGATTTACCCAGTTCCTAGCATCAGCTTTCAGAATGTAGCTTGGGTAGCACTGATGAGTATTTTACTGACACACATTTTACACACTAGATGGCTGAATTCAAGGACTACAATGAAGCTATTGGCTCAAAAGCTTCAAAGCTGGACCTCCTTTTCACCATGACTTTGACTTTACTGTTTGCTTGTAAGAGGACTTAGTGAAGCATGATGTCTTAGTCTTTGTTTCTTCTCATTGGTTCATGTCCACAGGTATCAAGAGCAGTAACTTCTCTCTGGATTCACAAGGGGTCGGGTAATAAATGATTAAGCATAGAGAAGTAATCAATTCATGATGAAAGAGCATTAGAGGTGACTATAAGCAAGAGAAAATATTGACACCTTTTTCTAAAACCAATAGTATTGCAGCTTTTCCCAAACCCTGAATTATTTCATTGTGAATAATATAATCATATTGCAAAGATATGAAATTATTACAAAAAATACATGAAAGATCACAGAGTTCAGAACAAGGTCAGTTTTCATTACCTTGAATGTATTATGGTAGCCCAAAAATGAAGCATTTAACTTTAATTTGGCTGAATACAATATAGCTAGGCTGTTTTTAGGGCACATATTGGTCATCTTTGGTTCTGTTTTTCTCTAAATATGGCCCAACTGAACTAGAAAAACTAGTAACATCATTTTCTTGGTCTGTAGAGTCAACATCAGGCTGCAAATTGAATCATCTCTCTTGAATAAATAGTATATGGAGTTTACGTCATCGTGGAAATGTTTATATTCACTAACTCCTTTTCCCAAGATCCTGTGCAGGCAGTTTAGATCAGACACCAGCAATGATTAACAAAGAGAATCAATGATTTCTCTGAATAGTTAACAAACTCCAGGTTACACAGTAAGAAAATAGAGTTCCTTATATTTTTTTTCTGTGTAGGGATAGTGTTCGGTTGACTACAAACATAACAAAATGTTATTAGTCCTTATGATAGGTTAAGATAATTATTCTTTGCATTAAAACAGCAGTCTTGGGGTTGGGGATTTAGCTCAGTGGTAGAGCGCTTGCCTAGGAAGCGCGAGGCCCTGGGTTCGGTCCCCAGCTCCGAAAAAAAGAACCAAAAAAAAAAAAAACAGCAGTCTTAAATCTTATAAAATACATGCTAATTTTATATCTTATTTATATAATGAGAGGTGACACTACCTTAAACAAGATAATGGGTTTTTATCCCCCACGAAAGGAAGCCAGAGTCACTGCAATATCATCAGTTTTACCAGCTCGATGGCCTCATCCTATATGCTCAACTCCCTGTATAATTTACTTTTATCCTCTAGGTCACTTCATGATAGTGATTGACGTAGCAGTCAGCATGTTGCTTTAAGTCTCTCGCTAGCAGATGGAAGCATTCAGTAGGAGATAATGACAAAAATCCTAGCTAAAACAACTTCCCTATCAGAAGCTCTTCCAGAAACCCTCTACGCAGGCCACATTGCACTAAACACTTTTATGGTGCCATATCTACTCTCAACTGAGGCTAGGAATAAAGTCAACTCGTGCATAAAGAAATCTATAAATAATGTCTGATGTAGTAAGTATAAGCAGTGGAGAATTTGATTTTTACTGGGCCACAATGATAAAATGCCATTAAGTTGGGTTCTTAAAGTACAGTGAAATGCTACTAGCTGCATGACTGACGCTCAGGTGTGCTAACCATGCATCTTTCTCTTCCTCTTGTGTTACCAGGCCTCCGGAACCTGTTTACAGCACTGTGAATAAACTGTGTGATAAACCTGCTTCTCCCAGGCACTATTCCCCTGTTGAGTGTGACAAAAGCTTCCTTCTCTCAACTCCCTACCCCCACTACCACCTAGGCCTGCTCCCTGACTCTGACATGACCAGGTACTGCATGCGCTTCCTCACTTCATCTTCTCCAGTTGCATGTGCTTCCACAAGGATGGGTGGGTGGAACTCGGCTCCGCCCACTTTTCCTGCACTCAGCACCTTCCTTGTGGAGAGATGTTCTGCTCCCATGGTATGATGGGAGAAATTAAGAACATGGCTTCTTTTGTTCTTTCTGCTGTGCTCACTAAGCACCTCAGACATGACCATGTAGAGCTCCACATGTCTAATAAGGAAATAATTATATTGCTCCAGCGCCATTTTCACCATTCGAGGGATAAGAGAGAACATTCTCTGAGTATTTTAAATAATACTTAAGAAATGTTCATTATGCCTCAGATTCAATGATCTAAATATGTACATATTATTACAGTCATTTAACATGTTAATTAGGATATTAAATTAAAGCCATCATATGATTGGCTCCCTGAGGAATTAACTATTTTCCTTAGACTATAGAATTAATTGCTTCTATCTAACCACGACGAACATAAACAATTTTTATATTTTGTTCCTTGTTAGGTTTTTATATATATTGTCTTATTTTAATTCATCTCTATGTATGTAAAGATTCAAAAGTCAAGGAAGGTGAAGGAATTTCCCACAGCGTGATCTTGCCAATCAATATGCAGTTTAAGTTTGACTTTAGAATGTCATAACAGCTTTGTAAGCCAATTCTTCTGAGTCTAAAGATTGGACACCACTATATATAAATATCTTCAGACATGTGTTTGGGGATGAAAACCGTGTTGTCCCATAGTAGCCAGAATCACCGAGGAAGCAAGGTAGGAAACGGAAAATCTCGTGCTCCATGAGAGGCTTGTAGTTCAGTCTAGAGGGAGGGCCCACTGGGAAGAAGCCTATGCAGAGTAGCTGCTCATTTAATTGTGTTTTCAGACTCAGTGTCTTCATAATGATGTCAGGGCTGAGAAAACTCAGATTTTAGAGTGATTCAAGGTGAAAATAATTAAAAACATCTGCATTTTAAAAATGTTTTTATTTTTTCATGTTTTAATTAACCCACTTAACAGTCAATAGTCTTCTCTCTCAGAGAATTAAATAACAAATTTTTAGTTCTAGCTAGAATTTCTAGAAATGAATAAGAAATTTTGACTGTCCCATCCACTGGACAATTTTCATGTATTTACACTAATTAGGTTTACCAACACTTCAGAATTATTTATAAATGTTAATTAAAATCTTCTTTTTTAACAGTTCCCAAAAATCTATTTATTGGTATAGTGACCTATACAATTGAGAGACTAAAGAGCCGAGGTTTCATTGGCATGGGGAGAGGATACTTAGACGACAGCAATGACTTCCCTATGGCCAGCTACATACGGACAGCTCTGAACACTGACTGCCCCTTAAGCAGGCACCGTGCTAAAGTTCTTCTTATGAATGATTTCCTCCGATTCTGAATCAAATTATGAAATGCATGCCATCACCATTTTGCTTTTCTAAGTGAGGAAATAAAGATTTCAGAAATTACCTGATCTGTGCCAGATCATCCACTAAGTGACAGATCTGGGGTTCAAGCCCCAGGGGCAGACGACCTGGCAGGACAGAAGCCCTGCAGCAATACAGGCATAGTGTCTGAGACATCTGTGCTCACTGGAAAATCACTTCACCATGTAGCTTTATCTTTTTCTCGTCTTCATTTTTCTGCTTTGCTGTCAGGACTTTTGGGTTTTGCTTTGTTTTGTGTTTGTTGTTGGTGTCTTATGGACGTGGCTCTTACATTGAATTCTATCCACTCCACTGGGGAATCTTCATTCCTCCCTCCATAACAAAAGTTATCAATAAAGAGCTGTCAGGGTCTAACTGTGGCCGGAATCCATCAGATTTACTTCTATCAATACCCCATAATCACTTTTATGACGACAAGAAAATATTTCTTTGTTTTGCAAATCAAAGCATTGTGGTTAGTTGGGCATGTGCTTTTCAAAGCACATGCCCTAGGCAATTTTGATTTGCCCCATCCCCAGAGCACGCCTACCTTCTCAGGACTTTGGAAATTCTATGTTCTGCTCACTCTAATTCTGTTCCTTTCCCCCTTCTTTCATTTTGCCTCTATCTTCTTTTATCTCACAAGGTAAAAATTACCCACATAAGTATATATGCACCTATCCTAGAGGGTTTTTCAGTAACATACTGATACAAAAAGTATTGCTTTAAACCCACTTGTTCCTCCTTCTCAATCTCTAGGTCAATGAGTAACATTAACATTGGCCCTGTGGCTCAAGTCAAATACCTGAGCATAATACTTGGGATATTGGTCTCCTAATCTCCATTGTGGAGTCCACCTTCAAGCCCATCCTCAAAATAACAGAAGTCTACTCACTTCCCTCTACTTCTATGTCTACCAACTAATCAAAGCCCATCTTCCCCCTCCCTACAATATCTTCCTCATTGTTCTCACCACGCCCACTGTCTGCCTCCTACCTTATTGCGAATGTGGTTAAAGTGATCTGCTATAATAAAACAGATCAAATCTCTCTCCTTTTGCATTAAGGATAAAATGCAAAGCCGGGCTCTGCATGACCTAGCATCTGCCTGCCTCTGGAGCACCTCATTTCCCTCTTCTTTTGCTGACCACACTGTTCACACAGGCATATATTTTATTCACAAAACATGTTCCATTGCCAGCTAAGTTCCCCCCATGTGCTTCTTACTGAATGGAAAGGCTTTTCTACACTTCACCTAACTAGCTTCTGGTCATCTTAGATCCAAGCTTAAATTGCATTCGGTTAGAGAAGCTCCCTGAAAGGAAAATCAGGTCCCTTATTATAATCTCCCCTTGCATACATGTGCATGCATGTGGGCATGCACACACATACACACACATACATACACACACACACATATACACACACACACACCTCAATATTTCTCCCTGAAAATTTAAGAATTATACACTGTTAATTTAGCAAAATATATAAATATGGAAATATGATCTTTGGACAAGCAAAACGATAAGTTATTTCTCTTTCTTTCTTCTTCTTTTATATATCTACATTTCAAATGTTATCCCCTTTCCAGGTTACTCCCTCTATCATGCCCTCTCCCCCTGCTTCTAGGAGAATGCTCCCTTTCCTGCCCAACCACTCCCACCTTCCCAACCTGGCATTCCCCTACACTGGGGAATCGAACCTTCACAGGACCAAGGGCTTCTCCTCCTATTGATGCCAGACAAGCTTACTTTCCTCAGTCCATAACAAGTGTGTCACACTATCCCATGAATATTTGAACTTACACATGGAAACAAATCACAGTGATAGAAACTCATTTTGCATTATACGGCTACCTAAATTACTTTAGTGATCTACGTCTACATTTCAGACCCATTAAGCAACTGTGGGCTCTTCATGAAGACAAAGTGGTTTGTTTCAGAGCCTATTTACTCCAAGTAGATATTTCTTTAAATGATACTTTTAATTTGTGAGAATGATTCAAAAATTCTGGTTCCATTTTCTATACTACATCTTACTTTTCCACTATGTCCTAGGCTTTTTTATGAAGAAGCCAGATATGAAATCCCATCTATAGGCTAGTTATGTGGAGGAACCCAATCTATTACCTTCCTTAGTCTCTGTTTTAATGTTTCTCATAATAACATTAAAACATGTTAGAATCTTCCACCTAAAAAGAAATTAAAATAATAAATCTCTCTATTCTTCTAACTAACATGCTTTAAGCTCCAGAGAAATGCAAAATATTATACCATAACAATGTTTTACGGAGGTACATGCTGAAAAGACCAACCAAAATTGTTGGAGGAAAAAAGTATGACCTTTAAACTCCAGTGAATGATGGGATGTGTTTTTCAGGACATTTGAGAATTCCCCCCAAAGTCTGCTTGAGAAGTGCATCAATATTGGTATAGCAATCACTTCCTCAAACCTCAGATTAGTATTTGAGCTAGCTCAGGGAAATCCAGCCTTTGAAACTACCATTGCATTTTTATATTTAATCCCAAATTGAAATTCAGAAAGACAGATATAATTAACAAAATCAAAAAGATCCCTTCTTTCTATGTCATCTGAGTTGCAATGGGAAAACCAAAGTTCTCAGTTCTTTGGATTTAGAGCAAATGCTCAAGGATGAACTGTGTATGCATCTTACTGCTGAATGATTCCTTATAAAAAGAGGAATTATGTTTCCCTTAGGAATGAATGCCTTTTAAATTACTTAGCACATAGGCTAGAGATGCAGATTATATCTAGAATGACTTTTTAGATAGTGTACAAAAAGAAGATGAGAGGACCTAGAGTTAAACTAATTTTGAAATTTTATGGGGGGAAAAAGTGACTTTTCCGTGAGACTTCTGCTTATCTAGCACATCACTTTTTCTTTAAAGAAAAAAAAAGCAGGAGTTTTTGATGTTGTAATTGGTTTTTCTACTTTAAAAGAACCAACTATTGCTTTTGATACTCCCAAGGCAATGTGAATAGTATTCTTGCCTGTCTTTTCAACATCTATGTCATTTTTTCGTGTGTTCTTTTACAAAGATGGTCTTAGTTATTATTTTGCAGTTTAAAAGAGAGACTAGGGCAAAACAGTTGAAAGCCAATTAAAATGTGCTGGCAGATTTTGGATGAGAAACAAACTCAAAGCCTTATATGAATATACAGTACTTCAAGTTACTGAAAAGAATGATTTCACAGGACTATCATATGTTAGTCATATCCTACATGCTTATGTTCCAAAATGGATTGAGTTTCCACCCTTACACTCAACAACATACAAGAGATGACTTAGTCACTGTGTAATACAAATCAGCTCACAGGCCTATTCTTCTACTGAACCTAATCTTTATAACTTTCTGTGTGTGTGTGTGTGTGTGTGTGTGTGTGTGTGTGTGTGTGTGTGTGTGTATGCTTGTGCATGTGTGTGTGTGTATGCTTGTGTGCATGTGCATGTGTTGTGTGTGTTTTACGGTTCAAAATCGATTAAATTGAATAGTTTATTTGAGCAAACAACTGATAATTCACTGGGCACCCAAGCTCCAAAGAGGTTTAACACTCCGCCTAGCAGGTCAAGCTTTAGAAACGTGAATAACGAATGACAGTTAAAAGTAAACAAACTGTGCTTCTGGTTTTTCTGAAATTATTGGGAAGACACTAAAACCATTGGTCGGATTAGAGAAGAAATGTATTTGGAATAAAAGAAATAAGCCTGATGGTTTACGAAAGCAGGGTTTCTTATGGGAGTGCCGGGAGTCCTGTGCAGCTACTGGAAGGTGGTCAAATTGGAGTTACAGGTACCTGCAGATCGTGATAGAGGGGCTGCATTGACAGGCCGAAGATTATGGAGTTCTTACTATAAACAGTGGGCCAGTTTAGGCCAGATTTAAAACTGCTATATGAACTGTACAAGTAAGAAGATTGCTCATCCCACTATGTGGAAAGCATGTGGAGACAAGGAAATTAGCATGTGTCAGCCATAGCATAGAGTAGAGTTGACATCCTGATGACTGAGAGATTCAGACTCTTTTAAGTGTTAGATGCTCCTTACTGGTGATGCATGGGGAGACTTTTCTGACTTGGTAAACTCACTAGATGGTGACTATATTGCTTCTGGGAAAGGGCACACTTCTCCATAATAAATACACTTCAAATTTCTTAAGACAACAAAATGTTATTCATACATGGAACTATTCTAATGAAACCCAATATTTTATACAATTAATGTACAATATGAAAGAGGATATTTGAGGTTGTTTAAGATAACGAAAAGGAAGAAAAACAAAAGACATTAGAGCCCTCATTAGAGCTGGCTATGTGATGTCATAGAGAGACCAACATAGGTACCTACACTAGTTAGGTTCACGTCTTTCTTTGCCCATCCTAATTACACACTTTTATCTCTCTTCCTCCCCCTCTCTCTATTTCAATTTTCTCGTGAAGAAGTTTTGAAATAGTCATCTCTATGTTGTTCTCATTATAGGATGGTTGTAGGAATCTAGAAAAATGGAATAGATGAGGTTTTTTCCACTCTGGCGTTACGCTCATTAGACTGTATTTTCCCCTCTGCTTATTCACTTTTTAAGGCTCTGAACTCATAATATTCTTTCCTCTTATTATAACAAGTCAGGCTCTCTCTTACTATATGTCAAGTAGAAAGTGTTTATCATTGTGGGTTTGAAGATAACAAGTGGAGTCTCTGGACTCCATTCAGAGCATGCTCAGTCCTATACTCAGACTCTCATGGAGTTTTAACTTCATTACCACTGACTGGCCGTGCACCAGTTTCTCTTTCAGTTCTCCACATGCCCTATTCACTCTGCCACCACCTGTGGATTGTGATAGAAAATCTGAGCCTTACTCACGCTACTTAATCTGAGAGATAACACCAAAAGAGAAGACACAAGCCATTCACTTTTACTTACTTAAAAAGATATGCAGAATATAAAGAGTTATTCAACTTGGTTTTAATTAAAACCAGAGGGAGAGGACTTAGGATACTGCTCCTAAGACACAGCTCTGCCTAAATCAGTATGGCACCTTGCTTTTGAAAGGTTTGCCCTACCTGTTTAGATGAGATGCTCACTGAGCCCAGTCAGGAAAGTCAGGAGAGATCCATTAGCTCCTGACACATAAATGAGGCTGTTCTTGCCAGATATAACTCCTAGCTTCTTCCCTCCACAGTGATGGTACAAAAATAAAACACGTAACAAAACATGCTTTGCTTTTCAATTGCTACCTTTTCTGGAATAACCCCTTAGCATTAACATCTGTCTCAGTGTTTTTTAACATTTTAATATTTGAGCAAGGATTTTCTTTAACAATTCAAAAATAGATTTTTGAATCACAATTGAAATTGTGTTGTACACATACACCAAACACACCTGCCTCACAAGCTCTCTGGCACTCTCCGATGCTGGCAGGTGAGGTAGGAATGAAGGCTTAGTCAGGGGCATAGAATTTGTTATGGCAGAACTTGAAACAACCCAGGTTGGCCTCATTCCAAAACTCCTTCTCTGGTTTAAATAACTATCTGAAATTGAAGAATTATGTTTAATTGATCTGTTGCTTTTTTTTTATTAACTTGAGTATTTCTTATATACATTTCGAGTGTTATTCCCTTTCCCGGTTTCCGGGCAAACATCCCCCTCCCCCCTCCCCTTCCTTATGAGTGTTCCCTCCCCACCCTCCCCCATTGCCGCATCTGTTGCTTTTTTAAAACAGAGTATGTCTCTATCTGAGACATTAAGAATACTTCCCCCTTAATTTTAGGATATATTTTTTTTCTATTTTAGGAATAAGAAATGTATTTACTTAGGCAACCATCATATTATATGGTGGTGGTAACAGGTCAGAGTATAAACGCAATTTCAGAAACAGCCTTCTGTGGAGGAAAATTCCATACAAAATCACTATAGCAACAAATTGTAGGACTCAGAAAGAATGGAAATAGTAACACTCAACTGTAACACCCACACTGTAGATATTAATTAAAACCACTAACATGTAGAGTGCTTTTATGCACTAGGGACTCTAGCTACAGTTGCATGTGCACTAACTCATTTTATCTTTACACAACATAGTATGTAGGTGTGATTGCACCAATTTTATTGAAAATAATATGGTGCCTGGCTTGACAAATACATGGAACTGGGAAACAAAATCACTGAAAATGAAATAGTCAAGACTTAAAACTGATTACCCAGGGCCAGCAGCAAATGCCAGGTGAATCCAGACTGCATATCGAGGCTGTCTCAAAACGGGAAAATTTACTTTTATAATATTAATCCCATTAAATCAATAATTTATTTATTAATTATCTTAGTGGACATTAAAGTGGTACCCATAATGTAATAGATATGATGATGCCAAAAGCAACTGTAATAATAGCATTTGCTTATATACATATAAGTTACCTAGCAGTTAGCCATTTACAAAAAATAAAACCACGGTATCCTAGGAAGGCAAGTGTTATTGTAACGCTCATTTTTCAAGTAGAGAAACTGAGGTCCTAAGAACCTAAGGGAACTTCCACATGAATAGAATTTGAACCTGAGTGGGCAGGTTCTATAATTATTCTGTACTTGACATGAGTCTTGTAGTCACATCACACTCTGAATATTGAATTTTGCCTGAGGAAAATTATACACAATTTAACTGTTGTTAAGATAGACAGACAGACAGACAATGGATGGATGGGTGGATGGATGGATGGATGGATGGATGGATGGATGGATGGATGATAGGCAAGAAGAAAAAATCAAGCAAATAATTAGTTTATAGATAGGAGCAGAATCTTTGAATTCAGCCTTGTGAGGATTAGAATTCTGACTCCACAATTATCTCTATAAATCACGTGAGTGGATGATTTGTAATTATTTTCTGGTCATTAGCTTCCTCTTGAGAAAAGGAGCAACCATATATAGTATCCATTTAAGAAGATTTGGTGGTTACATATAAAGTTCTGAGAGCAACCCTTGACATTAAAAGGGACATCATAATATCTCCCGTGATAAAGACTAAGTAAGATTAAAATGACTTTTTTTACAATACTACTGCAAAAGGCTCTTCTCATTCATGACCTAATTATGAATGCAGTAAATTATGAGGGCAGACAGATGGTTGGTTTGGCAGCTAAGGAGGACTGCTGTGCAAACTTACCTGTGTTCAGAGAGATGCTTAAACGTTTTCAAATACAGAATATTTTTATCTTCGTTATGAGATTAAAATTACTTTGTTCTTGCAGCCTTTTCAAGCTTTTAATTTGTTTGACAGACCTTATGCATATTAAAGGATAAACTTTTAATTAGTCCCTTCCCCCCAACATAGGGTCTGACAATATAACACTGACTGGCCTCAAACAGATCTCCCTGCCTTGAGCTTCCAAGTGATGCTGTTACGGTGTATCCTAGTGTACCCTAGAGTGCCTGGCCACGTGATTTGCTTGTAAATGGCCACTGCCAGGGTGGCTAGCACCTTTCTTCACATTTAAAAGCTCCCTTTGTTCTGAAAGAAGGATGCATGTGCCAGAGCCTGAGGTCTGGTAAACAGCTTTCAGGTTGAATCTTATCACTGATTCATCTTCCACAGCAGATAGTCTTGTGAACACCCCCTCTTAAGAGGACATATAGCTCAGCTTTGGAGTAATAGATGGGGATCTTAGTTATCATTTTCATTTCCTTCTCTCTCAAGTTCTTTTAGTGTCCTGCTTCCCTTTTTTGTGCCTCAGGCACAATGGTGAAAATAGATATATGTGCAATTTATAGCTTAAAAGATAAAGAGGCTAACATAAGTTCAGAGATGGAGGTTAGACCAAGCAATTTACTCCAAACTTCATATTTTCCAGATCAGGGAACTGCGTCCCAGACCACTAACTGCCTCAAACACTCAGTTGGAGCATGTTCAGATACTTAACCTGAATGCGACTGAATCTTGTTCTCAGCTTTAGTGACTGGATCAACATGGTGTCTTCTGTATATAGTGTCAACAGCCAACCATGTTAAAAGGAAAATATGTAGATATTTATTTTGTATTATTTCAAGTGTGTGTGTCTGTATACTCATGTGTGTACAGATGTGTGTATGCATGTGCACATGGATACATGTGTTTGTCTATGTGTTCATGTGTGTTAGCATATGTATGTGCATGCACACACATATGTGTGTTTGTATATTTGTGTGCTGATGTGTGCATGTGTGCAAATATGTGTGTGTGTGTGTGTGTGTGTGTGTGTGTTCCTCTGCTTTTCTTCCTACTTATTTTGGGTCTAGTATGGCTTCTCCTGATGCTATAGTTTGTATTCAATGAGTTTCTGGCATCCAGCAGTCTGTTGTAGAAGCTTAAAGTCAGATCATAGCCTGTTTTTCTCTCTACCTGTCACTTGCAAGCTCAGAGCAGCAGCTATTCAAGAAGGTACTATTTTTCCTATCAGTGAAATCTGTTAGCGTCAGGTGTGTGTTAACCTGATCATGAGAAAGGGGATGCAGGGGAGAAAGTGGTAATACACAAACTCCTGAACAGATTCTATTATAATTCCTAGACTGCTGCACTTTTTTCTTCTTTCCTTACAATGCCCTTTGGTGACTTCATATATAATCTCAGTTATTCCCACAGTGTAACCCACCATTTTTTTTCAATATTTTCCCACAGTGCTATCCTTGCTTACTTCTTACTTAACTTTTGGCGTTTGTCCCTGTCTAGATCCTTAGAGAATGCTACCTCAGGTTTGCATCTCTTCTTTTCCTACCTTTGTCTGTGCTGGAACCCTGCCTAAACCAGACTTCTAGATTCTATGTCGTATCTGACAGCCACAAAGTGAGGCACTCACCATCTTTTACAATGGTTAACTGGGTAGAGATTCCTGCTATCCTGGACAGCTGCTTCACAGTCAATCAGGAGTCCAGACTACCTCCTACAGATCCCTATATTCCCCTGGACTGATGCCGTGTGAGACTGCTGGGCCTCACGGAGGTTTGCCTCAAAGGAGAAGGAATGGCCTTTCTTGCTCCTTCAATCTTTAGAGCAGTTATGTTCCTGTCTCAACCGTATTCTCTGCCCTGATTTTAGTAATGGGACTCTCCTCTGGGATAGTTGTGACCCATAAAATCAGCCTCTCATCTGGACTGCCTCTCCAGCAGGGAAATACACAAGACAGGCACAGGCTATTTTGGTTGGGCATTATTAACATTCAGTTTTGAGGACATTTTCTTACTCAGATGATCTACTTTTACAGTCCCAGACTTCAGAAGTTACCTTAAGAGAGATGGAATACTGACTAAGATTACATAGATGGAAAGAATGCCTTGCCCAGTGAGGAATCAGCCAGCTGCTGATCATAGATGGTATCCCCTGGAGATCTAGCTAGAAACCTTCTATACATCGTGGGGTCCCAATTCTAGCTGTCTTTCCTGCTTTGTTTCTTAGAGTTGATTTCTTTGCATCCTTTTAAAATTATCTTCTGATTTATCCCTTACTCCTGCCATAATGAAATCCCATTACAGAAAGTCATGGAATATTCTTTCTGTCAATGAGTAGACAGCTACATTAGCTCCCCATTCAGATTCTCCCTGACTATGCATCTCACTTATTGGACGGTCTTCAGATACTTTCTTGGTGAGTCCAAAAACAAAAAAAGGTTACTAAAAAGCTTGCACATGATTTACAGATCTTTCACATGAAATTCTATCCCATAATGACTAGAGGAATAATAAACTTTAAGAATTGTCCAAATGACAAGATTTTATTCTTTTCATCCTGTGTGCAAACTTCACTATACATAAATACATATTTTTGTTTATTTATATAACTATTTCTCAATGAATTAACTACATAAAACCTTCTAAATAAATCAACAACTTCTCCTTGAATAATAGTTCTATATGAATAATAGCTCTATAGGCTATCTTTCTGTCAGTTCCTTGTGGGTAAGAAGCAGACCACATGTTGCTCATGTGACCTGTGAGCAGAGTAAGATACAAGTGGATGGTGTCTCCCACAGAGTCACTGGGCCATCTCAAGGTTTAAAGGCAGAATTTATGTTTGGTGGAAGCCTGTCTGCACTCAGGCAGAAGACAGAAGACTCAGTAGATGGAAGCGAATATTCCAGCCAGGTCATATTCCATCCCTCATCCTTTCTAAATCAGGCCACAGAAAGCAGACTTCATCTGCATGTTTGTTGTCATGGCAAAAAGTGACATCTTGTTGTTGTTGTTGTTGTTGTTGTTGTTGTTGTTGTTGTTGTTGTTGTTAAAGTCATGTCCATGGGCAACAATACCTAATGAGGTCCTACAATGCATGCATTCCTTTGACATGTCTTACAGAATTTGGATCGTTGAATGTGCACTCCTCAGGTTTCAAAGGAACAGTGAGGGCACATAGACAGAACCTTCTCAGCTACTCTGATTGACCCTGTAAAGGGTAATAAAACAAAAATCAATTCTACAAACTTAGAGGATTGAAAAGGAACAGATTAAGATGTGCAAACGGACTTTATTTTCAGCGCCGGTCATTCTGAACATTTGCTCAGCATGTTAAGCAAATGTCAGTACTTGATAAGGTGAAGGAATCCTATTCCCTGCTAATGTTCCTCACACCCACTATAAATGGAAAAAAAAGGGGAGTGTATTACAAATAGACCTAAAGTTCATATTACATCTTTGGGCATTAAGTTGTGTTTAAGTCACACACAATATGGCCAGAAAGGATTTTCAAACAAAAGATCATGTCTAAGCTCTTGAAACATTGAAAATAGTCAGTTCAACAATATCAGAAAATTACTCTAAACCACAGAACTATGCAGATAGCTCAATAACCTGTTAAAAAACTTCATTAAAATATTAATGAATTCATATAGCCATAATGGAGTGAAGATTGTGCCCCATGACCTTAAATACTTAAATAAAATAATACAAATTCACTTAACTAGAGAGGAGTTTATAGGATGTGCCTATTCTGACAAATTATTGAGTTAAGTTACTTAGAAGGTTTATGCTTTTTACACTTTTTATATTTTTAAAAAATTCTATTACATCGTTTTCATTTAATATGTACTTACATTCTGTTAAGTAGTCTGCAAACAGAATTACTAATCCTGACACAAAATCTACATGCTAGGCCTTCTGTACTCCCAGCTTACTGCTAAAGATAGTTGGTAGAGTGGGGTTGCGTTCTGTGGGGCTAAAGAACTGGCTTGGTGGATAAGAGGGCTTGCTCTGAAAGCATAAAGGACATAGGTTTGAAACACACACACACACACACAAATAAAAAGCCAGACATGGCCACCATGCCTGTGATCTTAATACTAAAGAGCAGAGACAGGCAGATGCCTAGAGATCACCAGCTAGGCAGCCTAACCATAGTGAGCTTTGGGCCCTGCTAGTACTAACCCTGCACAACACATACATCCGCATGTATAACACACACATGCGTGCGCTTCCTTCTAACTTGATGACTCATCTCCCATTATGTATTCCATTTGATCTTCAGAGCACGAGACTCTTATTAGTCCTCAGAAATATATTTCTACAAGTCACCAAACTTCAGTTTCTAAATCCAGTGGGAACATTGTGAACCTTATATTTTATCTTGGTGTAAGCTTATCTCTGATGTTTGCTTCTCACAATCCCTGCAAGCCCACCCCCTTTTTCATATCCACATACTAAAGAGTATATTGTCTATTTTGTGTCTATGACTTTTCTTTCTTCTCTACTCTTTCACATGTTTCCTCTTTATCCCTTCCTCATCCATTTCACTCAACAATGGCTTTTCCTCTGACTTTTGTTTCCTCACTATTGGAGTGTATGCCTGTCACTAGATTTCAACAATCTTTTGTGCCTGCTTCCTATCAGTAACTACACGTTACCTGGATTTCAATTCAATTCATAAATACTCAGAAGATATAGTTACTCAGCAGATATTTTATAATGTTAACTGTATAATATAACACAAAGAACAGTCATGACTTTTGACTTCCAGATTATTGTTTTCTATTAAAGTCATTGTCTTAGTAATCACTAACAATGTGGCATCACACTTAGGAGAATGTGACTGAGTTCAGATGTTTAAATCCTGACTTCACTCTGCACTAGCTGTATGATCACTCTGCTCTAAGTTGCTAGTCCATATAATAAGGACAAGAGTATCTCACATAGCCTTTGGGGGGAAAGACCTTGTCTCATTGTAAGACAAGCACTGATCGAGTTATAGCTTCCAGACATTTCCCTCTTAATATATCATGTCAAATTAATGTCTAAGTCTTTAAGCATCCTGAAAGATTGTTCAGCATCTTTTCCACATGGCCTCCATTATAGCTTCAGCTGGAATCAGCACTCATCTGAAGTGTTTCCCCCTTGTTTCCACTGCTCTCTTGATGAACCTTCACTGCAAGCCCCATACTGCAGCTCACGTGATATGTTCTAAGCATTGACAGTATCGGTGTCCTGACTCATTCTCCCATCTCCCACGTCTCTCTGTTAGAACACTTCGTTTACTTCCCAATAAAAAACAGCATCCCACTGACTCTCTCTGTGGATACGCATCAGGCTTCTCCTCTTACTCTATTTCCCCTCTCTTCACAAACAGATTTAGCTTTCCCGTGCCATAACAATACCAGGTCACATTCACCAGCATACCCACATGTGTAATCAGTGAAACACTACTCAAGGGATGCATCCTCTGCGCTGGGTCTAGACACTTCCCTTATGCTGTCGGCTGAGAAAAGAAGGTCTTGCGATGCCCTTAGTATTTTATTGGCGCTGTTACATTTATCTGTCATTGCCCCTAGACAATAAGCCATTAGAACAGGAGGACTGTTTTGATCACTTCCTCGATTCCTAGTGTCCAGCCATGTGCCTAGCAAACATTAAATCCTTGCACTCTTTCTTTAAATAACTAATCATTTACGTGTTCCTATATTTAATAATATACACAAAGACAAATTCAGCATAGCCCTCCGCTGAAGGGAATCCCAACCTTATGAAGAGAAGCACACCAGTTAGGAAAACAATTAGAAGACTATATAGCAGGTGCTGTTATAGAGAGCATGTGATGAAAGGATATTTTTAAAGGAGTTATGTTAATTTATTGATGATTAAAATAAGAGATAAGGAGTACACACACTGAAAGAAAAATGGGTCGGGAGACACTAATACCCAGCAGAAAATTACCTGAGCCAAGTGACTGCATTTAATTTGAAATGAAGCAGAGAGCTACTGGGAAACAGCCCTTTCCTTTCTATTTACACTTTTGCTTGTTTGTTTCATTTTTTTTTTGAGACAGAGTTTTTCTGTGTTGCCCTAGCTGTCCTGGAACTCGCTAAATAAACCAAGTTGCCTTTGGACTCATAGAGACCCACCTGCCTCTGCCTCCCTAGTGCTGGGATTAAAAAGGTGCACCACCAAGGTCAGGCCTGTGCTTTCCAATATTTAAATTGCACTCTTAGATAGCCCTTCTCCAACCTCAGACAAAGTTACAAGCATACTTTGCAATATTGTCCTAAGGGTCTTCAATCTTTAGATATTGCAACATGATAATGTTGTCTACACATGCGTTGGCCTTCATTCTTCTGTCTCCAAGGCCACATGCAGACTAACAGGTTGAACAAACCTATATATCATTTCTGGACTTGTGAGTGCTCTCTAGGTCAATGTTTCTCCAAATCCATAGACAACTACTGTTTATTGCCAAATTTTTACTTCTTTGGGGCAAAATTAAAAATTAAGCTTTGAACGACCACATCCCCACACGGTTGCTATCCACCATCCTCCATTAAACAAAAGCCTCCATGAGATTTAAACTTTTTTCTGAATTTAAAGGCTACTTTCTGAAATCATGGCAGTACTAAAGCTTAAACTGTAGTGGTGACCAGCATTTGCTCGACCAAAGAGCCTGTCTGTCTGAAAATAATGTGTTTAAATTGTTCATGTTGCTGTGTGCTCGTGGGCCTTCTGGAGTGAGCAGACAGCGATCTTGTGGTACCACCGTTTGTTCCCTTCAGCTACCTTCATACAGAGTCAGCCAACATCTTTTCCTTCCAAAAGTCTGTGGATTTAGGTTTTGTAATCCACCAACATTAAAAACCCAAGCAATACAGACTTTAGCTGCAACTCACTCATTAACTTAATAATCACTATATATACATACATATACATACATATATGTATATATGTATATGTACATATATACATATATATGTATATACATATTCAGTAATAAAGTTGTTTTACTGTTAACTTAGATGTTTCTCCTTTGAAACGAGTAAGTTGGCTAAAACGTTGTTTTGATTATTTTTTATTCGATATTTAATTTACTTACATTTCAAATGTTAGCCCCTTTCCTGGTCTCTCCTCTGCAAACTCCATATCCGTCCCCTCTCCCTGTGCTTCTATGAAGGTGCTCCCCCAGCCATCCACTCCCACCTAAAGTTAGATTACAAAGAAATGAGTTTCGTTATGGTTATCATATGTATATAAATATATATTTATATACATATACTTTGTTCATTCTCCTCCTCCTTCTCCACCACACTTCTTTTCCCTGACCATTTTGTGCCCTTCTTCATCCTAGAAAGTCCCCACGTTTTTGCCAGACATTGAATCTCCAATATATTGTAGAAATTATTTAATCCCAACTCAGGGTTTCTACCCCACTTTTGATCAATCCGTTTCCAGATAAAAGACACACACAACCTTTATATTTACAATAAACCTTAATCAGCATGAGAGCTGATAATATCTACCCTCTCTGTCATTAGAATCTACTTTCTATTGATAACTCAAGTTATTACTTACTATGTTTCATCTGAGCTGCTCTTAACTCCAATTGGCCAGTCCTTAGGGCCATGTTCTCTTGACTCATAACCCACGGCATCCTCCTTCACCTTTTTCTCTCCCTGTGGTTCTTTTCTGACCCCAAACCCAGGAATCTTAAACCCTGTTTGTGTCTCTCTTGCACAGTTATTGACTGTTGGCATCTTTATTTTCCAATAAAAAATAACTTGGGGGTAGAGTCACATAGCATCCCTTGGGTCTATGTGCTGACTCCAAGTCTTGGGGGCCCGCACTTAGCACTACTATACACACAAACCAAACCTCCACAAGGATACCATAAATAACTTTTCCTGTCTCTCCATTTGACAAAGTACACTTCACATATGTGAGTGGAATCTTGTTTCTCTTTCTTTTCTCCCCCGTGTATCTATGGAACAGACTTGCCTTAATCTGCTATCAGCCCCTCCGTAAGTGACAGAGAAAAGCAAAACACGATTTTGATTTTTGCCTTTGTGCTTTTGCTATAGCTGCTGTTTTGCTAAATTCTCCTTTTTGCCACTCTAAGATGCTTATTTTGAAGGTGTTGAGTAGAAATCAACAAGCTCTCTGAACACTTTCAGAAAAAAAAAAAAAACTCAAATAAGGAAACACGTTTGACAATTGCATAATTCACAGAAACTTTTGCCTTTCCTTTAGAAGCAGGCGGGAAGACTGTTACGTTGTTCCCATGCTTTTCTTTCTGAGTGATGCCTTAGTAATTTACTGCACACACAGGAACAAAACTCTCCGAGCGTTTTAGGGGCGTGGGGGGCTTATCTTTCATACTGCTGGATAGTAAAGTAGATTAATAACTTCATACTATTAAATATCAAAAAGTTAACCAGTTATAGAGTGGAATTGAGAATTTTGGAGACAACATGAGCCAGCAATAATGCACAGAATGGGGGCTGGAGAGATGGCTCAGCGGTTAAGAGCACAGGCTGTTCTTCCAGAGGTCCTGAGTTCAATTCCCAACAACCACATGGTGGCTCACAACCATCTGTAGTGGGATCCGATGCCTTCTTCTGGTGTGTTTGAAGATAGCTACAGTGTACTCATACAAATAAAATAAATATTAAAAAATAATGCACACAGTACTATATCTTAAGATGCCTCACCTTTTCTGTATATGTTCATAAAAAAAAAAAATAGCTCAAAAAGAGCCCACTGCCACCTCCAGATCATCAATTCTCAGTCCAGGCTCCAACTGAATAAGATATTTTAAATAGTTAAAAGAAAGTAAAATGATCTTTCTAAATTAACTTTTGCATATTCTCTTTCCTTGTTAAAAAATGATTCTTCTACTCATCCTTCAGGTCTCAGCTAGCTCAAATTGTTATTTACTATGGCATAATCTCCTGCCCTCTAACCAGACCTATATATCTCTTCTGGGTTGCCATGCTTTTTTTTTAACACACATTGGACTGTAAAAATCCCTCTTTATCTCTCCTGCAGTCAAAAAGTCCTTGAGATCCAGAATTGATATCCTGAATCTCCAATAACTGACTTCGGTGACTGGCATTAAACATCTGGACCAATGGAATACAAGTCAAGCAATTACATGAGAAATGGCATCATGACATTTTCCTTTAAAAACTTAGCATTTTCTTGACTATCTGCTAGCTCTGATGGCGGATCCACCATCATTGACTTCCTATCAGTGAATTGCACACATTTCAAATTACAACAATCTTCCCAACTAGAGTTAGGCATGGCTGTGTCTTAGGGAGATCAGCATCAGGTTAAAATACAAAAATAATATTCTGGGTAGCAAATCTGAAATTAGATAATTAGATGAAAATCAATACAGAATGGATCTAAAAATAGCTAACTGTGTGGTAAAATGTGGACATTGTTGGTGTTCTCAAGAGAGAACATTGAAAACTGCAGGAATAATAGAAGGATTGTTGACTGCATTAAATATAAACAATGTCTTATGGGGAGGGTAGATTTTATACTATTCACATTTAGAAGGAGGTACTTATAGGCCACTTAAACGCGGAACTGCTGACATTTTGTCCAACTTGCAGCATCTTTGTGGATTTAAAATAAAAATCTTTTAAAAACAAAAAAAAAAACAAAAAAATAATGCACAGAATGAATAATTTTGTTGTAAAACCCACATGCTTATATGTCACCCAGTAGTGCTTTACATGCTGAGGAGCTGGTCTAAAATACAAAAGCAAAAATCACACATGCAAGAAAGAAGTGAAAAAAAAGCTTCAATTCACAAAACACTTAATCTAAGACAAGGTTCACAGGAGGAGAAAATTATAGCTTTACCCTTCAAGTTTTGCTAATATGAAGTTATAATGCAGTGGAAAGAATAACTCATGGGAAAGCAATACAGGAAGAAGAAAAGAATTTTCATATATAAACCTGCACCTTTGTTCTGCACTGTTATTAACTGGCTTCTCCATTCAAGTAGGTCCCTGTACTTCATCTGTGTTCTGCCGCTCACTTTCTTCCCTGTCGCTCCACCATGGGCTACTTTCCCTGTGCTTCCCTAACAGCCCCGGCTCTAATATTGTTCCAAAACATAGCTCAAGGCTTTAGCTGCTTCTGTGAATCTTTCCCAAATATTCCTACCTTTCTGACTCCCTGTGTTCTCTGAAGGTGTCTTATGTTTTGTCCACTTAAAACCAGTTTCTTATTCTTTAATGAAAGACTGTTTTGTTTTATTTTTCCCTGTGGATTATTCTTTTTTCATCTTTTTTATTGGATTTTTTATTTACATTTCAAAAGTTATTCCCTTTCCCGGTTTCCTGTCCCATTCCCTTACCCCTTCTTCTATACGGGTGTTGCCCCTCCCAACCCCCCTGCCAGCCTCCCCAACCTGACATTTCCCTACACTGGGGGGATCCAGCCTTGGCAGGACCAAGGGCTTCTCCTCCCACTGGTGCCCAACAAGGCCATCCTCTGCTACATATGCAGCTGGAGCCATGGGTCTCTCCATGTGTACTCTTTGGGTAGTGGTCTAGTCCCTGGGAGCTCTGGTTGGTTGGTATTGTTCTTCTTATGAGGTTGCAAGCCCCTTCAGCTCCTTCAATCTTTTCTCTAATTCCTCCAATGGGGACCTCCTTCTCAGTTCAATAGTTTACTGCTAACATTCACCTCTGTATTTGTCTTGCTCTGGCTGAGCCTCTCAGGAGACAGCTATATCAGGCTCTTATCAGCCTGCACTTCTTGGCTTCATCAATATTGCCTAGGTTTGGTGGCCATGTGTGTGGGGGGCGGGGGATTGGATCCCCAGGTGGGCATGCTCTAAATAGTCATTCATTCAGTCTCTGCTCCAAACTTTGTCTCCATATCTCCTCCTATAAATACTTTTATTCCTCCTTTTAAGAAAAACTGAAGCATCTGCACTTTGGTCGTCCTTCTTCTTGAGCTTCATGTGGTCGGTGGATTGTATCTTGGGTAATTTGAGATTTGGGGCTAATATCCACTTATCAGTGAGTGCATACCATGTGTGGTTTTTTTTGTGATTGGGTTACCTCACTCAGGATGATATTTTCTAGTTCCATCCATTTGCCTATGAATTTCAAGAAGTCATTGTTTTGGATAGCTGAGTAATTACTCCATTGTGTAGATGTACCAGATTTTCTGTATCCATTCCTCTGTTGAAGGGCATCTGGGTTCTTTCCAGCTTTTGGCTATTATAAATAAGACTGCTATGAACATAGTGGAGCATGTGTCTTTGTTGGATGTTGGAGCATCTTTTGGGTATATGCCCAGAAATGGTATAGCTGGGTCCTCAGGTTTTACAATGTCCAATTTTCTGAGGAACCTCCAGACTGATTTCCAGTGTGTTGTTTTATTTCCCAATCATGAGTTTCTGTAGTCCTGTCTCATTGTAATACCTTCATTGTAATGCTTCATCAAGGATTCCTGGGTGAGGGAAAAGGACTTTAATGCCTAAGAATAATATCACATGAGAGCACAGCTGAATTACAGTCTCATCTAGTCCAACCTCCTGTGAAGCATTTGATGCAGGTCAGTACCAAGGAAGCCTGCAAAGGCTCTCTGTGTTCCAGACAGGAAGCTTCTATATCTCTATAGCTTGTCTCGTTGTACTATTGTATTATTATCCTTTTGAATAGAGTTGCTTAATATCAACCTGTTAGTGTCCTGCCTAGCCCCCAAGTAGTACCAAACACATAATAGGTACTTGAATGCCCAATGATGTCTTTTCTCAATCACCACTGCTATACTAGTAGCTGTTAGGAAGACCAATGATAACTAAAATGTTTTGTCAAAGCAGGTGTATGAAAAACACCATTTTTTAAGTTTAAATAACTACTCTGTGCACCTGTATAATATTTGCAGTGCAAATTTTAAAATTCCTGGAAAACAAGTTCCCACTGGTGCTCATTTGATGTTCATTGTCTTGTAGGTCCTTGAACCCTTTGGAAGGAGAAAATGTCAAATTGATGAAAACATGTCTGTTAAGCCAAGGATTTTCTTGGTTCTTATGATGTTGCTTTGAGATCATTGTGTGTCATTCTGATAACTCCAAAACTCTGCCTTAGAGCCAGAGCCCTCTTCTGGTCGCATGCCCTATAGTACGTGTGTAGTTTTTCCATGCGCATTAACTTCTCAGGTTGCTCCGTGTGCTGCTTAGTGACTGAAGTTCTATTTGTTTGGCATTTTTTCTGCTCAACTTTTCAACATAGTGTGTAATCCACCTTGTTGATTTGCTCTGTTGAGTTTACTATTGAACTGTTCATTTAATTTAATGACTAACAGAGGACTCAGATACAATTCTTTGTCCCATTTTTATAGCCCAGCAAAATTAGTCACACCTCCCACATCTGAAGGTATCAAACCTAATTAGACTCGCCAGTGGATCACTTTTTAGAGCAAAAACAAGCTATAGAGACACAGAAGCTCCCTGTCTGGAACGCAGAGAGCCTTTGCAGGCTTCTGTGGTACTGACCTGCTTCAAACGTTTCATAGGAAGTTGGACTAGATGAAGCTGTGACGCAGCTGCGCTCTCATGTGATATTATTCTTAGACATTAAAGTCCTTTTCCCTCACCCAGGAATCCTTGATGAAGCATAACAATTAATGACAGAGTAGAATTCTGAATAGTCCAGCATGATTCTCTGTTTTTCCAGATATTTTCTATCTCTGTTTCTTTGCACCATAGATTCACAATTATTCCCAACAAACCTGCAAGGCAAAAATTTTCTTTCTTTGGTCTTTAACGACAAAAAAGTTCCCTGCTTTACCATGTTAAGCACTGCCTGATAATAGTCCATTCATGCTTTTATCCAGAGGATATTAATTTCATATGCTGACCAATGTGAAGGCAGGGAAAGCTGTGGACAGTGTATGACAGTATTGATCACAGTAGTCCCAGTATGTTCTAGAGTGATATTCATTTTACTGCCAAAAATTATTCTATCCATTCCCCTAATTACTCTAGTGAAGCACCTTGCAGCTAGATAGAACCTTTAAGTATTTGCACTGAAAGGAGCTCCAGGAATCATACGTTTCAGTACTCCCCATTTTACACACAGGGCAAGAGCCTTAGGTAGGGGAAACTATTTGGTCAAGGTTGTGTCATGTAATACTTGGTAATAACTGGTCTGAAATGGCAACTGTCATGCTGCTTTCACTTAATCATCATTCCAATGGTCTGAACTTAAATCTGCCGATGACTGTGTGCTGTCTTGCTTTTCCTTTAGTTTCTTCAAGCTACTACTCAATTAGACAAGGAGACAGAATCCACCAAGAATAAGTGGCTACACATTGGGGCCTGCCTCTGTCTAATAACCCACACAAAATAGTCATGAATAGTAATTGTTAATTCAATAAATACTTATTGCATGGGTAAATATTTTACTATGCTTGGAATAGTAGCCCAAATGATTATGGAATTTTTTTTAAACCCTGACCTTTAGGACAAATTCTAGTGATTTGGAGGTGCCTGGCAGCAGGAAATGTGACTGAAATCATAGAATAGAATCACACAAAACTAGAGGGCCAAAAATGAATATGAAGTAGATCATGGCTTCTTTAGGAACTTCTTGCCGCTTCTGAGCATAATCTTCCTTTATTTGTAATGTCAAGAAGAGATTATAATCATTACAGTAATGACTGTTATTCAACACTTTACTAACATATTAATTTCTTTATTTTAATCTTCACAAGCATGCTATGAATTAAGTTATCTCTTCTAGTCAATATACTTTTGTAATCCTTAAATATTGAGGCTTAAAGAAAGTATCTAGGTATTTCAAGAATATTCTCATTCGATTCCAATATAGCTCCATTGTCATTCATTCAATGTGAACGAAAGAAAGGTCCCACATCCTTGCAAGTTTATGTTCTCTGTTATGTTCAGATATTCTACTATGTGTGAATATTACTGTACTTCGCCTACATTTCTTACTCTATTACACGCAACATGCTGAGTATACTGTTTGTCACCGATTAAGTATTACTCATAATTGCTGTTGTTAAGTTGGGTTCAATTCATAATATGTTCCAGTGTCTAGGGCATGGTAGTTCTCCGGTGAATGACTTTACTATTGTCTTTTCGGCCTTCTTTCCTAAACTGTTTCCCCACATTCAACACTGTCTCATAGTCTTTATATCTAAAACATCTACAGCATATCTTCAATTCCACCTCTTCCTTGCAGCCTTTTCTGGTTCATTTTTAGAAAGCCTTGGTGAAAACTGGATCTTCCTTCTTGGTAATTTCATATTTTTCTTGCACCTTTTATATTATACTTTTAGTTTTCTGAATAATTAACAAAAGCATATCATGTGTATAGTTTGAGATGAAAAAGAACAACATATATAAAGAGATGATAAATAGATGATATACAGATACACAACATTATATATATATGTGTGTATAATAGAGATAGATACATGATATGATAGAGAAAGATAGATATGTGTGTGTGTGAGAGAGAGAGAGAGAGAGAGAAAGAGAGAGAGAGAGAGAGAGAGAGAGAGAGAGAGAGAGAGAGAGAACCAATTCATTTGCCTGTCACTACTAAACTCTAAGGCCCTTGTAGACAGTGTAGACAGGACAAATTCTCACGACGTGGTTTAGGGATCAGATTTTAGAGCCCACTGATAGGGACTGTTTCAAGGTCATTTGTAATAATCTGTTTGATTGGTTGTTGGTTTTGTATATTTGTCATCTAGCATCTTTCTTTGTTCATTAATCCAAGGACCTTGGGATTTTAAGGCCCAATGAAGTTTCTATGCAAAATGGAGAAAATGCTTACTTCAAGTGGCCACCTGGGAAGTGTCTTGCATTGCTATAAAGTGAGAACTTGATCCAAAAAGTTGGTATTCTTTCCATTTGTATTCTACTCATGCTACCCCATTCTCTAAAAGTAGAAGCAAATATTTCTTAATGTGTCATTGAATTATCAGCTTCTTAAACAACTTTTAGTTTGGTCTTTCACATTCATGTGTAAGATACATTCCCATTATTATAAACCTCCACTCTTACGTACTATTCCTACTTCTTCCCAAAGTTACGATTTTATTGTTGTTACTGTGTTGTTCTGTGTTGTGTTTTGAGACCCACTGAGTTTAATCAGGATCATCTGACCATGAGCTTGGAAGTCTCCAAAGTGAGGCTACAGCTGAAGTCAATGAACACTGCCCCCCAAGATCCATTGGTAACCAATAGTTGGGCTGAGTAGAGTCCTGTAGGCCCCTCCCTGGTGATCAATTGTTTATGGAATTTTCTGCTTCTGTAGTGTTGTAAGAAGTTCTATTAAGCTTTTTCCTGTTCCCTGACTCCAGAATTATGCACATGGCTTACCTTTATTAAATATTTTTATCTAATATAGCAACCTTCCCATTAGCAATATGTAAACTTGAATCTGCTTCTAACAGCACACAGCCATTCACAAAACTATTTCTAATTGCCATTTTTGAGGTTTTAAGCTGCAAAATAATATAACTTGAATTGCTTCTTTAAAGGAGAAATTTACATATCAGAGTTTTTGACACAACCCATCTATCACACAGCTGTGTATGCCTTTGTTGATATTTTATGAGTGACTTGTGGCAAAGATTAACTAGAGCTTTGAAGTTTAAAGGCAACAATCATTCAAAAGATGATAATGATACTAGGGCATTTAGGATATTTAATAATTAGAAAAGATTGACAACCAATTAGAGTAAAATATTTCAGATAATATTGCTTTCAGTAAATGGTCAACAAAGTATACCAAGAAAGACAATAGTAAATATGTCTGCCTCTATAGTTATTAACACCTACTCTAGGCTGTGCTTTGTAGAATTCTTCTGGTATTTCACAGACTCTGAAAATGACCCCCAAATATTCACATGGGGACCAAGCACTCATGTCTTATTTATTTTAGTAATATAAATCTAGTATTTTTTTAACTGAAGCAAAATAGCTGCATGACTGAATGTTTGTGGGATAATGAAAACAGCGCTATATAAACAAGATTTTCAGTTGTTTGAAGCCTCTTGAATATACTCCATTAATCCATATGGTCATTAGCTCAGAGCATTCACAGCATCTGCTTGCCAAAAGCTTTGAAGGACAAAATCACCTCATACCTTGCCTGTGAGTCTGTGAGGAAGGAAGACACGCGGAAGATAAACTGTGACAGGGTTCCTCAGCTAATCCTACTGTGAACATAAAATGTGATAGGTGTTACAGAGAAAACATGCAGAGAATGAGAATGAGGAATCGGGAGAGGCTTTGTAAAGGAGTCTTAAGCAGATGAAAGATTAGTAAAACAGAGGTCAAAAATCAATGTCTTTTGACAAAGAACTCTGGTTCTTCTAAAACAAACAAACAAACAAAGCAGATCTCTGTCTTCAGTTAGCATTAATAGATAATGCAGGTTGGATCGTTTTGAGGATTATACAGCATGCAGCATCCTTTTTCACACATTAAACATTAGCCATTATTGTCATGTGGGATATTGTTCTTACTAACCTTGATCCTAAATGCATGAGATGCCACTAAAAGCAGGTTAAACAGGTTTAAACAGGAGAGTGCATATCTCTGGGGCTCACTTTACTTGCAAATTAACCAGTTCTCTTCCCATACTATCATGAACAGTGACAAAGGATTCGAGATCAAATCTTGATATCTTAGATCGAAAGGCTTTATTGTTCACACTAGCATCATGGCCCGAATATCAAAATTGTCAACAATTTCATTCAACACCACAGAGAAGACTAGGGATGCTTGTGAATTCTGTGTTTTCCAGTGCAGTAAAGGACACCTAATGGAAGGAACCTGAATGGTTTGTACTGAGCGGTAAATGAGCCTACTCTATACTCCACAGACACTGCCTCTATCTCTCAAGGTTAGCCACGACTCTAATATCCTTGAAATTATCGTCCAGAACAAAGACAGTCAGTGCATCTTCTAGCAAAGGGGCAAGAAATATAAGAGACCATTTCAAAATCATTACTCACGAGTCAAAAGACCAGATCTGATATTTGCAAGATTATTCTAGGTTAGTAGGCTCATTGGAAGTCAGATAATTTCACATCTTTTGATTCCATTGTTGCATTGTTTAGAATTTTTCCAAGCTGCATTGCTGTATATTATAATACTAATGTTTAAATGATTGAACAATGAGTCAGCAGGCAGTTCTATTATAAGCAGTTTGGGCAGGCAGGGCACTACACCCCTTTTCTCCCACCACTTAGGAGACAGAGATAGGCACATCTCTAACTTCAAGACCAGCCTGGTCTACAGAGTGAGTTCCAGAACATCCAGGGTTACACATAAAAACCCTGTCTCAAAAAAACAAAGACAGGGACAAAAGTGGAAGAGACTGAGGAAAAGGCGGTTCAGTGACTACCCCCGCCCCCCAGGATCCATCCCAAGGGGACACTCCAAAGCCTGACAAAATTACTGATGCTATGATGTGCTTACAGTTATGAGCCTAGCATGGTTGTCCTCCAAGAACCCCAACTAGCAGCTGACTGAGACAAATGCAGATACTTTAACCCAACCATTGGACTGAACTCAAGGACCCTATGGTTGAATTAAATAAAAGGCAGGGAAGCTGAGGAGGAGGAAGACCAGCAGTCTCAACTAACCTGGACCCCTGAGATCTCTCAGACACTGAGCCACCAAGCAGGCAGCATACACAAACTGCTCTGAGGCCCCAACATATATACGACAGAAGACTGCCTGGTCTGGCCTCAGTGGAGATGTGCCTAGCTTTCAAGAGGCTTGAGACCCCAAGGAGTGGGGGAGGCCTGGCTGGGGTTAGGAGGACATTGAAAGGAAGATAAGGGGGAGGAGAAATGGGATGAGAAACAGTAGGAGGGGGGATGACTGGACTGTAAAAATAAAAGAAAGAAAGATGGATAGATAGATAGATAGATAGATAGATGATAGATAGATAGATAGATAGATAGATAGATAGATAGATAGATAGATAGATAGACAAAGACAAAGACAGAGGAGGGAGAGACACATACAGAGAGAGAGGAAGAGGGAGAAGAGAGAAAGATTAGGTTTGCTTCAAAGTTTGGAAATGATTAATAATCAAGGAACATTAACTTTAAGATGAGAGTTAATTGGCTTTCCCTAAAGCTGTAGCCTGACTGTGATATCCATTTGCCAGCAGGCTGCCTTGTCTGGCCTCAGTGGGAGAGGAATCTGGCAGGAACTTGATGGGCCAAGGTTGGGAATAGCCCGAGCCCCACACGCTTTCAGAGGAGAAGGGGAGGAGGGACTGAGGAAAGGGGCAATAAGGAGGGACCAAGACAGGGGCAGCACTTGGGTTGTAAATGAATAAATAATTTTTTAAAGTAGTGAAAGAGAAAATGTAAAATAACTATACTATACTGAAACAAGAGGTTCTGAGATCTAGGTGAGGAAGATAAATGGTGTTCCTGCTTGTTTGCCTGGATTCATTAGGGGTGGTTCTAAGAATACAGCGTGCTCAGTCTGGTTGCACATGTAAAATGCTCAGAATGTACATATGACGGATATGACTTCTACCAGAAACCTGCTTGCTTGTTTTGTTTGTTCTTTTTCCTTTGTTTTTGGTTTTGTTTGGTCTTTTGAGACTGAGCATCAATGAACAGTATCCATAGAACAGTTAAGAATTGCCCTCAATGAAATTCCCATCCAGATAGGAAGCACAGGGGCAGAAACCAGAAAGCAGTACATCAGAGAAATTGTTCATGCATCTCTGCCTCCAAAGAGTTTCCATATAAAAATGAATCCAATGAGGTTTGTTCTACTCATTTTAAAATCAATTTTAGATGAGTGTTCATATTTTAATGATTAGAAAGTAATTTTATATTTTTAATTAGAAAGTTTACTACATAGCGTTACTGAGAGTCCTAGAAGTTCATATGCAAAGCTCTTGTTTACTGCTAAGGAAACTCATTAAAGGACAAATGAATTGCCCATGGTCATAAAATTAAATCAATTCCTGGCATTGAGCATCCTTTATAGTCAAGGAGCTGTGGCTTAGACTCTGAGAATAGAAAGCTGGTGGCATTTCCTATGAAAAGATAGCTACCGTTAAAAGTGACAAAATACAGATATGATTTGGCATGTGGAAAGTACTGTAATCATATGTAAGATATATGTGTGGTATCCTGATTGGCAGGGAAGCATAGCATTAGGAAAAAAATCTCATGGATGAGAAGGACATGGGGGCATCGCAGAATTTGTTTCACTCCTTATTTGGTGGTTTAAGGTTCTCTTCAGTGTCCTCTCCCACCTCCCAAGCTCATCTCCTCTAGCCTGCCAGACAGCAAACTCCAATGTCCTCATACGTTCCAGCCTGCTTCATGCTCACCCTACATTGTCCCCTCTTTTCCCCAATCCCCTCTTTCCAAAAGCAAGACCTGTTGGGAACGGACATTGAGAGTCGGTTTAACATTGCACGGTCACTCAGCAGCGTTGTGGAAAAGTCCCGGTAGGTCCATCCACGCCTTCTATTGTACATTAGTGTCAGGGTCATCATGATGGACACCAACATGAACATATTCTAAAGGAAGAGCCAGGATCTCTTAGAAACTGACAGAGAAAGAGGAAGTCCAACATGACTGACCTTTCAAACCTGGAGGATGCAAATAATACAGAGTATCTGAGATGGGGATCAGGTGTGCTGTAGCGTTTCTGTGGAAACGAGGCGGTGACTATGACTCCAGCTAATTTACCCATAACATCTCAGGTGTGACAGATTTGCCCTTGGTGCCCAAATTCCCTGGCCCAGAGTTGACAGCGAGAATCAGTCATCTATTCAAAAACCATTGTCTTTGGCACTACTTTATCAAATGATTCAGCTTGAAAAGACCCTCATCTATCCTGTATAAAATATATCCCACTCAGTGAATAAAATCACCCATCTGGCAACTGGTTATGGTGGCTGTTTAATCCCCACCTCTCAAAACAGAAAAGCTCTTTTGTGTATTTACAAGGCTTAGTAACATTGTTTAAAAAAAAAGAAATGTAGTTAATAGTAACCATATTATGCTATAGCCATATTTTTTCTGGCTATATGAGGATATAAAAAGAAATAAGGAAGTATTCCTTGAGGAAAAGCCAAAAGCTGAGAGGAACCTTTTGTTGGTCTAGAAATATGGAAGGTATTAATATCTGAAAAAGACAAGATTTATGTAGTTAAGATAGAAGTAGGTAAGATGTGTAAAAGTAATTGAAAAAAAACATAAATCACATAAAGCTTTAAATAGATTATTGAGAGAAATATTTTATATACGACATGAACTTTTATACAGAATTTAATAAAAAGTGGTCCTGAGACAAAGTGAGAAAAGAAAGCAACACTGTCAATACCATGTGTCTGAGCAATGTCAATAAAAGCTCCTGAAAACTGTTTAAAAAACTCATCAGTAGACTCGTGATGAATGGTAAAATCATCTTCCTGATTTTCTGTCTTATGGACTATGTAAAACAAAAACATAATTTGCTATTTTAAGCACAAAATTTTCCATAAGCTCTTTTAGCATGAGGAAATCAATCATTTATAGACTTCTTAGAGCCACAGAAATGTCGAATTTAAGGGAGACATTTTTATATTAAATATTCAATATCTGTAATAAGTTTGTATGTGTGTAAATATATAAATGTGTATAGAGATCATTTACTATTAACACTCAACCTAAAATTCGTACGTTTTAGAACAGATCTTTTTTAAAAAATATTCATTTGTTTTCTGTACATGAGTACACAGTTACTGCCTTCAGACACACCAGAAGAGGGCATCTGAACCCATTTCAGGTGGCTGTGAGCCACCATGTGGTTGTGGGGAGTTGAACTCAGGATCTCTTAGAAGCCAGTGCTCTTAACCCCTGAGCCATCTCTCCAACCCCTAGACCTTTATTATTTAATGCAATGCCTAGACCGTTTTTTGAAACCTAAACTTGATTCAGTTTTAAACTTCTGCTCCTCCTGTCTTCACTTCCCCAGAATTGGACTTACAGATGGGGGAATATCACCCTGGTTTATGAAGTGCTAGGGATAAAGTCAAGGGCTTCCTGCCTCCAAATCAAGCACTCTACCAACTGAGCCACATCCGCAGCCCCATAAAGGTTTTTTTGTTTGCTTTTGTATATCTGTACTATCCATAGGTAGTCACTCAGTGTTCAACAACTGGCAGTCTTTAGGGTCCTTTAGATAGGGAGAATTCCGAGGAATTAGAAGCAGCCTTTGAACTTCAACAAACTAGAAGAGAACAACTGTTACTGACTTTTTAAATGCTTGTCAATTCTTTGAGACTTTCCTACAACATGTTTTAATCGTATTTACACCTCTCCCCTAACTCTTCCCACACCCACCTTGCCTACATACCCACCTCAGTTTGTGTCCCTCCCTCCCACTTCAAGACCAATCTGCATATTCCAAATATCCTTGGATGTGTGGCCTTCCACTGGAAATTACCTTACCAAGAGCTAGATTCTCGGAGAAAGCTGTCTCTTCTGCTCTCAGAAGGTGATATTTGCCAATGGCGCCAAAGCACAGGGTGGGATTGCATGCCCAGCTCCTCTCTCCATGTTGAGTTGTGGCCTGGCTTGGGTTTGCTCAGGTTTTCTGCACACTGCTGCAACTGCTAAAAGCGCATGTGTACAACTGCTCTGGCATGTCCAGAGGACACAGTTTCCTCTGGTTCTTACACTCTGTCTGCCCTGTGATTCTTGGGAGAAAATATGTGCATATGTTTGTGTAGAACATGCATTCCCTTCAGAGATGAACATTCAGCAGTCTCTTGTTCTCTGCACTTTTAGCCATTTGTGTGTCTGTGTTAACCATTATCTACCACAAATAGCTTTTCAGATGAAGAGTATGCTGATCGTTCACTAGGGATTGGCTTAATACTATGTCTATTTAGCATAATAATATTAGGAGGTTTTCCCCCAGGTTCTATTACCTTGATTGGTCCTATTGACCCTTGATAACAATGCCAGGTCTAGATTTTCGATTGTAGAGAAGGACTTCAAGCAGGAAGTGGTCAATTACTCTCTCTATTACACTAGTGGGCATGTTTTGCAGGCCAGTCATTATTGTAAGCAGCAAGCTTCCCAGCTGAGTATGATTGAGGATTACGTTTCTTTTCCATTAATGTGCATAACATGTACCAACACTATAAACACTGACCAGCAAAGGTGAAGCTTCAGGTCATTACCTGGTTGCCTGTTCCATGTTCTATAACTCCAGTGTGTGGTGTCTTACCATCAAGTTTTGGACATGACCGAAAGCAACACCAATAAGCTTAGGAACTCACTGGTCAACAACTCTTAAAGAAGTCAACAATTCATTGCACTAGACTCTCTCTCTCTCTCTCTCTCTCTCTCTCTCTCTCTCTCTCTCTCTCTCTCTCTTAGAAATCTTCTACAGTAGTACCTTTCTATGTGTCTTTTTTGAAAGGTTCTTAATGCTATTTTTCCTTCCCCACACACCCTCCTCCACCCTGTCTTCCACTTCCCCCATCCCACTTTAATCTTACTGGACCTTTATTTCCTTTAACCCTTTATTCCAGCTCCCTTCCCCCTTTGTAATCCCTTGCCCCTTGGCCTCTTACTAATTTCCTGTGGCCTAGAGTGGTCACAGATTTGACATAGTAAATTGTAAACAGGAAGTAGATATTTTCATGATCATTTTGTTTTCACTCCACCACTTGCAGCTATAATACAATCCAAAGAGAACAAGATCTTTGTTATTTTGGTCAGTTTTATTCCTATATTCTAGGGAATGCATGACACACATTAGATATATAGTAAACTTCTGTAGATGAAAGACTGATTATATGAATACTTCCACCTCTATTTTATCCAAACCTGATTCTTTCACCCAATGTGATAATTAATATAATTTCAATAGTCAATTTAACACTAAAAGTTTATTTGAAGGATAGAGGTTCAAAAAAAATGTCTGAAGTAATTCAAATGTTAAATATTCGTGTTGTGGTTGAAGACCTAGTCTGGAATTTGATGGGTTTACCTTACAAATTGTTTAGATTCAGTAGATAGTAAAACACTCTTAGTTCTAAAAGGATGTTATGTGAAGGATAGTTCATTTCCTTACCTTTAAATCGACTCTTTTCATATCAGTTTTATCATTTGCTTCTTTCTCAATAATTTACTTGACTACAAACTTCACCTCTAACCAATATAAGTCATCAATAGCCCCAATGCAAGGGATTGAGTAAAGCTTGGTCAGGAACTGAATCATGCCCATGCTAGTTAACACCCCATCAAAGAACTCTGAGCAGATGGGCAGCAGCGACCCCTGGTGGCCAATGAACAAGCAGGAATCATTACCAATCTCATAAATAAGGTGACACTTTCCTGCTGTGAAGAATCTAATGAAAATGTTTGAAATATCCTAGAATGGGACACAGCAATTGTTCTGTGACCTATCACTAGAAAAGGTAATTATTTCTCTGTACTTTTCACGCTTTAAAATTCTTCTCTAAAATGCTTTTGTTGAAGTTTTACAAACCATATTTTAAATTAAAACATCCATTTCAGGTATATAATTCAGTGAGTTTCAGTAGCTATATCCAGTGGTTTATACATTCCAGAAACAAAAAAAATGCATTTTCGTATCTCCAGTCAGAATCCATCGGTCCATTTATAGTTCCTTTCTTTTCCTTTCTCAGCCAGCCCCAGGCAGCTGTCTGGTTTCTTTTGTGTTCCTAGAAATTGTGTCTTTTATGAGTCTTTTTTTTTTCTTTTCTGTCTATTTCCTTGTTTGTGTATGACAGATTCTTACTGTGTAGCCCAAACTGTCCTCAAATTTGTGATTCTCCTGCCTCATCTTCTCAAACCTAAGGGTCACATACAAACACACACACACACACACACACACACACACACACACACACACCTTGTATATTTTCTTAAGACTCATTAATGTTTTAAGCCTACCAGTGGCTTATTTGTTTCATTACAAACAATGTAATAAAATGCCTAAGAAGATTTGCCTTAAGGGAGGAAGACCTTATTTTAAGCTCACAGCATGATGACGTAGTCCACCATAGAGAGGAAAGCATGGTGAGAAACATGGCTCCCAAATGTAAAAGCCAAGTGTGAGAGGTAGTGGGTCACATTGCATCTACAACCTGGACATAGAGAAATAAATTCTGATATTTCCCTTGTTCTTCCCTCTTTTCTTTTTTATTCAGATCAATGCACCTGCCCTTGTGATGATATCACCCACATTATATGATATTTATCTTCCTCAACTAAATCTCTCTGGGAGCAGTGTGTGCACTGATAGATCTTCCTAGGTGACTTAAATGTAGTGAGGTTGACACTGAAGATGAACCATCACAACCAGCCAGTGAACGCTTTAAGAATATTTGTTTAAGAGGTCAAACTATCTTATTTCTTTTCCTTTCTGTTTAACCCGAGCAAATGAGGGTGATTCATCTTTCACAAACCGTGTTGAAATGATATTTGACTGTAATCACAGTGAGTCTCTCCATGTGGCCATATTAGGGTTGTGTAATTTCATGCCCAGCTGCATTGATGACTCTTGGCCTTGTTTAAGGGGCCCCAACTGTGGGCAGCAGTAAAGTCTGTAATACCTTGTTATGGCCCATTGCCTACTTCACTTATGTCTGTAATTTTTATGGCTTCCATTTCATTTAGACGTCTCCAATAAGACACAAGATTATTGGAGCAGAACAGAATCAATTCATTGTCATTTTCATACATTAAAACCCAGGGCATATTTTATTGAAGATTAAAGTTCACCATTGTATTCTCCAGTGGCAGTGAGTGGGTTGCTCTCTCGTGTCTATTACCCCTGTGTCATAAAAATGAGATCTGACAGAAAATGTACATTAATTGAACCCTTTGATCGCTGTGTTCAGATCAAAGATTTCTGGTATGCTTACTATTTGGTTTTAGTATATGCAATCCCCAAGTGTTGCTTGATAAGAATGAACATACTTGCCTTTGAAGTCCAGTGAAAATAAGGTGACAGACATCATGGTGTTCCCCTCAGCAGTCAGGGATCGTGCTAGCAAACACTGAGATGATGCAATGTGTAAGACATAAATCATGATGTCACCAAGATGCTCAAAATCTAGTTAGAGAAACAGCTGGGTTTAAAATAGTGTTTTAGTACTACATGGAAATGCCTTGCTCCAGACGTTTCTAGGTGCTGAGGAATCGGCTTAGAAGTTAGGGAAGCTCTCACAGATCTCTTTATTTTGAGATATGTCCGGAAGGGTAAACAGTAACACACGGGCAATACAGACTCAGCCTCCAAATCCATATCTTCTGCTGGTGAAGTGTAGCCCAGCAAGTGTCACACAAAAAGGACCCAGAAACAAGTCAGGACCCAGTACCATGACAACATGGCTGATGTGCTTTCAAAGTCTTTAGAAATGACTCTTTTTCACAAGTTGCACTTAGCTAAAGAGTATTTCTACCAGGGCATTAAGCTGGAACTTAGCCTGGTGGTAGTGCAATCCTTTAATCCCAGCCGAGGCAAGAAGATCTCTGTGAGTTAGAGGCCAGCCTGGTCTACAGAGATAGTAGTTCCAGGCCAGCCAAACACACACACACACACACACACACACACACACACACACACACACACACACACACACACACACACACACACACACACACACACACACACACACGAACCCTCTCTAAAAACAAAGCAAAGCTAGAACTTCTTACAGGGGTGATGATTCCGAGTAGATGGAGTTCACCAGCAGTTCCCACCCTTCCTCATGTCATGATCCTTTAATTCAGTTTTTTGTGTTGTGATGATCCCAACCATAAAATTATTTTGTTGTCACTCCATAACTGTAATTTTCTCCTGTAATGAATCTAACATTCCCATCTGTGTTTTCTTATGGGCTTCAGCAATCCCTGTGAAAGGTCTTTCAACACCCCCACAAAAGGGGTCATGACACACAAATTGTAATGATATACACATTTTTAAAGTTATTCTTGTTCCTAAATAATCTAAGTAGATTATTGAAGCTCAAAAACAAAAACACAAGCAGTCAGCGAAAATAGTTCCTCAAAACATTAGAGTAAGTATAATCTTTTCAAAAAGAGTTATTCCCCATACACGCAAATTCCAACACCTTTTTTTCCTAATTATCAGCACACTTCTGGGATAGAAAAAATATCTTCTTTTCCTTTTCCTTTTCTCTTCCTTGTCACTTGGTCACTTTTTGTTTGTGGCTCTCATAACACACTGTCGAATTTCAGAAGATTCAGAAATGTTCAGTGAAAAATGTGGAATGCTACAAAAACAGTAAACCATTTAGTGTGGTGATAGTGGATTTCAGGCAGCATGGATTATTGTCTTCCATGTATTCAGAAGCTAATAAATATCTACAGAGTAAAGTATGAGTAAGGATGTGCTGTGATATAATTCGGATGTGGGTGGAACAATTTGTGGCACTTATAACCAATGACAAGAGCACAATAGGGGATGCCAAGACTCTGAAGAACACAGTTACCCATTAGGGTTATGGCTGGGTGCTCCTTCCGCAGCAAAGCCAACATGCTATTCTTAGCTATTTTGAAAAACAGTGGTTCTGGGAAACAATGAAGTCTAAGAAAGAAGAAGATACAAAGGCTGTAATAAGTTATATTAAAGTGATTACCTTTGAGTTCAATCATGGCCTGAAATAATTCTATATATTTTGAGCACATACTAATCTTGAAGGTCTCCCCTGCTACATATAAACTTAAACAAATACATATGTGCACATGTATCTATACATGCACACACACACATACATACATGTGTGGCTAAAAGTATGCTCTTTAACATTTTGTACTCAAGAAAAGGAATACTCTCTATGGGTAAATAAGCCAGAGGACACAAACAAAACAATTAACTTCCATTGATCATAGGTGATGGTGATATAAAGGGATGTAAGAGATTATGTAATACCTGGGTTAGGAATGAATGTTCGAAGCTTAAGGAGAGCTTCTTTTCAGAGGGAACCTCTCTTCCGACACCTGAAAGGGAAGAAGGTGTCCAGGAGAAGAGCTGGATGCAAAGCCTATGCAGGAAGGACTAGTGAGAATGTCAGAGAGTTGGGAAGTATTTCAAGCACCCACATCTCAGAAGACAGTGTGCAGAGTTCTGATCAAAGGCAGACTGTGGCTGCGGGATCTCATGCAACCCTTGAGGTAACTACGAGTTGCATTCCAACCGTAATGAGGATACTTTGGGGTATTTCCTTTGAGGGGATCAAATCATGACTTCCCTTCATGGTTTAAATCCATCTCCTCAAAAGCCACTGTGGTAAATGACTACATAGATATTAGAAAAGTGGGGTGTCTAGCCCAATGGTCCACTAAGAGATGGTGTTTCCCTTGGGATGGAAGCACCGACAAGACAGAGCCATTTTTGTAACAGAGGCAGTAGAGCTGGTTGCTATGGTTTCAATGTCATTGAAAGTGGAAAAGTACTGAAGATGCCTAGAGCTTTGCGTTTAAAGCTATGTTATTGGCACTGTTTGTGGAAAGGGTGGCAAAAACTGATGGCAGGGAATTAACTGGAGTAGGCAAATGTCTGTAATGGCTGAGCTACGTTGTCAACGTCTCCCAAAATAGATTGTGTTTGAAGATTGTAGCTCCAGTTCTCAGTCTGTATAGCTTCCTTCATTGCATCAGGCACATGGACACTAATAAATAAATACTGCCTGTTAGATAAGCAGGGTGTGGGCTAGAGATGTTCAAGCCTGGACTTTGATCTGGACTTTGTTCTTTACCTGACAGAGACTTGTGAAGTTGCTTATAAGTCTTACGAAATGGAAAACAGTAAGAGAGCTAGGTCTGATTTTAAATGTTTGTGACATTTCACATGTTCTCATGAGTTGTGTCTCTGCAGACTTGTGACACACATGGGATGTAGTGTCCAAGCAGAGAAAGGCAAACACTTGGGCTTCCACGCATGTTGGTGTTTAGTACCACAACGATGATGGCTCCATAGTGACCCCCGAGGAACACTCACCTATGGCTATCAAATGAAAAATGCCCCCTCCCAGTAAGCATCTGAGCTCTTCCATGAGACTAATACCTATAGACTAATACATTTCACCAAGCCAAATAACTCGCATTTGTTTGGCTGTTCCAGCTGTCTGCATGAAAAATCAATAGAGAAAACAGATTGCAGAAGAAGGGCAGTTCCTCACTAAAATTAAAACCCAGCAAAATGACGGAAAGCAAACTCCCCATTTATTTTTACCTCGACACCTAGGCTGGTTTGTCAGTGTGAGAGGCGATTTTCCCATTTACCCTGTAGAAAGGTTCTGTGATGACTGGAAATGGTGGGGCAGAGAGCCTCTGTATCAGTCTTCTTTGGAGCTGCGTTCTTTCATGGCCCCGTGGCTGTGGTTAAGCCTTCTCTGGCTGTTTAAGATCTGAGAGCCTAGAGAGATCTTCTTAAACTTCAAAGGGGGCTTCAAACCATTTGTGGCTCAACTACAGGAGAGAATTCAAATTGTGCTTATGCATTTTCCCCTGGTTCATATTTAAGCTCTTACAGGTCATTAGTAATTGTTCATCAAACTTCTCCTCCTCAAAATTGCTCTCTCCTGGTTGTCTGGCTCCTAACCACTAGGCTTTCCTTCTGTCTTTTACTCCCTCCTCAGTAGTCTTTCCAGTTTGACTTCCTCTTCTCTTCATTTAACATTGGCTATTCCCAAGCACCTGTCTCAGCTCCTGGTTCTCCATTTTATCATAGCCTGTCTAGGAACATTCACGGCCTCAAATACAGTCTTTGTTGACTACAAAATGTAAGCTTTTCATCCAAAACTGTCTATGGAGAATAGACTCATATTTTGAACAATCTCACAAGTTATCTCTACCTTTATATTACCCAAAATCTTACCATATATTGTGTGTACAAACTTGATTAGACATATTTTCCCAAATATGTCATTCTTGCTTTTCCCTCCTATTTTAAGTCCCACTGTAGTCCAGTACATTTTAACTGGAAATAGAGCTATTGTCAAAGCCTTGGGAATTACTGTTGAAGCCTACAGACTCTGTATGCATGGTATTTCTTAGCTTGACTGATGCCTGCCTTGTGTAGAGCCATGACTATTCCAGGGTTAGATCTCTAGTTCTAGACACCACATTTTCTTTTCTTTCATTTCTAATGTTGGTGTTATTTTGTTTAATTTTATTTCATTTCTATTTTATTTTACATTGTTTGGTTTTACTTTAGTTGATCGGGTTGTGTACACTCACACTGGATGAATTTTGGGATTCTATGAATCGGTTTTATTTTATTATTGTCTCAGGCTGCATATAGTCACACGGGATGATTTTTTGGGATGTCATGGGTCTATTTTATTGTATTGGCTCAGGTTTTTCAGGGTGCCATGGGTCAGTGGCGTAAACACAGAATGGGAACCGCTGTGGTGCAGAATCTGCCTAGGGTGAGTGAGCACCATAGGAGAAAAGTCTACCGTGGGCCACGAATATCTTGGAAAATGGATACCACATTTTCAAGTCAGATCTCCTCCCTTGAAAACATTCTCCATTTCCTGGTTCTCACGCCCTGTATTTTATAAAATTTCCTTTAAATATGGTACTCTAAAATCTCCCCATATAATGGAGGGATTTGTGAAAGACTACTGTCATCTACATCAAATGATGATAGTGGGAGAGATAAGAAGGTTCAATTTTTGAAGTGATCAAATACGTAATAAGGAAGGTTGGGGAAGAAATCCTTACTCTGAGACCACTGATCCCAAGCCCATGCTCCTTCTGTCTCCATACTGGTCTCCGAGCTGCATCTAATAGCTAAGACAGGTGACATTCACAGTTGTCTCAATTCACCCCAAAGAAAAGTAATAAGCCAAGGAAAACGAGGTAACCCATCCAGCCATTGAGCTCATCAACACAGTGGAAAGGCCCCCCACGTTTCTCACCTCTGGACCTTAGCTCCTTCCTGTTCCGCCCAACAGCTTTCCAGATGCTGTTACAAAACAAAAACTACAATATATAGCCTTGAAAATTATAATTGTCTTGTGTGTGGAATGAAAGATGATATCTCAATCATAACAATTAGTTCCCTAACAACTCACCGTGTGTGTGTGTGTGTGTGGGTGGGTGGGTGTGTGTGTTTGTGCGTGCGCACGCACACGTGCACGATAGAAAAAGAATATAATATATATTCTAATCCATGGTGTACATTATACTGTCTATGTTTTCTATAAAATTCCTAACTAAAATCTGTTTCCTTTGTGAAGTAGTAACATTTGTGCAGCTAACTAATACTTGATGTATGCCATTATAAATTTAAAATTATTTTTCCATTTTTCACTTAAAGATTAGGCTGTGGAACCTTGTGAGCATTCCCGTATTGATGCGATCATGCGTCACTCTTGTGTTGATTTTGTTTTAGTTGTTGTTTTGAGAGGGAGTCAGAGTAACATAGGAAGAGTTAGAGGGAGGAGAGGGGAAGGCAGAAATGGTGTATATCAAGAGTTCATATATGAAATTCTCAAAAATAAGTTTTAAAAAGAATAAAGAATGGTCTGAGAGCATAGGCTTCATGCCATTCTGCATGGGTGTTCATAGCTCTGAGATGAAACTTGTATATGAGAAACACCAAGAAAAATGGCGTACATGCAGGCAGCCACAGGCAGGGTGGGGAAAGGAGGACATAGCATGTTTTGTTCTACTAAAGCTCTACATTGTGCTGCTAGTACTTTAGGATTCAAAATCAGTAATAACCTATTTGGGTTATTTTAGAGGACAAAATGATGTTGTTGTTACTGCTTTCAGCAGAATTTGTCTTGGTGATGAGAGAGTCATTTGAAGAACATTCTCAGGGTCTCCTGCCGTATTACAATAGTAAGAAGGATTTAAGGATGGCCACTGTTGTACTGTTTTCACATTGCCATAATGAAGAATATGAAGAGGTCACAGTGGGAAAGGTTGGAGATTCCATGGTCCAGGAATTGAATATCCATTTGAGACTCAACTGTATTTTTGTCTTTGAAGCTTAGCTTCACTAGTTAGCCTCTGTAACATCCTAACATCTACGTCCTGCTTATTTTTAAATGTTTGGCATAACAATTTGAATTAGAAGCCAGCAATCTGGGCTTATGGGTTTTTTTTTTCAAAATTATGCTTTGCTTTTCTTATTTCAAGAAGAAAAATCCTTAACCCATTACTGATAGCTTATAGTTCAGGGTTTCAATTTGCAGCAGAATTAAATATCTCCCTCTCTCACTCTTTCTCTCTCATCTCTCTGTCTCTGTGTGCCTTTCCCTCCCCCTCTCCATGCCTCCCTCCCTCCCTTTACGTGTATTCTTAGGAATTGAACCTGGGTCTTTATACATGCTAGATAAGTACTGTACCTATTCATTGTACTTCCACATACCAAATTAAGAGAAACTGAGTCTTTCTAGGTTAATAAACATAGCCTTGATGGAAATAAGTATTTTAACAACATATTTCACTTCTATGATATTTAAGAATGAAAACATGATTATAAGAAGTGCTTGACTGTAAGTGAAGAAATGTATTCTATATCTGTTTAAAAGTTGCTTAGTAAAAAAACAGCTTGTGGTGGTATTGGTGCATGCCTTTAATCCTAGAACTTGGTAGGCAAAGGCAAGCTGATCTCTGTGAGTTCGAGGCCAGTCTGGTCTACAGAGTAAGTTCAAGGACAGCCAGAACTATACAGAGAAACCTTGTCCAAATACAAAATAACTCCATGGGGAAACTTGGAAACTGCTCAATTGAATGCAGATCTGTGGTGGTTTACCATAATCTATGGTCCTTAGCTGTTATTGGAATTAACAGGTTAAATTACACAAGTAAAGTTTTTCTTAAAACTTGTAGATCATTGATGGTAGAAAAGTAGGTGAAAGATTGGACTTTCATTAATAGCCAACACATCTTAACTGTTCTATAAATATCAACGGAATTGATGATCTAATATAATCTTAAAAACTAGAAAACATCAACACTGATATACTCGACATAGCATCTTGGGTTTCTAAAAGTCCAGTGCACATGGACACAAGAGTTTTATTTTTAACATTTGATATAAAAATTGTGCCAAAGATGAGGCTGATCCTAAGCTTAAAAATACAGTTAGATACATTTTACGTCTGTGTTATCTTGGGCGCCACTGTCAGGAAGAGGGGACTCAAATGGAAGGAACTGAGCATCTTCTGGCAACTTTGTCTGCAGCTCTGAGCTCATTTCTAGACTCTCAAACTTAAATAGAAATCAGAGGGAACGTGTAAGCCTCCTAAAGAATGCTTACATTATTTAAAGTAACTAGGAATCTTGAAACTACCAAATAAAGAAAGAAGAAAATGTGGTCGGATACTTATTTGTGGAAATAGATGATGCAAGGACTGTCTGAGTCATTTGGTGGCTGCAGTGGACAGACAGCCTCCCTGCCAGATCTTTTTAACATTGTAGCTGGTGCACCGTAGATCATATTTCCCACATGTGAAACGAGGACACCGGGCTGACCTTGTACATTTTCATCTGTTTAACCATGCAGCTATTTTCCTTTCCTAGTGCGTCCATGTTGGTTCTGTTAACAGTGCCATGATCCTGCCAATCAATATGAGAACACTACGGTTCAGTCTGTCTCTGCACTTTAGTCATGAGCATGAAAGTTCTAGACGTCAGCACAACCATGGTGATACCCTGGAAAAAACCAAACCTACCTAGGAAAATGTATCTTTCAGAAGGAATAATGTCCTCCCACACAAGCTACCGAAATAAAATCTATAGATCAGAGCAACTTCACCAAAAGACATTTTTTTCCACAGCTGGGGATGTAATTAGTGCAGCCGTTGGAGAACAGTATGAAGGTAACTAAAATAAATAAGATAAACTATTGCATAGTCCAGCAGTCTCACTGCCCGCTATAACACAAAGGAAATAAAATCAGCATGTTGAAGGAAAATGTTCAATAAGTACTCTCTATTTATTGACATGATTCATAATAGCCAGGATATGGAATGTGTTCAGAGTAAAGTACTATCAAGCTATTAAAATTTTTGAAATTCTGTTATTGGGCACAGTAGGGATAATCTGTGGAATGTCTTGTTAAGTGAAAGAAGCTAAGCCCAGGAAGGCGAATAACACATATTTCACTCATCTGTGGAATCTAAAAAGGCTGGTATTATATAAATTGAAACTACAGAGTGGTTTATGGAGGCCAAGTAGGAGGTAAGAAAAGGTTGGTCAGTGGATGCAGTGTTAGGAGTACAAAAAAAGTAATAATTTCTGATATTCTGTGGCAGAGTCAAGTAAAAACATTAATAATAAGGTATATATATATATATATCAAGAAGCTCAAAATAAAGGATGTATTAATGTATTCATCATATAAGAATGATAAAATTTTAAGGTGACCATTATGCTAATTACCATGATCTGATCATTAGTATACATTAATTAAAACATCATATTGTACCATATTAAACCACATAAACATTTGTCTATCAAAATGTCTATATACTTCAAAAGGTTTATTCCCTTCTGCATAACTCCTTCAAGCCCATTTCTAGACAATTGTTTTAATTGTATTGAACAAGTTCATTCACTTTTCTTAATGTCCACTACATATTTGAGTACTTAGTCCCCTCACCATGGTATCCTATTGTTTTCTCAGACTGCATCTTGCTTCCATGGTACACATATACCTTTCTGAATGATAACTATCACTACCTTAACCCTCCCCATTTACCAACCTCGGAGAGCCTTCCATTGCTAGTAAAGTCTGAAACATTTGCCAAAGTATTGCTCTCATGGTCTGCCCATCCCCTTCCTGCCCTCATCCTCTGCCAAGCCAGGAAAGTCAAGCTTCCCAGAGCATTTTTATCTGTTTTGACCCTGACTAATCTTAAACCAGGTCTTCTCGGTTCTCACAGCTCCCCTTTTAGTCAGTCAGTCTGTTAAGAACAGCTTAAGTCCTGTGGGATTTATTGACAAGTGTTAGCCTTGTAGACATGGGCAATAGCTTATTTAAACATCATCATTTTATCATATGATATTTGCTGAACGTGTAATGTTGAGAAAGAGTCATCTCAAGCACCTAATACATCTTAGTATTTAATAACTACCCAGTTGACATTTGTCTAATATAATCCAAATCAAGTTAGTGGTACAGGAAAATAGTTGTCAAGCATCAGTAGGAGAATACAAGGATGAATAAGTAATGTTGTGAAATAAAAGGGTGATGGTTTCATTAGGTTTATCTGAAATACTACTTGAATTCTTAGTAAAGACATTTTGCAACTTAATATATGCATACAAACATAGAGAAAAAGAAGATAGAAAATAAGGAAAATATTAAGACATCAAATATATGCAGTTAACTGATGGTAAAGATCAAAGTTCTTTGAAAATGTAAGTGAAGGAATCAACAATATTGAATATATATCAGAAGATATTATAATGATGAATGAAACATTACAAATCAGTTATGATTATTGATTGTTACTATTTCATTAATGACAGAAATAATTTTTGTGCTGGCCTGGTGGCAAAGGCCTGGAATTCCAGCAACTTGGGAGACAGACAGGAGATGGCTATCTGAAGGCCTCCTTGAGCTTACAAAGTGATTTCCAGGAGAGTCTGGCAACTTAGTGAGACACTATTCAAAATATAAAAACAAGAGGGAGAAGCTCTGTGGATGTTTGAGTTTGAGTGCCTACAAGAGGCCTTAAGTATTCTATATTCTATAAAATAATGTATTTGAATATTATAAAATATTAGAATTAATCTGTCTGGCATTACAATTATCTCCTTTGGAGAAGAAAAATCAGATATTTGTAACTTCCAGGTAGGTCCTTAAAGTTTCACGTATAGTAGAATAATTTCAATTCAGATGCTTTAAAATGGAACACTAGCTATAGCAGTGCACTTCTTAGTACCATTCAAGTGCCATTTTCATAAGCAACAGCTTGGGAATCTCATTGGAAAGTCAGAATTCGTAAAAATAGAATCTATGGTGGATGCTTTGGCTCAATTTTGTTCAGAGAAGACATGCTTTAGACAGACAAGGGGGCTGCCATCTCTCTCCACCTTAAACTGTATTGACAAGGGCAGGTCACAGTGCACAGCGACAGAGCAATTACCTAGCATGTGGACTCAAAGAAATGTCTAAGTAAGATTTTCCCCATAGTCACCATATTTAATACCACAGCCCTTCTACGTTAACACAGAGCTGATACCACAAGCTGATGCTGCAAGATGGCAGGGGCTTCGTCCTCATGATCAGTGTGGTAAAGCAGTGCTGAACCCTCCTCAAGTTCATCCTTCCTCTCCATTGTCACTCAAAGTCTCTGTAGTATCCAGAACTTTCTACAGAGGTAGTGTGGGTAAGACAGTTCAATCATCTTTTCAAGTGATGAGCACAGACATGATTCTGGAAAGTCCTGGATGTTGAATTTTGGCATACATGATGAAAAAATGACATTTTTATAAAAAGTATTACTATCTCTTAAAATGTTTTCAGCATTTCCTACCATAATATGCCAGGGCCTCATTATGGACTAGTCACACAGCTTTGACTGTTTCATCCTCTAGACAATATGGTCATGTGCTTCAGAGTTAGACAACCTCACTTCCATTTTTGCCATCAGCCAGCTGGAAGATCTAAGACTTAATTTACTTTCTGTCAAAAATAAATAGATACCTGGTTCTCAAGGTCATTGCTAGTTTTAAAAGCGATAAAGTGTGGGGTTTTTCAAGTAAGTGGAACTTAGTTACGATGTTCATACAATGCTCATCTCTCAGACAGACACTGAAGTATCTTCTCTGTGTCAACCTTAGGCTGGACTGAGGAGAGAGTAAGCACATCCCTCTGCTCTCAAAGCACATGAGACCTAGTAGGAGAGCAGAGATGTGAACAAGCCAGGCTGAGATGTCATGTTGGTGTGGTTCCTGTGTGGGAAAGATGGATGCCAAAGTGAAAACCACAGTAGCTGTGCTGAAGGGCTATCCCATGCTTCTTATTAGGAAAGATGCTACCCTGGGAAAGCTAATGCCATGAGGATGATGGCAGCTATCTGTAGGTGGGGATTTTAGAGATGAAACCCATTCCACCTCCTAACCTTGCCAATATTAAAGCAGGAAGGCCTATTTTTATTCTTCTGACTGGACGGTTTATTTTTTTTTCCTCTTTCTGTTCTCAGTTTTCCATCTTTCTGCCCTCATTGCCTCAGGAGGTGCAAAGGCCAGGCTGCAGTTACCTGAGACTTCTTAGTTGTAGGACTACCCACTGTGTGTCATGGCCAGAAATGGAGGGGATGGTATCTATTTGATTCTAAGAGAAAGATGTCTCTGTATTTAAAATGCTTCTCATCTTCATCAAACAGCGTCTCACCCTAGACGTACCTCCTACATACACTGTACAAGGTGACCCCTTATACACACTATTCACGAACCCCCTACACACATTGTACAAGTACCCCCTACACACATGATGCTGTCTGTAAGCAGAGAACTCCACTCCTATCTAGGGTCTTGACTATCTGATAATTCACTATATCTGTCTTTCTAGAGAAAAAGGATCATTCTATGTTCTGAATATAACATCTGCTTGTTTTACATTTACATTCTACCAAGAATTGATTGACATTACATATGTAGTGTCAAGGAATCCATTTCTCTTGAGCACTTTCCTGTCCTGTTGCATGTTGTGTAACTAAGCCTGTAAACATAGATGTGGATTCTGGAGAGAATTGTAGCCATGCAGAGGCGATAGAGTGAAACTACTGGACATTTCTTTGTTTTAATTATGTGGGCTGGGCCAATAAAGGCAAAGGTATCAGGGATTCTAATTATCCATTAATCATGATTAGTAACCTATATTGATCTTTACCCAAGAACTATTAGTACTTTCAAATCAACTAGAAGAAAAATATAAAGGATTGTATGTTTGGCACAAAAGAAATAAAACTACAAATAAACATATAGGAAAAAAAGTTTAGGCCAGGCTGCAGTTACCTGCAATTTCTTGGTTATAAGAATACACTGTATGTGTATATGTCAAGGAGAGGAGAAGATGGTGTATACTTAGTGGTATCTGGCATTCTCAAGAATTAAAAAATGTTCGTGGTAAATCCAAGTATCATTTTTTCATCTATTAAATTTTTTATCTATTAAACTGATGAAGTTGGGGGAGGACTATAGAGAAAGCTCAGTGTAAAGTCGGGGACTGGCAAGTCGGCTCAGTGGAAAAAATAATAAATGAATGAAAGAATAAATAAATAAATAAATAAATAAATAAATAAATAAATAAAGAGGGCTCAGTGGAACTAGAGTTCAACCTCCCAGAATCCACATGGTGGAAGGAAAGAACCAATCTCAGGTTGTTCCCTGAACTCTGCATGTGCTGCCTCTATCTATGTATCTATCTACCTATCTATCTTGATCTCTATCTATCGCTCTTACACACACATGCATGCACACAAATGCACATGTCTAGATAAATTTTTTTTAAGTTAAAGTCAGTGATTCTAAGATTGGGTGAAACTTATACAGATTTATCCAGGGATGAGCCTCCTTAATAAGTTATCCAACCCCTAAAGGTCATTTTTAAACATATGCACATGAGAATAGTACTAAATGCAATTAGTAAACAGATATGTATGTATACGTGTATATATGTAGAAACGTATGTATAGAGAAAAACTCTATATATGCTCTGAAGAGTTCATTATAATATAAATGAAGAACATTGTAACTGTTTGCATTTGAAATAATTCATCTAAAATAAGTCATAACATAAGAAAAAAGTAAGGTCATTATCAGTATGGTCACTGCAGCACTGTTTAAAATATCAAAATAATAGAAATATTTTAGTGATCTAACTACAAGAATGACTAAACGTATATGAACAGTAATATTATATTGAACTAAAATAATGATATTGCCAAAAATGCTTCTATTATACTATGAAAGGAAGTCTTTTGTGTGTGTGTGTCTGTCTGTCTGTGTGTGTGTGTGTGTGTGTGTGTGTGTGTGTGTTCTGTGTGCATGTATAAAATTATATGAAATGCACATGGATGTGTGAGGAGTTGGTAAGGATGTGAGCTGCACATGTTAGTAAGAGATGACTCTTTCAGATGTAGTTTTTCTGTGGGATTACTGCTGTTCCTTTCTCAGACAAAAGGTTCTCCATCTATCTAATTGAAGTGGCTTTAGAATCAGCCTGGATAGCAATTCAGACAGAGATGTTGATTGGATGACCTTGACCAAGCTCTAAACCTCTTTTCCCCTCAATTTTTCTATCTTTTAAACAGTCCAACCCACGGGCTTAGTAAACAGAGGACATAAGCATATAAAACAGAAAGATACTTGCTGATGTAAAAGATCATTGGTGCTAACTCTTATGTTGATTTCGATTACTTACATACGAAATCAGTCTCACTATATGAAATCAAAACAAAATAATGAATCACGTCAAATTTCAAGACTGATATTCAACCATTTCAAGATTTATCAAGCACCTGAATGCAATGTAATCAGTAATGACTGATTAATTTTACCAATAAATGTTGCATAGTTGAATTAATAAACTATTCTCATTTGTAGATTAGTCTTTGCACAATGATGTTTTTTAATTCTCCAACTTAAAAGATACATAGCCCTCTTTTTTAAAATCACCTGAGTCCAGTTAGTGCTGCCTAGAAAAGCATGAGTCGTGCTTGGCTAGCCTCTCAGGAGCCCAAACCTTGGGGGGCGGAGGGGGGAATGATGCTTCCTTACCTAGTAGGCATGAGTTGTCAATACCTTCTCAGCTAGGGTGGAACTTCATGGGCCTTTCCCCCATCCATGCTAAGATTTGTGCTTGCAGTCACAGTCACTATGAGTTCATGTGTGCAATGGCCCTGTCATGTCAGGTAAACACTGCTTCAATACAGGCATCCACTGCCTCTGGATTTATGAAATTCTCAGACTATTTAAAAACACAAAACATCATACTCAAATTTATGCTTTATGCTGCGTGTCATGTTTAGCTACCATTTAAGACTTACTCTAGGATAATTCATGTTGAACCCCAGTAACAAGGGAACACTGCCCTTTATGTAGAGGAGTGTTGGGTTTTTTTTTTTCTGGTATACTTTTCTACTTATAGCTAGCAACTGAATTTCTTATATATATTTCAATATCTGTTATTTTGGACAGACTTATTAAAATATACAAAGGCACTTTACATAAATGTCCCTTTCTTACTCTGCTTTTCTTTGTCGTCACAGTCATTCTCAGCACAGCACTGCAGCTCGTCAACCCTCAGTGACTCTCCAACGGGCCATCTCCCTGGAAGGGTAAGAGAATAAATAGTGCTTTCTCTTACAACAAAGTACACAGCATGGACTGTAGCAAGATGCTTCTCTCCTCCCGCACACACGTCCTTCCCTCATTCTTCTCCTCCTCTTCCTCTCCCCGCTCTTTCTTCCCCTCTGTCTCTCTTATCCGTACCTCTTCCCTACCCTGAGAGTTATTTATGAAGCTTGTGCCATGTGCCAGCCAGGAAAACAGGGACTAGATTTGCAATTCAGATATAAAATCTCACCTTTCCTTCAGCAGATTGAATGTGAGTGACACAAATATTCATATGTGCTGGAAATGTGGTATAATCATTATACCATCCAGGCAGTGGGTCTGGTGGGGTAGTGGAGGACCCAGAGTGAGTACTTCATGCAATCAGCATCAGAGTGGTAGGGGGAAGAAAAGAGGGAGAAGGGAAAAGATGGACCCTGGCTTTGTTTTCAGCCACATATAAAATTCATGAGCAGAGAGCAAACATCTCAGTGGATATCTGTTTAACAACTCAGTTCATGGATATTTCCTCACAGAACAGTTCACAGATATTGACTGTGTGTTTATTAGGTGCCCAGCAATATCTGGCTGGCTGGCTACATAGCCAAGTAGCCTCTCTATTCATCTGTCACATCTGGTTTTATTTCCAAAATAATCATAGGAGATAATTATCTCTTCTAACTCTTGCTTCTCCGAGGCATAAGCAATCTTCTCATGGGCACTTACATAAAATAAAGCAGTTTGTATTTGAAAATGTATCAGACTCTACTGGATAGACCTGTCCCCTATAATGTGATGTGAAAAGACTTTATTAAGGAGGGGGAAACAGGTCATGTAATTCATTTGCTACATTTAGGCTGTAACATAAAGCAAAGATGTTCCAGAGTAAAAGCAATAGACAAGAAAGACATTGACTTTAGACACTGTCATGTAAAACCAGTAACCTGTTTTGAATGACCCAGTTGTCTCTGTTCATGACTCCTCATAGTGAAGATGTTGTTTGTGGTGGGGGTGCCAGTGTGGAGATCTATTTTACCACTTGTCTTACTTCTCCTTGTTCTCATGGAGTGTTCTTGACACAGAGCTCAGTGTGGGACCTTCCTACGCTGTGGTTATAAACACGAAGACGGGACTTCTGCAAGTGCTAAATGATGCATCCTTCTAAAGCTATTTCCGCCCCCTCTCTTTCTTTTTATTAAGAGAAGCTTATTAGCAGTTTGCCTAATAAGCATTTTGCTTTGCCTTCACCATTCTTTCCACTTGAGTTAAATGAACTCCACTATAGACATAATCACTAATTCTAATTCTCTGGTAAGATGAAGCAGCCAAAGGGGAGAATCGTGTTGAATTCACCAACTTTCTGCAAAGTACCAAGAACTTACCAGTAGCTGAATACACATTTAGTCCAAATGCTCTGAAAATGAAAATATTAAGCAGAACAGATTTGGGTAAGTTCATTATATTTGAAGAGTACACTGAGCTCATAATCTCAAACACAAAACTAGACAATATATATAAATATAATTAAATACCTCTGGGTTCTGAAATAATCTAGCATCAATTGATCATTTAAAAGGGAGTATCGTGGTGCCCAGCACACTATAGTCTATGCTATAGCCTATGCCATGTATGCCCAGCAGGCTGCCATGTCAAGATAGCATAGCACATCATTCTTACCACTAAGCACATAGATTTGATATAGAACTGTATTAAATAGAGCAATGAGTCTTAAACGGGCTTTCCATTAAGGCATTAAACTCCTTAGCGTAGAGAATCAACTAAAATTGGAAATCAAATTATTTTAAAACTTCTTTCTAATGCTTTTATAAAATGAAAACAGCTATATAAAATAGTTATTAAATGATATGCAGTTTAAAATACCAAACAGCCATACAATGTTTACCTAAGTTTCTATTTACATGACATAAAGTAATCAGGGATGTTTCTTTTTCCAGCTAACTCGATCCAAGGAGACAGAAAAGCTAACTGAGCATTTACCATAGAATCTCTGCTATTTTTAATAGTATCAAATCATTTATAATTATACTGAAAACAACAAGACAGGACAATATCCCCATTACCAGCTGGGCTCCATGCTTCCAACTCACCTTGAAAGACACAAGCCACACCTTGGTCTCCTCTTCCTCCAGAGACTCTATGAAAGAAAAGGAAGGGAATTTTAAAGGTAATGATGCCAAACTGAAAAAACAAGTGCAATGAGTCTGCTGACTTCAAAATGTCACAGAAAGTCATATGAGGAGCACTGGTGGAGGAAGCAGGACAGAGGAGCTCAGATTTAGATCGTATGAGAACAAGACTATGGACTAAATGACCCCAAAGCCAATCATCACAACTTAAATAACCATTATGTCCAGTACCCCTCAGCGGATGAGTGAAACTTTAGAAAGAACCAAACCCCATATTTATACCCTCTTCGAGTTGAACAGAGTACTTGGCATTCGCTGTGGACAAAGTTTTTTCAGTAAAACTATCATGGATTTCTTTTCCTTCTTTACAATTTCATGGATAGGGGATTCTACTGAATTTAATGAATTCAATATATGGTATTTTCCCCTTTCTTTAACACTATTGTTCTCTTCAAAGAAAGAAAACACTGCTTCGGGTTTCTTTTTGGCTATTCTAGTACTTCGGGATTCATTATTAATTAAAAACTACTTGAACATCTTACCGTGGCACCAGGGATCAATCTAATAATTCAGCCATCTCCTAAGATACTACTGCGTGTTAGGCAGCATACACACAATGATTACACTGGACAAAGCGATGCGTTGTGTCCTGAGTAGATGCAGCAGATTCCCTTAAACTACTCCAAATGTTGAACAGTTAAAACTTCAATATTATTTATTTCTGGAGTCTTCCAATTGCTACTTTCAAATCATGGTTGACTGAGGGTAACTGAAACATCAGAAAGTAAAAACATTGTCATTTCTACATAAATAACATCTCCTAGGTGGTTTTTCCGGAAAGGTCACCCATAAAAACTAATCACTGTTCAATAGCACTGTGTGGAAGGATTATAGCTCAGAGGGAGTAAATCTCAGTAGAAAAGAGCCCAGAACAAAAGTAGAACAGTCTCCAGTCAGTCAGAAGACTCTCCACTGAGATTTAGACCCCTTTGAAGCTCCCCCAGAGCTTTGCTTCTCATGGTGCAAAGCCCTTTTTATGTTGCCTTACATGCTTGTTTTCGAGACGTCCTGTAAGAAGAGTTTCCTAATAAGCTTTGTTTTTGCATTAGTGAAACGCTGAGTCAGAAGGTGCTGGCTGACCATTAGGAGAAGCTCTTAGGGAATGAGGAGGAGACTGAACAGAGTCTGAGAATGTGAATAAAGACTCTCCACTCATCAGCCACACCCCTGTGTGTACAAAATATGTACATACAAAGCTGTGAAGACAAGCCTTTTAAACCAAACCCCAAAACGTTTTTCTGAAAAAAAAAAAAAAAAGAAGCTTCCTCACTCTTTCAGGGAAGCTCTATGAGCTAATTTGCATGTCGGCCTCCATGGTAAAGTCCTTCACATGAGTGGTCAGTTAATGGACTATTTCAGATTAGTTTACATAACTGAACTCTGTCATTAAAAAATAAACAACCTTATAATTCAGGCAGATCACCAGGCTGAATAGAAATCTTTAGGCTGACCTGGGCTACACAGCAGCCCATGAAGAATGAATGAAGAAATGAATGAATGAACAAACACATGTGTGGGATTCTGTTAGGAACTCTGGGGGGAAACTAAAAGAGGAGAAATAAAGCATAAGCATATATATATGCTTATATATACACATATATATATATACATACAGACACCCTCCGTCAACTTTTATACTACTTCATTCGTAAATATGAATGAAAACCTTGCTAAACATTTTAATAATGCTTACAAATGACAAAACATGATAATAACAGATATGCAAGGCCAAAGAATATCCTAAAGAAACAGTTGATTGAAGCAACAAAATAGACTTCAAAGCAGCTCAGCATAGACAGACTTTAGCAATATGGGGAGTCAGTAGAATTAACAAGACAAGGGCATAGGACTTGCCTTTGATGTGCTTGATTCTCGCAAGGGATGGCGTGGGCTGAATTCTGAGGATGGTGGGAAGAGGTTGCAGAGAGAAGAAGGAAGTCACATAGAAAAATCTAGAAGGGTTTTGACAGAGCTGCTAAGATTAACAAGCACCATCAGCTGTTCAGAGCTGTTCTCTACCTGATACAGATCCCTTTTTATACAGTCTTTCACAGTCATTCTAGAGGCATTCTATAGGAAAAAAAGTCTAAGCTGTGTATTTGCATAAGCGAAAGAGCTAATATGGGGGATGTTATCTGTTCTTTATAACAAGCTCTTAGGAAATGAGGGTTGGGCATTTTTAGGAACAGTAAACGAGAAGCTCTCTGTGAGTTAAATGGCTAATCTACCCACTCCCAATCAAAACTCTCTCCCAAGTCACTAAATCTATAAGTGCCCAACAGAAAAGCAGTATACTCTTTCAGACTGACTAGCTTGTAGATATCACCAATGTGTCTTTTTTATTGGATATTTATGTATTTACATTTCAAATGTTATCCATTTTCCTGGTTTCCCCTTTCCCATTCCCCCTCCCCGTGCTTCTATGAAAATGCTCCCTCTCCCACCTACCCACTCCCATCTCAACACCCTGGTATTCCCCTTTACTGGGGAAACAAACCTTCAGAGGACCAAGGGCTTCTCAGTCCTATTGATGCCAGACCCCTAAAAGGGTCATGACCCACATGTTAAGAGCCACTGTCTGACATTTTGGAAGTGATCATTTTGCTTCTAGACTTTGAAGTCTATTCCTGTGAACCTGGACATTGAGGAGCCCATTGCTCTTCATGTAGAGGAATATGTAGCCCTCTGGGGCAGGTAGCGTCAGTCACCCTTACCCATGTACTGGGAGAATAGTCCACATCCGTATTCAGCTTCCAATGCAATTTCCTCCAGCACACTTCTCAACCCTTACCCCATAAAGCAATGTCAGTAGGGGGCTAACCTGCTGACATATGCATCTAGGTACAGAGGTATTCTTTTGGATTTGAAGAAGAAGCCTTGTTCAAGTTGTTAATTACTAAGATCAGTGATTAGGAATTGGAGCCATTGTTTATACAGAAAGTGCAGGTGTGTGACTCGCAACTGTAATTCCAGCACTCAGAGACTAAAGCAGGAAACATTTGAACTCTAGCACATATAGCTGTGCAGTAGTATGTTATCTAAAAGAAAGAGAAGAGGGCAAGAAGAGAGAGATCGATGGAGGTAGAGATAGAGGTAGGAGGGCAGGAGGAAGGAAGGGGTGGGAGAGAAAGGTTTACCAATTTCTTAAAAACAGAGAGGTACATGGAGATTTCTACATATCCCTACACTGTTTAAATACTTCATAGAGCTGAATACCACATATAGCTGTCAACTTTGTTTTTAATTGTGCATATGCATATGTGTCTGCATGTGAGTGCAGGTACCCATGAAGACCAGCTACAGAGGATACAGCTGGAACTGGAGTTACAGATGATTGTGTCTAACTCAAATGGAGGCTAGGAACTGAATTCCAGTCCCTTGCAAGAGTAGTGTATGCTCTTTACCAATGAGAGACACCGTCATTAGCCTCCCACCTGTTTCTGTCTTTATCCAGCCACATGAAGAATGTATTCACAGAATAGAGAAGAAAATTAAGGGAACTAAAAGCAGATAGTTAATGCTTAAAATGTTTCGAAGACATTGAATACCACCAACAACAACCCCCAATACACGCACACACAAATCTCCAATATGGACAGACCTGCCTCTGGAGTTAAAAAGCTTCAGCGTGGGAATTCTAGTCTTAACCATGCTAAGGACCCTAGATTGAAAGGACTCAATGAGGAATGCCGAATGGCTGAGAAACACCTAAAGAAATGTTCAACATCTTTAGTCATCAGGGAAATGTAAATCAAAAAAAACCCTGAGATTTCACCTCACACCAGTGAGAATGGCTAAGATCAAAAAATCAGGTGACAGCAGATGCTGGCGAGGATGTGGAGAAAGAGGAACACTCCTCCATTGTTGGTGGGATTGCAGACTGGTACAACCATTCTGGAAATCAGTCTGGAGGTTCCTCAGAAAATTGGACATTGAACTACCTGAGGATCCAGCTATACCTCTCTTGGGCATATACCCAAAAGATGCACCAACATTTAAAAAAAGACACGTGCTCCACTATGTTCATCGCAGCCTTATTTATAATAGCCAGAAGCTGGAAAGAACCCAGATGCCCTTCAACAGAGGAATGGATACAGAAAATGTGGGTACATCTACACAATGGAATATTACTCAGCTATCAAAAACAACGAGTTTATGACATTCGTAGGCAAATGGTTGGAACTGGAAAATATCATCCTGAGTGAGCTAACCCAATCACAGAAAGACATACATGGTATGCACTCACTGATAAGTGGCTATTAGCCCAAATGCTTGAATTACCCTAGTTGCCTAGAACAAATGAAACTCAAGACGGATGATCAAAATGTGAAGGCTTCACTCCTTCTTTAAAAGGGGAACAAGAATACCCTTGGCAGGGAAGAGAGAGGAAAAGATTAAAACAGAGACTGAAGGAACACCCATTCAGAGCCTGCCCCACATGTGGCCCATACATATAGAGCCACCCAATTAGACAAGATGGATGAAGCAAAGAAGTGCAGACCGACAGGAGCCGGATGTAGATCGATCCTGAGAGACACAGCCAGAATACAGCAAATACAGAGGCGAATGCCAGCAGCAAACCACTGAACTGAGAACGGGACCCCCGTTGAAGGAATCAGAGAATGAACTGAAGAGCTTGAAGGGCTTGAGACCCCATATGTACAACAATGCCAAGCAACCAGAGCTTCCAGGGACCAAGGCACTACCTAAAGACTATACATGGACTGACCCTGGACTCTGACCTCATAGGTAGCAATGAATATCCTAGTAAGAGCACCAGTGGAAGGGGAAGCCCTGGGTCCCACTAGACTGAACCCCCAGTGAACTAGACTGTCGGGGAGGGCGGCAATGGGGGAGGGGTGGGGAGGGAACACCCATAAGGAAGGGGGAGGGAAGGGATGTTTGCCCGGAAACCGGAAAGGGAATAACACTCAAAATGTACATAAGAAATACTCAAGTTAATAAAAAAAAATAAATAAATAAATAAAAAAAAAAAAAAAAGAAAGGACTCAATGGGGAAGGGAGGCGGTCGGTGAATCTTCAGAGATTAAACCTAAAGCCTTTCGTAGGAGCGGCAGAGAATCTTATCCTGGCACAGTCTTTGCCTGCAGCCCACATTTCATTTCTTTTCCTGTTTCCTGTTTCCACCTCTGCTCTTACAGAGCCCTCAGTTCATTTTCCTTTGCCTGCTTTCGGTTGGGCTTTTTTTTTTTTTCTAACCAAAGAAACATCCTTTCCTGGGCCCTGTAATCTTCCTTTCCACGTACAGAGCTGACAATACAAAAGGTGTCAGGAAACTTCACAGAGTGCCCAGAATTCAGCAGTGCTAAAAAGTGCTGTGACTGCACGGAGAGAAGAGATATTTAGGGACTTTCCAAGCTCGGATGCTAAAGCTCTCAGGGGGCCTGGATTTCTATCGCCATCTGCTGTTGAAATAGCAACTGTGAACAAAGAGACGATTATTTATTTATTTATTTATTTATTTATTTATTTATTTATTTATTTATTTTGTAAGACAAAACACCTAAGTTTTATTACAATTTGGCTAGTGCGGATGCCTTCTAAATAAAGCGTGGAAATCAATATACGATTTGGGAGGTTTTGAGGTAAAAAAATAAATTTCATAAGAGGGTTAATACCAATAGAATTAACTCCTAATTTGGTTCGTTCCCCTGAAAAGACACTAAATTAGAAGGAGAAAAATATTACTTTACATTATTCGCTTGTGCTTTATCCAGTGGCACCAGGGATAAGTCAAAGGCCATAGGTCAGAAGTTTGATTATTAGGAGCTGCTGGGCTGACAGCTCAGTGGCCTCTCATGCTGAGAGAGACTCTGAGTTAATCAGTAGCCGTCTGTCAAGAGGGCATGCCACAGAATCCACAGGAGAGTTTGGCCTAAAACATTATTTTTCTTTAGAAAAGAGTTCTTATTTTCTCACATAATCTGAACTAATGTGATTACTTACTACCGCTAGGCACATCTTCTTGGAAGTAATTTTTATTTTTAATAAATTGGTTTAATAAAGATCTCAGAGTAAATTATAAATTAACTTTCTCCTCATTATTATGCAATTAAGAAAACCCAAAGCAGTGAGTTAAAACATTCAGCTGGAAAATTACCCCTCTTAATCAATACATAGTAAACAAGTAATAACAGAATCACATATGACTCTGATTGAAAGAGTACTGGAGAACTGGTTATATACCAATGAGTCAAAGAGGAACATAGAAAGTCACAAGCTTCAGGCTTATTAGACAACAGTGACTACGTATACCGTTATTCCATGGCAGGGTTTAGTAGCTCAAAGTGTGACATTTATCAGTCTCAAGCCTCCTAATGTACCCACAGGACCAACCTGTTCTTTAGATTCATGCCACATACGTCTACAAATACTGTCATTTTATTAATAGAGTCTTTGCAGAATTAAGGCTGCTCTTACAGACTTTTGTCTATTTATAATGCTGCTATTCAGTAAATTCACTTGGAAATAGAATTTTTTTAAAAAAGAAAGAAAGAAAGGGAAGAAAGAAATCGAGAAAGAAAGAAAGAGAGAAAGAAAGAAAGAACAATGTCAGCTCTGTATTCATTCTACCACAGAAAAGGAAATATTGATCAATTACAGAAACCAATGTAAATCTAGTACTGTACCAAGCTCTATAAACAGGGGAGGAGGGACTGTGATGCCCTGAGAACCTACACCTGTAGCAGAGGATCTGACCTCATAAGGAGGTCAAGGTTTTCATGGGAACAAGAAGATAGGCAACAGCTAGACAGTGAGAAAGCACTATGATTAGTTGCTGGACACTCAATGCACATTACTTAGTTGAGTACAAACAAACTAGAGCACCGTGGATAGGAGTAGTTGCAATTTAGAGTGTGTAATAAGGAAGCTGACTCATTCTGGCTCTGCTGTCTCCTCCAGAAACGTTGTCTGATGCAGACTCGTGGTTGCTCATCAGGACAGTGTGCTGCAAAGACATAATTTTCTCATTCCCATCTCAGTTCCCTTCTCATTCCCATCTCAGTTCCCAGCTCAGTTCTGCTGTTCTGCTCATTGCTTGATACCTTTCCTGTTTATCTACCTGTGTGCTGGAGCTGACATCCTTCCTGCCCCCGCTGTTTCCTACCCATCTCTATCATCCTACTCTCTACCCTTCCGTCTCCAGTCTCTCAATAAACTTTCTTCTCCTTTTATTTTACTTACTATTTTTATCCACATTTCCTGAATGAAAGAGAATTTATGTGGCTACCATTTGTCAGCCTGAGCTTGATTGTTCATCTTGAGACATCCATCTTTATATATCCAAACTAAATCTGGTGTTTTTCTCTGCATCTATTGTTCATCCCTCAGAGACTCTCAAATTCCATTAGGACTTTTGTTTACTTCCTTCTCCTGGCCAATTATAAGACAGCACATCCATATTCTCTGACACAGCCCAGATGCTGCTCAGCTATCAAAGAAAAAGCCAGCAGTCTTTATCTTTACTTAATCTCTCTGAAGATCTTCAGGACTGGCAGATGATTCCTCCACCAAAGTGTATTTTTGCACTGAAAGTCATCAATATCTACTATGTCTCAATCTGATAAAAATCTCCTGCTTATAATATAGTCTTACTACTCAAAGAAAAAATATGCAGGAGATATCCATCTAATAAGTAATTGATTTGATAGATTATCCCTAACAAAACGTGTTGAATGTCTATCATGTTTCAGACATTCAGCTTGATTTGACCTTGAGAAGGTCATCATGGACATGACACCAATTCCTGCTCCTGAGTAGCTCAAATTCTAATGTGGGTGATGGAATTTAACTATTGACTATATTCAATGATATTTATCTCTGTAATTTCAAGACTAAAGGCAGACAAGTTGATTTGAGGAAAATGTGTAGCATTGCCAAACACAAGTCTGGTGATCATGTGATAGGAGATATAACCATGTATGAATACCATCTTCAAACGTGGATGTTCTATACTCACAGTGGCTGCTGCTAAGAGTTGGACCTTTTTATTTCTAGGCATTAATTTAAAATATTCTCATGGAACTATAAAAAAAGATCCATACTCTCCAGAGCCTTCTACATTTTGCAAAGAATAATTCCTCATTGAAGGAATACTATGAACATTGATATCAATGTTGCATTTAATAATCAAAACTATCACCCAATTTAAAGTTTAATGGATTCTCCTTATTTTGTGCATCTCTGTCTTCTAGATCTGTGTTTCTCAACCCATGGGTCATGACCTTTTGAGGATTGAATGACCTTTTTACATAAGACCATTGGAAAACACAAATATTTACATTATAATTAATAGTAGTAGCAAAATTACAGTTATGAAGTAGCAATAGAAATAATTTTAAAGTTAGGGTTTACCACTACATGAGGAATTGTATTAAAAGGTTGTAGCATTAGGAAGGTTGAGAACTACTGAGCTAGAATGCACAGCTCTAACATCCCACCTTATTATGCAGCCATTGAGCAGCCTCCCAAGCAGACTCCATTTAATAAAGTAATATCATTTGTTAAAAGTTTCTATTCCTAAAGTAACCTGAAGAAAATGGCAAATCTTGTACCTTAAGTGACAAATTGTCTCCAATTCCATTCATTCTTGCTATAGAGGTAAGCCACCTCATTTCCTTTTTATTTGTGCTGGGGACAGACATCAGACCCTGGATTATGATAGGCATATAAGAAGATACTGCAATCACATGCATAAATACACACAAAGAGACTCATATATATATATATATATATGGATTAAAATAAATAAAGAATTTTTAAAGTAATTTATAGGGATTCTTAGCCTAGAACAAGAGTAGTTATGGGGAACAAGAAGTGTTTTTCAGGGGACAAATTATTTAAAAAGAAGTAAAGAATTCACCCTGCTCAATATGATGCTGGCCTCATGACATACATACCTATCTTACACAGAGAATCCCTTCCATATGACCATCTTTGGGAAGTGGGGCTTTTGAGAGATCTAAGTTAGCCTTATATATGTGAGAGTTCAGGTTGGAAAATGCACATGTATTTTTGTTGCATATGTCCAATCTTGTTAGATCAAATCTGGTCACCCTTCAGGTGTCCTCTCTATTTTCAATCTCCAGTGCCACAGTCTTCCTTTATTTAAATGTGCTTCTGTATTCAAGTCACTTGCATAGATATGTGAATAATGTTTGGAAATTAATTTCCAAATTATTTGTTGAGCACATACCTTTGTGCAAGGTATTTACCAAATGTTGAAGACACAAGAATAAAGGGAAAGGACTCATATTTATTAAATGCATCTGTTTAGCATACTTTACTTATTCAGGCCAATGTTGGGTTTACAGCAGAAGGTAGAGTCTATGCTTTGCCCTGACATATGTACAGCCTGCCTAATTACCAACATATCCCATAAAAAGAGACACAATTGTTAAAGGTGGTTGACCTGCATTGCCTATTGATATCTCAATCTCACTCCATGTCTGCACATTAAATTAATGTTCTGTTTCAGGATTTTACCTCACATGGATGTGGACACATGTATAACAGCATGTCCGTATGATCAATGACATCACAGAGTACAGACAGCCTTCTGAAATTTCAGATTCCTCATATACAGATTCAACTAACTTCAGATTGGAAATAAGTCCTTTTTTAATTATGTCACACTAAAGATATGCAGAGGTTACAATCGTGTCATTCCATGAGCAATAGTATCACAACTACCTTCATGACATTACATTGTATTTAAAAAATAGTCTAGAGATGATTCAAAATGCATAGGCCTTATATAATTAACATTCAAGTGATTTTTCCTTTTATGTAAAGAACTTGGGAATCCATAGATTTTAGTGTCAATAGGGGCTTCAGAAACCAGTCACTACAAAATACCATGGATTAAGTGTAGTATACTTCCTTAAATGGTTCTGGTCTCTGGCAACAACTGATTATTTTCTTTTCTGTAAAATTTTTACTTCTCAGAAGGCCATACATATTTTTGGTCTCGTTTAGTATACCACTTTTTCATGTTGAATTCTTTTACTTAGTAATATGCATTTAAGTTTTCTCTGTTCCCTTTTATGGCTGAAAAGCTCATTCCTTTTTACTGCTAAATAACATCTCATGTTCAATATATTCCAGAGTTTATCCATTCATGGACTGCAGGATATTTTAGTGGCTATCTACTTCAAGGGGCAAAAGAGAGCTGCCACAACTCTCTGTATAGACCTTATTTAGACATAAGTTTTTAGTTTATTTGGATAAATACCAATGAACATAATTGATGGGTTGTGTGAGAAAACTATTCCTGGTTCTATAGGAAACCACCAAAGCTTTTCCTAAGCAACTGAGGCATTTTGCGTCCCTGACAAACAGTGCATGAAGGGAGTATCTATTGATATACATCTCTACCAGCACTTGGTGTCTGTGGTGTTCGCCTTTTATAAATGCTACTAGGTAGATAATGCTATTTCATTGTTGTTTTAATGAATTTCCTAAATGAGCTCAAATGTGCAGCATCATGAACATATAAATTATGCTCATAATTTCATAATTTAATTACCATATAAGGTATTAGACATCATTCTTGCATTTTTGAAAAGCTCTTTATTCATAGATTTCCCTCTCCACAGCATGTTTTTATGCGCTTGTCTAACATCTGGATAGCTTGCTGCTTAAGGTCTTTGGCTCATTTTAAGTTATATGATTCATGCCCCTTTTTTTTGCTAACCTTCTAACTGACATAAAAACAAAATAAGAAATATGAATAGTTTACCATTCAATCTTTCATTCATGAATATATTGTATAATGTTCAAATCAGCTTAAACATGTATATTTCAGCAAAACAGATCTATGGTCATACTAATATGTAATAGCATACCAGAAAGTCTTAATCCAATCAAATTCTAACTTTGTACCTAATGTTTAACTCCCCATGACTCCCTACTTCTGTGGCTTTCTACTCATTCAGTTCTTATCTTTCTGTGGCCACCTTATTTCAGTGCATATCTAGTTCTACCCATTGTAACACTTTACTCTTTTTCATTCTCCTCACATTATAGTTTGTAGAGCCTCTTTTATTTTAATAAGGTCTTCTGATCAATTATTTATTTCATAAATCATTCCTTTGAACTTGCATCTCAAAAAAAAATCATAGACAAACACAATATCCATTAGATTTTTCATTATGTTATCTTCTTCTACAAGTTGTATACTATATTTTTTATTTAACTCTGTTTTAAATTCATTTTTCTTTTTAAACATTTATTTATTTATTATATATAAGTACAATGTAGCTGTCTTCAAACACCCCAGAAGAGGGCATCAGATCTCGTTACAGACGGTTTAGAGCCACCATGCGGTTGCTGGGATTTGAACTCAGGATCTCTGGAAGAGCAGACAGTGCTCTTAACCGCTGAGCCATCTCTCCAGCCCAAGTTAATTTTTCTGAATGGTGTTTCGGTTTGGTTTTTGGTTTTAGTATGTGCCTGTCCTATTTTTCCAGTATTATTTTATAAAATATTCTGATCAAGTAGATAACTTTTTTCCATGAACCTGTCCTCTGCTGCATTTCTGGGCATCTTCAGTTCCATTGTTTTGGGTTTTACTCTTGGCCAGTATCACAATACCTTGATTGATTCAGCCTCTTGTAAATCTTTGAGTCAGTGATATCAGTCTTCCAACTGTATTCTTTTTACAGTGTTTTCTTACTCCTCTGTATTTTTCTAGATTTCCATATTAATTTTAGAATTGGTTTGTTTATATCCACAAAACAACTTGCTGGAATTTTCATTGAGATTGTACTGAAGCAATAAAATAAATGAGAATGTATTGAATATCCTTAATGAATCTACAATAGCCCCTCCATTTATTTACTTCTTTGTGGTTTTTTTATTAGAGTTGTATAGTTTTGCTTATGAAAATTTTATACTTATGTCCATATATTTAAACATAAGTATTTCATATTAATATAGATGCAAAATGACATTATGGTTCCCATTTCTCCTTATTTTTCTAGCAGATGAGAAAATGATTGGGTTTTATGTGTTAATCTTGTATCCAAAAACCATGTTGAAATTGCTAAGTAGTTTCTGATTTGAGCGGAGTGCTGGAGTTAGTTTTGTCGTTCCTTTGGAATTTCCATATAGACAATTACATCATCTATAAACAAAGACAGTTTCATTTCTGCCTTGCAAGCCCATTAACTCTTAATTTCCTTCTCTAAGCTTATTTAATTATGCAGACTTGCCTTGATGCTACAGAGCAGTAGTAGAAGAGGCATCTCTGCCTTCCTCTTAGTAGGCAAGTTTTGAGTTGCTCACCATGAGTTGTAGTTTGTAGATATTTTTTTATGATCAAGGTGAGAAAGTTTACTAAGAGCTGTTATCACAACAAATACCTGTCAGCAGTATGCACTTGTGTCAGATGCAGCTCAAAACATGAATAAGACACTAAGTGATCGAAGAGTCAAAATTCAGGTCTTCAAATAAATGATTGTTATTTTAATGGTTACTGCCTTAGCCTTTTGATACACATACCTCTTTATTATAAACTTCTGGGAAGCAAAAACTGTCTGCTTTATAGCTTTCCTGGAATTATAGAGCACTCCTGGAATATAGTATTCCTCAATTGATCTTTATTCAGTGAGTTAAGAGATAAAGTATGGTTACTATGGTAGTTACGATAGGAGGCTGATGCAATGGAATTGCTATTGGAATGGAAAGCTAATGTTAAGAAGCAAAAAGAATGAATGTTCAGATACCAATAAAGGCACAAGAATTCTCCCTCCAAGGATACAGAAGGGACTACAACTACAATGCAAAGAAATACAAATAGAATTGCAATTATAATTACAATTACAGATGGGAAAATAACACTAGAAAAGGTCAAAGGAGGGAGAATCAGGCCTTTGGAGAAAAAGACAGTTATTTAATGAAAGTCAAAGAGCTTTAATGAAATCAACATTTAGAGTATTTCTATGTATCAGAACCGTGAGGCTCTGAATGTTTGTTAGAGGAAAGTGTTGTGTTCGTGCCAGTGTCTAAGGTTGATGCTAAAATGCCAACATATTAAGTCAGAAAATTGATCCAAGAAATTAGGAATGGCATACCCAAGATAAGCTTGAGGCAACTTCAGTTCTAAAGGTAGACAGTTGGGCAAAAGTAGCTCAATGAGAGAAATGAAGTTTCCCTATTGGAAAAGGCTGAATGTGAACCAATAACCTGGAGCTGCTTTGCTTAATGAGGAAAGGGGAAGAACTAGAAAATTCATGAGTTAACTACTCGGTTTTCTGCTCAATTATTAAAAAATTAAAACTTGCAGCAAGAAAAAGCTACAAGGACATTTTTACAAGACAACAAGTAAATATCCCCAGAGAAGGCAGTTGAATGATGCACTAAACACAAATTCTAAGGATGCAACAAAGGTTAGTGGTTAGTGAAATGTTTGTATATCTTCCTATTTTACCACTGAGGGCGAATTACATCCATTTCATTGTAGCTTATAGTGAATGTATTCATGTTAGTGCTCTGCAAATTTTTTCTGTAATAATTCTTCTTTAGATACCTGAAGTATGTAGGAACTTCTGAAATTCTATTAGCAAGGTTTATTGGAAACCTTGCCGTTGAATACTAAGCCATTGCCCAGGCACCTGGTGGGTGACAGCTACCAAAGGGCACAAATATTTCAAGTTAGTAGCTACAAAAATAAAGGTAAAATTAATTGCCTTTTACTCCAGAACAGCTGTCTAAATTGACAGGCCTGGAATTGGCTCAAGCCCAGTGAAACCTGCCCCTCCACTCTTTCCTCCTGTTCATTGGGTTGGCTAACCTTTAAGTCAACAGATTGGATTCCAGTGCTGTGACAAACTGTCTCTCACTAGGTGCTTAAAACAATAGAGAGTGATTGTTCCGTATTTCTAAGTACTTCAGTCTAAAACGATAATGTTAGAAAACCATAACCTCACTGAAACTGTTGTTGGAATCTTTCCCTGCCTCTTCCTCGATTATGATGGATGGATGGCAATCTTAAATATACCTTGGCTTGCAGATGTGTAGTTCCCATGTCACTTCTGGAATTACATAGCATGTTTGGTGGATCTCACTTTTCTTGGATGTTTTCTCATAAGGAGTCTAATCAGATTGGATAAGCAGACCACTCAACTCCAGCATGACCCAATATATTTACCATTGACTCTATTTCTTCATCTGTTATATTCTGAGCTATTGAAGGGCTGAGACTGAAAGATATCTTATAGGAACAGGCACAGATCAACAGGCAACTCAGAGCATAAACATCTCAGCAAAAAAGAGGTCTTATGTCATTTTCCATCATCGGCCAGGTCTGTCCCGGCAGCTTTTGTGGGCACTATTTGTTGAATGAAGAGTTCTGCTCTGTTTTCTGGAGACTTGATAATTGAGTCTCTATATTATTCAAGGGCATTCTCCTGGTCTTGCTTCTACCTCCAGGGCTCCACTACAGTCCCTCTGTAATCCTTTAATCCAGTCACGTGTGAGAATGTGCCTTTTCTCAAACCCCATTTATTCTCTCTGAGCTGCCTTTCCTTATTCATGAAACATCCTTCCACTTACAGTCTGTGTCAAATTGGTGCTCTCTTATCTGTTAGAAAATGTATCTATCTAAGATGCTGTGGAATAATGGGTGTAATTATAGCATAATTTGTTGTTTCTATGTATCCTCTACCCTCACAGTTAGAGACCATGACATCAGGAGTTAAATTGCATTTATAATTATATTTCTACCTTCAAGCACAATACCAAGAGTTGATTTCTCTTGAAACTCCAGTGTAGGGGATTGTTGGGGGCGGGGTGATAATGGGGGGTGGGGTGGGAAGGGGAACACTCATGAAGGGGAGGGGGAGGGCTTAGGAGGCTGATGGACAGGAAACTGGGAAATGTAAATAAGAAATACCCAATTTAATAAAAAGGGGAGAAAAAAAGAGCACATAGGGATTCTTTTATTTTCAATTAACAAAAATTTTACACCTATTTGTAGAGAACCTAGTGAGAGTCGATGTATGACACATTCTGGGATTATCAAGTCTGAGTAGTTTGCATATCTGTCTGTCATCTTAATGGTTTATCATTTCTTTGAGCTGAGTATCTTTAAAATTATTTTATCTCAGCACTGTGATGTTATCATCTACAGTCATCTAGCTGTGCATTAGAACATCAGAATCCTTCATCCTGCCTATCTGGAACTTTGTGCTTTTTATGTCAGAAAAATCCAAGCTCATAGAGATAAATGACACATGATCAGTGCTATGAGAAATCTACAAAACTCAGACTCTTAGAGGTAGAGAGTGGACTGCTGGTTCACAATGGCTGGGTGAGAGATAGGCAGGTGGGAGAGACTAAGGCAATATCCCACAGGAGTTTTCACCACCACCACTGTCCCACAGGCAATGTAGAAGTGAATGCTTTCGAAAAGGAAGATGACATAGATGTTTGTAAATCTAGGGTAGTGGTTTCAACCTTCCTAATGCTGCAACCAGTTAATACAGTTCCTCATATTATGGTGACCCCCATCCATAAAGCTATTCCCATTGCTACTTCATAACTATAATTGTACTACCGTTATGAATTATAATGTAAATAACTGTTTTCTGATGGTCTTCGACCCACTGGTCTGTGGGGCGGGGACTTGTTTTGTTTTTGTTTGTTTGTTTGTTTGTTTTTGATTGGTTGGTTGTTTTTGTTTTTCTGACAAAGTCCTCATACAGCTTGGGTTGACCTCAGATTTGCTGTGTAAATGAGACTCACCTCAAGTGTTGATTCTCTGGTTCCCACTTTCAAGAATACTGGGGTTACAAGAATAAACTACCATACCCAGATTTGTTTTCATCTTTTAAAAAGAATTCTTTGGAAGCAACACAGAGCAGAGGGTCCAAGGATTAAGCAGAGGTAGAAAGAACCTTGCTAAAGACTCCTTAAAGAGACCCAAGTGTGCACGATAAGGCACTGAATAAAACAATACAAAGGTGGGTCAGTTGGCATTTCAGTGGGAAAAAAGATTGCATTCATTGGATATTAGCAGTACTGGGTGAGAGGAGGGAGGCAAAATGCAGAAGTTTCTGATTTGTGAGATTGGACCAACATCATTAACCAAGATAAGGGGAAAGTCGGTTTCCATGGAAGACAGTAATTTCATTCTAGAGTAGTCACATGGAAATCTGATGTGGAAGATGCTGATCTGAGTGAGAGGGATTAGCAAATCATCAGTAATGGAAAAAGATAAGGCCAGACATTTATTGGTTCATTCAACAACAATGAAGTCCACAATACATGTCGGGCACGAGAGAGTTGCTATGCTTCTATAACAAAGTACCTCTCAGCCAGAGATGGGGAGCAGGCAAAGTAATGAGCATTGACAAAGATACTTCACTATGAGACAAACATCGTGAATGAGGCACATGGGAGAATATGACAGAAAATATGAAGCTCGGGCTGTTTTGGATGGCGTTGTGGCAGTCGCATTTAAACTGGGGTCTAAGGAAGAATAAAAGTTCTTCCAAGGAAAGAAGTATGGAGGAGGTGGCCAAGGACCTAAGTTTTGGTAATGTCATTTGTGAAAGGCAAATAAGAATCTTTTTAACCTTCATTTTACCTTTATATCAAAATATAGTTAAAATGTTTTCATCTTCCTTTTCCTCTCTCCATTTGCTCCTATGAACTAACCCCCCAATTTGCTCCTACTCAAAATCATAACTGATTTTTCTTTGCTATTGTTGCATACCTATAAAAATGTATACATACAATCCATTCAGTCTGTTTAGTGTGATTTGTATGTATATGATTTTAGGACTAATCACTTAGTATTGGATGACTAAATAATATGCTCATCCCTGGGGAAAAGTATGTATTCTTCTATCAGCATTCCTTTGTTGCCTGTAATTCCATTTGATGGATGGTTCCCTATGAAACATCCTCCTTTCATAGTAGCCTGCTTGTTGATATTACACTTTTTTAGCTCTTATTTAGGCATCTGTATTGTTAAGTATCACTGGTGACATCTACCTGTAATTTCTCAGAGACACAATTTCACAACAGATTCCCCGGTTCTCTGGCTCTTAAAGTCTATCTAGTCCCTCTTCTGCAAAGCTCCCTGAGCCTTGGCTACAGGAGTTGTGTTGTACATTCAGCAACTGGAGAGGAAATCTTATGGTCATACATTCTCTGCACTATGACCACTTGTAATTTTCTATAGTTGTCTCTGTCTATTACAAAAAGAAGCTTCTTTTGATGAGTGGTGAGAGTCACATTTATCTGCGGGCATAAAGATACATATTTAGAATGCAGTTAGGAAGTATGTGGGTTGAGTAAAGTGGCAGTTAGAGCTCTCTGCCAAGATCAGCGACTTCACTAGCTCCAAGCAGCTGGCTAAGTTTCCAGTACCAGGTATGATTTCCCTCCTGTGTAGCAGACCTTAATTCCAATTAGAGAGCTACTGGTTACTACCTAAATATGAGTACCACTACTTCACCCTTGGGGTTATCATGCCATGCTACTTGTTGTGTTTTGTAGATCACACTACAACTGGGGTGGAATTTTTGATTGCTTGTATAGCACCTTCCAGTGCTATGAAATCTCATCTTCAGGAAGGAGGTTTTCAAGGGAGATCTAGCTTGTGTCCTCCAGGTCTTGTTTCCAAAGTACCTGGTATCTTCAGCAATAGGAATTTACCAGATAAGAATCTTTTAAGGAGACTAAGAAAGAACAGAGACAAAAGACTGGAATTGAAAACATACATTCCCTTTGATGAGAAAACGAAAATAAGACTCTAGGTCTACACTGTCAATTAAGCAGCAACTAGGTACCTGGAATTATATAATATTAATGACTGAATAACTAAAAAGATGTTAAATTTTCTTGGTCATACCAGACACGCTTCTAGTAGCACATTACTACAACTTTGGATAAGATAGTCATAGTCAATTTCTATTGTCTCAGAAACTTCTACTGTGGAGATGTAAAGAGGAACGTTGGTAACTTCAGAATGCCTAAGAGTGGAACTGAAAGAAGAGCCATTCATCATCTCTCTTCTCTTAGAAATGATTCCCCAACAGCAGCATAGTCACATAGATACTTGAAATGCAATATTGTAATAGAATTGGGACTGAGAAGTAGAAAGACCCCTGTTTTCATTAAGAAAGTATTTGAAATGCTAGGATTAGGGGTCATTTAGATTCTGTTTGCCTTTCTCTCCACTAGCTTTTTCATACAGCTATTGATCAGAGATGTCTTGTTCAAAGCCGAGCATGGACACACATACTAAAAATTGTCAGTTTTTCTAGAGACATTTGGTACAGAGTGGGGTGGGGTGGCTGAAAATGTGCAAACTGAACTACAAAGCTTTATTACTAAGCTTCATCCTGTTTTTGTTCTCCAGAGAAAATTCCCCAGTGCTCAGGAGGAATAAATGGGGAGGTGAGGCCACTAGTTCTAGGCTGTAGAGTAAAAATCAGATTATTAAATAAGTAAGAATAAGGAATGTGTCAGAAATAGCCAATGGTTAATGTTGAACTAGAAAGCTAGAAAGCTGGGTTCAGGTTAAACTTTGTCTACAATGAAATGATGTTCCCAAATTAAGAGTTAAGAGTTGTAAAACTTGAAGCTCTTAGTTAAGCCAGTGCAATGCCTGGATGTCACACTGATGACTGGAATTTTGTTGTTCCATCGGGCTCTGACTCAAAAGAAGTTTTTAAAAATCACTTCATAAAACGTACTTGTCTTTCAGAATAATATACAAAACTGTTATTAAAGTCAATCCCAACTGACAAATAATAGTTATGCTTATACCATGACTTTTGTAAAACTTTCAAATGGTATTTCAATATTTTTACCAAGCCTGGGTGACTTGAAATTTTATAGCACAAGAATTAACTATACAAATGTCATTTAGTTTTATTTAACAAAATAACCATTTAAAATAATCAACAGTGTTAGAAATATAAAACACAACAGGAAATAGAGGGAAGGCTGAAGTTAGCCTATCCTCTGTTGCTTACCTCAAGTCCAGCATAGATCTCCAACCCACAATGCCAAAATCCAAATGTATTGTTTTAGCACGTCCTTGCAACAACACTTCAACAAAATTTCTGTCTCCACTTGACTGGCTTTTTGACTGACCACACTAATTAGTTCTTTGAATATGTGGCATGTGTTGTACTGCAGTCTTCTGAGGACCCAGCTCATGAAACTCTGTGACATGAGTAATAATTAATTTCTCAAGAGCTCTGAAGCTTGCTGCAGTTGACCTCCCCGGGCTCACCCTCTCTGCTTGCCCTCACAGTTATGCTAATGCACATTTTCCTATTGTGAAAAAAAGACACTTCTTTAATCTACCACTGTCTCTTCTCCCTAACACTGCTCACATGTGCAAAGTTGTGCTTGTAAAGAAATATAGGAATGAGCGCTCAGAGAGACTGTCTCCGCAGACATGACCTAAGAGGATAGCAGTTGTCCTGGATCATCATGGCAATGATCTAGCCCTTAGGTCTACACATTCTGAAACTTACTTTTTGTCAGTGTATCCAGGGATAAGCAAATTCACATGCTATACTCTTACTTTTATTTTACAATAATATTTTGACTTCTCAAGATAACAGAGTATGCTCATTAGCACACTGTCCCATTAGGAAAAATCACTATGTGAACACAGTTTTTAATGAGCACACGGCTTAGTAAACCTAAACTCTGAGAGAGGGTTTAGGTCAGCTAACAGTCTTCATGGCTGCTACAATTTAGCTAGGAAAGCCAGTTGAGCCTGCTTCCTGTGCTATGAATACACCAACTACGATGGTCTATTCATATTTTTAATATGGAGCCTGAACTAAAGCACACACCTGCCTCCCTGTGCTGGAGATCCCTTAGTGACTGACCCCTGTCACCTATGAGCCAGGCAGACTCATCTCTCACCCCAGTTTTCTTATTATCTTACCTGGATTTTGTGGCTTCTTACAAGCTATATATTATTCCTGGCAGTATTATTCCAGCTCAGAACCTGAGCTGCAGGGGACAATGTCCTGCTTCTTTCTGTTCCCTCCTTGTGGAATCACAGCACTGCCTCACATCCCCTCAACATTTCACTTGGATTTTCCTGAAACATAGCTGTTGTGTGAATCTTAATGTGCTGTCTGTGATACATCCCAGAAGTACGAGCAAAAACATAACAGCAACAACAAATCTAAAAGTGTTTATACTTTTGGGTCACACAAATTTATCATGTACACAATCCAGAAGGTACACTGAAGGCTTCAGAAGCAAAGAATCACAGAGACAAATACATGTTTTTAAAAGACAGTGGATAACAGTCTTATGGAGGGTAAGTCCTCAACATAAGTCCTTCAGGTTTAAGTGGTCATTTTTTCCTTGAATCCTGAACCCACTTGAACCATGTAGAATTAAAGGCACTCTTCTCCCCAAAACTCCCAGCTACCTTAGAGTGCCCCCATGATTTCACCTAGCAGGTGACCTGATACATCTTAGAGCAGAACAAACTGGCCTTTTTGTGTGTGTGTGTGTGTGTGTGTGTGTTGCCCAGCACCCCAGGGGTTTGATAACTAGGAGGCTTTTTTTGCATTAAGAAAAAGGTAGCACTGTGTAAATGAGTTTAGCACATTTGCAGGGGTCATGGTAAGACAAGGATAAACTCTTTCAATTACTCATTCTTTACTCTTATCTGTATTAGTTTATTGCTCTCAAGTCTCTGTCAAAGCAGTATTCTTGTTCTTTGTTTTTTTCCAATTAGCCTTCCAACCTCAGGCTATTTAATATTTCTATTCACAGTGCCCAACTGAATAGGAATTCCAGAAGTGTCTATTTACTAACAGACTGGCTAGATGAATCAAACATATATTTGAATGAGTCCTTTCGAAACCTGCTGATATTATAGGGAGTAGATTCTAGCTCCTTCAGAGTCCATGTTCAAGATATAATATGAAAATTGCAATTAACAAATAGAGAGCACTTAATTCCATACTAAGTATTGAAGACAAAAGACTAATAGTGCGGACATTGCTCTCAAATTAATTACTATAGATGTAAACCCAGTCAGGATAAGAAGCATTGTGATAGCCACATGGATAGAATACTTTCTCTACTATTCTATCCATCCGGATCAGTAGAGCATTGGACATCTGATGAAAATGACTTTCAGATGCTCCCAGTCAAGTTACCTGCACCAAGTCATGACTAAAGAATGGCGGTTTAGAATTTTGTTCCACTGTCAGTGTATTATGTCTGATAATGGTCTTGAGACCATCTGAATTCTGGAAGAAGAACAGAATAGCAAATAAGAGAGAGTGTCTCTGTATAAAAAAATATTTGCATCCTTTGTAAATTTGTGTGTTGATTTACTTACTTAATTATCAAGTATTTGTTGAGCATTCTAGGTTAAACTACCATTACAGCCCAGGACATTATATCCAGTCTGGAAGCTGTGTGGCTCACACAAAATATGCTTCGCAGAAATTCAAGACATTCAGTTATCAGATCCAGAGTCATTCCTTAACACTAAACATGTAAACAAGAGAATGCTGGCCTGAAATGGTTGAGACCGAGTCATCACAAAGAAGATGAGACTTCAGCGATTGTATTGTAAAAAGAACAAAAGGAGATAAAGGAAAGGGACAGCAAAAGGGGAAATTATCCCAGAGTGAGAGAACTTGAAAGGGAAGGGTAGAACTGGCACTGAATATAGACTCCTAAATCAGCTTAGAAGGACAGAGAATTACCAGATGTCAAATCTCATCAATGCCAAACAGGTACCGGATGTGTCATAAAACTTCCCACCATGCCATTCACACTGGCACCCCTAATTGGATCTATAACAAAGAAGGGTAGAGTTGGAACTGCATGGTGCTTTTATTTGTTTTTTAATCTTTGTTGATTTAAAATGCTAGAAATTTTACATAAAATCTAGATTCTTGGCTTATCTTTAAAAGAACCTGGAGACAAAGGCAGTGTTCAAATGAGACAAATCCTCCTTGAAGTCATCATGTAGTTAGCTATTTGCAGTCCTCTTTAGATGAAAGGTGTCATAATCCCTCTTCAGCCCTCTTCACTTTCTTAGGCTGTCATTACCATCCCTGTTGTGTATGCATTTTTCAATCCCTAATTAAAATGCTAGAAAGGAGGAAAGACATTTGCATAAATAATTGTAATCTGAAGTGAAGGCCTAAATCACTGTGGGAGTGTGTCCATTCTCTCAATAGCCATTTTCTGTGTTCCTTTGGATTGTCAAGTCTCTTGCTGCGCTGAGGAAGTGCTTATGCCTGGGCTCCAGTACACATTCTAGTGAAGGATGTATGAGCTAGCACCCACCCTGAAATGCGACACTCCTGTTACATATGCAAAGCACAGCATGTGCAATGAATAACTGACACACGTAAGAGACCACCATCAGGATACCCCACGACCAAGTTCTCAACACAAAGGAGATTGATTTGCCCCAGAGGAACAAAAGGTGGAGGAGGAGAAGGAAACAAGGGAGAGGGGAAAAGGGGTATTTGTCCCGAGAGATCAAAGGACTGCCTCTGGATGGAGAAGAGACAGCCAGCCCCGGCCCATAGGAAAACTAACTGGTTTATAAACGAAAGTTGGAGGTTCAAAGACGATCAGATAAAGGTAAAGGGGGAAACGCTATGCTAGGATGAGGTGTTTAATTTTAATTGAGCACGTTAACTAGTTGAGTCAAAGGGGGCTTTTGGTTGTGGAACTTCAATACTTCAACAGCTGGACCTTGGTAGTCAGCCTCAGAAGGAGGAAAAGGTCAAATAGACCTTGGTGCCTAGCTTTAGGAATATAATCTACTAGTTTTCAGCAGGACAGAGGGAATGGGAAGAAGGGCAAGGCCTGCTAGAGCCACATGCTTGAGCAGACTAGTGTCCCTTCACATGGACCTATCCATTCCTCTCTAATCTTCACTCACATTTAATAGACAATCATATTTAAAATAAACATTGAACATGATAAAACCAACAAACAGGAAATCTCTAAAAAAGAAATCTCTAGAAAGAAGTGTGAAGAAGAAGCAAACTGCCTCAAAAAAGGCACAAAAGGGCAGCGATGAGTTCCTGAGACCTTCCTTGTTTCCTTGCATCTTTTATGTACTAGATAAACTACTGGAGATCCTACATTATACAATGACCAACAGGCACAAACAAGCCAAAACCCAAAATTCATCCCTTTATATCTAGACTAGGGTCTGGGGGAAGGATGAGTTAACAAGGAAGGACTGTGATTATTTTTTTTTTTACTTTTTCATACAATATATTTTAATCATATTCTTTTCCCTCCCCCAAGTTCTGCTGGATCCTCCTACACATCTGTTGCATGACAAGTCTTTTTCTGGTGAGACCCAACATACCAGTCTACTCACAAAGTACAGATATTACCAAAGTCCAACTTGGTTTTATTTGGAATTACTTACAGGAGTGTAGGTGAGGGGTTACATGCAGGAGCAGATTTGATAATGCTGCCCTGGCCCTACCTTAGCCAAACGTGAAAGGAATAAAGCCTCTCACCCCTGTGCTATCATGGGTCTCCCAGAAAAGTAAACTTATCTACACTTCTACCAAGCAACCAGGAAAATCAATTATAAGCAAGCTCTCCTCTTCCTTCCTCCACTGAACTAAAGTCAATAGATAGAATGAGAACTGAATTTCCACCCTGCCCAGAATCGATGAGGCAGAAAGATGAAGAGGAAAGTTGTGCTACTTTTGTGTGATTCAAGTGAGAGGTTTCCCCCATAGGCTCATGTAGTTAAGCACTTCCTCCCTAGTTGCTGGTCCTGTTTGAAGAGGTTATGGAATTTTTAAGAAGTAAAGCCTTTGTGAGCAACAACACTCGGGAGAGCAGGTCCTACACCCCTCCTGGACAGCACAGTCGAGCTGGCCCTGATGGCAGGGTGAGGATAGCTGGCCCTGAGCTCATGAGCATGACCTTGCCCCACCTGAGGTCATGAGAGAGCTTGCCCCACCACTCTCTGCAGTGAAGAGGCTTGGCCACAGGGACGATACTCTGCACTCCCTCATCGCCCATGACAGTCAGGAGAGCTGGCCGAGGGGTCATGAGAACAGGAGAACTGTCCCTGCCCTTCACTGGCTACAGCACTCAGATCAGGTCCTGTACCTCACCTGAGCAACCCAGTGCAGCTGGCCCTGGTGATGGGGACACAGGTGAACCGGCCCTGAGAGTATGACATGAGTCCCCATGGATGTGAGAGCTGGTGGTGGCAGTGGGTAAGCTAGCAGAAGTGGTTCTAGAGAGCTAACCCTAGTGGTGCAGGTAACAGAGAGCTGGTGGGCTGGCCAAACCAGCTACCACCCAAGTCCAGATCTAGGGTGTTGAGTTGGTCCACCCCAAAATCTATCTCATCTATGAACCGCTAAAGTGTGTGAAAGGGCCTGTCCTGCAGATCTAAAGCTGTGGGATCTCCATGACACAGGGCAACGACAGGATAAACAAGAGAGTCCTGGTGACAATAAACATTGATAGTATAGCAGAAGCCAGAGACCCCAAATGAGAACAATGACTTATTGCAGTGAACATTTTCAAGTATAGACGTATAGACAGGAATATGCTGTGGGACACACTGTAGGACATACTACAGCTTCCATGACAAGATGTTTTCTATTATTTTTTGTTCTTTATTTTCTTTTGTGTGGGAGGTTGCAAGGGCAACAAAGGGACAGGGAGATGAATGAGACTGGGACGCATGATGTGAAACTCACAATCAATAAAAGGTTTTGTTTTTTTTTTTTTTTTTTTTTTTTTGTAAAGTAGAGTCTTGCTTGGCGAAGTATGTCAGTCAATATGGGTTGGATTTGAGCTTTATAACTTCACTTTGCTTCCTGTTCTGTCTCTGTGCTTTCTGTGTGTGAATGTAAGAGTGTCCTATTTCCTGCTACCAGACCTTCCCAGTCATTATGGACTCTATCCCTCTGGAGCTGTAAGACGAAATTACCCTCGCCCTTCCTTACGTGTATTTTGTCATGTTATTTTATCACAGAAAGAGAAAGCATTTAGAGTCCCTTGCCTGCCTGGTAGTGCCAGCAACACCCACATGGGAGCTGAGCTTCTGCCCCAGCCATTGGCAGTGAGGTAGAATAAGTGAATTTCTTTACTTCTCCCCTCCCTGCTAGGGAACTGAGCTCCCAGACTTTCCAAGTTGTCATAAGAGGAAATGCTGTACTGGGGAGGCATTACTGAATATAAATATACATATGCTAAACAGATCAACTTCCTGATGAAAAAATCTACAGGATCTAGCACCTTACAACTTAATACCTACAATGCCTTGTCCCACCGAACACCAGGACCTTCAAATGAGAAAAGACAGTCAATATTTGCTAATACAGAATTGACTCACAGTTTAGCCACATTGATATCCTGGTTCTGTGACATCAGAACCTTCACACACTAAGGTGTTCTTATTATCTCCTCCTCCAGGTGCAGAATCTTTTCTTGAGTATCTACATGACCAGTGTGTACAGCCTCCTTGGTGTGTACAGCCTAGGCCTACCACATATCAAACCACATTACTCGCCTTTCTCTTTTTCTCTATGCATTTCTAACAGAGTAGAGAGTAAATTCAGATACTGTGTCTGTGGTTTATTAGTACAATATAAATCCACCAGGGCAAGAATTTTCATGTAGTTTGGAAACATTCTGAGAGCACACCCACCTAGAAAAGTCCAAGATACAGTTAGTGCTTATCCAGTGTTTATAGAATATAGTTGTATAGTAAGCATGTATATCAGTTTGCCTAGTACTATATACCATATCTATTTATAGTTAAAGCTGGGTTGTGCATTTTACACGCTTATAATTAAGTTCAACATAGATATATCATTTTAAGCATGGACTTCTGGTTGCAAATAAACTCTCCATATCATTAGCATAAAGAAATATTGGATGGTTCCTTACTATCCATATATCATTAAGAGGAAAACAAAAGAACTTTAGTCATTGGAACTAAGATGTTTAGAAGAGAAAGGTAGATGGTAGAAAGGCTCCTTGATCTGTCTTAGGCCGACAGAAGACATTTTTAAATTAATGTTAAGGAAAACTGAATGGAAGCTGGTGAGATGGTTCAGCTGATAAGTTAACTAACTTGCACTAACCTGATGATGTTAGGCTGATCCTTAGAACCCACAATAAACTGAAATGACTGACTTCCCAAAGCTGGTCTCTGGCCTACACACATGCACATGCACATGCACACATACATGCACACACAAACACACATATGCACACATATTCACACAAGATAAAATAATAATTAAAAATAGTAATTTTTAAGAGAAAATTTAATTAGGGGCAGGAGAAATGTCTAATTTGAGAGTCTTAGCAAGCATCTGACCTGAGTTCAAACTGCAGGATCCATAAAAAATTCAGGCATGATGGCACACACTTGTAATCTCAGCGCTGTGGGCAGACAGCTGGATGCCTGGGGCTCTCTAGCCAGTCAGTCTAACCTTTGCAGTGAGTTCAAAGTCAGTGAGAAATACTGCCGAAAGAGGTAAAGCAGACAGTGTCTTAGCAATGTCACCTGAGATTGATGACCTCTAGCCTCTACACGCATGCTTGTCACTGGAACACCCATGAACACTGAAACATAGCGAGAACGGGTGGCAGGGGGAGGGACAGCGAACAGAGGGACAGAGACAGAGAAACAGAGACAGGAGAGAGAGGGAGGGATGGAGGGAGGGGGAAGAGGAGGAGGAAGAGGAAGAAAAATGAATCAACCTTCCAGAATCTGTAACACGGGTGTGGTTTGTTTGGTTTTGATTTGGTTGGTTGGTTGGTTTTGAGTTTTCGTTTTTGGGGGGAACTTCAATTCACCTTTGTTTCCATTTGCCTCAGAATATCTCCACAGGGGTGTGTGAGTATTAGCAAGAACAAACAATGTCTAATCTAGCTCATCCTCTCAGCCCACCTTCTTTTTTGCCAGGTACTCAGTAGTAGCTCTTTCACTCTCTCCAATACCTGCCCCTTCTTCATGGTCTCCTTGTCCTTCCTTTCCATCCTCACTGTGGTCAACTTTCCTCCAGCTGTCATTCACACCTGGGTTTCTTGAAATGCTGTTCTAAGTGATTTTCCTGCCTCCCATCCCATCAGCAGCTCAACAGTATGTGTGACCACTTGTTAATCTTCTCCATTTAAAGACTCTTGGTGACTCAGAGATTCCAGGGCATTCTACCACCTGCAAGGTTCAATCTGATTCCTCTCTCATCAAAATCTCTCCTTTATTTTTTAGCTTTTCCATTCTGGTAACTATTTTATGATCAATACTATTACAAACTTTTTTTTAAAAAAAAAAGAATTATTTATTTTATATGTATGAGTACACTGTCACTATGTTCAGACACACCAGAAGAGGGCATCAAATCCCATTACAGATGGCTGTGAGCCACCATGTAGTTCCTGGGAATTGAACTCAAGACCTCTGGAAGAACAGTCAGTGCTCTTAACTGCTGAGCCATCTCGCCAGCCCCAACTCTTTTCTTCTCTTTTCTTTTTTTAAGAGAGAAAAACTGGTGTTTCAGGAATGGTGTTACATGAGATGTTGATAGTTGTAATGAGAATTCAGATAAACTATAAGGGTTTAACTTATTCAGATAAGATAAATTCTTATGAGAGCTTTCATAATTTGCAAATTCATTTTAATATGGCAAGCCACTGTCATTGCAGTAGGTGGTAAACATGTGGTATCACATATTACAACATTGTAAAAACAGAAACAAAAAACAAAAAAACCAAGCAGAATCTGAGAGTCTGAGAAGGGTCACCCTATGAACTGTGTTCTCCATTTGTTTCTACAGGGAGCCCCGCAAGGTGGTCCTTCACAAAGGCTCCACTGGCCTGGGCTTCAACATTGTGGGTGGAGAAGACGGAGAAGGTATTTTTGTATCCTTCATTCTGGCCGGTGGACCAGCAGACCTGAGTGGGGAGCTCCAGAGAGGAGACCAGATCTTATCGGTGAGTATGTCCCTTTAATGTCCTTTCCGCCCACATCTAGCACCGCCCATGAATAAATCACTTTCTTTACAAAGGGAGATGTTTCACAGCCCGGAGCATCAGAGCATCGCAATTTAAATGGCCCATAGGTACATGATGCTTGTCACTCCTCCTGGATAGATGTGGAAGTTCTGGCATCTTCTTTTAGATTGTGATGTGTATCTGCATGCAACAGAACACTGAGAAGCAAGCTTTATTTAAATGGTAGACTACTTGCTGATTAAAATATGATCTCTCCAGAACTTGTGACCACACAAGTTATATGTGGTGCATATAAATATATGAGAAAAATAAGAGAATGCCACATGGTGTGACAAGGGTGACATGTGGGCAGGGGGAAGAATTTGCCTAAGTTCAAGAATTACCAGCAAAAAAAATATTAAAATTTAAAAGAAAAAAGAAAGAATTACCAGTAACAACTTTTTAAGAATATATTATTTGCTAGTAAGTTTATTAAAGTGAAGTTTAAGGTCACTTTACAAAGGTAGCTGATAAACAAAAACCTGTATCCACTTGGTGTATGCAACTTAATGTGTTTAGCAGTGGATGTATTTCTATAAATCTCTGACCATAATGTACCATCATAAATATATCTACCATCTCTACTAGTACTCCTAGTCCTTTATCTGTGTGTTATCACTTATAACATACTTAAATCACATCGAGCCTATTAAACAATTTTAATGAGGCTAGAGAAATGGTTCAATCTGTAAGCTGCTTGCTTGCAAGTGCTAGGACCTGAGTCCAGTTCCCCAGCACTCATATGAAAAACTGGGCATCATGGTGCATACCTGTAGTCCCAGTGCTTGGAAGGTAAAAGAGGAAGAAGGTCTTTAGGAAGAATGACAGGGGAAAATAGCCAGTGTCAACCAACCTCTGGTCTGTACACACACACACACACACACACACACACACACACACTACAAAAAGAATTAAGTATACAATATTATTAGCTATAGGTACTATGTTGTAACAAAGACTTCAAGTACTTCATCTTTCATAACTATAAAATTAGTTTTCACTTCCAAAGGTATCCCCCCATATTTATATGAGAGAATCAGGCTCCACAAGATTGAGTGGCCTGTCAAAATTTACCAAGTTTATATATATACAATTAATTTTCTATTTATAAAATATAAGTAAAGTTTCCTCCCTGGCCTGTCCTTTCTTCCTTCCTTCTACTTTTCCTTTTATCTTGCTTTCTTTTACTTTCTTTTGAGTGTTCCTGTATTTATTGACTGCTTTCACTATATAAGGCTCCCTCCCTAGTGTGGTGGATGGTTAAACCCATTGCTAATGGTTATAATCATATTAGAGTTTTAATAATCATGTAAATAATAGAGAATTATATGTGGATTCTAGTTCTTACAGAGGATTATGGTTCATAACTCAACAAAACAAATAGTTTTTGTTTTCATTGTGTACTCAGAAAAAATGTTTTCACTTTATAGCTATGATTTATAGATAAAATTTTCCAAGAATTTTCTACCTTAATTTGTTAGCCATTATTTCAATCCCTTAAACAAATGATTAAATAGTCCCCCATTTCTATTGCTGCCTCTTTCTTTCTCTCCCCATACTTTATACTCCTCTCTGTCACTCAAACACACACACGTACACACATTGTTTCTCTGAATAGTTCACAACAGTTAACCTAAATTCAGACAGTACCCAGGAGTCTGCATGGATAGCCTAGCCTTGTGTGTGACCACAGCTTCCCTACATATTCATATCTCTGCCATCCAAGAGCTTGCAGCTCACTGGCTGCTGAGTCCGAGTTGTTTCTGTCATCCAAGGACTGAACTATGTCTTTTTCTCTTAAATGACGTACAAGATGCCAAGCAGCTATTCGGGCTTATTGTCTAGATTGGTTTACATGACTATTTCTTCATTTCCTGGTAAGATTTCTGAAAGACAAATTTCAAATCTTAAAGGAGTTTTTATTCTCAATATTTGGCACAGTGACTGCTTCATAGAATTTGCAAAACAGGCATTTTAGCCTCGGAGTCCAATTCTGAAATCCTCCATCACCCCAAAAGAAATCTGTACTCAGTGGGTATCCTGTCATCTCCTCCCAGTCATAGTCACAGCACATTTGGAGACAGAAATGCTCTCCCATGAACTAAGCTGCGTCCATCCTGAAGGAGATGCCAACAGTCATGGTAGGTTCCTGATTCTCCCATTTCCATACTGGAAAGGAGAGTCTGAAAGAATACATGATTTCCTCAGCTCCATCACTCCTGACTGTATAGTTGGACTCTTAACTTCTCTTGACCTAAAGTAGGAGTCCTCTCAATATACAGCAGTCTTCAAGATTTTGCCAACAGAACACAGTCACTACTTGGATGCTCACTGCTCTGATCACATGCTGTGGTTAGAAACTAAAGCAGTAATACATGGGGTACTTTTTGCTCGGGCCATATTTATAGCTGATTTAATCTTATAACCTTACCATGCATTATTATGCTCAGATTAAGGATGATAAAATGAAGAGGATATCAAATCTACTTCTACCAAAGGAGGAGACCTAAGGAGCCATAGGTTTTGTTGTTTCCTCTACACAATACAAGGAAACCAAGATAGTGGCTGATTCACAAAAAAGATAAATCAAATTTATTTCTGCATTTAAAATTAGATGTATATGTTTAATATTAATATTGGAACCACAAATCAAGTACGGCAACCAACCAGAATTATAGTCTTGAAAATTACAACTCATGGGACATGACAGTCTCTGGAGATCTGATGGTATACTCTTTATTATACACGATGTTTGAAAAAAGCACTCAATGGCAGATAATACTATCTGGAAATTATTTCCCATTACAGAGGAAACTTTTTTTTGCATTTTAGCTTGCTTGAGTTTATCTAACTTTCAATAGGAAGTATCTAACTTCAAGTTAAATACTGTGATTTTCTTGGGTACTTAGGAGAGGAAAAAATTAATGTTTAGAAGCTCTGATGATATAACAGATGGGAAGGAAATGACAAAGTAGAATTATAAATAATGGAAGGTGAAAGATACAAACTTTACATGCACAGCTTAAACTGGACAGTAAGAGCAAGGGGTGCATTCCCAGAAAACACAAAAAAAGAAACTCTTAACAATCAAAGCTAAATAAAAACTCTGTGCATGACACTGGGTCATGTAAGATTAATTTCCAAATTATTCAGGTTAACTTTAACCTAGAAAGTTCAGATGGAGGGAAGAGGGTTTCGAGTATATTTTACTCTCAGGTACTCTTCACAGATAAGAGAGCTGCATAGTAAACAGTGTCCTTGGGATCAAGGGCAGAGTACCCACTCCAGAATAACCCCACCATGCAGACTATAGACTTTACCTAGGAATGTGTTAGATAATGGCTTACAGTAGAACAGCCCCAGTGTACTAGCTTTTGTATCTCCCCTCTCTTCCTCCCCGTCTCTTCCTCTCCCTCTATATTAGGGTTCTCCGAAGTCACAGAATATATGGAATGTCTTTCTATATTGAGGGAATTTATTGTGAGGACTTACAGTCTGTAGTCCAACTCCCCAACAATGGTCAGATGTGAACTGGAAGACCTGGTAGTTGCTCAGTCCCACAAGGCTAGTTGTTTCAGCTGCTCTTCTGTAGATTCCAACAGATATGCTGGCTAATAAATGCTAGTTGCAAAGAAGAGCCAATCTTCCTTCTTCCAATGTCCTTATGTAGGTTTCCAGCAGAAGGTGTGGCCCAGATTAAAGGTGTGTGCCACCATGCCTGGATCTGGGACATGTTTGGTCCAGACTGACCTTGAACTTAGATGACTCCTTGCCTTAGTCTCCTGTAATTAAAGGCATGTACTACTTTGCCTGGGTCTAAGCTATTCATACCACTATGCCTCAAGATCTCAATGCCAAGATCCAGGTCAGAAACGTGTGTCTTCCAGCCTCAAGATCTGGATCACAGGTGAGCCTCCAGTTCTGGGCTGTAGTTCATTCCAGACACAGTCAAGTTTACAAACAGGAATAACCATTACACCCTCTCTCCCCTACTCCTCTCTCTTACTCTCCCCACCCAACCCCCAGACTAACATTTAAAATGTTACATTTCACATGGCAAATCTCCATTCAATTTTGCTGTCACTGGTAACAACTCTATATTAAGATTGATTTTAGTACAATTGTTTTTAGTTTCTGAGAACTGAAACATGTATACAATATATTTTCAACAAATCAACCCCTCCTCTTCTCCTACTTCTCCTAGACCAATTCCAGTCATTCTAAACTTCTTGTCTTACTTTTATTTTGTCTTAAAAAAAAAAAAAAAGATAACCCAACTATAGTCATAATGTTAGGCCACCCACTGGAGCATTGACATCCTACCAGAAACCCATCCCTACAGAAAAATGACTCTCCCCTAGCAGCCATGAGTGGATTGATCTTGTGCAGGTTTTATGGGTGGCCCCCCCCCGCGCCCCCCCCCCCGCCAGCCGCAGTGAATTCCTGAGTGTAATAGAGTCACTGCTAGATGGCACTATTTCCCACCAGTCTTCCCAATTTCTGGATCTTTCTGTCTTTCTGCCCTCTGTTTATAATATTTCCTGAGCTTCAGCATAGAAGTGCATGATATAGATATTTCTGATGTTTTTTAAAGTATCAGATAGCCATGACTAAGGTGGACTTGATATGGTTTGGATGATTCCTTCTTTCAGACAGGGTTTAGACTAGCTCTGTATCCCCCACAAAGAATGTTTCATGAAATAGTTGTGGTGGATTGTTACCATAGTTACTTAGCACCATGTGTCTTCAACTGTAGAACTTGTCAAAACACTTGTGTACCAGTGTGCCTTGGGGAGGATATACTGAATACAGGTAAAGTAATAGTTTTTACAAACTTCTTTAGCCACGAAATCCTTATATAACAAGTACCTTGGAGGACAATAAGGTGAGAAATGTGGGGTGGCTAATTTAATAGTTTCCAAAGTTAATCATTTATTATATTCTTTTTTGCTATTTTTATTTAGCATACAATGTAGTGGGTTTAATCATGACATCCTCAACTACATGTACCAAGGCACATTGTTCCTTGCCCCCTCCCTCCACTGCCCTCCCCTATTCTACCTGCCCCATCTTTCTAGCCCCCTTCAATCTCTCCAGTAAACCTCCCTCTCTCTGCTTTCAACTCACAGGAAAGTCATTTCCTTCTCGCTGCTCCCTATTCAGACACAGGATGGTGGCTACCATCTAGTGTTTAGTGTGCACATCAGCTGAATTCTGCCTGGCGACTTACAGCATCAGCTAGCCAGGTTCCACTGTGGGCATTTACTCCTGCCCCCGCCCCATCACAACTACAGTTCTGAAGCAGTTAAGATAATGAACAATTTTTAAATGCCGCCGCCTTAGATTAAATCCCATATGTCTGTTATAGGTGATCTTTTCTCTCTAATTTCTCCCTTATGTATTTTATTTCTTAGAGATTCGTTATAAAAAGAACTCCAATTATTGAACTATCTTAAAGTATTCTTGGGGCAGATTTTAGAAAATTCATAAGGAAAATAAATTAACCAGCACAGTGACCTTCTTGGGCATTTTTCTGAAGAAGGAAAAACAGAATTCTTTCTGTTATTCTGTTTATTATTCTGTTTGTTTCAATGCTTTGTTCAGAAAAAAGTGAGACTAGGCACGTCCTTAAACCTAAGAAATCCGGGAGCACAAAGCCATCAGCTCCTAAAGACCTTCCTGCTGCATTATAACAGAAAAGAGAACATCATATGACAACACAAAACGAGCATACAAAATATGCAAGTTTACAATCTGTGCAAGAATACACAAATGTGCAAGCCTACAAAATATATGCCTCCTTCTGTAAAGACACTAATGCTACCATGATAGCCTAATCCCATCCTAATTACCTCCCAAAGGCCTGGTAACTTCCAAATACTGTTAACATACAAATTTAAGGAATTAATTTACAACACATGACCTCTGACGTTTAAATAGGCATGTAACTTCTAACAGTTCAGCTCTGTCCTAAGAGTCCTTTATTCCCATGGCTTGCCAAGGGCATACAGATGCCCCAGTCACATACAACCTTTTAGCCTCTGGAAAAGACAGTCTTTTAAAAACTGCATCACCGCCTTTCTTGCCTTCTCTAAAGCCTTCCTATGACTTTCCGTTGTCTCAGATGCTAAAGTGTTGACGTGGCATGCAAGGTAGTGAAGTGTCTGGCTTCAGCCCACCAGTATAACGCCATGTGTACTTCTTCCCCTATACTCACTCACACTTCTGCCACCCTGGCTTTTCCTTCACCTCCAGCTGGTGTGCTACTAAAAATACCTCTAGTCTGGGTTCAGTCCTGCAGTCAGTCCATACAACTGCCATACCGCAACTGCAGGATTATGAGTAGGTATTGGATTCCATGAAGCCAGGGTTCTGAGTGACACAGGAAGGCTCAAAACAACAGTTACCTGCTAGCTGTCGAGAAGCATTTAACTACCATAATAAGAGCCCTATACGCAGGCTACCATTGGGACACTCAATAGCAGAGAGCAGCACCCAAAGTATCTGATAGTGACAGCAGGAAGCTAGTGCTTGGGGTCAGTCCAGCTCTAAACTAGAAAGTCACTTCAGTTTCTTCTTCTATAAAATGGAAGTGATCATTTCTTGACATATCCTAAAAATCTAATGAGAAGCAATAGACCTAGTGTGCTAGGCTCTCATGGCTATAGAATTCCTCTGACAAAGAGCTTTGAGGTTCTTCTGTTATCCAGAAAAAGACAAGCAAACTGGATTCACCATGCTTCCTCGGATAAACATCCACCATTCTCTGGCATAGAATCTTAGCTGTGTAACACACAAATGAAAACAAGACATAATAAACATAATGGGCAGTGAGAACCAACGTTAACACTGCTACTTTCCGGTTAAACCCCTTAAGGCCACTTATTAAGTGTGTCATTATCATACATAATGCAGGTCCAGTGAAAAGATGCCACAGAAAATAGCACAGCAATGAACATAACCTATGGGAGGTGTCCCACAGGATACCTGCTGAACGACTCCCTGTAAATAGCCTTCTAAAGCCCAGCATTCAATTCAGGGAAAAATGGACTATTTGGTCTCAAATTGATATTTCTACAATGTGCATGTATAACACCACAACTGTGAAAAGACTCCAAGAAAAGTGTCCGTGATCCAGCAGTGAATCAGAGAAACCCCATGGAAATAGAGACCATGAAAGTGTTTTCTAGTCCTTTTGAATTTAAGGACTCCCCCCACCACACAGAACACAGATGATTATCATGTGAAATGTGGTTTGGAAATTCTGCCCTAAACTAATCTTCAGAGAACTCTCACATGTGTTTGCTTTGGGAGAAATAAGATTTGTACTGTAAAGTCCTTATAGGGCAGCCACTAATTGAATGAAGTGACTGAGTGCTGAGAACAGAACATAAAAGTGTACTTTATGTCCTTGGTGAGCGCAGTGCCTCTTGACAAACCAGGCACATGCTGATTTCCAACATAGAAAGCTAATAGAAAGTGCCAGTGTAAGAACGTGGGGAGATTTGTACAGGAGACTGCTTTCCTACAAAGGGGCCTAGAGGCAGAAGAAATAACAGAGACTCTGAGATAAAACACCTAACAGCAGTTGAACCATCCCTTCACACTGTGTTAAATACTGCACAGTCTCTTGAATTGTCCCCAAACACTTGGTTGACTTGAAGGTTCAGAGAAACTCAATACTGTGCCTGAGATCATACAGACATTGGCACTGACCATGGTATTTGAACTGCTATTGCTTCTGATTTCAAACTGATACCCTTATTGCAACTTAAAACTTCAGAAAGGAAATTGAATGTGGCACTTCGCTTATGTCAGAGGCTATCCACACTCAAATTTCAGTTGTTGGGGGGAAAACATATTTGATGCCTACCGTCATAGATCACTTATGAAGAGATAGATGTATGAGCCCCCTAGGAAACCTTTGTGCCTGTGGACTCCAAGATATTTCCAAGCACTGTGATCCTTGGAAGCATTACTCAAGATCAAGACAGCCACTAATCAAGATCAAGACAGCCTCTCATTTACTTCTGTATCCCCTTAATAGATTTGGACCCAGGCCATCAAAGGCCCTTAGAAAAGCTAGATCAACTCTCTGTGGTATTAACTGGATCTCTATGTCTTGGACCTGTCTACCCTGAAGATTCAGACTATCCCAAAGCTTTAAACTTCCTAGCCAATGGAATGTCTTTGCCAATTCGGACAGATCCTGTTGACTAATAGGAAAAAGTCCCATAAATCAAGGGAAAAAATAAACATTATGCTACATAAGTAACTAAACATTTGATTTTTTTAAATTAGCTTATAGCTTATTCTCTCTTCTTTAAAGGGGGTGGGGTGGATAGGGGCTAGAGAGATGGCTCAGTAGTTAAGAACACTAGGTGCTCTTCCAGGGGTCCCGGGTTCAATGACCAGCACCCACATAGCAGCTCACAACTGTCTATAACTTCTGCTCCAACAGATTTGACCCACTCACACATGCAGGCAAACTGCCAATGTACATAAAATAGAAATAAATTATTTTTAGCAACAAAGGTCCTTTAGATGAGTAGCAGTTTCTACACAACATAATTCCTCTTGGTAAGACATTCAGAATGTGCTATGATAGCTGATCCCAGAAAAAAGGCAAAGCTTACTAACAGATTTCTCCTTTGAGGGAAGGAGTGGGCATCAATTAAAATGGAGTCACTTGGTTGCACTTTGTTTTTACCTCTTGTTAATCTTGCTACTTAATAACACTTATGTTTGTGTCATGTTTACATGGTCAAAACCCCTTACTGTGGGTACCATCTCACCTTTGTTGGATCTTTAGGATATGTTGCGAAATGATCACTTCCATTTTATAGAAGAAAAAACGGAAGTGACTGTCTAGCTTGGAGACAGACTGACCCAAGCACTAGCTTCCTGCTGTCACTACCAGACGCTTAGCAGTGCTGCTCTGCCCTTGAGTGTCCTGATGGTAACCCGCATATAGAGAATTTACCTGCTAGAATTCTTGACTCCAAGCAAATATTACCAGCTCTGGGTAATTTAAAGTACCAATAATGAGAAAAATGAATTTGCTAGAGAAGTAACTAATAAGTCATAGGACCTTAGAAAGCTGTAGGAAGTGTTCAGGGGCCAGAGAGGAAACCCTGCAGGCTCCAGGCCCTTGAGAATGCTCCAGCAGCACACCAAGGGCCATTTGCACTCAGGGTAAAATGTTCTGCAAAACTCTATTTCGTCCTCCCTCTTCCTTTCCTTCTCTGGTATAGGATGGTAGCTAGATCTCAGGCCCTGCCCATGATGAAGGTAAAGAAATCTGCCCCATCCAGTGTCTCTAATGAGGCAGAGATGTTTTCCTTCCCATCTTGGATTGTTTTAAAACAAGAAAGATCTGAGATCTTCAGGCTTGCCAAGCTCCACAAAAGGAACTTCAGACCTACAGTGTTACAAATCATAATTACCTCTCAAACAATAGAAATTGCTTCTCTAGTGTGACCTGCAATGACCCAAGCCTGAAAAAAAAAATAAAGGACTAGAAAGATGACAAAATGGTCCTAAATATTGGGAAAAGACATAGTTTGCCTATTGTTGTCTTGCAGATCTAAATTCTAAGATTCATAATGGTTACACCACTTGCTTAAGGCCACACAGTAAGACTACTGGTCTACCCAACTTCAAAGTCAGTGCTGCTTCTTTTTTAAAACTTCCACACCAATTTCAGTCATATAATTCTTCAAATTACAATCTTTACAAATCTTTCCATAAGTTTCCACTACCTTTTCATCTAATTATCCTCAGTTAATGACAGTCAATACACATGTCTGCTATGTGTGTATACAGGGGTGAGTGAATAGGTGTGGGTTCATATTTAAGTGCCGATATTAGTGTACCCTGGCATGTGTGGAGGCCAGAGGTCAGTCTCAACTTTCATTCTTCAGGTGCTGCCCACCTTGATTTTTAAGAGAGGATCTCTCACTAGCCTGAGACTCTCTGATTAGGCCAAGTTGATCATCCAGGAAGTTGAGGATATCTGTCTGTCTGTATATCCCCAGTCCCAGCATGTCACCACACCTCGATTCTAGATGATGTGAGATCAACACACCTGGGTTCTAGACAGGAAGTCTGGAGAGCCAGACCATGTTCTCATGCTTGCATTGCAAGCATATTGCTTCATCTTTATAATAATGGAGCTGATCCAGCAATGGAAAGACTATGTAACTATAGATATAGAATACAGAAGAAATAAAAAACATTTTGTGTATAATTACAATCTTATTTGATAATTCGTGGTTTACCGAATATCCCATTGCCAAGAACCAACCCCTGCTTGGAAAGGAGGTTTTGAGGAAGGAATATTTGAGAGTGGCAAAAGAACAACTCAAAAGTCAAATCATGGGTACATAGTACAAATCATGTGTTCTACTTGAGACAGCTTTCCAGATAGATCTGTTTGAGACAGCTCTCTGCCAGAGACAGCTCTCTAGGACTAGAAAAAAATTCTAAAAGCTCTCTATATAGCTCAAAGGCTTTCCAACCAAAGTCAAAAAAGCAGCTGGAAAAAAAATTCCTTGGATTTTCTGACCAAATCAGAAATCCTGTTAGAAAAATTCTAAAAGAGCTATAAAGAAATTCTAAAAGAGCTGTGTTCACTCTCCAAGCAGTTCTTGTCCAAAAACCAGTTTTTTAATGACAAATCAATTCAGTCATTTACTCCAGGTTTCTTTTTGACTGTCCCTTGACTTAACATCCCTTAGTCCCTTGATTCTTAGAAAAAGACAAGTATTTTTTAACACTGCGAATGAGTTCAGAGATCTGCCTGCCTCTGTAAATGCAGACAATAAGTTTAGATGGATGGGATCCAGCTCTGAGATCACCATTCCCACCATGCCTGGACCTAAATGAGCTCTGTACCAAGCTGAGTGTGAACTCAGAAATCTGCCTTTTTTTTTTTTTTTTTTTTTTTTTTTTTTGGTTCTTTTTTCGAGCTGGGGACCAAACCCAGGGCCTTGCGCTTCCTAGGCAAGCTCTACCACTGAGCTAAATCCTCAGCCCCTCTGCCTGCCTTTTTAAGGCAATAAATGTAGCTGGTGGGATCTTGCCCTGGGATGATCACTTCCCAAATCTCTTTACCTTAATATCTTCCTGACAAGCTGGCTCACAGTGGAGCTGACTCTACTCTTTTTAGGTCCATGAAGGCCCTCACATAGTTCATACGACATCTTTATATGTTGCATAGTTGAGAAATTATACATTTTTGAACTCATGTTTTCAGAGTTATTTCCCACAGCCTTAAGGGCTTTCCTGAATGTCTCAGCATTTACCATTTGCTAAGACATTAGACCATCCTTGCCTCCCAGACTCATACTGCTTCTAATTGTCATGGAGTCATTAACCTTGGCCGAGAAAATATTTCCTTAAAGAGGAACATGAAGTAAATATTTAGTTTTGTATACAACAAGCCTCAGGCCTAGCAACTAGCAACACCTGTGGAGGCCCACACCCTGCTGGCTCTATTCCAGGGACTGAAACCATATCATACTGTCCTTCCATAAACCATGCAGGACTTGAGACCCCAAGGTTTGTTGCTTTATTTCAAAGCCTTGAATAGTGTCTGGCATTTCATGCCAAGATTTAAGATTTAATGGTGAGGAACAAAATCTTTCTCTCTAGGACCCTACATTGGGGGAAGTTAAGAGGTATAAAGATAAAGATAAATTCTTAAAGGACTTAAGAAGGAAACCAGTGAAATGACCCAGTAAGTAAAACCTACAACCAAACCTGACTGGGAGTTCAGTCCATTGGGCACACATGGTAGAACTCCACCCTCCCCCTGACACACTCACAGACAAACACACTAAATTATTTTTGTACATTTTTTAAATTTTTATTTGTTCTCATATATTACATCCCAACAGCAGTTTCCCCTCCTTGCTCCTCTCCCACTTTCTTCCCCAGTGTCCCCATCCAGTCCTCCTTCATTTTCCTTTAGAAAAAGACAGGTGTCCCAGAGATATCAACTAAGTATGGCATATCAAGTTGCAATAAGATTAGGTACTCCCCTCTTATTAAGGCTGGACAAGACAACCTAGAAGGAGAAAAGGGGTCCTCAAAGCAGGCAAAAGAGTAAGAGACAGCCCCCATACCCAATATTAGGAATCCCAAAAGAAGACCAAAAAAATATATAAACACATCTGTTTTATATATATGAAGAGGGCCTTCATCCAATCTACTCAGGTTCTCTGGTTGTTGGTTCAGTTTTCCAGTCTCAGTGGTCCATGTGAGCCTAAATTGGTTGATTCTTTGGTTGTTTTTTTTTCTTTTTTTTTTTATGGTGTCCTTGACACCTATGCCTCCTACAATCCTTTCTTCCCATCTTCAGCGGGAATCTCCGGAGCCCTGCCTAATGTTTGGATGTGAGTATCTGTATCTGCTTCCAACAGTTACTGGATGAAACCTCTCTGACAATTGAGTTAGGCATCAATCTGGGCTCCTGAATACCAGCATGGCCTCAGGTAGAGCAGAGGGCTTCTGCTAGAATAATTTTTTTTTTAAAGCATGGAGATCTTGGATAGCATACAAAAGAAATGAAGAAAGCCTTAGATAGAAGAGGAGAAGTCTAGGCAGATGCTGCACAACCACTCCAGGTGATAGAATTATTCATGGGCAGGAAATTCTGTCTGCATTGTTTCCATGGAAACTCCCATCAGGAGGCCCATGCTCTGAAATTATCACGTCAAAAACTAATTTGTAATCAAAACAATCATGGGCTGAAAATTACTTAACCTGAAATTCCTGATGCTTAGTGAATATTTTAATTAAATTATAAACCACACCAGGGAGAGAGGAATAAAAATTATATTTGAAGCATGGCTTGGTTAACATTTGTGATGACATTTTAATTGTAAAGATCAAATTGCAGGCAGAGAAATAAAGACAAAGAATAGTTTTCTGGAAACCAGTATGTGAGATGATCCACTGGAGGACTAATTATTAAAGTCAGGAACATCAAAAGTGCAATGAAGAAAGCTTTACTTGATGTGGAAGAAGTTAGATAAAAAGACTTAAGGTAGGATTCAGATACTAGGAGAAATGGTCACCTTCCCTCTTCCCTTGTATCTCCAAAGTTTGAGGAGAGGTTTGTTGTTTATTTGTTTTTTGTTTTGAAAAGGGGGGAGTTTTATGTGATTTTTTTTCTCTGCAGCCTGAGCTGCTTGAGAAACACATAGTCATGTGAGTACAAGCTTACATATTTGGTGCAAATTTGAAGCTGAAGGAGCCTTTCCTCAGAAGTTTGCTTGTGAAATCTTCAACCAAAACGTTCAGATTTTTCTTCAATCATCTGAGTCAAGTAAGAGGCACACTACAGCCCCTGTGCTCAGGTGTGGCTTCGGGAATGGAGTTAATTAGACCAAAAACCCTAAGAATTAATAACTGAATTGTTGCCTCCTAGATTGTGCCCCAGACATAGCATTTTTCAGGAATGGCAGCTGTGTTTCAGGGCATGACAAGACCTCCCTGCATATCAATGAAGTTGTTAGAAAGGAAACACTCCCTTCTCTATCCTAGGCCCCCAGCATTCTCTGCTCCAGGTGAAACTATTTTCAGAGATTCCTTCTAATAAGAATCTCCCCTGGATTATCCCCTGGGGCTTGAAACTTAATGCTGGTCACTCGTAGGCAGTTGTCAAAGCCTGGGCTCTCCTGTTCGAACAGAGACTTAAGCTGCTACCTGTGGACCATCTTCTGTCTCCCTGAAGATAGCTAGCCTGTTACCTGTGAGACACCTTTGCTAGTGTGCACTGTGTGATGACAACGATCATGTATCTGTTCCAGTTAGTACTTTCTGACTCACCAAGCCACGTTTCCATTTGTGTCCTCAAGTCAACCAGAGACAGTCAGGGAAAACACTATCATCATGACTTTACCCGAAAGGCCCAAGCTTGGAGAGAGTAAGTCATACTTACAATGTAACAGGAGCAACCAGAAACCTGCACGTCGAATTGTACTTCTCTTAGATATTTTTCCAGTTATTTTCATAAACTGGCATAGGAACCAAGCACACCAGTGAAATGAAGTAAACAGATGGCAACTGTTCATTGTTCCTTGAATATCCACAAGATGGCAGCAAAAGATTTTGCACAGAGCTGTACGAAGGCGGTTTTGTATTTAAATGGTTTTAGTCATGTTATTAACATTAGTTGTTACCACAATGGTAGATTTAAAATATATAATTCAATGCAAAAAAAGATAAATCAAAACATGAAAGTAGAATTAGTTTATAGTTTGTTTCTCTAATTTTAATTAGAGTCTGCCTTCAAAGACAAAACCAAAGCCCACGATCCTCCTGTGTCTACCTACCTAGTGCTGGGGTTACAGCCATGTGCTGCCCTGCTCAATGGTCATCTCATTTTGAAACAAAGCACTGAAGACAAGACAGAAAGCTGACACTGGTGGTTTCTCCAGAAAGCTCAAAAAGGATGGCTCCTTCTTGAATGTGTGTTCTTATCTGAAGGAGGGAAAGCCAGGAGCCAGTGAGAAATCAATCCATGTCATTTAATTTCTTTTTATTTCTTGTTCGATATCTCCCCTAGAGATAGAACTTCTTGATGGATCAATGACACTGTGTAACAAATTATAGACAGAGTTAGTGTCTTTATCTCTCAGGTCTCACAGGCAAAATAAAGTACACTAAACAGTATACAGCTACTGGATTCTCCTGCTTCCAACTGCAATAGAACCCAGGAAGGAGAAGCACTTTCTTTCCTTTTGTTTCCTTTTGTCCCTGTTCTGTGTTAAGCAGGAGTTGCCTTCATCAATGGAGATCCTGATTATAGCTGTAAATAGGTATGAGATCGTTGTGCCTGGAATCGAGGTTAGGAAATCTTTCCAAATTACCATAAATTTGATTCTGGGTCACTGAGCACCTTATGTAAGCAGACTGTACTTAGGCATTATTACAAGAGCTATAAATAAGTAAAAACATACATACATACATACATACATACATACATACATACATACATACACACATATGAACAAAGGGTGAAGCCGAGTGATGGCGCCTCAGTGTGGACGTTCAGTGAAGAGTTTCTCATGCTGTCCATACTCCTCTTTCCACTTTTCCTGAGTTTTAAATTTTCTTTCTGTCATTTTCCTGATGATCACTGCTTATGAAACAATTAACTCCCATTTTGGCCACTTGGGTAGCCTGTGGTTTGTTGTTGTTGTTGTTGTTGTTGTTGTTGTTGTTGTTGTTGTTGTTGTTGTTTCTTCCTCCTGGGAAAAGTCCAAGACACACTCTTAAGATAGTATAATTTTGGTTCCCTAACTACCATCCCTCTGAACTTCTTTTGACAAATATCACATTCTACTCTATTTTTTTTTATTTACTCATCAGCTATCTCTGTCTACAAAAACCTTGATAGAGGCTGAGTTACACTGCCATATGGCATGTAGCCATCACTGACCTATGTGTCACATCCCCAAGATGTTCTCTGAGTTCTTTGAGAAGTTTCTTTTGGCTATAAGGAAAATACAAAGAGGTAAGAGATTTCTACAAACCTCACAGGAATACCTAAGCAGGATCTGTGCGCTCCTTAGCTCCCCACCATAAATCTGAAGTGAGACACTACTCGTCAGATCCAAACAGAAAACATGAAGTCCTATGTAGATGTAAAAGGTAGAGCACATTCAAGACGTGGGCGCAGTGTGAGCGTGCAGACATGGGATACAGAAGATTAATTAAGAATCTTGAATGCCAGGCTGAGGAACTGAGGCATTAAACCAAACAAGGGTGGGAAAAGCAAATGGAGTCCACATGAAGCTCAGTGGAACCACAGACGCCTGACCCTTTCACAGTTCTGCCAAGTGAAAGGTTATCATGTCCAACTCATGGAGCCCTCCCAGTTCCTCTGTGCTAGGATTGTGTATGAGAGAGAACCGAGAGATAAAAGGATGTACTAAATATGTCTCAGTCATTCATTTCTGCTTAAGCAGACTTGTTACTAGATTTATCTTCAATTAATAAAGTCTTTAAAGCAAGTTTAAATCAGAAGGCATATGCCTGGGCTTTTTCAGAGGCCGTGGTTAGAATCTAATCATCAAAATAAAGTCTAATGTGTAACTTTCTCATACACAACCAGCCTCGTCCATAAAAGGCTTTCCTTTCTTCATCACCTGACGTATTTAACCTTTTACACTTTGTCTAAAATCTTCTCGCTATGCCCAGTTTCTCCTCCATAATAGATGCCTTCCATTCATCCTTCAGTTTTTAGGAACTCCGCACTGAGTGTCTTCTCTCCCTATTCCTTCCTACAGGATCACTGCAGCACACACAGAAACGCCTCCAGCTTAGTTAGCTCCCTTAAATCTATGCCCCAACCAGTCTCTCTACCTTGCCATATTAATGTTAAACTCACGTTTAGTGCTCCACTTCCCTCATTAGACTGTAACCTGGAAAATGTCATTTCTGTTCACTTGATTCATATCAATACATATGACGAATATCGTATAAATGCAATGAGTAAATTAAGTTAGATAACTATATGAAGTAAATAAATTCTGAATGAAGACCTCAGAATATAATAGTGGGCCAAAATTGCATACACCAAATGCATATGGAGTGAGAAGGGTATGGTGTACATGTCACTGATTTTCTAAGTGTTGCCAACTGACAGCAATGTGTGTACCCAAGCCGAATTGAGGAATATTTAGAGTTGTATCTAACATCTGTAGTCTTTCATAACAGCAGTCACTAGAGGGCAACATACTCAAACTCAACATCCTTTGGGGCGGCGAGAGACAAGTAAAATGTTTTCCCCTCTTTTCTGATTAAAATGTGTATGGATAATCTTATGTTTGTAGTAGTTATAGGACCTGTGGGCTGGAGTTTCCATGATTATGGGTTTAACAGTTGTAATTACCTTTCTACTGTGAAATTAAAACGTAGATTAACTGTGATAATCACATCTCCAAGCACAGCAAATATTATCTCACACAAGCCTCCTACCACAGCGCCAGGGAATACATTCTTTTCCCATTTTCTAACAAAATCATTCAGATTCGGTGGCATTAAATGAGTATTTGGCTGTATGGAATTAAAGTACCTGTAAAGACTCACCCAGTTCTTAGTTATATTAAGTATTTCACAACCCCTGCCCAACCAGATAGATGGAGAGAAGAGGGTATATTGCTGACCACAAGATGCCATTTGGTGATGCTGTCTCAAGGGTCTATCTCAGTGCTATCTATAGGCATGTAGCCCTGGAGCATCCTTCTGTTCTCTGTGCCAGCTACACTATGCCTGGGTTTATGGGCCATTTTAGCTGCTATATTTTTACAAGGGATCAAGAAGCCAGAGACCATAAACAGGAAGTGTTAGAGTATAATAAAAGGTCAAAGAGAATCGAGATCCCTGAAGATGAAGGACTAGACCAAGGCTGAAGAAAATGGAGTAAGAACCAGCCACAGTGAGATGGGATTCTACCTGTATTCCCCATACTTTGGAAGGTGAGGAGGCAGGAGGATTGGCATCAGTTTGAAGTCAGTCTGGGCTCTAGTGTATTTTAAATGATGGATTTCAAATAGCATGCTTTGAATAATGAAGAACAGAACAATAATTAGATGGCATGAGGTCCAAGTTTGCGCCTGCGATGTAAGAGTGAATCTGACTTGGCAGAAGTTAAACTAATAATTCCAGAAATCAGAGCATTCAAGCACTGAAGAGGATATGTGTTTGTAAAACCTGAACTTCAGGGTTCACAGAGGGCTGGCCAAACCCTTTCACTGCCTTGATTTAAGTAAACATCAGTAGTGCCCCCTAGTGGCCCCTATGAGGCCTGCATATACCTCATGGTAGAATATGCATTCTACTTATAGACGCAGACAAGATGGAGGCATTATAAATTTTAATGGCTGCATCCTGCAAACTCCAGAAAGGTTGGCCTATAGCTCATGTGCTGCTGTTCAGTCCTCACCGCACCTCCTAATGGAGCAGCCAGCAAATGGGATGCAGGAATACCATTATCTTCAGCTTGGGAGATGTGGGAAGTGTCTCCTCTGTTCAAGATGCTCTGTGTCCATGCGGAGGGGTGGGGACAGTGGGGATGCTGAGTCTTCACCTCTGAGTTCACTCCGATGACTCAAGTATGAACTTGCTGAGAAGTTGGCTGCACAGGGTATCACTTAGCACACTCAGATCTTCATTACAGGAATCGGGTGGCTTGATAACCACCACCATGTTGAAAGGCCTGAGGGATGCTGGGACAAAGTATCTGGCCAGAGGGCTTCTGGGAAAAAGGACCAAACCAGCGCCTACTGTGTTTAGGTTCATTTGACAACAATTTAGTCATTGTTGGTCATTATTTTGGTTGTTGACACATTTGTCAGGCCTTGCTATGAAATGCATGCTAACTCATCGGCACTGGCACTAGAAACTACAATCAGGGGTTGGGGATTTAGCTCAGCAGTAGAGCGCTTGCCTAGCAAGCACAAGGCCCTGGGTTCAGTCCCCAGCTCTGAAAACAAAGGAAAAAAATAACGAAACTACAATCAGAAGCAAAGGGGCATTGATATCAAAGAAGCTGTGAATCAGGTTTCTGTCGTGGAACACCAACGATCTTCAACACATCACTTGAGCTCAGGCTCCACACCTAGGCTATTGATGACTTGGTGTTGCTGCTCACTCCACTAAACATACTATAAACAACAGAATCTCATTGACAATGCTGTAGTTGCTCACTGTAGAAGCCAATAGGTAACCCACAGGGGCCCGGAGAACTTACCACAAAGTATTCCGGCCTTTTGGTCTCCATGGTAACTAGAATTTTTGCGTTAATTTTCAAAGAGTAAAAAGAAAGTTTGAATCAGAGCAGAATTTGAACTCAGCTTCTCTACTACTTAGATGTGGGACCTTTGAATATGTCTTCACTGTGTCTCTTCATCTATAAAATAAAGCCAATGGCCTGACTCAACAATCTTTGTAGGCTTTAATTGTATTATGGGGCAGACTACGTAATCTGTATCATAGTTACCAATGTCCAGTGGTCAGCCTTCTCTGGCAACAACACCAGCTACCTCAGAGTTAATAGTTCCACAAGCTGAGCTGGTCTCAGCTCTAAGAGCAAATGTCTCCAGTTTCCAAGTAAGTGCTTCATCTGAGCCTGGTGACAAGGTCTGGGTCCTACCACATAATCTGACCTCCAGTGCATTTTCTCACTTTACTTCTTTCCTGGGTAGCACCCAGGGATCTAACATTCTCAACACTCTTTCTGTCCTCTCTCAGTGAAGTCAGGTGAAGTGGTTCACAATGGCTTAAATAAGGTAAGCGACCGGAACTACCTGTATTAGTGTTTTAACAGTGTTAGGTCTTAAGTCCAAGGCTAAATGAGTTCATCTTAATTAACTACTGGGATCCTACAGTTCCCAGTAACCATAAAGGAGGTCTTGCAGGAACACAGTGCTCCATGGCATCTCAAAAGACAGTACATACGGTTATGCTGTCTTTAATGGAAGACCTTAGACTCTTACTAATCCTCATATATGATACAGCACCTGGTGCATTGTAGACAATTAGTAAATGTGAATTTAAATGCTTTGGAGGTCATGTCAGGTGTTTAGATATACTGTGTGTGTGTGTGTGTGTGTGTGTGTGTATGTTCAGGTATAAGTATGTATGTGTGTGTGTGTGTTCATATAAGACCATGTGTATGTGTGTGTATGTTTACATGTGATTACATATATATATATATATATGTTCACTAAGGCTGGAGACTGCAAAGTCCCCAGCTGTGGGGCATGGGGTGAGGTTTCTATTGTGAAGCAACACTGTGACCACAGCAACTCTTTTTTTTTTTTTTTTTTTTTTTTTTTATTAACTTGAGTATTTCTTATTTACATTTCAATGTTATTCCCTTTCCCGGTTTCCAGGCCAAAATTCCCTAGCCCCTCCCCTCCCCTTCTTTATGGGTGTTCCCTCCCCATCCCCCCAACAATCACGTTCACTAGGGGTTCAGTCTTGGCAGGACCAAGGGCTTCCTTCCACTGGTGCTCTTACTAGGATATTCATTGCTACCTATGAGGTCAGAGTCCAGGGTCAGTCCATGTATAGTCTTTAGGTAGTGGCTTAGTCCCTGGAAGCTCTGGTTGCTTGGCATTGTTGTTCATATGGGGTCTCGAACCCCTTCAAGCTCTTCCAGTTCTTTCTCTGATTCCTTCAACGGGGGTCCCATTCTCAGTTCAGTGGTTTGCTGCTGGCATTTGCCTCGACCACAGCAACTCTTATAAAAGAAAACATTTACTTGGGGCTTTCTTGCAGTTCAGAGGACTAAGCCATTGTCATTGTGGCAGGAAGTATGACACGCAAGCAGACATGGTACTGGTGAAGTAGCTTAGAGATCTACATCTGGATCAGCAGGCAGCAGGAAGAAAAAAAATGAGACACTGGGTCTGGCTTAAGCATTTGAAACCTCAAAGCCACCACCAGTGACGATTCCTCCAACAAGGCCACACCTACTCCAGCAAGGCCACACCTCCTAACAGTGCCAATCCCTATGAACACATGGGGCTTATTTTCATTCAAACCACCACAGGGGGATTATAGGTGCATACTGACCTGTTTACTCAGGCTCTTAGCATCGAATCCAGGTTTTCTCAATTACATAGCAAGCACTTTACTGACTGAGTTATCTCCCCAGCCTGCTCAGATATGTTTCTTGGCCCACACAACCACTAAAGACAAAGACAAAGCATTTGGCTGAAGGGAGTTGGGAGAAACTAAAGCACAGCACTTTTCCTCAGTTGAAAACAAAGTAGAAAAAAAAAGATTTGTCTAGAAAATGCCATAGGGCCACCAAGATGGCTCAAAGGTTCAGGTGCTTGTGACAAGTCAAGCCAGCAGGATTCCAGGACCCACATCTTAGACAGAGGGAACAATTCCCACAAGTTGTCCTCTGTCATGAGCATGACCACACAAATAAACACATACAACCTATAAACATAATATAAATATAAAATATAGACACATACATGTGCGTGCACAAATAGTAAATAAATAAAAGAGAAAATATTCTGTACTGGAAGGAATCATAAAAGTGAAATTTGAATTGGACTTTCTAAATCAAGGAGGCTGTGCAGAATGTGGCCGTTGACAAAGTGCCATAGACAATACCAAACCAAGAGATGTTCCAAAGCTTTAGGCAGATGGTGTTAATGGCAAGTTTTTCTAGATAAAAGCTCACTTGGAAACCTGTACCTTAGGGTCCATTTTCCTGTCTCTGTTTTAATTTTCTTCGATCACTTTGAACACTTCTCCTCCCACAAAGCAAATCCTTTTACACTTCTCCCACATATGCTTTGGGGGGAAACAGCATTACTGCTGTGTGTGCTATGCTGACTTCCTTGGATCTTCTTCCTGGAGTATGCCTCAGAGCAAGGTTCAGCTCCTTACAGCACGGTTTCAATGTTGTCCTTTATTACAGTGCCAATTTGTCCTTTTCCTTAGCCTCTGATAAAAAATACGAGTATAGTGTCACCTCCATAGTTCCCAGGCTAAACTTTTCATCTTAAACTCATATTCCCACCTTCCGAAACTACTCTGGCAAGAAGAACCAGCTAGATTTAGTTGGAAATTTTGACTTCAAGAAACAAATGTCATCAGTTTTACGCACAAAATAATGTTTTGGGTTTTTTAGTGTAGCAACTGCATACCCCTGAAGAACAATTTTTAGAATTTGCCTTCTATTCATATTTTGAAAATGAAATAAAAGACTTTTTAGTGGCCAACAGCAGTGGGTTTGGGCTAAATGATGCAGAGTTGGCATTTTTCTAGGTAAGCATTTCCAGTTTCATGGTTGGTGTCTCATGGTTTTCCATGTATCTATATGTGTAGAATTATTACAGACACTTCCTTTGATCTAGAACTGTTGGATAGAGGTGATAATTGTGGAAAAACACCTTTAAATTCCATGTGTTAAAAGAATAACTGTCATTTGTTGAATGGATTTTTATATCTTAGTCTCAATATAACCCTTCTACCCTTTGGAAGTAGCTATTCTCATCATACAGAGTTAAAATCCTAAAGTGTAAGGCTATGGACAGAGATCATATAGTTCCCCTTGTCCTGTAGATGGATGGGTGGATGGATAGATAAATAGATACATACATACATGCATACATACATACACACACACACGCAAATATACATATATATGCATACGTGCATAGAGAGATACATAGATATATAGATAGACTAGTGATAGACCTAGGAAATGCAGTACCGATTTTCATTCATGTATGATATTGCTCATCATTTGATTTATTTTCAGGCACATTTTTTATTTTCTACATCTAAGTTCTTGAAATGAAATCCTATAAAATAGGGTGCCCTTTTGTTAACAATGAGCACCTCAAGAGTAAAGGCTGTCTCTTAAATATGTACAAGCTTGAGACATGGTGGAGGACCTGTTCTTATCAAACAAGTACCACTAGAACCACTTATCAAGTAAATAAATACAAGGTTTATGCAATGTAAGCAGGCAAAACAGGTTTATAATTCTTTCCAGGCACGATTAGATTGCAACATTCTAACTACAGAGGAATTTGTACAATATTTTTGTTTATTTCATAAGTAAAGTGACTAAGGCACAAAATTTTAAAAGGTGCAAAGTGTAGAGCCACATTCAATGACCTGTCCCTGGGTATCATAAGCCTGTGATAATATAAGAAGACTAATCGAAATTAGCATGTTACCTTAAGTGACTTCTGTTTTTCAACTGTGTGTGTGCGGTTATGTGTATATGTGTATATGAGTGCATGTGTGTGCGTTATAAAAACTGCAACATCACTTACTTCCTTTAGAGAAATAGTTACTGTTCTCATTGCATCCAGTATTTGATGGAAATTGACATTCACCAGGATCTTCCAGATGTCAGACAGTGGGCAAATATCAGTTTTGCCTTTAAAACAAACCCTGTTTGCTAACATTTGGGTTAATCAGTGTTCTGAAAAGAAATTTACAGGACCGAATCACAAGTTAAAAAATTTAAATAAATATAACAGATACAGCTATACACATTTTCTAGAAAATATGTTGTAAATTATACATTTCGTTGGTGAGTTATAAATGCTTCATGAATATTTATTCATCTCCTATGTATGTGTACTAACTGGTTTTATGTGACACCTTGACACAAGCTGGAATTTTCACAGAGAAAGGAGCCTTAGTTGAGGAAATGCCGAACAGATCCAGCTGTAAGGCATTTTTCTCAACTAATGAGCAAGGGGGAAGGACATGGCCCATTGTGGGTGGTGCCATCCCTGGGCTGGTGGTCCTAGATTCTATAAGAAAGCAAGCTGAGCAAGCCAGGGGAAGCAAGCCAGTAAGTAACATCCCTCCATGGCCTTTACATCAGCTCCTGCTTCCTGACCTGCTTGAGTTCCAGTCCTGACTTCCTTTGGTGATGAACAGCAATGTGAATGTGTAAGCTGAATAAACCCTTTCCTCCCCAACTTGCTTCTTGTTCACGATGTTTTGTGCCGAAATAGAAACCCTGACTAAAACAGTATGCAGAAACTACATCTTTTTCTTGCTAACCTAACTTTTTCATTATATCTACCTTTTGGAAAGGCAATATTTACAAATAATGTATTCTTTGTAAATGGAGGTTCTGCAGGAATAATGACCTATTGCTTAATATAACATTCAAGGTTTTCACATTTCTCCAAATGTAGTTCTCCCTTCCTTAAGTGTTTCTTCAACTTGAATTTTCTAGCTCAAATCCATACCAAAAATTTTTTTATTTAAAGGCAGCTTGTAAAATTTTGATTACTTATTCTTCTCTCAAACAGTAAATACCTTCCACAGTTCCCCCTCCCCATTCCTCCCAGTTTTTCCCTTCAACCTTCTCTCTCCCTACATCCACTGCCCTTCCATTTCCCTTCAGAAAAGAGAAGGCTTCCTAGAGATATCAACTCAATAAACATAACAACTTCCAATAAGACTGAGCACAAACCCTCATATCAAGGCTGTATGAGGCAACCCAATAGGGGAGAAAGGTCCCACGAGCAGGTGAAAGAACCATGGAGACCCCACACTCCCATTGTGAGTAGTTCCACAAACTTCCCAGGCTAAAGAATGGCAGCATGTACACAGAGAACTTATCACAGTCTCACGTGGGTTCTATGATTGGCACTTCAGTCTCTGTGAGCCCCTATGAATGCTGCTTCGTTGATTCTGTAAGCCCTGTTCTCCTGGTGTTCTTGACCTCTCTGGTTCCTACAGTTCTTCCTCCCCCAACTGTTTGAGCCACACCAAAATCCTAACAATACTCCGATGGTTTTTTTTTTTAAGAGTAAAGAGAGCTGGGTGTATTGACACACATTGATAACCTCCATGAGAGTGGCTGAATCAAAGGGATTTTGAGGCCAGTGTGACTACAGAGCAGAATTCTACTTCAAAACAAAATAAAAGAGAAAAGAAAAGCAGAGCTGACAAAGATAAAGCAAGGGGCAGACTGCAGCTGACGAGATGAAAATCTTGACCTATGCATAAAATCCAAAGGAGAGAAGGTACTAGGCAAAAGATAAAAGGTAGGAAGGAAGGAAAACATGGAATCTAGACCCTTCGACTTATAATGATGACGTTAAGGAGCAAGGTTGAACATTCAGTCCATTCTTTGATATGCATCAGGGTTCTACATTAGACAGCAATGGACTTAAAAGTGTCTAAAAGCAGGGGCCAGAAATTCCCAAGGTGTTTTCTCCAGAGGCCTAGACAAACAGAAACACACACACACACACACACACACACACACACACACACACATACACACACACTAAACAACGTAAGACATATCCTTGACTCAAAGCCACAGAGCATTATATATAAACAGGACCATCTGAGATAGCATTCTGTAGTTTGGATCGTTTTGCTATTTCAACATGGGAAAACAAGTTCCTCTAGCTGTCCCTATTTCACAGCTAGTTCCATGTTTTCGTTGTGGATTAGAAGAATTTTTATAAACCTTTCACATTAAGTTAGGGCTTCAAGTGGATAATGCAACTTTAAAAATTCTGTAGTAAATACGGTCAGCTGCAGTCCGCCCTCTCAACAGAATAGGACAAATCAGCTAGGGAAGAACAGAGAGGAAGGTGGAGACAGATTAGTCCAAGATTATGAGGAGAAAGTCAAGGGCACGAAAAGAGGAGGGAGCCAACTGAGACAGCCAGAGGAAAGGCGAGGCAGAGGGAGTGAATGTGGCCCCTCCAGGATACACTGATCAGGAGAGGACTGCAGAAGTGAGACTCTGAGTGTAGGACAGGGAGGCATCTGGAATGAAGAACAAAGGAAAACTGTGCCCAAGAATGAAGGGACTCCCAGCTTTGCAGAGTAGTGGTGCAGTGACTTTCCCAGGTGCCATGTGTTTGCAAAAGAGAAATCATTACGGCTGCATTTAATTGCTCAGTGGGAAAAGGAAAGAGAGAAGGTGAGAGCTTAACAATTCAGAGTCTTATTTTGGGTCCTGGGAAACTCCTAGTGACGGTAACAAGAGTTAGTTATTTTATTCTTGGGCTGACAACTGGAATATGGTAGATGAAGCTTTAGAGTTGCAGGTCCCTGTTTCCTACAGTCTCCCATGCTCCCCTGCCCCAGCCCGTACTGACTCCATGCTGTTCAGGCTGATCTCACTGGTGTGACAGAGCATGCTCAGTCTCTGAAGCCAACCTTTCTCAAACCTCGCCAATGGTTTAAGGAGGGAGATGGACCAGGAGGGGCAAACTTGGTCACCAGGTTATTAAAATGATGTTAAGATAGACTGGGAAATTGTGCTTTCTATGATGACCAAGGCTCCAAAGTGGCCACATCAACTGAATCATTGCCTCTGAGGGAAGCCAGTCCTCTAGTCGGGACTCCCACATGACTGGTGGGACTTTTTGGTGGAGAGAAAAGCATTAACCCTCAGTATCAACCTACACTAGCAAGAGCTGGGATTGCTATTCTTTAACATCCTTTCTTGATATACTGAGAGATCCTTGAGTCCTGTGCATGGAGGAGGGTTCAACGACGGGATGGTATTTGATGGAGGCAAGGTGCCACCTGCACACATGAGGCAGGAAGCACCAGGTACAATACAGTCAATAGTAGGGAAATGGACAGCTTGTGTATGTCACACAGTAGGAGCCCAAATCCCCACTGCTAGTTTGGAAATGTGCGGATCACTCTGTGCCATCCTCGTTGTAAAAGTTGTCTTTAGTCTAGGCCTTGGAGGAACTAGCAATACAAAGCAACTTAGATGAGGACTAGTGTTGTCTTTATGAATAATCACCTTCTGTATTTAAATTCTGGTCACAGGCCGTCTTTTCTTATTAATTTATTTATATTCACTTTACATCCTGATCATAACCCCCTCCTTCAAATCTCCCCTCACATGGCTCCTTCCCCATTAGCACCTTTTGTCCTCTGAGATCCTCATCCCCCATGAGTATCATCCCACTGTGGCATATCAGGTCACTGCAAAATTAGGCACATCCTCTTCCACAGATAAGGCGATCCGGTTAGGAGAATGGGATCCTCAGGCAGGCAACAGATGTAGGGACAACCCCCCAGTCCAGTTGTTAGAGGGGACCCTCATGTAAACCAAGCTGTACATCTGCTACATATGTTCCAGGGGTCTAGGTCCAGCCCATGTATGCTCTTTGCATGGTGGTTCAGTCCCTTAATCCCAGCACACAGTGGAGGGTGGGCGGGGTACAGCAGAGGCAGATAGATCTCTGTGAGTTCTAGGCCAGCCTGGTCTACAGAGCTAGTTCCAGGACAGCCAGGTTTATATATACACACGCACACACACACACCCCTCTCCAAAAAAAATTATATAAAACTAAACTAAAAAAAAAACAAGGAAATCCAACTAGCCAAACAAACAAAAACAAAACAAAACAAAACAAAAAACAACATAAAAAGCATCTGTGGAGTCTAGATGCATTCCCTCCACATCACCTCTCTCCTTTCCTACTCTCTTTCTTACTCTATCCTCCTCACTCATTATTTGCTGGAGGTTTACTTTCTTCTAAAAACTGACTGAACCTTGGAAATGAACATCCTTTCCTGTTTTGTAACTAAAGGAGTGTGGTCTCACAGGTCTATTCATGTCCAGAGCTCCAGCAACTAGCCACAGAAACTCAGACTTTACTGGGGAGTAGTGCTCTGTGGAGAGCTGCGTTCTGTTTGCTAAATTGGAAGGGCTAGAAAGGGGGGAATTGGTTGGTAATTATGAAAGATTTAAATGACTGGAGGGAAAAAACCTTCCATGCCTATATAAATGGAAAATTTTCTGATGCTTACACTTGGGACTTCTGAAATACTGAGCACAGCCAAGGCTGCTTTAGGAACTCTTGATAAACACTCGAGAGAGCAGAGGAAAAGATAAAGGAGGAGGCTTCCAGAGGATTCCTGAGGGAGGGCAGTCACTGCTCTTCTGAATTTCTTTGTGCCTTTTCTAGAGTTTTGAAATGTTTCTAAGCTTCCTCTAAATCCCCTAGTGTTCAGAAATCTTTTATGAAATTCACTGATTCTTCAAGTTAAGGCTGTTTATTGGGTTGTTCATCTAGCACTTCCCAAAGGATGACACATTCAATATGGCAGCTCTGACAGGAAGTTCTGCCCACCCTGGGGAAAGTCAGTTGCCTTCTCTGTGGATTCCTGAATATCTCTCCTATAAATACTCACCTCATCTTCTGCTCTAGCTTGTTGTCTCTACATTATTAGCTATGGAACTGACCACGGAGTCACTGACAGCATAGTTTATAATGCTTCTTCAGAGGAAGTAAGAGTTGATGGATCTTCAGACCTCTCAGAGTCAGGAAAGACACTGATTAGTCTCAAATAAGTCTACTGAGCCTCAATAATAATTTATAGTGACTACAATGTGTGTATCATTCCAGGAATATAAGAAACATAAAGCAATTTAAGAACCTTCTGTCATGATAATTACAGTCTAGTGGCTGGTATTTATATATAAGGAAGATAACAGATAAAGGAAGCAAATCATAGAATAAGTTATATAGTATGTCTCATTTTAAGCAATAACTATATCTGGAGGTAAATAGTGTGGTTTTTAATGATTGTGCAATCATTTGCTTGCATATAAAGCCATATAAGACACAGAACTATAGAAGGGGTATATGCGTATATGTATACGTATGTAGATGAAGGGGTGTAGAGAGAGGAATTATAAGTCCAATTAATTGTCAAATGTTACCTGAGGCTAAGAAAGAAAGATGTCTACAATTTCCAGTACTGTTATTAATATTATGAATTATCTTTATTGCAAAAATGTAATAAGGCACTAAAGGAAGAGAAAGCTTTGTGTGATGCTGTTAGCTTACCAGGCTGCTGACCACGGAAATAGCACTTGACCATCAGCTCGCCAGAAAAGCTATAAATGCACAACTTAACCTTGTCATGAGAGAAAATGAAGGCACGAGGGAACTTCAGGAGATGGGAAGCAGAGCAGAGACCAGGAAGAGAGCCACAGGACGTAAAGCCAGGATAAGGATGTGTGCAAACTAGTAGCTGCAAAAAAGGTTAGCTTGGGATGTGTAGCTGTGTTGTATAGAACACTAAATACTAGAATTCCCATCTGGACTGTGTCACAAATATGGTGAATGACACTGACAAACTATTTCATTCTCTGAGCCTGAATCGGTATACCTATGACACGAGAGGATTAGATAAGACCAATTCTAATACTGCTCATGTCAAAGAACACTATGATCCGAAGAGAGTGAGGAGCTGTAGCAAACACCTTATTATAGAAAGCCTGAAATAAAAGCATACGAAATTTGCACATAGAGCTGAAGAGATGACTCAGCAGTAAAGAACACTTACTGCGATTGCAAAGGAACTAAGCTCTCTACCTAGCATCCACATGGAGGCTCAAAACCACCTGTAACTCCAAATCAGGAACCTACACACTCTGGTGGTCTCTGCCTGTTTTTGAATGCATATGGAGCTCATAAACTCACACAGACATATACCTATACACATAAAAATTATAGACAGACAGACAGACAGACATAAATTGGGGCCAGAGAAATTTCTCAACAGTTAAAGAGCACTTGTTGCTCTGGCAAAGAGCTAGAGTTCAGTTATTCACACAGTGGCTCACAATGGTTGTTAACTCCAGTTCCAGGGAATCCAATTCATTCTTCTGGCTTCTGCAGTCACTGCTCATGAGTGACTCACAGATATGCATGCAGGTAAAATACCTATAAACATAAAATGAAATAATAAAATAACATAAAATAAAATAATAAAATAAAATCTTCAAAATAATACCTCTTTTTTTTATATTTTATTTGTTTTATGTATGTGAGTACACTGTAGCTGTCTTCAGACCCACCAGAAGAGGGCATCAGTTCTTATGATAGATGGTTGTGAGTCACCAGGAGGTTGCTGGGAATTGAACTCGGGACCTCTGGAAGAGTAGTCAGTGCTCTCAGCCATGGAGCCATCCCACCAGCCCCAAAATGATACTTTTTAAACGAAAAGATATTTGCATATGACCTACAAATAGAACCATAGAAGAGGACCATCTGCCTCATGTATAATGTGAACACTCATGTGTGGAGAAAAGTAGACTGGCTAGGATATACCAAGTGGCTACAAGGATATAAGAACTTGAAGCTGTGAAAAGAACAGTGAGAGAAAGAAGAGATGGAGATTAGGGAGAAAGTTAGCAGATATTGGAAGCATTTGATAACAACGTGGAGGTTCAAGAAGTTTGAGCCTGTGATGATACTCAGATAGGAAGAAAAAAGTTTTCTGCATGAGAGTATCAGCTAATGATTACACAAGAAATAGAAAAATACAAAATCACCATTTTCAAATCTCAATCAAATAATGTTTAGACAAGTATTATCCATAGATATTTCCAGAAGTAAAAGAGAAAAGTTGGGAGAGTATGTTGAAGAAAAGGACCCCGTGACTTCAAAAAAAATTACTCTTCGGATTTCCTACCAACAGAGAGAAAAGTTATCTTTCAAGTAAAGAGATGTTTTAGTCCTTACACAAGTAACCAACCTGGAAATTACAAAGAGTGAGTCAACCAAACATGTGACTGCTCCTGCCTCCAATTTAGTCAGCCATACACAACACTGCTTAGATTGTGCTAAAATTTTTCCTTAATTATCATCAGACAAATAAGTAAATGCAAGTTGTGGGACAGTTCAAAAACATCTGGCCTAATGCCGTTCTTTAAAAAGTCAATGTATTTAAAAGAAAAGTGATTTCGTGCTCTAGATTAATAATGGCTAACAACTCACAATAAAAAGCACATGCAATTCACACATAGTGATAAAATTCTGGTTGTAAGAAAAGAAAAACCAAAGCCTGGAGAGACGGCTCAGTGTCTAAGAGCACTGGCTGTTCTTCCAGAGGTTCAGTTCTCGGCACCCACCTGGCAGTTCACAACTGTCTCTCCCAGTTCTAAGGGACCAAATGCCCTCACACAGACATACATGTTACTAAAACACCAATGCACATACAATAGGAATAAATAAATCATTAACTAAAACATCCCTGAAAGATTCTTAAAACACCTAGGAAATTTGAATAAATGCATTATATTATATAGCATTGACCCAGTTTTAGTTTTTCTGGGTTCCTTTGATAGAGCATGGCTTGAGGAGTGTATTGAGGCATCTTTATGCCGAGGAGATGCCTTGCTGACATGTCCAAATTATTCAGAAAAGCTGATGGTGGTGTTATCCCTTCACCTCTCGCCCTGTTCTAACAGAAAGATGGGTAAGAATTAAAGAAAGACTATACATGGACTGACACTGGGCTCCAACCTCATAGGTAGCAATGAATATTCTAGTAAGAGCACCAGTGGAAGGGGAAGCCCTTGGTCCTGCCAAGACTGAACCCCCAGTGAACGTGATTGTTGGGGGGAGGGCAGTAGTGGGGGGAGGATGGGGAGGAGAACACCCATATAGAAGGGGAGGGGAAGGGTTAGGGGGATGTTGGCCCAGAAACCAGGAAAGGGAATAACAATCAAAATGTAAGAGATACTAAAGTTAATAAAGAAAAAAAAAAGAAAGAAAGAAAGAGAGAGGAAGAAAAAAATGTAAAACTTTAAGAACTGTTGGATCTTAATGGAAGTTCTGTGCGATTTCAGTGCACTATTCTCCGAGTTTTCTGCTATTTGAAACTGTACAAAATAAATTGGAAAGGAAATCTACTGTGATGGTCTGGATCAATACTTAGTGCTCGTGTAGAAAAAGTAGATAAGAACAAAATAAAAAGGCAGCACGAAAATGGCAGCAGTGGTAAATGTAATCTGATTGTAAGCCTTTGTATCCATTTAGATGAAACAATGAGATTAGAAAAACCTAATTACTGTATTAATGAGCCTAATAAATGATACTCAGGGGTAAGTAGAAAGAACCTTCTCTGCTGCTTTCAAATCTCTCTGCTATTTTGGGCATAATTTCGACAACTTAATTTAACAAAGCTCATTTGGGATTGGAAAATAATATGAAAATAATGTTGGGGGGGTTAAAGAAACACAAACTTCGATTGCAGTCACTAAAACTGCCTCATGCTATAATTTCTAATTTTGCGCTGGTTACCTGTGATGACTTAAAAATCATGCAGACCTTACTATAGGCTTTAAAAAGAATCAGAAGCATTTCTGCCCCACCCAGCCACAGTACTGTAGCCATTTACAGAATCTACTAGTATTTGGTTATGTGATTTCTCATAACCAATTCTCTATAACATCATATATCCTTACTGCTTATTTTTTATGAGAAAATTATATATATATATATATATATCCTTCTAAAACTTTCTTCTGACTTAGCAATGTGTCATGGACATTTTTCAATTTCAGAATCTTAGATGTATATGATGATGCCATAAATAAATGTCTATTTTTTGCTAAGTAAATATTTCACAATCTGTTTATTCAATTCCCTGTTGATGGCCATTAGCAGAAGATTAATTTAGTGAAAACATGTCAGCGACCTAGAAACCATATACATACCAAAAGAGAATTTTGGAGGAAGAATTTTGTGGCAGTCTCTTTCTTTTAAAATTAAACTGAGCTGGAAGGTGACTCAGAAGACAATTATGATCAAATTCAGAGGTGAAACTATTACCGGAACCCACCAAAGATAGCTTTGAATTTTACTCCAGTTAAGAGAATCAGTCTCAAGGAACACACCCATTTTAACCCAGGATGGAATGTTTGAAGAGAGTGCTGGGAGATGATAGGTACAGTGGATCTTACAGCAGTAAAGTCTCACTCACTCTTTGCCTGGCAAAGAGTGAGGACTCTTGGCAGTAGTGTTTCCAAAGTTACTAACCTATGTAGTTGTACCCTCGTGGATACCACCTATGCACACAGACGCTCCCGTGAAACAAACAAATGATGGGCATGACCTTGGAATGACAGTGGGGTTGTGATGCACATGACAGACCACTGTTCTCGTGTGTAGAGATTCTCCCTCACGTCTGTGTGTTAAGGGGAAATCTGGAGCTTTTCCACTGCATCATAGCTGGTGAGCCCCACCCCCTCCAAACCAGACAGTTTGTCAGCTAAGGAAGTTCTGGCTCCTCATAGAAAATATAAAGAGCTACATCACCAGGGACAGCCACTCTGACCGATCATCCATCATCATAAAGCTTTGCAGAAGCGAAGATTAGTAAGCCCCACCCCCAAAGATTCTGTTTCCATGCCTACGGTACTCCCCCAGGAAGACAGCGTCATGGAAAAGTCTCTTAGCAGTAGTTGGTTTATTATAAGTAAATGTAATTAATTGTCAAATAAAATTTGATGATTTACATAAAATTATGTGATCTAATGGTTATAAACATTTATTAATTGAAGGACTATTACCTAGCCTTTACATATCTTTAACTATTAAGGGGATGGAGGCAAAGGGATGAAGTTTTACTCAAGGGAAGATTTTTTTTGATGTGTAAATGAGGTAAATTATCAAATAGGTCTGAATTCTGTAGATTAAAGCACGGTCTTTCCAAGACGGCAAAGAGGTTAAGTTTGAGAGAGCATGAGGAAAATGCTCTAAGAAACTGGCACGTAAGCTGAGAATTAGGAAAAGAACTGGCCAGATAGGAGAATGGCGGAAGGATATTTCAGACGTTCGAATCTCTGGCACAGATACCCAGAGGCGGAAGGAACCTTAATCTGAGGCCAAACAGAATAAAGGTCCTTGTGGGAAAACAGCAAAGAGTCGTGTGAAATGGAATACAGGGATGGGCCGGGATCAAGGCCAGGAGTTGGAATTTACTCAAATCAAATGAACAAGAAGGCAATGAGAAGATGGTAAGGGAAGGAAAGGTGTGGACTTTATGTGAACTTTATGATAGCTGGCCGGTGAAAGGGAAACAATGTGGGCATGAGGCAGTCCCAGACACAGTAGAAATTCACAGGCTCCTGCTACATCCCAAGGACAACTGCTGGGCTGACAAAGGTGGGGTGGATCAGGCAAAGAGTAACAGGGTTTCTAGCTAAACTAAATAGAGCTGCTGATGGGTTACAGGAGGAGATGAGAGAGGAGGCAGGAAGATTCTCTACTGAGGAGCTCAAGTGGTGGATGTGGTATTGTTATCTGTTGAGAGAAAGGAAAAATTAGGTTCAGGAGAAAATTGTTTGATTTCGAGCACACGTTTGAAATCTTCAGTATCCAAATGAAAATATATGGTTAAAAAAAAAGAGATTTATAAACATCTAGTCAAATTCATCGGCATTGCAGATAGTGACTAGATTATGGGTCTGTGCAGTAATTGGCAAGGGGATCTCAGGTACCCTTTTCTTCTCTGCTTTCATTGAGATAGTTATTATTCCAAGTACATGGATCCTGAAAGGTCTTTCCTGTGCTTTATCCCATAGGATGGGTTTATGTAACTAGACTGATATTATTTTCAGTTAAAGACTGCAAAGTGATCAGTCCTCTACAGATGCCTTTGGCAAAGCTCAGACAATTTCCAATCTTTTTTTAAATATAAATTTGCACTTTTTGCATCAGCCAGCCAAACTTAAAGGGAATGTTAATGCTTAACTTCTAAGACACGTAAATATCCAATATCAATTTTTCATTTTCCCTGTGTTCCAGAACTCTAGTCCCAGGTTCTCAGGCAGCTACTGTCAGAAGCGTTATCACTCTCCGCCAAGTGCCGCTGCCTCCAGGAGGAACAGGGAGCTTAATTAGAAATTTTTACTTCGCATGCAATTTATAGTTCATTCACTTTGAAACTTGCTTTAGGGTGATGTAAAAGTTTAAAGCTGAGTGAACCGTTTTTCTCAAGTTGTCAACAAAATGTATACTGAGGATAGAGTATGATTGTTTATTAAAAACTGGAAGGGAGCTCAGACGTTTAGTATGAATCTCTCTCCCTCAATGAAGAAACTAAGGCACAGAGAGATGAGGGGATGACCCCAGTGGAATAGGCTTACAGTGAGATACCACTTCAACTTGGGATGCCTAAATTTATAGGGCCCGTGCTTCCGTTTTCAGGATCTACTACCCTGCCTTCCTCCTACTCAATTAACTTGCCCTTTATTGGAGTAGTTTAGACTAGCCCGGGTCATCCTCTCACTTCATGTATGACTGGAAATGAACCAACAGTAGAGGGTAACTGTCTGTCCTAAGCTTGTGTCAGACATTGTTCTAGGAGCTTTACATATAATAGCTCTTCTAACCTGATTCTGCTCTGTGGAGTGGGTGATCTGAGTATTGCTACTTTCTACAGCAAACCCCTTGTGCATGTGGCTCTCCTGTGCTCAGGTACTGACCCTGGAGACATAAATAGAAAAATAATCATTAACATTGTCCATTTCTCTAAACCCCTGGTATATAGCTTTCAGGAGCCTGAAGAACCATACATGTCCAATGGAAACTTAACATTTCCAAAATGAAATACAGGATTCTCTCTCATCTCAACTCACTTTCCATTTGGGTCACTCTCTTAAATCATGGCACCCTGTCAAGCCCAGTAATTAAAAATTATAGTATTTTATTACCTTCTATTTCTAATCTAATGAATAGTACACATACTGTTTGAACCCTCGAAGGATCTCAGAACACTTGAGGACAGCTGCAGAAGCAATCCCCCCTCCTCTGTTTCTTTTCTGAAGTCTGTATCCCTCTCGTCCTCAATTCCATTTGGTTTTTCATAATTCACGCCTTCATCTTATAGCATTTGCAACATTACCATCATTTCCTGTCTGGTTATCTTATTTTTGAACACTTAGGTCTTGTATCCTGACTTCACCATTACCAGGGTCATCTTACCAAACACAGGGGAAATGTTCCAGGCTTCAATAGAGCCCTGGGCACTTACCAACAAAACTTTCCATAGCAATTAAGATTTCACGTGTCATTCCCTTACTTCCTCTATGCATCCCATGCTTGACACCCAGAAGGCCTAAACTCTAGCTATGAAATGCCTGTAATTTCCCTGCTTTATTCACTAACTACATGTGAGTGTTTTTATTATATTGTTTGTTTATGTCTCTCCTTCTTTAGTACAAAATGAGAGGTGGGAAAACAGTTTACTAATTCTAAAACACATTTGAAGTTTGTTTTTTTTTAATCATGGAATCACTTAATTTACAATCCAGAGATCCCAGGGGATGGCAGACCTCCATACCACCATTTGCCAGTGTCTCATTGGTGACCTGAGTAAGTCTCTGAAGAGTCGTGCATATCTGCTCACCTTATTACATCATTTCAGAACAGTGAAGTCGTTTCTCCACTGTAGAGAAAAGACAAGATCCCTCTACATTTTCTTAAAACACTGGGACTACATCTGTGCATCTTACTATCCATAGTCTGTCTGAAAAACCAGAAAAGAGAGCTGCTTTGGAATCTGCCCCAGTTTCTTCTCGGCAGCCTCTCTTCCATATTCTCCCCAGACCCCTAACTGTGAAATGATTTGCTGTACATTCCTTTGTGCCTTTATCTAACTATTTTAATTGAAACCTGGCACCAGTTCTGTAAACTTTTCCCACTGGGCCACCCCTTTGTATTTTTTCAGAATTAATAATTCTGTTAAATCTGTGGGTGGACACTACTCTCATTTCAAGATAGTAGTATTCTACAAAAGTCATTCCTTGATTTTATTACTGCTGATAGAAGTTCGTTTTTGGCATCCTTCTGGGGAAACTGCTGTCTCTCCATTCTCATCTGAATAACTCGTTCAGGTATTTTTCTCAGTGGTATTTCCTGCCGAAAACTACCTCATGCCTCCTGGTACCTTCTCTGTGCCCCAGAATATTATGACCTTGTGTTTCCCCCACATTTAAAATGGATGTTAACCTACCATTGTTGTCCACAAAACATAAAATTGTTTGACAAGAGCTGTCACTAGATTAAAGACCAGGGATGTAGATTCTTATAAGTTTAAAGAGCCAAATCAAAGCTATAATCATATTACAGGAGAATAAGGGAAACTTATTAGATCATTTGGAATTAAAAATAGAGTGAAAAAGTCTAAAGCTTTTGAAGAAGAAAGAAAATGATAAATGTGACTATTTCTATGACAAAGAGAGAGCATACTAATTTAAAATATAATGTTCCATAATGTAAAATGTGTTTGAAAGGGGAATATTAATATTTTTTAAATGCAGATAAAACTTTAAGAAATAAACAAAAAAGTCAGAAATATAGTGAATCATACATTTTTTTTATTAACTTGAGTATTTCTTATATACATTTCGAGTGTTATTCCCCTTCCCGGTTTCCGGGCAAACATCCCCCTAATCCCTCCCCCTCCCCTTCTTTGTGGGTGTTCCCCTCCCCATCCTCCCCCCATTACCGCCCTCCCCCCAACAATCACGTTCACTGGGGGTTCAGTCTTAGTAGGACCCAGGGCTTCCCCTTCCACTGGTGCTCTTACTAAGATATTCATTGCTACCTATGAGGTCAGAGTCCAGGGTTAGTCCATGTATAGTCTTTAGGTAGTGACTTAGTCCCTGGAAGCTCTGGTTGGTTGGCACTGTTGTTCATATGGGGTCTCGAGCCCCTTCAAGCTCTTCCAGTTCTTTCTCTGATTCCTTCAATGGGGGTCCTATTCTCAGTTCAGTGGTTTGCTGCTGGCAGTGAATCATACATTTTATGGAAAAGTAAATTTAAAAAAGTAAATTAAAAAGAGCCAATTAGCATAAAAGACACTTACCTTCATAACTGAAGAAATATAATTAAAATATAATTGTTTATTTACTAAAATAGAAAAAGTCAAATGTTGGGGTATGTGCAAATAATTAGTATAAAAATACAAAATCATGCTATTAGTAGGAATATAAACGAATGCCCCATTTTTACAGGGGCATTACAATGACTATCAAAATTGCTTTTATTCAACTTACCATTAGTTGGTATTTACTATTGAATTGTTTGTAATAGCAAAGTGTTAAAGAACCAGTGTGTTCATTAACTGTGAACTAGTGACATAAAATGGTTTATGATAAATCCTAGGACCTTATATAGCATTAAGATTAATGAAATCAATGTGTGTATGAAAAATGTAACTAAGAACATTCCCTGAGATTAGTTGAAGTAGCATAGTTCTTTAGTCTGAGCACTTGGAAAATGAATCAGGAGGATTTCTATGAGTTTGAGGCCAGCCTGGCCTATATAGTGAGTTCCAGGAACTATACAGAGAGAACCTGTCTCAAAGCATTAACATCAACTCAGAAAGCTCTTTGAGTAAAATCAAGACATGATACAATGTACACAATATACCCTCATTTAAATATTATTATTAAATATTCCTTGTTATAATGGCATATTAAATACTAAATAATAAACATTTAATCATATATTTATAACCAATTCATAGTCATGCCAAAGTACTGTGTACTATATATAGGAAGTCGTCAAGATTATTACATTTTATGTTTACTTTTATTTATATTTGTGTGTGTCCCGGTGTATTAGATCCCTTGGAGCTGGAGTTAGAGGTGATTATATGCCATCTGAATCTGGGAACCAAACTTGGGTCCTCTTCAAGAACAATAGTCTTGACCATTGAGCCATCTTTTCAACCCCCAAATAGATAGTTCTTGAAGTAACAGTAGAAAAATATTTATTTTGTGTTTTTATACCGATTTAATTTTGATACATGGTATTGTGCATCTGTACTACTTCCATTTTTTTATCAACATATCTGATAAATAAGATGATTACCTTTTTTAATCATTTAAATGTTAAATAAATAATGATGTTTAATTATATAATAACAACATTTAAAAACCATTGTCTTACAAAGACCCTGTCCATAGTCCATTTATCCTTCATGAAGACATTCATAAATGTACTAAATAAAAATGGAACCGATTTTAACTACATCAGTAAGAATCTCATTGAGCAATTCTAGAGCATTTTACAAGGAACAGTCTTTCAGTTAAAAACTCAAGTGACATGAGCTTGTATGAAAGATGCCCAGGTTACATTGTTAAATGATAACCAAAATAAGTTATATTTATACATGATATTTGATTTCATTAGTTAAAAGACAAGTAATAAAATATTTATATAATAAGAACAACAGAAATTCAGATATAGCCACATGCTGTACATGGGTGAATTCCAGACCAAAAGACAGTAAAGAGGCCAACTATGGAAGTGAAAATGGTAAGAATTCACTTTGTTTTTTCTTGTATAATTTTTGGAAATATTTTTAGTAATGTCCATTTTTAAATAAGAGCTAGTTGTTTTACAGTAGAAGAAACTATTAAAAAAAATTGACACCTGATATTGTGCAGTTTTGGCTACCATAATCCTACTTCTGGCCCATTAGCATCATTGGCAGTGTTGAAAATGACTTGTTCTTTATTCTTGAGGAGCTTTGGTATTTCTCCAGTCAAAGAGAGGTTGTTAGGGGTTTTGTTATTGTTGTTATTGTTTGGCTGGTTGGTTGCTTAGTTTTTTTGCTGTGATAAAATCCCTCACCCTGAAGCAACTTATAGGGGGATAAAGTTCACTTGGCTTATGGCTCTAGAGAGAAAGTCCACAATGGCAACAGAGACATGTCAGGTGACAGGAGGAAGGGGCTGAGTGATCACATCTCAACCACACACGGGAAGCAAAGAGAGCAGGAAGTAGGGTGAGGTTATAAAATCTCCAAGCCTGTCTGTAATGATGTATGTCTCTAGTGATGTACTTCTTCCAGCAAGACTATACCTCCCAAACATTGCATAATGTCCCCCAACAGTGCAAGCAGCTGGGGACCAAGAATGCAGGTGTGCCTACCATCATAGGCACTTTAGATCGTAATGGCCTAACTGTTCCTTCCTTCTGAAATGAGAGAAAACAGCCTCAGAGAGAAGATAAGACTGTCACTTTTTAATGCCTGGCCCAACAGGCATAGCACAGTGGGATTCTCAAAACTAATGCAGAGTCAATGCTTGGAAAAGAAAGCTCACCAGAAGAGAAAACCAGAGGACAGGCAAAAGACACTCTAGATATCAATGACGATACTTTAACAGAGTTACTATGAGGAAGCAATGCCATCAACTTGATTACAGAGGAGGCAAGCCAGCTAGGGAAGCAAAATAGTAAACCAGGCCTGCATTTAACTTCTCAGAATTGTTGTTAAGGAAGATTGCCAAAGCAGAATGTTTTTAACATGTGGATATGCTGATCAACTTTGAAGTCTTCTCTTGGGCATAGCATGCTGCCCTGTGAATAAAGGGGAGCAGGGTGAGGGTACCATCTGCATTGGTTAGAAAACTAGACTCGGTATATGTTCACTTCTGTCAGGAAAGCTTCTTGTTCTACTTTGCCCTCACCCACTGTCCCTCCCCTCAGTGGCAATTATATCCTGATGGCTTATTGGCGCTATTGATTGGAGAAAGACTTTAGCTTTCGCTTCTCACTGGGCTTGACTTGATGGCGATTTGATTCTTCCAGGCTGAGGTCAGGGCCTGTTTTATAGATGCTCCTCTTCTCTTCTGGGCTATGGGCTCGAAAATGGGAGTTAGTGACAGCAAAATAAACTCCAGGCACTCTATTTCATTTTGTCAGAATTCATTATGGAATTGTGCATGAGAAGTGGGGCAGTTGGGTTTATTTTGGAACAGGGCTCAAGGCTGTCTCACCAAGCTCCACGTGACAGGATTAGGCACTTACCCAAAGAGAAGGATCTGGCAGCTAGCCAGGCCCATTCCATACAGTCTCCCCGGAACGTCGTCTGAATATGTGAATCTGTCGGCACATACTTGTCTGTTGGCATTACATGTGTCTCTCTTCATTATCATTTCCCCTTCTAGTTGTAAAGCCAATCTGCCCTAGAAATCCAGGAAACCCATGGGAACATAGCAGTACACACACTGAAACTCTTGTGGACAGGGATGGATAAAATATTTCCATCCTAGCCAGGCTGTGCCACAAACACAAAATGAAATTTCATGGCCTTGCTTTCTAAAAGTAATCATAACTACGAAGCTTGCTGAAATAAGAAACACCTGAATAACAAATGAAGAAATCTTGAGGAACATGGAGTAATTTTAGATAGCCTGTTAATTTTGGAAAACTTTTTTTCTTCTTTCAGTGTACAGATATTGTGCCTAAAAGTCTGATCTGTCTTCTAGGTGAATGGTATCGACCTCCGAGGAGCATCTCATGAACAGGCAGCTGCAGCACTGAAGGGGGCTGGGCAGACAGTGACAATCATAGCACAATATCAACCTGAAGGTCAGTCAAACTCATACTCTGAATGTTCCAGAACTCATGCTCTGAATGTTACAGAATGGCTCTTTGTGGATACATTGCTGCTTCTCAGTGCTAATCTTGATCAAGATCAGTAATATTTTTATTAAACTACTCATGATAGAAACTTAATGATGAATGTCCCCTAAATCTCACAAAAGTTGTTGCTCCCAATCTTCGAGAACATCAAGCAATTAGAAAACTCATATGAACAAATGAACTCAAATACCCCAAAAGCCAAAACCAGCTCTGTTCCATTTATGTTCTTATCTAGTCACCAGTGGATACTGTGAAAGCAATTTAGATTTAGGAAGTAAGGAGGAGGAGAAATTTCTTCTTTAGAAATAGATGTGTTAAGCAGACGATTTTTCTGTCCTCAAGGCAATACCTTAATTCTCACTAATGTCTCTAGACATTCTACTCGATTTTCAACTATAGAGTTCTCTAAAATCAATAACTGTAAAAAAGGAAGGAAGGAAGGAAGGAAGGAAGGAAGGAAGGAAGGAAGGAAGGAAGGAAGGAAGGCAGGCAGGAAGGAAGTCAGGTACTTGATGAGATACTGTTGTTATAGTAACATCCCAAATGGGATTAACTCTATTTAAACATCGTTTCTATGATTAAAATGCTCCTTGGTGACACAACTAGGATGTGAAGAGGTATGTGGTCGTGTGTGTGTAATGGTCCTCTGCGAGTGAAACAAAAACAGAATGGTAAAGATACATCTTGTTTCATGAAAAGAAGAATATGGCTTCCTTCTTGAAGAAATGTAAGTGAATTGTTAGGAAAGGACTGTATTTAACAACTAAAGATAAGATTACAAAGTGTAGTGAAGGAAAGGCTCCATGAGCCAGATATAAAGAACTCCTTTGTTCTTTTCAAATGATTCCTCATTGATTCATTTTACCGTGAGTCCTGTGGAAGGTTGAAGTACAGGTCTTTGCCTGTGGCAGTCTATATTTTATCATTATTGGTGGACAGCATGTTCTATAAAAGAATAAATAAATCTCCTTCTTTCATGTGTGTCTGGGTAAATTGGCTTTGTTGGTGCCTGACTTTAGAATCAGGATTTGTGAGCAAATTAAACAAAATTTTAATAAATGCACTTTGCTGTCAGCCTGTGTCCCAGATGCCCATAGGGCTGGTAAAGAAAGGATGAATGATGAGTGGGGATGAGACAGAAGATGAGCACAGGCTCCCTAAATTCTGCTAAGAGGACTTTTTGCTTCTTAAATATTGATGCATTTCTTTCTCCTAAGAGGAGGGAGTGTATCCATTATAAAACAGAAAATGAAAACAATCGTGTTCTGGTTCTGTCAGGATGAATTTCCATGCTTCCACTAGAATCTGCTGTAGCCTGATTTTATTTAAGTGTTATACTCCAGTAAGATAATAGACTATACTTCATCAAGAGGCCCATTAAAGGTGTGTCTTATAAATCACACCAATTGATGGTCATCATGAAACCTGCAAATAACGAAAGTGTCTTTCAAAATAACAATGCACGGACTTGATTCACAGGATGGGCCTAATTTGCCATAGCTTTATGTCAGTTGGAAATGAGGAAATAGAAAGGGGAAGCAATCAGTTTTATTCTCCCTTTTGTAAACTTTATCGGTAGCCAAACCTTAAGTGAACTGTTGTTTGGAATGAAAGATTGATTAGATTTTTGTTTTGGTTGTATAACGACATTTAAATTGCAAAACAGCTTAAGGAAATAACCGACAATTTACTTTTAAATTAACAAGTGAATTGAAGAGTATGCTGCGGGGTTTCATTAGAGAATTCTTAGCGGGCCCCTTTCATTTCTGTCAGTAGTGTATCCTCTGTGATAGTGATGAAATGTTACTGCATTTCTTTTGGAGTGGCCAAGAAGTAGGTTTTTAGGCTGAGGAGATGAAACTTTAGATAAAGACCTTGCCTCACCATGAGAACTTGAGAACGTGATCTTGAATCCCCAGAATCTATGTAAACTCAGGCCTGGTAGTATACATCTGTAATTCCAGAACTTCTACAGTGAGATGGGAAATGGAGACAGGAGAATTAACAGAAGTTCACAGGCAAGCCTTATGTATGCACTTGAAAACAAGAGAGCCTGACTCAAACAAAGGAGAACTTGAGGTCTGACACCTGAGTTTTCCTTACACCTGTATTAGCACTCAGTGGCATGTATGTACCTGCTCTCACACCCATACGTACACACACACACAACACATGTGCACATCTACATGCACATGAAGGCCATCCACACACTCACTCAGAGACAAAAATAAAGAACTAGGCTTCTAGTAAATACATTTTTAGTCACTTTCAAGTTATTATCGGGGAAGCCGATGTATGCCCTGTTCAACATTCCTAGATAATCAGAAAATTTTGTCTTCTACCACATGTATGTTGCATGTTATTCATTTCTAAGTAATGTTTTCACCTTGCTGAAGAGAAATAACTATTATACATAATAGAAATCAGTTCCCGATGAACAACATTTGTGGCAATGGCCCTAGCTCTAAGAATTATGAAAGAGTTCTGAAATGGCAAGAAAAGAAGAAACCCGCAGGATCCATAATAAAACAGAAAAAATAGCATATTGTGGAAATGTGGGAGTGGAGCTACACCTTGAAAAAGGGTAAGATAGGCATTTTAGAAAGGAGGAAGAAAGAATATCCTGCTGAACTATGAGATTCCTGGTTCCACGCAAACACACATCATAGCTGTGTTCTGCTCTCCACGTCTCCCAGGTACTACCATAGATATTTCTTTAAATCATATTGAAAAATTACTGAAAGAGGTATTTACAAACATCAGTATTTGTGTTTCCACTTAAAGGTAGTTGGTAGTCAAAGGAAACCTTCATTTTTACTTGCTTGAGCAAATAAAATGTTTATTTTATGTGTAAAGGTAGAAAGAGGATTATTGAAGGAATATGTGTAGCAAAATGCCAAGTGTTGAATTATTATAGTGCTTAGCACAGATTTTTCAAATATAGTTGTTATAAGGTGTAATAAATGTCTTCTTTGAAGAGTTTTGTGCTACCAAGTCAGATTGTGTGTATACACAGTCCTGTTTAAAAGGAGGATGGTCCCTTCTGTATACATTACTCTGTCCGCACTGTCTTTTTCAGTGTGAGGCTCAAAATAATAAAACTAATTACACTAATAATTAGAAAAATAGTAAGAATGACAATAAGAAAACAGTGGTCTTCTTTTTTTTTTCCATTTTCCCATTTTATCATATATCTGATCCCTTAGGAACAATTCCATTAAGCACTGTGGGAAGCTGATTCTTATTTTAAAAGCAAAACCAAAACTTTTGTCTGGTTTACTTTGTGAAGTTACCACACCACTCCTAAAAACACAGTAACACACACACACGCACACATGCACACACACACACACACACACACACACACACACACACCACGTACCTCATCCTTTCTCTTTTCTTGATTTTTTTTTTTGATGTTTGTCATTGCTTTCCGAATTATCTTTCTATAAGACAGAACCCTTAGGATCTTGCACTCAGAGCTCATTCCCTTCATCTTGGTTCTCCAGCCAACCTCCCTTGACCAACACTATTTACCCTACCATTGTCCACAGTCTCATCCTTTTCATTGCCTCCTGATTGCACAAAACTATTCCCTGCTTCTAAATTTACTCCCAGATTTCCCTGCTTCCACTCCTTCATTTGGTGGGTTCCTTCTCTGAAACCCCATGTGCTCCACTCCAACAAACTCCTTACAACCCAAGGGATCTTTATCTATGTTCCACAGTGAGTCTGCCTTTAAGCTGCTTGGTCATGTGAGTTCTTTCTCTGAACTCAGACATGTTTTCAGATACTTAAGCCCCTTCCTGTGATCTACACCATTCTCCACTCAAGTGTAGAAGAGATGGCTGCCATTCGTGTTATCTCCTTTATTAATTCTCTCAACAGGAGCTTGAATATACTTTATCAGTGAGTTATAGGGTGAGGCTTGTCTTGAAAGTATGACAAGAAGTCCGACCCTAAAAACAAAGCCAGTTGTAATTGTTAACTGCTGGAAAAGAAAAATCAGTTTTTGGCCAATGTTGTGTCACTGGATACATTAACCACACTCCATAGCAGGCCCTGTGTCTAGGAGTTATTGACCAACACAAAAAAGACTGTTTGGAGGATGAAGTTTTTTTTTCTTGTTTGTGTGAGTGTGTACGCCTTTTTTGTCTTATTGTCTCTTTTTGCTTTCATTTCTTTTTTTTTTTTTTTTGAGAGAGAGAGAGAGAGAAAGGAGGAGAAAGAGAGAAAAAGAAAGAGAGAAGGGGAGAAAAAGAATATGAAGTTGCCTGGGAAGGTAGGTGAGAAGGCTCTGTGAGGACTTAGTGAAATAGAAAGAAAGCATCTAAAGAAATGTTCAGCATCCTTAGTCATCAGGGAAATGCAAATCAAAACCACCCTGAGATTCCACCTCACACCAGCCAGAATGGCTAAGATCAAAAACTCAGGTGACAGCAGATGCTGGCGAGGATGTAGAGAAAGAGGAACACTCCTCCATTGTTGCTGGGATTGCAAACTGGTACAACCACTCTGGAAATCAGTCTGGAGGTTCCTCAGAAAATTGGATATTCCACTACCTGAGGACCCAGCTATACCTCTCTTGCATATACCCAAAAGATGCTCCAACTTACAACAAAAACACATGCTCCACTATGTTCATAGCAGCATTATTTACAATAGCCAGAAGCTGGAAAGAACCCAGATGCCCTTCCACAGAGGAATGGATTCAAAAAATGTGGTACATCTACACAATGGAGTACTACTCAGCTATCAAAAACAATCACTTCATGAAATTCATAGGCAAATGGAATGAACTAGAAAATGTCATCCTGAGTGAGGTTACTCAATCACAGAAAAATACACTTGGTATGCACTCACTGATAAGTGGATATTAGCCAAAGAGCTCAAATTATCCAAGATGCAATCTACAGACCACAGGAAGCTCAAGAAGAAGGATGACCAAAATGCAGATGTTCCCACTCCTTCTTAAAAGGGGGGAAATGTTCATAGGAAGGAATATGGAAGCAAAGTTTAGAGCAGCGACTCAAGGGATGGCCATTCAGAGTCTGACACACATGTGGCCCATATATACACAGCCACCAAAACTAGATAAGATTGATGAAGCTAAAAAATGCATGCAGAAAGGGACTGGATATAGATCTCTCCTGAGAGACAAATCCAGAGCACATCCGATACAGAGGTCAATGCTTGCAGTAAACCACCAAATTCTCAAAATATATTGTATAAAATTGTTTAAAGAAAACAAAGAAATATTAAATATTTTCAGTGTGTTGGCTGATGAATATTAACAGTAAATACTGAAGAAATATTTGTTTAATAGATACAGAAGAATGACCTAGAACTTTGAAATTATTAGAGAAATGTTTAATTATTAGAGAATTATTATTAGAGAAATGTTAAATAAATCCCTAGACATTTCACGCTCACAATTTTTAGATGGTGTCCTTTGGAACTTTTCTCTAACAACTTTAGCAATCCCCACGAGTAAATTCCCTCTGTCCTGCATTCCAGAAAATCCACAGTTGTTTTGGGACATAGAAAAAGGATTTAATGCTCTGGTATTGTTTCAACTTCTAAAAACTAACTTTAAAGCCACTGATAAAATTCACAAACATTAATGATAGTCTAATTATACATTTAACAAAAAGAACTTAACAAAACATTCTCATGAGATCAAAGCCAAATTTTACAATATCTGTTGCTTTCATACATAATAGTAACTAAATTTAATATGAGAAACTGATTGGTATTGAAATAATTAACTACCATTCATTTGAAGAACTATGTGAACAGTAAAAGTTATCAGCTAAGGTACAAAAAGGAAGAAACTACGTTCCAAACCTTCCTTATAAAAAGGCTGATTCTCCCTAATGGGATAGCTCTGAGCTTTGTGGAAACACTGGAAGGGCTCAGTGTGGCTTGCATGGAGACTAGATCGGAAAGACCCTGGGGAAGTCCCTATCAGCAATCAGACAGTGTTTGCTTTCGTAGACAGTGGAGGGGCCTGATTTCCTCCACCCTTTGTTTTCCAATAGGATACTTATATTCCTGACATTAAAACTACAGACTTATTAGTCTAATTTGTTCCATGAAATTGAGACAGCCTCGTCATGGTATCACTTACAGATTAAGTTCACCGATATCCTTTTCTTTCTCTGGATGCTTCCTATGCTTCCATGTTCCAGGAAAATGACAAAGCAGTGAACCAAAGAAGTCTTCCCTACTATAAAATGTATCAGATGGTGATAAGCAGCATAGAAGAATATGAGTTAAAAATTGGAGTGATAGGGAATTATTAAGTAAGTATGGAGCTGTGCTGAATTATAGGAGTATCCTTCTAACAGATGTGGTACAAGGCCAACAACATAGGCAAGTATTAACCCAACCGTAGCAGGCTGGAATCTGTAATCTAGCAAGATGCTCAGACGTATTCATATTAATGTTTGAAATGTGGCTCTATAGTGTACTTGGATCCATGAAACCATTGTCATTTGACACTACTGTGTTCAATTCTCTACCTGAAGCACTGAGAGGTCCCATAAAGCTGTAGCATCAGGTTTTATTACCGATGTGTGCCAACCCAATGATTGGTCCTAATCCCATAGTTTTGCCAGAGATGTATTCAATTCAGGGGTTTTCAGGGGCCCGTGTGTCAGTCTACTGTGCATATGTCTTCCCCCTAAATATAGATCATCAAGAACATTCATATCTGTCTTTGCTAGGTAGTGAGACAGTGAACATGGTCAGGCTAGAGTGTGGCCTGAAGGGAAGGAACAGGGCAGGAAAGTGAGGTGACTTAAGAATAAATCTCTTCCTGTTGGATGTCTTTATAGACCAAGACAAAGTCAGAGTCCTTAAGGAATCACTATAAAACTTCTTGGGTGAGTTATTATTTTAAAAAAAATCAGAAACTCATTTAAATAATCTTGATCATACCACCTACGTCATAAGCTACTTCCAAAGGAGTAATATGTACATCTTTCATCACAGGGCGAAACTGATCTTACTAGGACTGTTCACTTGATAGAGGCTTGAAATTAGGTTCTGTACCTGAAGATTCTCAGAGATCTGTGCACATATGCCAGTTATAAAAGGTGTATTTACAATGTGAGGTATAATCTTTTCTTTAAATCAAAGTATCTACAGGTTTAAGCATATGAAAGAGCAGCTGTGACATGTAAAAATGTTATCCCAAGGTAAATAACTGGATCTTAAATTCCCAGGCAAGACTGGCAAAATCGAGGTGCAGAGCTTGGTCAGAAATTACACCAAATCATAGAAAGTGTTTAAGATAAGACAAACTCTGGACTGGGGAAGGAACACTTTTTCCTAGTGCAGACCCAGACCTTGTGCTATTTCATCTTTTTTAATTTATTTTTTATTGAATATTTTCTTTATTTACATTTCAAACGTTATTCCTTTTCCCGGTTTCCCCTCTGGCAACACCCTACTCTCATCAATGGACAGATCATGGAAACAGATACTAAACAGAGACACAGTGAAACTAATGGAAGTTGTGAACCGAATGGATGTAGCAGATAACTATAGAACATTTCATCCTAAAACAAAAGAATATACTTTCTTCTCAGCACCTCATGGTACCTTCTCTAAAATTGACCATATAATTGGTCACAAAACAGGCCTTAACAGATACAAGAAGATTAAAACAATTCTATGTATCCTTTCAGATCACCATAGACTAAGGCTGGTCTTTAATAGCAACAAAAACAACAAAACACATGTAACCTGAACAATTCAAGGAAGAAATAAAGGAGAAAACTAAAGACTTTTTAGAATTTAATTAAAAATGAAGGTACAACATACCTAAACTTATGGAACACAATGAAAGCAATGCTAAGAGGAAACTCATAGCTCTGAGTACCTGCAGAAACCAGGAGAGAGCATATGTCAGCAGCTTGACAGCACACCTAAAAGCTCTAGAACAAAAAGAAGCAAAAACACCCAGGAGGAGTAGAAGGCAGGAAATAATCAAACTCAGAGCTGAAATCAACCAAGTAGAAACAAAAAGGACCATACAAAGAATCAACAGAACCAAAAGCTGGTTCTTTGAGAAAATCAACAAGATAGATAAACCCTTAGCCAGACTAACCAGAGGGCACAGAGAATGTATCAAAATTAGCAAAATCAGAAATGAAATGGAAGACATAACAATAGAATCTGAGGAAATAAAAAATATATCCTACTATCTTACTATAAAAGCCTATATTCAACAAAACTGGAAAATCTGGATGAAATGGACAATAATTTAGACAGATACCAGGTACCAAAGTTAAATCAGGATCAGACAAACCATCTAAACTGTTTCATAACCCCTAAAGAAATAGAAGCTATTTCATCTTTATGAACCTGTTTTCTTGCATGTTTTCAAATGGATAAGGAGAGTGCTATATTTTCAGAAGAATCTTGAAGATATTAAATTCAGACTGAAATAAAAAAATAGCAGATGATATGACACCATAAGCTCCATTATCTGAAGTTTTCTCACAAACATTTTGTCCTCATTTCATAGCTTCTAATGCATAAGAGTAAAGGAATGAACTGAAATTCTATGCATCTTAACTCCAACCACTGAGAAGTAAAGATGAGAAGTTGTTTAACACACTGTAGAACTGAAGTTCAGTCAGCATACAGATAGTTGCTGACAGTGGCCTGTGCTTCAACATAATCCAGTAAGAGCTTTATAATCTAAGAACTTAAAGGGGTCAGAAAGTCCTCAGAGTAGGTGAAGGATTTCTCACTTTACTTTCATGTCTAGCTTGTAACTGGTATTGTCGTTGTTTGTATATTACTGCTAACATTAGCATCTATTTTAATATAAAGTGCATGCTAAACTGGAAATACTAATACTTTACTAAATAGTTCCAATCTATTATAATGTCCTCTTCTCCATTGTACCTCATTCCTGCACATTCTTCATCCATCTAGCCATCTATACATTAAACCATCCCTCATCATGCTCTATTATGTCCAATATAATACAATTCTAAATATGTTACATTAACTTTGACTTTATTGAGGAGTGGAATATTATAATTTTAGTAAACTACTAGGAAGAATTTTTTACATGACACTAGAATTTATATTACTTAGCAATGTATTTCTCTTTAACCACATTTCTATCTGTCTATTCCCATTCCCCCAATATACATACATACAATAACAGGTAACACACCAGCATCTAAAACCTCTCCCAACTTACTCCTTCACTCCATGTGTCCTTTTCCTGGAGTCATGGTTGTTTTTTATTTCATCCTTAACCTCATTTGACTTGTAGCCCAGCAGGATATGACTATGCAGAGGGTGTATATTTGTGAGGGATTCTCTACCGATTCCTTAATGATTAATGATGCTGAGTCTGACTTCCTATGCCAAAAAGCCACTCTGGACCTAGAACAATTCAGTCAGAATAGAAGCAGGCATCACTTTCTGACTCAGAAGTTTCCACTGACCTCACTGTCTATTCTTGGAATGTTAAATATCAAACACATGAAATGGACTAAAATCTTCATTAATTGGAGGGAGGGGAATTCCCTTATCATCTACGAACATAAATTATGCAATACTAGAAGGAGCCAAATAATCTACTTGCTGGAAATATTCTGAAAACCAAAGTCCTCAGATCCATACCTACCATTTGCAATACTTAAAAACAAGGAAATAAAGGATTTTTAGTACAATATTAATTCATTGAAGACATATAATATTAAAACTTAGTCCCTCACTTACAGTAACCACATTTTTTGTCATGAAATAAAGGGTTTTTAAAGCATTTCTTACTATACTATTACAAAAAGAAAACATTTTTGACTGGCCCACTCTCCAATTTTATGCATAAGTTCATGTTTCAGGAGATAATAGAGGAGTACAAACTCAGATGAATTTAAAATACCTGTTAAGGGACCCCTGTTGAAGGATTCAGAGAAAGGACTGAAAGAGCTTGAAGGAGCTTGAGACCCCACATGAACAACAATGCCAACCAACCAGAGCTTCCAGGGACTAAGCCACTACCAAAGACTATACATGGACTGACCCTGGGCTCCAACCTCATAGGTAGCAATGAATAGCCTAGTAAGAGCACCAGTGGAAGGGGAAGCCCTTGGTCCTGCCAAGACTGAACCCCAGTGAAAGTGATTGTTGGGGGAGGGCAGTAATGGGGGAAGAATGGGAGGAACACCCATATAGAAGGGGAGGGGGAGTTGTTAGGGGAATGTTGGCCTGGGAACTGGGAAAGGCAATAACAATTTAAATAAGAAATACCCAATTTAATAAAGATGGAGGGAAAAAAGAAATGTAAATAAGAAATGCCCAATATAATAAAAATGGAGAAAAAAAATACCTGTTAAATGAAGTTCATTTCTTTGATGTTAGGTAGAGTTGACCAAGACATCTGATTGAATAGCCTATTACTTAAGCTAATTTCCTAATTTAGCAGCAAGTAATGAAGCATATGTTTCTCCAGCCCATGCTCAAGACACACCATTTTTCCAAACATTGATTAGCCTACGGTTAAAAATTGATTTTTTTAAAGGGAGTTGAAGGAAATGGTAGGGAGGTTAAGATTCAATAAGATGTAGCCCTTCTGGCCTACAACTAACGACAGCAAGATTATCTTTAGGACTCTTGAGCCAACGTTCTATGAAATTTAATTTATACCCTCTTCTAATTAAGCAAGTTATCAATGAAAAATACAAATTATAGTAAGCTGGTAATTCCTAAATGTTCTCTTTTTAATTTCATACATTTAAAAATGTAGAAATTCTGCTTTCACTTACTCACAGAAAAGGAAGCATATATATATATATATATATATATATATATATATATGCTGCTCTGTGTTCAATAAGATGTGAGCTTTTTATGTTTTAAGTTTAATTCAAATAGAAGTGCTTTAGGGAATTTTAAATTAACAATTTATTGTTCATGGCTCTTAGTTTGTAGGCCTACTGTATGCAAAAGCTTATCAATCTCATAAATTGATAATTCCTATAATTCTTGTGCTTTAAAATCAATGTGCTGAGGCTAAAATGGAGTGATATGAGAAAACTCTATTTCAGGAAATCATGTATATAGAACGCTGAAATATTGGAGGTATTTTGAATTCTCACAATTATAAATAGCAGCAGTATTAATATAGAAAAGCAAAGCCTTGGAAAGATAAAGTGTTCGTCTTTAATATGCTTCACAGAACGCTAATCCAAATAGGATTACTGACAGACTTGTTGATTCTGCTGGCTGAGTCTGTAAAAGGCAAGAGTATCCAAACTACTTTAGTTCACGATGGTTTTCTTAAGCCCCACTTTGCTTGCTGAGATGCATTATTTCTGCCTTCTAGGAAGAACTTTTTTATTAATAGAGAGTTGTTTGCATACTGGGAACATTAAGTAGAAGCAGAGCAAAATGTATTCATTTTATCTTCTTTTGGCTGACATTTTTTAATACTTCCAATGAGTGGAAGGCAGCCGTGTATATCAGAGGCAGAATGCTCACTGCCCTAATGGACCTTCAGTTAGTCAAATAAAACCTCATTGATGAGGTACAGAAGCTGCTGTCCGTGCTGTAGAAACAAAAGAGAACTTGAGTGTTGACTCAGGTGTATGCAAAACCAGACCAAATGAAATTCCATGACCAAGACTAGAAGCTCAAGAAGGCAAGCTCTAATACTCTCTCTTATCTCCAGAGTGCATAGGAGTTAACTTGTCAAAGTTCAGCATGATACGTGACAAGGAAGAATGATCTAAGAGACAAAAGCCTACGGGAAAGAAAGGCACAGAACATGAGGGAGTGAAAGCAAGGCAGAGAATACTGGAGAGACACAGTATGTAAGGCAGAATAGAGGGCATAGTGCATCACACAAGATGTAAGGTCAATGATTGATAGGTTACTGAACTGTATTAAACCTCAGAATGGGGGGATCGGATTAGCTCCTCAAACAGATGTCTCTGCTAACTAAATGGAGAATGGTTCAGCAAGCACTCTATGGGTCAGAGTAGACTACAGAATCACCAATCTTTGGATATTAACTCTCCAATATTCTAATGAATGTCTGACACCACAGAGAGTACTAAAGAGCTAAACAATAATAAAAGAGTACATCAATAACAATATGCAATAAAAATTATATGAATTCTCTTTTTCATCTCTCTCTCTCTCTCTCTCTCTCTCTCTCTCTCTCTCTCTCTCTCTCTCTCCCTGTCTCTCTCTCTCTTTCTTCATGCAGCACTAATAACTGAACTCTTGGGCTTGCAAAATAGCTCAGTAGGTAAAGGCACTTGCTACCAACCCTTAAACATGAGTTTGTTCCCTGCGAGCCACAATATTAGAAGGAGAAAGCAGACTTCTGTAAGCTGCCCTCCAACCTCTACACCTATGCTATGGTACACACACACGTATATGCATACAAGTACAGACAGATATACACAAACACAGCAAAGAAATGTAAATAATAATACTACTAATAATAATGTGAATCTTATTGTATTGAGATAGTGTTTTACATGATGGTTGGCCATGGGTCATTGAAATTGAAAAAAAGAAATCTCACTATTCTAGATGATAAATAATGTTTGATAAATCAAAGATGTCAAAAAATAGAAAGAAATTAGACAGATTCAAGAGGGACTAGATAATAAAAGCATTAGATTCAGAGGTTGGTTTAATAAAGATACATTAATTCAGTTGGCCTCAAGATACACACCTGTAATCCCAGCACTCGGAAGATTCAGATGGAAGAAAAGGAATTTAAGGCTAGTCTGACTTAAATGAAGTTGTTTTTCATGTTGTAAAATCAAAAAAGAAAGCGAAAACTTTTGAGGTCTGGAAGTCTTGAGTTTGAAGTTTGGGCCTGGGAAAAGTCACAGTAACAAATTGGCATAAAGACAGGTCACCAGTTATGAGCTGGGAAGCCTAAGGTTAGTGGCAGCCTTCCTGTAGGTAGGAGTGGATTCACCTTCCAAAGTTGCTGGCAGAATTGGTGAGAATGGTCACAGAATGGAATGTGGTAGACTATTCCTAAGAGTGCGATTATCTTCCCTGTGGCATGTGTGTGTGCATTGTGGGCCCCACCCTGCTCAGCTCTGAACTTGGTTATCTATAACTTTATCATTGATCTTTAGAGCTAGGAGCGCAGTGTTAAGAGCTCTAGTCTAGCATGTGCAAACCTCAAGGTCAGGTTCCCAGCACCACAATGAAAATGTTGATCTTCAGTATTAAAAAATAGTTGCTTGGAGATGAAGAGGTGCCTCAACAATCAAAAGCTCTGTCTGTTCTTCCAGAGGACCAGAATTCGCTTTCCACTTAAGTTGTGACTCACAACTGTCTGTAGCTCCCACTCTAGGTGACCTGAGGTCCTCTTCTGGCCTCTGATGGTATCATGCATGGAAAAATTGCACATGCTTTCATGCATGCAAAACACTCATACACATAAAATACAAGTGATTTTAAAAATAAGTTGCTCCATTAGAACTGATTCGATGCTTCCATGAATGAGTCCGATGCTGCTGCACAGTTACTTCGAGACAAAGCACTCTTACTAGTTTTGCTGTGGTTTCAAACAGAAACAAAAACAGTGCTGAAAAAATGGTTTATCCAAATGGACCTAAAAAATGGCCTTGAAATTTTTTATGTATGGAATACACTAATTAAAACAAAATATTAACCAGAACAAAAACAAATTTTTTCTAAAATTAGAATAACAGTTTAAATATTAAATTTTTCCTTTAATATGACTATCATAGTACCCAATGTACTATAAATTACCAAGGGTACAAGTATCCCAAAAGAAACCTCCATTTAATTGTTCTTCATTAATTGCTATGGCTTTCTAGAAAAAAAATGGAACATTTAATATCCTTTAAAGAGGTCACTGGGATCCAAAGGGATATAAAACAAGGTTACCTTTGCCCCTTGAAAACATGGACAAAAGTTAATTTATTTCACTCAATAAATATCTTCACATGATGGTACTTATGATAATCCTTCTGTATTATGTGACAATCTTCTCTTAATTCCTGTTGTTTAAGGTCACTAAGAAATAACCTCATAAAATCACTGGCTTCTTAGTGTAAACAGTTATATTTCATTTGATCTGACTCATTAACTATTTCTATCTTCTTTTTAAAAATTGGATTTCTTAAAAATAAGTGATATGCATGGCAAGGATGCATCCAATAAGCAAAAGGAGAAACGGCAGTTTTAGTGGCAACTCCTCATTGTCAGGCAGTGCAGGAAAGACAAAGGGCCCCCCACAGGTAATGTGGTTGTCTCTGAAACTGGCAAGTTGTTATTGTCAGTAATGGCTAATGAGAGAGGGTGTGTCTGCCCTACCAGCATCCAAACACAAACAAAACAAAATTCAAATAAATGAGGATTTGCAAAATATTATGTGGAAGGGTGGGGACACATGGGAAAAATCAGAAACACATTTTCCCTACACACACATGCACATGCACATGCATGTGCATGCATATATACACACATCATATATATAATATATATTATATATAAAAAAGTAAAATATTTAAATCTCTTTTGCCTGTTTATTTTGTGAAAACTTTATTGAAAGGTCAAATATGTTTTTGAAGGTGTTTTGTTATCTGAGAAGTTAAATTTTTTCACAATTCAAGCTTTTTCCTTCTCACTTCTAATCTTTGTTTTTTTCTGTAAACAAAAATATGAAGCAAAATTTACAGAGATCCCCAAATTGTGGAATTTTGCTATTAAGAATATGTAATTATAATATCTGAACATAAAATATTAAGTATCTTGTTAATAAAATGAAAAGTAATTTTTAGAAGAAAGCATGTATTTGTCAAGCATCACCTCATTTGTCATGCTTGGATTTCTTTAGTATTTTGGATCAAAATCACATATCTATATGTCTGCCCCTTCTGACCACTTCTACCTGGCTACAGTCTACTGTTTCATGATGTGCTCAAATGAGACCAAATTACCACTCACATGGCACATTCTGTAATCCGATCGTCTTAATTTTAAACTGCAGGAGAGGTGCACATGTATATGGAGCACATATGGAAGTGGTTATCTCCTCCCATCTTTACCTGATTTCAAACCCTGAGCTAAGGTCTTCAGGTTTGCACAGCAAGCACCTTTGCCTTCTGAGTCATCTCACCAGCCTGGTGCCTCATCTTCTATCACTCAGTGGGTCAAAAAAACAAAAACGAAAAACAAACAAACAAACAAAAAGCCTACTTAACAAAGGAATATAAGACCAAAAAGCCTACAAAAAGTACCAGTGACATTTTGTGTCAGCCATCTACTGGGCATGGAGTCTGTCCTGAAGTGTGGCGCATATATCCAAGAGACTCCATTGAAGAAAACTAATTTTTCTTCTGAAAGCAGATGTCAATTGAAGATAGATTATTGGTTAAGGGTGGAACCCCATGCCCACATTCCCTTTCCCCATTGCACCCCCATCTGGATTGAACTGTGCAGGCCCTGTGCATGCTGCTACAGTCCATTTGAGTTCATATGTATGCCAGTCCTGCTGGATCTGGAAGGCACTGTTTTCTTGATATCATCTATCCCCTCTAACATTCTATATAAGACCGATTATATCTGCCTGCTGTCCATCTAAGGGTCTCTGTGTTGGCATCCATCTACTAAAGGGAGATCTTCTCTGGTGCTGGGTGAGCTAGGCTCTGATCTGGGTCTCAGCTTGCTTTGGTCCCAGATAGAAGAAAGTCAACGATGCTTTTTTCTTAAACCTGAGCATCACAAAAAAAGGTTGGACTGTGTGTACAGGCTGAATTCGTTCCTTAAAATAAAGATAAAAATAAATGAGAAACAAATGGGCACTGAAAAGGAACCCCACCTGTTCTGCTCTACACTAACATCAACAGTCCACATGTCAAACAAACTAGTTTGAAGTGTTCAAAAGCAATGGCAAATGAATATGTGGCGCTAATAACTATTGCCATTATGGAGTCACTGGTATTTCTAAATCGTGGTATGTCTTATGCTAGTGACTCTCAACCTTCCTAATGCTCTGACCCTTTAAAACAGTTACTCGTGTTGTGGTGACCCAACCATAAAATTATTTTGTTGCTACTTCATAACTGAAATTTTGTTAACTATGACCCACAGGCTGGGAACCACTATCTTATGCCATTTAATCCTCATACGACATTATTGGACATGGTTATGTCCTTATTCTTCAGATGAAGGAATAAAAATCTGAAAGAAAAAAAAAAGCTGCATGATAATTAGAAAGCCAAGGTGAAAATTCCACAGTGGCCAGGTTGGCTCTCAGGCCCCTTGACACCACATTTTCCAGCAAGAACAAGGTTTTAGCCACCTCCCTCTGTGTCCTCACTTAGACCCCTCATTTTTTAGGAAGGTGTAAAAAGCTGTAGTCTCACAACTAATGGAAGTGAAACGCTTGGGTTTGACACTTCCCTTGAAAGCCTTATTAAACTTGTATCTGTGTGACTTAAGCTCTGCCTATCTTCTCTGGGCTGCTGACTTGCTCCAGAACTCCCCTTGACTCTGAGAAAGCACTTTCAAATCTGGCAAGATGTTGCTTAATAAAATACCTACCAAGTGTCTGAGCAATAAAAGGAAAGAGGGCAGTGATTAGGGTTTCAAACTGGATATAAAAAGAATTCAGATTACCACTGAAGTACGGATTTCTGAATGTCATCTGTTCTAAATGGAACTGTGATTAGAGAGAGAGAGAGAAAAAAACGACATCTGAAAAGGTCATGAAAAGGAAAAACAGTAGCAATTTTGAATTTCAGTTAAGTGGCTGAAATCTGGGGCATCACAAATGGAAATTCTCTCCGGTGCTCTCGGCCCTGATGCAGAGGCCTCTGCTGTGAGAGCAAACTGCATGAGATTCCCCAGTGCTGTGTGTCAGCTTGATAATTAGTGATTTCTACTTGAACAAAGTCACGCCAAATGTGTATGAGGAAATGAAGTCTGTCTCAAGGTAATAGCAAAGCAAAGAGAGCATAAGAGAAAAAATATGTATATCAGAAAAATGAGACAGATAGGGCTTACTGTCAGTAAATATTTATTATCTCTAGCAACAATGAGAGACTATGGCTATAATGGGCTTCCTTAATAAGTGTTTGAGGAGGAGGGGGGAGGACTTGTAAGAAGAGACAAAAGAATATTTGAAAACAGGGTCAGATTGTAAGACAATGTTTCTACATCCTTTCAGATGCACAACCTCTTCAAAGTCATTTGGCTTCTTTCTGTAACCTTCAGATTTCTCATCTCCAAAAAGAGGTCAACATCACACTAAAATATTAAGTTTAATACTGACAAGTATCATATATATACATATATAATATATATATATGACATACATTACTCTAAACATTCTAACATTCTCATTCTTGTAAGCCCTAAATATAAACTATGAAATGAGAGTTATGACCCTCCCCTTTCTTTGGTAAAAAAATGATTCTCAGTAGCCAAGGTTGCTCTTGAGCTTCTGATCCACTTGCCTCTGCCTCTGAGTGCTGGAATTTAGAGTGAGTTCCATGCCCATTTATGCGATGTCCAGGGTATTGTGTATGCTAGACAGGCACTCTCTTACTGAGTTATATCTCTAGCCTCTGCTCCCTGCTTTAGAGAGGATAAAACTAAGATCCAATATAGGGAAATAATGTTCCCCAAGATTATACAGAAGGCAAACTTGAAGGCCAGAGTTTCTGCTGCTGAGTCACCATTTCTCTTGGCAAAATAGGGGTCTGTTTTAATATCTTCATGGCCCTTATGAGTGTATTCACGGTGTTTGCCACCTAGAGTTGCCTTTTTAAATATTTTTGTTGTTGCTGTTTATCTGGCTATAGACTCTCTTATCCCAAGTGAAAATTAAATTCCACAGCAGGGACAAATTTTGCTATGCTACTGGCTTGTGTATAGCCTATGCAACTAGAAGTGTAGCAGGCACACATTTATTTACAATATAATTTATGGTATATTGAGTTATAATTGCAGTAACTATTAGAATATAACAATGTTGAGAACTTGTAAAGATGGTAAAAGAATCAGATTTTTAAATATATGCATTTAAATATATAAATATATTTTTCCTACACACATATATTATATATATATATATATATATATCTGAACCTAAGAGACTGTAGCATGTCAAAAAGATTGCTAATAGTGACCTCAAGGCACTCACAAAGATTAATGCAAGGTTTGTTTACTAAAGATATTCTTCTTGGCATTTACAAGGCACATATGTTTTTCCTCAACTTTCCACAATGGAATTAAAGACAGACACAGTCTCATTTTCCAAATGTATAAGAAGAAAGAACACATTTAATTCAACATTATTGTGGAGCCAAAAAGAAATACCAAAGGCAGATAAGCTTAATTCATAACTCATTATGAAAATAAGCAAGTGAAGGCTCCCAAGCCTAATCCTAATAGCCGTGCTGTTGAGGAGGAGAAAATATGTTAATAATAATTGTCGGCATCTGAGTATCTGAGCAAAACGCACCAAGTCCAGGACACAACGTGGACATTGTAGTGCCAGGCACTGAAGAGTCTATAGGAACCTGTTTTTCATTCATTACCCAAAACTACAACCTAGAAAAGCACACTCCATCTCTTTACTATCCATATTTAAGTGATGATTTCAATGTCTTTGCCTTCTGTTAGTGGGGTAAGGAAATGATTTCTCTCCAAGCATTTGGCAAAGGCCATTTAAACCATTGCCATTTCCCTTATGGTACCCTTTTGCTGGGCACTAAGAACAGACCTTTGTTCTCCCATTTGTGAAAGCTGAAAAAGGATCATTAGTCCTCCACGCTTGCCTCATGGATTATTCCACATGCCGAACTCTAATCTGCATTTAGGACATTTCCTTCAAACTCTACTACAGCTAAAGGCTAAAAAGGAGAAACGTCCAAGTACGACCTTTGATACACAAATGGACACTTTTTGGGGGGAACTTTGTTAACCTATATTCAAAGGGAAGTCCAAAGCAAAAGATACTTTCCTGTCTAGATATTAAACAACAATATAAGAGCTTTAATTTAGATTGAGAATGTATTCTAGTGCAGAGAGAGAGGGAGAGAGAGAGTTTTAAAAAGTGAATCTTTCTCCTCTAAAAGACAAAAACTATAACAAAAGGATCGTTTATGATACAAATCTGTGTCTATAATTTTTCATTAATTTCCCCATTGAACAGTGATTTAAAAGATATAATTTTCTTTTGATGCTGTATCTTATAGAGATGTTAGCTTTTCATTCTAAGAGTATGAAAGTAGGTTGACATGCAGCTATGGAAGGTTTCCTAAGGACATTACTTTGGCTACTCTTTTTTCAGTGCCAGAACCAAAAACAAACAGAAAGGAAGGAAGGAAGGAAGGAAGGAAATAGATCAGCCCCTTTTCCTCATATCAGTTCTCTGTGTTCTCAGAGTTGCAGGGGGAGGGAAGATGCCATTTTAATGCTGTAATGGAAAACGCATTTTGAGCAAAGTGTTAAGACTTCTTCCAGAAGCCTGCACTTTATCCAAGTGACTTACATCTTGGATGTATGTCTTCTCCACCTGCCAACACCTACCAGCCTAAGTTTCTGCAGCCTGGATCTGAATTTCTCACCGCTCACATCAGAGACAGACCAAATACACCGTGACCTCAAAGGAACTGTCTAAGCAGTGGCTAAAATAAAGAACAAGTGTTGAATGAATAGAGGCATTGTGGATAAGTGACCACAGCATGCTATGGTGCCAGACTCCCTGGCATGGAATCCTAGACCTGTCACTTATCAACTGTGAAATTTTCAGCAATGTACTTAACTTCTCTAGGTAGCAGTCTCCTCACTAGAAAAATTGAGATAACCTTATAAAATGATGTGAAGATTAAATGAGTTGATATGCATTAAGCTCTTAGAATAGGACCTTGAAGATAAGAAGCTCTAAACATTGACACAGATGTAACCTCCAATTCAACTTCACTACCAAGGCCAGATCATTGAGATTAGACTTCCACTCTGCTGTGCACAGATCCTGGGAACAATGACCAGGGGTTGGGGGGATCACCATTCCTCTTCAGCATCAATCATTCATATTGCTTATATATGATGCTTTTTCAGATATATCCATTCATGCCACAGTCATGGATTGAACATCCATACAGCACATAAACAAATTTTAATTTCAGGAACTGTGAAAGACAGGGCTGAAAACTGTCCCCTTCACTTGCCCACAATTATCACCTACCCACCCTGTAATTTCTCCCCACCCCCCAGCTTTATACTTGTCTTATGAGAGCTGGTAGCCAATGTTTGGTTATTTCTGGCTATAGCATAATACAGTTATTTTATTCAATAGACTCCTATGAGACATGGTTCCATTTACTGAGAAGGGGCTTCCATTTCCTTCTACCATAGTCAGAATCTGCCATGCATAGAGATGTGTTATGTTTTGTTTTCTCCATCTCTTGACCAGTGCTGATTTACCTAACAATATGAAACATGACTAGTTACAATGCCTACAAAATGGAATTGCTTCATAAGAACATGGAATCTGTCATATACATATGCGCAATATTTTAAAAACCGAGTTATCAGCCTGAAAAGTTATGAGACGAATGACACCAAGAGCAACGTTGTACAAATCAACGAGTCTAAATAAAGGGAATTTTTTTTTAAGGAATGGGAAATGGTCCTGGCATAATTAATTCTGAACCTAAGTTCATCCACCATAAGTTCATCTACACTGTTACTTATTATTCCACTGGTCAGCTATAAAATGCATCCTTAACTGCAAAATGCAATAATATGAATGAAATATCCATTTTTTGTTTTTTGTTTTTTTATCTCCAGAGTGCTGGAATTAAAAGTGGGTTGTCACCGCACCTGTCTGAAACATACACTTCATGGAGATGAGATCATGAGAACTCACGTGGCAAAGGGTCACATGTGATATAAGTGAGGTAGACATCTTTGTATGCACTCACAGGGATGACATCCTTCTTACAAACAAGAAAGCAGCTTGGAATTAAAGTATGTGTGAGAATGAAGCTATTGTAGAAATACCCTCAATTCAAACTAATTTATCAAAATCCCAATCCCAAGTGTTAGCTCACAGAATACCTTACTAAAATGTGGCACTTAAGTCTATGATACACCCAGGTGAAAATTAATGTTCCATGCTAGTGGTGTGACAGCCCAATTTAGGGGCCTCTGCCATTAGGAGTGAGCAGGGAGATTACAGTTTCAAAAGTCAAACTGGCAGGTAAAAACAGGAAACCCAAATCAAAACAAACAAGCAAACAATGAACAAACACAACAAACAGACAATCAAACCTGCTAACTTTTCTACTAAACTGTATCACAGACCCTTACCAGTATCTTTAAAGTTTCTCAGAAGTTATGACATGACATTTTTATACGTAATCCTTATCCTTATGCTTTAGTGTGTGTTGTCACCATCACAAATAGCAGAGTAATTCCCAAACTGATGGGCAGCACAGAGTCTGTGCACCTAGTCAACAAAATCTTTATTGCAAAATATGAGGCAATTGGTAGCTCATGGTGGCAATTGCATCAGGGTATTGAAATTTCAGCAGGGTAATCCAGATACAGCATGGTCTTCCCAGTGGTCCCAGCATCAGGAAGCTGTTAGCAAGAGCCAGGTGGGCATTAAGAACACATTAAGAACACATTAAGCACAGATGGTAACCTGTAATCCTAGCACCCGGCATTTGAGTGCTACACTGTGAGACTCTGTCTCTAAAATTGAAACAAGAAAGAATGAAAGGAGAGAGGGGAGGGGAGCGAAAGAAAATAAAGAGAGGGGAGAGGGAGGGAGGGACAAGGGAGGGCGAGAGGAAGGGAGAGATATAGAATGAAGGGAAGAAAGAAAAACAGGGAAAGAGAGAAAAGAGAATGGTGGGATGTTAAGGTGAGTTTTTGATTTGGCAGTCGCAAGTAGATTTTTGAAAATTAGCAGAAATAAAGGATTGTACGTCTGACGCAGCAGAGAAATTTTCTATATAAGATCAAGGGGACAGATATGGTGCTGCACACTTATAGCATTTAGCACTCCAAAGGCTAAAGCAGGAAAAGTAGTGTGAATTTAAGACCATCCTGGACTGCATAGTAAACCCAAGCTTACCTGAACTATAGGGTGAAGTCCCATCTCAAATGTGTGACTCAGCAAAAATTACTAATGTTTTGATTCCTATCTTTTCTTTAAAGAGCATTTCTTCTTGTATTTCATTTTTCTTTCTTTTTCTTAAGCCCTTAAATGATCTGAGAGTTAGGCAAGGAACCATTTGCACCTTAATAAGTACAGCAGTTGTGTACAGCAGTGTGTTCAGCAGTGAACAGCTGTGTGTACAGGAGTGTGTACACAAATATATGTAGCAGTATTACAGGAATGTGTACAGGAGTCTGTACAACAATGTGTACAGGAGTGTGTTCAGCAGTGTACAGGAGTGTGTAGAGCAGTGTGTACAGGAGTATGTACAGCAGTGTACAGCAGTGAGTATAGGATTGTGTACAGCAGTGTTACAGGAGTATGCACAACAGTGTGTACAGGACTGTGTACAGCAGTGTACAGAACTGTGTACAACAGTGTGTACAGCAGTAAGTACAGGATTGTGTACAGCAGTGTGTACAGGAGTATGCACAACAGTGTGTACAGGAATGTGTTCAGCAGTGTACAGAACTGTGTACAACAGTGTGTATAGCAGTAAGTACAGGACTGTGTACAGCAGTGTGTACAGGAGTATGCACAACAGTGTGTACAGGACTGTGTACAGCAGTGTACAGAACTGTGTACAACAGTGTGTACAGCAGTAAGTACAGGATTGTGTACAGCAGTGTGTACAGGAGTATGCACAACAGTGTGTACAGGAATGTGTTCAGCAGTGTACAGAACTGTGTACAACAGTGTGTATAGCAGTAAGTACAGGACTGTGTACAGCAGTGTGTACAGGAATGTGTATAGCAGTGTGTACAGGAGTGTGCTCTCCATGGTTCTGTGCTAATTACTCAGTGTCCTTCCAACAATAGTGGTAACTTCATAGTTGGGGGCAAGGGAAACACCAGAGAAAGCTGTCTGCAAAGTAAAAATTGGAAAAGAACGATAACAATATTCAAATAAAAAAGTCTTCAAACATAAGTGATGTTGCTTCTAGACTCTGTACTAGACAGTGTATTTGTCAGGGTAAGTGGGCCAGCTCCAGGCCTCAAAGGCAATGTCCATTTTGAAACACATAGTCAATGAGCTTCCAGGGTTGATAGAGCAGGTGACATGTAGCACCATCATTTGTATTGTTGGAAGAGGTCTAGGTAAGTTAGTAATTAAAGTCAAGACCTGAATGATCCAGTCAGCATCAGTGGGAATCTCTGAAAGGGAGTGGAGTTCAAGCAGATGGAGCAGCATACACAAAGTCCTAGAGCTGCATGGATAAGGCCATGTGTTTCAGAGGTAACCACTTTTAGAGTAATTACAGATTAAGAGTAAGTTGAGCATTGACCAAGTTTACATCCACCACGCAAGGCAACACCAAAATCTTCACAAGGAGTACCTCATAAATTTAAAGTGAATCTTTAAGGAAATTTTAAACAAAGGGTTACTTACAAAAAGGGTCCATTATAATAAAACCTAAAAGATACTCAGAACTGTTAACCACAGGGAACACATAGCCTTCTGACACAGGAAAAGCAAAAAAGAGGAAGAAACAATTTCTTGACTCAAAAATGTTCACCTGCCAAGCCAAGATCCTGCCAGAGGAACCAGTGGACAAACTTCCACTCTTGCCCCATCCCTTCTTTGGGCCTCCAACTAATGTTCTCTGCTTGCCAAACCCGGCAGAAGACAAGCATGACCCTTGGATATAGATTTCTTGGATGCAGAGCAAGGTTGAGAGGGACGGCGACTTAAAAAGTCAACAAGCAAATATTATTTGGTATACTCTGAAAGGGAAAAGCCACTTAAACCTTTAAAGTCCCTTTATCCCAAGAACAAAGAGGCATTAAAAGATATCAGACAGCGGGAGTGCTTTAAAAAGATCCTTCATGTGTGTTCTGTGTAAATGAGGCTGGGGTGAAAGGGAATAGACAGACCCTACACAGAAGGGGAAGCATCGTCCAGGCAAAAGACTGTGCTAGGAAATGGAGGTGGAAACAGAGATGGGGAGGAAGGACTGGGATAGAGAGACTTCTACATGAAGACATTTGCTTTTCTGTTTGTTTTTATGGTCGATGGATGGAAATGGTAAGAATAGAGACTGACTATGTAACAAGAATGAACTTGAAAAGTAAGCCACTAGAAAACTAAGAAACATATTATTTGGTGTTTGAATCTCAGTTTTTCTCCTATACAGAGGTGTGACCCAACTCATTCAATCTCTTTGAGGCCTTATTTTATTGACTTTTCCTAATGGTACCACAACTCTCAAACTTGCCACAGTGTTTTGGTTTTGGCCTTGTTTTCGATCACTGTGCCTTGTGAAAACAATTGCCTGCTTCATGCAGAGGTTTTAGCTAACTAACCTTCAGTAACTCACAAGAAGGTGGCTCGTGATACATACGAATGATGGTACCCACTGAGCTATTAGAAATTCCTCTGTCAGTGCATCAGAGTTTGTGTATGTAAGTGTCACCCCACAGAGGGAAAGGTAGGATATGGTCTCTGCCCTCCAAACATCAGGAATCACACCGGACATTATCCATGCTGTGATAATTTATTAAAACATCTTAAGAAGCTTCGAGACTTCCTTTCTAATTTCCTCTTTGTTTCCTTATCTTGGACAAAGCTGGACTGAGCTGGTGATTACGAATCTGGGTTCTGAGCATCCTTCCTGGAGTCCATAGTCTTCTTTGGAAAAAGGCGAAACAGTGGTTGGTCTACATTATGTTCCATACCAGTATGTTTCCTGCAGAGAAAGTGATCAACTTAAAAACCACTCTGAGGACAAAACCCAAAAGGGTCCATCCACCATTCCATGATTTTGTCCCAACAGGAACTTCTCTAGAGACTAAAGTGAGGTCTCATAGAAGCAGGTAGGCTGACAGACAGCAGCATGAGTGAATATATTGAATGGCGAGAACTCCCACTAAATTGAAACCCCATAACCAAAAATCATTAGAAACAGCGGGACAGCAAACATATTTGCTAACCTCTCCCACAAGTCCACAATGGTGTTAATTAAAAGAAAGCTCATGGTTGTCAAACAAGCTTTGGAAAGTGCTTTTAGAGGCCCCCATGTGGACTGCTTTCACTGTGGGCACTTGCCCTCTCCATTTACAATCCTGTGCTCACACATGCTCCTTCATTGTGAACACAGCCTCACCCATTCTCCCCTCTTACTTTTCAGTCAGTTTCCAGGACACCTCAAGGCTTCTTCCTCTGCCAAGCTTCAGGTTGCTAACGTTTTCTCCTCTGAACTCGCTTGTGCTTTTTCTATACAGTTGCTTCAGACTTTTATTTTGTGTCATGATGATATATGACATTTTCCCCTTTGGGTCAGAATCTTTCTGCTGCTCCTGTATCTGGAATGTATTATATGCCCAATACATAACTCACAGCTATCAATTGAATAGATGAATCAATCAGAACTTCAATCAATCCGTGCAAAGCAATGAATGTGTCCTTTAAGGCATGCTTTCTTGGGCCTGGAGAAACGTCTCAGTGCTTGAAAGCACCTTTCCAGATGACTTGGATTCAATTCCTAGCACATACATGGCAGCTCACTGCCATCTGTAACTCCAATTATGAGAAATCTAATGCCCTTTCCTGGCCTCCTCCAGCACTTCAAGTGTGGAGTTTGTCTACATGCAAGCAAATAGTCATGCCAAAAAATAAGTAAATCTTTTTTAAAAATAAAAATGTCTTTCTTTAGACCCTTTGAAAGCATGTATTTTATAGTTTCTTCTCTACCAAAAAAGTTCAACAGTCACATTGATTAAAAAAATATATTGCATAAGAAAGTTATGGGGAGAATGGCTATAGCAAAAGGCAGTAATATACATGCATAAAAAATGTCATCATAAGGGGAACACCCATAAAGAAGGGGAGGGGGAGGGATTAGGGGGATGTTTGCCCAGAAACCGGGAAAGGGAATAACACTCGAAATGTAAATAAGAAATACTCAAGTTAATTAAAAAAAATGTCATCATAGAAGCTCACTATTTAATTTGATTGTTAAAATATTGTATTATAAATGACAAACATCCTAAGATATTATGAATGTAATAGGATAATAGAGGAATTCTGAATAAAAGAGGGAAAGATAATCAAAATCTAATGACCAACATGGGAAGTAGGATTAAAATTGTAATTGTAATATTTAATTTTTAAATTACTTGTATTAATCCCTTTGTTATGGGCTTAAGATGTATGCCAAGCACTGGGTTAAGCAAAACACACATATTTTATCTACTCTTCAAGGAGAGCAGATGAGGTCAAAGTTTGTAATCCCCTCATTCTGTGGATTAACAATTAAGTCATCAGCCTTACATCGCCCATCCCTTCAGTGGCAGAGCTAAGTTTCATACATGATCCATGAATGACTTCATGATGAAATGCTAGGAAAACCAGTGGAATCTAACTATGATCCAAGATGGCTGACCTGAGGACAGATCTTCAGAGTGTGGAGTGGTAATGTGCCTGAGAACTCAAGACTCATGTGATTTGGTCTACTGGTGGACAGGAAGGGAGAGGAAAGAAGAGTTCAGATTTCTACCAGGTGACTGATATATACCAAGGAAAGGAGTACAGGGCCAGGAAGAAAATTACACATAACAACAGACTATGGAGACTGGACTATACCTGGACTGAGGGAGTTGCAGGGTTGGGGCATAACTAAAAGAAGTACCAACTTTAGAATACTAACCAACCCAAAAGTGGTAGGCAGAGTTGACGGGCAGAGAGAGGGGAGACTTTTTAATTAAGAGATTCAAAGTTTTTCTTCCCTGAAAGAGAAGAAACTTTTCAGCCAGTAAATTTTTATCTGAATGTAGACTTTCTGGATGACTTTCACCATATAACCAGTGACTAACCTAAACTACACAACTCATGTCTCATGGGCAGAGATCTTCCTCCTCTGTGTTGATTCCAGCTCACAGAGACAAGTGGGCAAGATGACCAGTGCAAGACAGATAGTTGAATACCAGCTTTCTTGCTGGTATTCTTGCAACCATCTGGTTGCAGGAGGCAAGGCAAACACAAGATATTGAGATGGAAGGAAGGAAGGGAGGGGCTCTTTAAAAGTGATGTGGAGATCACAGCCTGGGGGAGAAGGAAGAGCAGGAGAAGGCAAATGCTTACAGAAACCCTCAAGTCCTACAACTCATCATAAAGAGATTGTGGTAAAAAATGGCTAAACCTTTTATACCGTGCTAGCACCAACACCCTTGGGGCTGCATGGCACTGTGGGATACTTTTATCTCAGCTGCCCCACAATGCACCCAAGTACTCTCAGACTGAAGCAGTACCCGAGCTGTTCCATCTGGTCCTTAGAGTTAGTTCCAGCACCTGTAGGGCCATATAGAACTAACCATAATCTATCTCTGGTTAGTATCTCTCCCAGCGGCTTTCTACTAGCCATGAATTCTCTGGTTCTAGCTACCTGGTAAAATCAAGACTCAACAAACTGCAAGTCAACAATCAGATTTATAAGTTAAATTCTCAGTCCACAATACATCCACACAATAAACTCACAACCAATTGATAAAGACATAAACCGCCCACCTAGATAAGATAAATTGACCTATAGAAATCCATCCCTCAAGAAATATTCGTATCATCCTGTATCTGTGTAGAGATGCATGGTGAGGATCGTTTACATCTGCATCCATGTTGTCTCCTCTTCTGCTTCTCACTCTCCTTCTAAAACCTCTGTTCCTGCCTCCCTTCCTTCTCATCCAATGAGATGCCTCGCTTTATCTTGTGTCTGCCTTCACCTGCCCAACAACATCAACCTACAAGAGATAGTCCTTAACTTTAAAGCCAAAGGAGGCAGTCCAATCCCTGGCTATGAGGCGTGCATGTTTCAAGTCTGTTCACCTTCCAAAAGCTCCTTCTATTCAGCCTCTATTTTTAAAAGCCCATCTTCCAAACACAGTGTTATCCCTACCATGATATTCCTAGTGGCTTTCTTGTTCTGCCTCTGAGTATCCTCATTCATGTGTGCAGCACGTTTAAGGTCACATTGGCTATAAAGTGGTTCTCTCTAACACTGTACTCTGGAGTCCAACCAAATCTTCAAATGCTCTAAGTTTCCTGGCATTCATTCAGTAAAACCTGAGGCAGTAACAGGAAGTACAAAATCCCCAGCTGCAGAAGCCAACTGACCTGGATTTTATTTCCAGCTCTCTCAGTTACTCTGCCACCCTCTGAAAGATGCTTAACCTCTCCACCCAGTTTTCTCAGGAGGAAAATGTGGATTATCTTAGTAATTCAACAGTAAAATATGTAAACAAGATAAGTATTTGAGTATTTTGTAGGAAAATACTTGTAGAATATGGATTTCATGAATAAGACCGTGGGAGGCTATGATCTCAAAAGTACATTCTCCACAAAGGCACTTTATATGCATAATTTAATTCAGAATATATTACAGATTGTGACAATAAAGATGGGAGTGTTCCTGTATGATTCTTTTTAAATCTTTAAATTCTATGCATATGAATGTTTTACTTTACATGCATGTATGTGCACCATGTGAGTGCCTGCTGCCCTCGGAGTGAAGAAGGAGGCATCAGATCCCCTGGAACTGGAGTTACAGATGTCATGAGCCATCATGTGGGTTCTGGGAAGTGAAGCTGCGTTCTTAGTGATAGAAACAAGTACTCTAAACCACTAAGCTCTTTCTGTTCATATATTTACTTAAAACCATTTCTGGATTACAGGTGCTAAGTGCTTTCTACTATGTCAGACATTGTTCTAATATTTTGCATCTTTGGGCTGATTTAATATTTGAAAGAAGCAGTAAGGTTATTGTTATCTATAAGCTAAGAAACTGAGACATAGCAAATACAAAATATCCTTCTCAGGTGTGAACCTTTATGAGAAAAATCTGGGATTCAAACAGGAAGGTGGACTTCAGAGACTTGAAAACACTGGCCCCTCCCCACATTTTGTTTCATTTGTTCCATTGTTCATTCGTTCAAGGTCTTACTGTGCAGCCCACGTTGGCTTCATCCTCATAACCCTGCTTCCTTTTCCCCAATTCTAGGATTACATGTCTTTTCCACCATGCCCACTTCTCTACATGTTTTATTATTGTTTCGTTTGTTTCTAACATAGAAACTATGGAGGTTAGTTCATATTATACCTCTGTCTTTCAAAGCACATCAATATGACTGGCAGTGTTTACAAAATAATACAATTATATTAGGGGAATGGCTATGTGACATCATTAATACAAAGAGCATGACATAATTTCATACTTGTGTAACATGTTTCTCACACAGGCAGCGACAGGCCCCATAAGGCTAGTTCTGGCATGGTTCATACACTTAAGATTTCGCTCTTGGCATAGTGACATTAAAATTGTTAGCACAAAGTGTTTCACTGTAATAGCTGTAACTATTCATTTAGTTCTAGAGTTTGTAAAGTTAACCAAATAATTAGCTGAGAATTAAGAATTAAGCAAGAAATAAACAATGATTCATTTTTTTTTAACTGAAGGGTACAGTGACTCATGACTTTAGTCCCAAGTGTGAAAAATGGAGGAAGGAAAATTGCAGTTTGAGGACAACCTGGGCTACAGAGTGAGCCATTGTCTAAAAGTAAAAAAACAAAAGGAGAGAGAGAGAAGGGGTGGGGGGGTATGGCGCTGGAGATAGCTCAGTTGTTGCTCTTGCAGAGAACCTGGGTTCATTTCCCAGCATTCATAGAGCTGTTCACAACCCTCTGTAACTCCAATTCCAAGGCCCTCTTCGGACCCACTCAAATACCAGGCATGCATGTGGTAAAGAAACAATCGTGTAGGCAAACAGTGTATACACATAAAATAAGTGAATTCAAAAATTTTTTATAAGAACCAAGAGGGCTCAAGCTCAGCAGCTGAGTACTTGCTTAGCACACATGTGTATACCTGCACACGTACATATACACAGCAGGACCCTGGCATTTTACACTGAAGGGGAATGGCTCACAGCAGTTTTTAACAGAAGGGAAGATGTCAAATAAAGCTTTAACTGTAGAGAGTCTACTGACCACTGAAATCTATATTTCAAGATAGCTCTGCTCTTTCCTCAAGCTTTACTGCATGGTGACCTCATAGTCATTTCTTATGCCTCACTGCCTGCCCTTCTTCTGCCAAGACACAAACCTGATGAAACAGGTCTGGTAACCGACCCTGGAGTTTGGGTAGTTAACCTTGTCATGTTTACTTACAAATCGGTTATAGTAACTCAGGCCTTCTGGCCTATAAATTAATATTCTGAGGACTGGACGGATAGATCAGTGGTTAAGAGCACTAAATGTTCTTCCAGGGGACTCAGGTTCAAATCTCAGCACCCACATGACAACTCAAAACTGTTGGTAACCCCAAGATCTGACACTTCGCACAAACAGAGATAGGCAGGCAAAATGCCAATGCACATAAAATAACAAATGCAATTAGTTTTCAAAAATAATACTCTGAATAATAATGTTGACCTATCAGTTTATCCAGGATGGATTACTGAGTTTTTAAGACTGTGAAAAATAAAAACAATGCTTTTTGGGTCTGGAGAAAAAAATCGCAAAGTATTTTTTCTTTACCCCTTATTTTCAAATTCAAATGTACTATGTAGATTCTTACAGTTAAAATCTGCAATTAAAATGTCACATGTGCCGCTTATTCATGTTTAGACATGAGAGTATTTCATTGACACGACAGTGATCATCATATTTGACTCCTATAAATTCTATTTGCTCCTGCATCTCATCCACTAGAACCCTTTCAGCCCCAATGAACATACCAACTCTATAGTTTCATAGTCAACCATCCAATTTATCATTTGTGTAGATATGTAACAAAATACCAATTATGTTTTATTACCAGTAAATTTATTGAATTTGTTTATTCTAACAATACCCATATTTTAAAAGCTCCTTTATTTACATGGCCTTCTTTGAAATAAAGTGAAAGGAGATGAATGCTTGCACCATGATATTATCCTTTAAATGTAAAATGACAGGCAACATCACTTAAATTTTCTTACAAACAAATAGATCTGGCATTTAAGCCAGCCTGATATTTAAAAGCTAGAAATGCATTCCAAACTCACATAAAAGGGTATTCCATTTTCCTGTAAGAAAGTTGGCATTTTCCCTTTCTTACTGAAAACTGTATATTCTAGAGGTCACAAATGAGCTTCACCTCCACACCCCAATTCTCACATTTAGTTCCTTGGGAGTAGCAGTCAACAGCCCGGACTGTTTCTAGAAAGACCTGTTTCACCTGCCGCAGGTGGCCATACTTGGGAGTTTTTCTCTTACATTATTATATTTGTCCTTCTTAAAACAGACAAAAAAAATGTAGGTTTACTCTCAGTACTAAAACTTTCAGTTTGGAGCACCTAGGCTTGTTCCTTTGTCTTAGACTCATAAAGTCAAGTCCTATCTCTGTGTAAATGACTTTTTGGTTTGTTTTCTGGAGTCCGAACATTGAACCTCCCACATGAGTTTCATGTTCATGGTCCCCTTCTCAGCTGAATGTATGTCAGGAATCATAAGCGTAATTAACTTCTCCACATCTGAACTCACAAGCTTCTACTCCACATGGCCACCAGTGTAATGATCTTTCCCCTTTAACTACAATGTTACTTTTCAGTAACGTTATCTGAAAAAATGTATGGTCACTCTTGACTTCTCTCTTTCTGGTTCTCATACTGTAACCCAGATCTATAGTCATGTGATAAGTCTTCTTCTTAAATCTGTATTCTGAGTTTCACAATGTCTTAGCATCCTTGCCTCCCATGCTGGTCCTTATGACATTACAATCAACCCATAATGGCTTTCTCTATTATGACTTTTCTTCCTTCAACCTGTTTTCTGCGCAAATAGAAGTTACAATTCTATTCTATTTTAAAGGAACTACTGTTGCCCCACTCAAAGTTAAAACCAAAGTCCTCACTCTTGGCCTCTCAGGTCTTGTAAAATTGGCCCTCCATTTCTGTCTGCCTCACTTCCTGGCTGCATTTCCTCTGTCTGCTGTGTTCTGCTCCTCCAGACTGTTCTGCATTCCTTAGAACAGTGGACACATTTAAGCTTTGTTCTTCTAAGTCCCTAGCCAAAAATGACTTTTCCCAAAGAATCTACCTCTCTTGAAACCTATGTCTATAAATTACCTTCTGGGTTGGGTAAGTTGGTAGAGTGCTTGTCTGGCATGCACAGAGCCTTGGGTTCACTCTCCAGTACCACCTGGAGGTGTCTTATTTTATGACTCTAATCTCAGCACTACAGAGGTAGAGTAGCACCAGAAGCACCAGAAGTTGAAGGTCATCCTCAACTACATGGCAAGTTTGAGGCCGCCCTGGACTACATGAGCCTGTCAATAAGAAAAAGAAAAGCCAGTAACATCTCAGTGTGTTTCTGCTTCCACAGTATGCATAAATTTTTATCCCACTTCCCTATCTTATATTCTTATCTTGTGTTACTATGAAACATATTTCATTTGACTAACATATTTATCTGCTTTTCTCATTAACACAAATTCTTAACAAAAGTAGAATATCTGTCCCCCTTTCTCACTCCTAAATCCCCACTGCCTAGTAAATTATATAATGCTTAGAGATGGCCAATATAAGTTTGCTAAATGCATACACAAACAGAACCTGTCTACTTCATATCTAGGCCATTATCTAGAAGTCAAATAGCTTCAAGGCACAATAAAACCAAAGGTGCCTTTCAACTCATTACTGAAAAAAAGTAAATCATGTTTAGTATGTCCTTTTTATTTATTCTTTTTTTAAGTTCAGTGTCAGAGATTGACTTTTATTCAACTCTTAGTTTTCTCCTGAGAAGGCTGAGGAGATCATTTATGGAGCCATTTATTCATGTGAGAGACCATTTGAAAGCTCTATAGGGAGAGAAGATGGAAATAGATGGCACCTGAAGGCTGAGGGTAACAGTAAAGAGGCTACTCTATTAAGATGGTGGATAGAGGTATTTGTGTGCAGGCCTGGTAAGATGAGTTTGATTCCTGGATCCCACAGTGTGGCAAGAAAGAATTGACTCCCAAGAATCACCCTCTGACCTTCATACATAATCATGGCTCATGTAAACCTGCTCACATATACACACAATAAAAAACATCGTTTAAGTAATGGAGTCTGTCAAAAAGCTATTTTGAGAGTCTAACCATAAAGTCCTACTATTCTGCCTGTGATTATTCTTATTCACCTTAAGATCGGATTAACTAGAAAACTCTGTTCCTGATGGTACTAGATAACACAGTACTACTAGTGTTAAAGAAAGTCTTCACGTATTTGATAATAATCTGGTATATATTTGTCAAATCCAACCACAGAAATATTGGTCTTCTCATAGGAAGAGAAGTTTTTTTAGTTTTTTAGTGTTTTTTTTTTTCTGAGATAGAGTTTCTCTGTGTAATCTTGGCTGTTCTGGAACTCACTATGTCCACCAGGCTGGCCATGAACTCAGAACTCAGAGATCTGCCTGTGTCTGTCTCCCTAGTGCTGGGACTAAAGGCATGAGCTACCACCCTCTGGCACATTCTTTATTTTTAAATGGCTTTTACTCATATGTCCAAGTACCAGTAAGCTGCATTAGACAAGAGTGACTGCTTCTTTGTACTTTAAGATTTTTTTCATATTTTAATTAAGGACCAGAACAAAGACAATCTTGGGTGCTTTTTCTGGTAATGTCTTTTGATTTTGTCCATGATTTTTCTTTAGTACCTACCAGTTCCTCTCCGGGACAGTAAAAGCATACAAATTATGTTTATACAGCATCACAAGTGGCTAGACGCATGGCATTTACTGTTCTTAATAACAATAAGTTCTTAGGAGGAAGCAAAGAAAATTATTTCGGTCTCATTGGGTTATACTTCATGGCCATTCTCTCTTTAGAATGAAATTCATTATTTATAATGCATACCTGTAATAGAGTATTTCAAAATCTCTGCTAATTTCTCCCAGCGAATGTTCTTTCATTCACATTTCTAGGAAAACGATGCTACCTCCCTGTATATAGTCAGACTTGAACCTAAAAGCTCATTAGACTTTTTCCAAGAATTTCGATCCTTCTTTCAAGATGCTTGTGTCTCCCAGTTAATGCTTAAACTCAAAGAAAGACAGCATATGGTGGGCTGATAAATGGACCTGGAGATTCGTGGATCTGGGAGAGTTGATCTACTTGGATAATCAATACAACAACACAACAGAGGCCATGTCAGTATTGCCCTTCATACAGCCATCTGCCTGAGAGCCAGCCAAAATTCACATAGTTTATCAAAACAGATACAGAATTTTTTAGTAGAAAGTCAAGAGTGATAAAATGTTTTAGAGAAGTGAGCCTGATCTTCCTTATTTTGATTGGAATAGAACCTAAAAGAATGGCTACTTCTGAACTTGAGTTGTTTTTGTTTTGTTTTGGGAGTAGAGAAAAGATCTCTTGTAGCCCAGGTTGGTCTTCAACTCTTATCTAGCTGAAGATGACCTTGAGCTTTGTAGCCTCTTGCCCCACCCCCAGGGCCAACCACCCTCACGACCATCCTCAGTTCAGGAATTGCTGCAGTGCTGAGGAATGAACGCTATGGTGAAGTGCTGCACCAACATAAATCATGTACATAAAAGATAGCATTCCCTCACATAGCATAGGAAATGGAAGGCGATTTAATGTCTAAATGAGGTAGGTGTTATTCTGTGTCAGTTTCAACATTACATTTTTTTAATGATATGTCCTTATCCCTTGGGCATTGGGTATAGTCAAATCCCTTCTGGAGCTATTGGCCTTTTGGACTCTATATGTGACTGACATCTGACCATAATAGCTTTGTGGGCTTGTTTCTCTAACTCTATCTCTCTGTATCTGTCTCTCTCTGTGTCTGACTCTCTCACACACAAAGATTTATTTCTTTATGAGTACACTGTATGTGTCTTCAGACACACCAGAAGAGGACATCAGACCCTATTACTGATGGTTTTGAGTCACCATGTAACCACATGGGAATTGAACTCAGGACCTCTGGCAGAACAGTCAGTGCTTTTAACCACTGAGCCATCTCCCCAGTCCCTTGTTTTTGCTCTTTCTGCTACTATTCAAAGACTTCCTGAAATAGGGAGAGTGACCACTAAGTAGGAGATAATATACAGCCAAAGACAGATTTTTGGAATAGGAAACAAATTCAGGACAGATAAATACCACCTAATTCAACTTCTGTTGAACCTGAGATGTCTTTGCAACATGTGTGAAAATGTCCAGTTGAGTATATGCTTTATAAAAATAGAATAAAGGTCAGAGGTTAGTAAATAACCAGAGTCTGAAGTGATGTAATGTTTATCCTGAAAGAAAAATAAAAACTCAAATAAGAAGTGAAAGCTAAAGGCAGATAGTCTGTATCCCTTCAACATCATATTTCCTAATGTGGTATTTTTCAATTGTTGGGTTAATGAATCAACATTCCATTTGAGCAGAGACAGATTTTAGAGCCAAAAGTACCTAGATTTAAATCCTAACAATACCATCCAAATCTCTATCTATGCCTCAGTTTCCTCTTCAGCAGAGTGAGGGTAACAATGATAACTGTATTATAGTTTTGTTAAAAGAAACAAATATATTAATAGTTAAAATAAATTCTGGAATATAAGTGTATAATATATGTGCTCATAAAATATATTGTAAATGAGAAAGGGAAAGCATTCTTGAGCTATCCTGATTGTTTATATTATATAAATGAATCTAGACATAAAATCATTGTCAATGATCTATAGTCATACACAATCATATAGACAATGTATACCATTTAATCAAACATAAAAAAATATTAAAGCAAGTTAAGTTAAAAGTTTCAAGGTTAGGAATGGAGAGGTGGCTCAATAGTTAAGACCATTTGTTCTAGCAGAGGTTCAATTCCCAGCCCCCACATGGAGATTCACATCCATCTTTAACTTCAGTTTTAGAGGATGCAATGCCCTTTTCTAACCCCTGTGGGAACCTAGCACACAGTGATGCACATACAAATATGCACAGTAAAATGAATAAATCTCATTTTTAAACATACAGTAATTTAACGTAACAATAAATTGCTATTTTCTCAGCTTACAATACAATACTGGGTGCTTACATGTAGAGTATTCCTCGTACCATGTGCCAGGTCTGACACAGGCCCCCTACTACTTTAATACTTTTCCTTAGTGTCCAAAGAAAGTATTTAACCTTGGAATATGACTAGCCCTGTTCCTTCCTTGGCTGAAGGTAACTAAAGCAAAACTTCTCAGTATTGATGCATTGTTCATGCCTATGAAGGTGAAAGACTCAGAAATCTCTTGACTGCTTGATTGGAAGGCAGTCATCCAGATGAGTATGTCTGTTGTTTCTTCAGTCAAGTGGTCAAAATGAACACAGGAATCCAGTCTTTTAAGAAATTGTGTTTATTAGTGATACATCATCTGACCCAAGTTTTAAGAAATAAGATTCTTAGGAGTGGGTTATAAAGGGAATGAGAGCAATGACGGGCTACAGCACTGTAAAGTATAAGAAAGAAAATACTTAAGTACCTTGAAGTGCAGAGCAGAAGGAGTTAGGACAGAGAGATTAAAGACAAAATGAGGAAATTGTTGATAGGAAGATTGGAAGACATAGGAGGGCCTGGTGTAAATAGCACATGCATTTAATCCCAGCACTTGGAAGGCAGAAGCAGGCAGATCTCTGTGAGTCTGCAGCCTGCTTAGATTACATAGTACATTCTAAGACAGCCAGGGCTACATGGTGAGACAGCTGTGCTAGAATAAGAGGACGGAACTCTCCATGTAGGTTTGTTAATTTTGTTCGGAGACAACATATAACAAACGCCAGAGAAAAGGTTCTTCTGGCCCACAGCTACAGCCCATCATGACAGGGAAGTCAAAGAAGCAAGGTGTTGATGCAGCTCATCACAGCGTATCCAAGTCAGAAAATGGAGAATGAAGAATGAATGCCACTGCTCAGTTCTGTCTCTCCATTTATACAGTCTGGGAATGCTGCCACTCATAAGTGGATGGGTTTCCCCAGCAGCAGGGAATCACGTGATCAAGACAACTGTCTACAGGCATTCCTAGGGGTCCATCTCTCAGGAGTCTCTAGATTCTGTTAATTAATTAATTAATATTAATTGTCAAAGATAGTATTGCACAGATTTAAGTTTCATTTTCAAAATTTATACACTTCTTGCCATGTAAAGACAATCAACTAAACTTGCCCTGTTGGTATTTGACTGGGATTTTATCCTTCAGTGAGCCTCAAAAACACTGAGAATGTACGCGTAGATTTAATGCTCTAAAGAGCCTCAGGATTGGGAGGCCAGTTGATCAAGAAGTGCAGGAAATAGAGAAGTGCAGTCAGAGTTTGGGGGCTGAGGTTAGTATTGCCAGTTGCTCCTACTAATTTTGAGCAACGGGTATGTGTAACAGTTGGTGTGAAGGCAGCCTAGATTAAAAGCCCAAGGACAAGAAATTAATTAGTTTTCCTTCACCATAATTTCCTCTGGAAATTAATCATTTTACCTCATAATGAAATCTGATGGCTACAAGGCAGGTCTGGGCAGCTGACTTAACAGTTTTGCCTGCTGTGGAGGTGGACTAAACAACTGATTGACAGCTTTGTTTATACCTAGCCTTGATGCCAAACAGGTGTCCCAGAGTCCCAAAAGGAGTAAGTCATAAACATGCACAGGGCATCTTCTCTGTTGGCATTTCTAGCTACTAAATAAAAAAATAATAGTGGGTCAGAAACAAGAAGCCTTATTTTAAGATTTCTAGACCTCTAAAGATTACTTTCTATGCATCAGTATTAAACCTGAATCCAGGCTGTACTGTCAAATTACCCTGTGTTGTAAGAAACTTACCAGGAAACATACATATGTATTTGGTTGTGTGCATATGAGAGAGAGAGAGTGTGTGTAAGTGTTGTGATTTCTTTTGATACCAAGTAGAGGTGATATTGATTTCTTCATTGACCATAGGAAGTAAGTTAATATATTTTACCGAAAAAATAATACCTCACAAATTAGATTCATTATAGCACAGTACTGGGCTTGGAGTTCTATGTATTGGTGCGTGGGACCGCAGGTTGCTATGTGATTCATTCAGAGTGCTAGTTTGAAACAGAGACCATCTTAGTGTAGTTTGAGGGGGAAAATGTAATTCAGGGAACTAAATGTAATTTCACCAAAGCACTGAAGGAGTGGGTGTTAAGAACCTGACATTGGATCAAAGAAAATAATGCACCCTTGAAAAATGCATAACACCATACTTAAATCTATATATAATGGGAAAGAGGCTTGAAGGCAGTTTTTATATCCTCTCCGACAACTACATTGCTTCTTAACATTCAACTCTGGTTAATCTGTACTCGCAGCAGAAAGGGAAAAGAAGACATTCTGGTTCTAACTTACGCTTTCTAGATCCTGTAAAATAGCATGTACATGTGTAAACCTAGTCTGCGTTGTGAACTGCATTCCCAGGAGAGCCCAGGAAGCATAGTGCTTCATTTCATGGTGATAAGGCAATTCCATAGATGAATAAGTGGATTACGATAAATAAATTCTGCAAAACTTTATTATTAAACACCAATGGTTTCCACATAGTCTGCCTATTTTTATTCTCACAGTCACAAGAACATTCCTAAGAGGTACATGCTATTTTTATTTCCAGTTCATAGGTGAGAAAACTGAAGTAGTAGGCAACTAAATAGCCTGCTCATGGTCACATACTATGTAAGCAGAGGACAGAATTTAAATCAGGCAGATTTAAATAATGTATAGATACCTACTTACATATACCATTTCTGTAATGGCTAATATTTTGCCTTTTATGTAATATCTAACACTTCTCTGCTGTCTCATAACTGAAAATCATAAAACTATTTACAAAATATATATCATCAAAGCAGATGGGAAAGGCAGACAACATGGCACATTAATGCTCTGAGAAAAAAAATCTTAGAAAACTAAATGAAAACATTATTGCAAAGCTCTGAGGTGAACATGGCCTAGATAAATTAATTAGATTATTATATTTGCATCATATACTTGCAATTAGCAATTACAGAATTTCATTAAAGTGAAACACTCTTTTTATAGTCCATGTTGATCATGATCCTTCTTAGGACTTTACATATTGCCAAGTTACAACACAAATGACTATCTCATATTTTGTAATATAAGTTCTAGGGTGTTTTAATTGCACTTCTATTGTTGTATAAAGACACCATGACCAAAGCAACTCTTACAAAAGAAAACATTTAAATATGCACTTGCTTACAGTTTTAAAAGATTCGTCTGCAATGGTCATGGCAGAAAAGCAGATGGGCAGGCACGGTGCTGGAGGCAGTAGCTGAGAGCTTTACACCCTGATCCATAGGCAGAAAGAGAGAGACACTGAGTCTTGTGTAGGCTTTTGAAACTCCGAAGCCTTCAACAAGGCCATACCTCCTAATCTTTCCCAAATGGTTCCAACTGGTGACCAGGAATTCAAATATATGAGCTTATGGGACCATTCCCATTCAAACCATTACTTGGGGTTTATTAATAGAAATAATGTAATGAGTAATAGTGTAAATACTCCTGGAGGGAGTATTGCCAGATCAAATCAGATGAATGCATTTAAAAAGAAATACATATAGGGGATGGTGAAGTGGCTCAGTGGTTAAAAGCACTGGCTGCTCTTCCAGTGAACCTGGATTTAATTCCCAACACCCATATGGCAGTTCACAACAGTCTGTAACTCTAGTTCCAGAGGTCCAATACTCTCACACAGATATCCATGTAAACTAATGCACATAAAATAAGAATAAATAAACTTTAAACAATGCTTTATTAAAATATACATATAGACATAATATATATAGTGTTATGTATTACATGAATTTTAGGTAAATAAATTATGATTCCTTATGGCTTTTGCAGACTTCCTTGGTGTCATTCTCCCTCCTCCCCCTTCTTCTTCCATCAACCTCCTTCTTGCTTCCCCAGGATCTATTTCTTTTTAACAATTATTAGAATATTTAAAGATATAATTATTGACTAACATTAATTTCATCACCATAGAGACCCACAACATGATGCTTTTTTTGTGTTCCTTCTTATATTTCCCACTATATTATATGGCATTTGAAAGATATTAATGGAGATATGTTTAGTTACTTCTAATTTCTGAGTGTCCAGTGGAATAAAGATATGTTAAATCTTAATTTAATGGTCTAATGGGCCATGAAGAGGATTGACCCTCCAAGAGAAAGAAATATTACTTCTAAGTTTGCTATAAAAATCACAATATAGACAGCGTCTTCTAAGGGCCAGAATGAAAGTTATTTCAGGAAGACTTGATTTACTATTCATCTAGTGACAGCTATTCATTTGTGGCTTCAGGAAGGCCACAGAGAAAATAAACCAGAGGAAGTTTTTATTAGAGGAGGAAATAAAGAGTCCAAAGTGCATGGTTGTAAAAAGCAACACAAGTTGTTCATAGAGCCCTGGGAGCATAGTGGATGCACTACACCTGGTAACAGCCCTTTGTTCTAAAGCAAACCACAGAATCTTGGATCTGAAAATTAAACTCTCTCTTCTAAAAAGTAATTTTTCTCTAGAGTATTTTTTCCTGAAATCTGTATTTCCTTTAAATATTCTTTAGGCCATTTATGATTAAAGTACACAACATATTTTGCTATGCATAGACAAAAATCGTGAAATGATCAATATAGGTAATTAAACTAACATGTCTATCATCTTACTTGTTATACAGTGTGTGTATTCGTGCCTGAGTGTGCACACGTGTCTGCATAGTAAAAGTAGCTAAAATCTATCCCAGAATACACTATTTCCCTACCTTATTCAGAACTATATTTGTGTTGTTTCTACTGTTTTCAGGTATGAGACACTGGGAGGCAGAGGTTGGTTGGTTGGTTGGTGGGTTGGTTGGTTGATTGGTTGGTTGGTTGGTTGGATGGCTGGTTGGTTGGTTGGTTGGTTGGTTGGTTGGTTGGTTGGTTGGTTGGTTGGTTTGCTTGTTCGTTTGTTTGTTCATTTTTAAGTACCAGAACTCCCCACTGTTCTGGGAGACAATACTGCTTTAAGCATCCAAAAAGCAGTGTGTTTCCAGGAACAGAGCTGAGCTCACCTGACTGGAATGTCTGGTGATATAAGGGAAAAAAGAACTTGTCCTGAGATGTCCATGGTGAACAAGAGTTTGCCTGGTAGTCGAAGAGAGGTGAGGCCTTTTCTAGGGAACACTGCTGAAGTGGTCCCAGATGCTCCTGGCGAAGTTAAACATCCAGACTAAGATCATTGAGGCTCAGCAGTATCAGGAGACCAAGTTATGGCAAGTAGTAGCGTTTTACTCTTAAATTCTGAAGCCTTTTAAAATTGGTGAGTAAATTGTGAGCATTTCCTGTACATGTATGAACTTGTTTATTATACATACAACACAATCTGCATTCTACCCATTTCTAGGTGCATAATCTTGAACATGTTCCTTATAATATCAAAATACAATGAAAGCTATCTCATAGATCACCGTGAGAATCAAGTAACATTAATATTTAAAGATCATTTTGAAGGAGAAGTGCTTAACACATGCAAATGACCAAAAACAGTAACTGTTGCTATATGATGGAAAATTAAGAATCAATCATGTCACTATGCCATAAAGTATTAAATCAAGTTTTCATAGAGGATTGATGATGGTGGTGGTGGTGATACTGCTGCTGCTGCTGATGATGATGATGACGATGATGATGATGATGATGATTATGATGATTTTTAGACAAGGTCTTGCTGTGTAGTCTAAATTGTTCTCAAACTTGTAATCCTCCTGCTTTAGCCCCTCTGCCACTGTGACTACAAGGGTGTGCCTCTATACGTGACTAAGAAAATTAAGTAATAGTTCAAAATCTACCGAAACTTCTCATTGAAAGACTTCTAACAATATAAAAATTCTGCCCCATTTTCTGTCTTTCTTTGTCTCTCTCTGTCTCTGTCTCTGTTTCTCTCTCTATCTATCTCTGTGTGTGTGTGTGTGTGTGTGTGTGTGTGTGTGTGTGTGTGTGTGTGTGCGCGCGCATGCAAAAAGATAAAACACAAATTTTTGGGACAGCAAAACCATACCATAATAAAAAATTTTTAAATTGTTGTTACCCTTATAAAACTGTTTTCCAAAGGCTAGGGGCTGGAGAGCTGACTCAATGGTTAAGAGCAGGCCCTGCCCTTCAAGAGAGCCAGATTCCAATTCCAGGCAACCTCGATGGGTGGCTTACAATCACCTGTAACTCCAGCTCCAGAGGAATCTGGAGCTGTCTCTGCTAGTCTCTGCTATAGCCTCTACAGTCCCTGCTACTTGCACACACTTGTGCCTACCCCTACACAGACACATTATAGACTTAATTAAAAGTGATGAAAAAAGGTTGATTCAACCACAAATAATGTTTGCTCTATAAGGATGAGGGCTTGAGTTTGAATCCTCAGCACCTACAAAAAAGCAAGTCATGGCTACACCTGCCAGTAACCCTAGCATGGAGGGCAGAGACAAATGGATCCCAAGATCTTGCTGATCAACCAGACTAACCAAAATGGACAGCTTCCAGTTTAGTGAGAAACTTTCTCCCAAGGCAATGTGGTGGAGAATGATAGAGGAAGACACTTGAAATCCTTTTTGTTTGGTCTCCTCGTGAATGCACATGTACACTCAGACACCCATAAACACACTGTCTCCCTCTCCCTCTCCCCTCCTCTCTCCCACTCTCACTCTCCCTCCCCCTCTCTCCCCCTTCTCTCATCACACAAACACACATACACACACACAGTTGTTACTTTCTCATTATCAATGTATCATTTGTAATATGAGGAACAGAGTATATTTAATTTTCCAGTTTTTATCAATTGTAATAAAGTGTGGCATATAGGCAGAATAGTGTATAAATCTAAAGCAAATAGCTCATGTAATTACACAGTGAAGATATTCACATAATCAACACTCATATAGATAGAAAAGTACCTACTACTTTATCTCCACCCAGCCAGTCTTTTTACCACAGATTAACACTATCCTACTTTCTAACACCACTGATTAGATTTTGTTTGATTATGCTTCAAATAGATATGACCACATAGTATGTATTCTGCCACATCTAGCTTTTTGTCAGCTTAGTGTTTGAGAAGACCACCCATGTTGTTAGGTGTGTGACAACAGTGCATTCATTTTCAGTGCTAAACAGGACCCATTGTATGAAATAGCAAATTGTATTCTTGATTGTCATTGAAATTTATTTCTGGTACTTGACTAATACATTGAATAATTGGCATATATTCATTGAAATAAAAGTACTTATTTGTTCTGGAACAGTTCTTTATATATTACTTGTATATTATTGTGGGCCATACTTTCACTCTTCTGAGACATTTTTTCTTAAAAAATATTTTTCTTTAAATTCTTAAAGAAATCTAAGTGTGTTAGTGTGTGTGTGTGTGTGTGTGTGTGTGTGTGTGTGTGTGTGTGTGTACAGGAGGGGATCAGAGGGGTATTAGATCACCTGGAGTTGGCATTTAAGGCAGTTGTGAGCCCTAATGTGGGTTCTGAGAATTGAACTCCTCTGTAAGAGGAGTGTGGACTCTTAAACACAGAGCCATGTCTCCAGCTCTAAAGAAAAAAATTAATGTAAATTAATTTTAGCATAAAACAGTGAACACTTTCTTTGATATTATAAAACAATTATATTTTATTTTACAAACTTTATTGTTTACATTTAAGGATTAGGTCTGCAATCTGTCAAAAATAGATCTTGTAAAAGATTTAAAAATTGAGGCTGGAGAGATGGTTCAGCAGTTAAGCAGTTAAGAACGCTGGCTGCTCTTCCAGAGGTCTACAGTTCAATTCCTAACAACCATTGGTGGCCCACAGCCATCTATAATGAGGTCAGATGACCTCTTCTGTCATGCAGCTATCCATGCAGATAGAACACTCCTATACATAAAATAAATAAAACATCATTTTAAAAAGAATGCTTTAATAAAAGATTTAAGGTTTGAATTGATACTTATATCTCAGCTGTGATTAATGTCTTTATGTTTCTTTATCTGCTAAGTAGATTGACTCTGAAAAATCTTGTTTGTTTGTTTTTAGACAGGATGTCCTGAAACTTGCTCTATAGACCAGGCTGACTTCAAACTCAGAGATCTGCTTGTCTTTGCCTACTGAGAGCTAGGATCAAAGGTGCCACTACAGCTCAGCCTGAAAAATCGTATCCACTCAATAGATCAGTAAAACTCAGAGTCTTGTGTAAAATAAAAATGCATGATTTAATATTCAGTTTAACATTTCTTTTAAGTGCTTGACATAATATAGCCAGTGAGTCTCCACATAGTGCAAACCTTCCCATAGTCACTTTCCAGCTCGTTGTAAAATATTGTCAGGAATCCATAACAAAAATCTTCTCTGAACCTCTCATATATGTCTCTCTGTTTCTCTATCTCTGTTTCTCTAGGTGTTTTTTCTTTATCTCCTTCCCTTCCTCCTCTTTCTTCCTCTTCTCCTCCTGATTCCTTCTTCCTCCTCCTATCACAATGTAAAGTTGAAGAGTTGTTAGCACAGAGTTCATTTATTAATGGCAAATTTCAAGGTAGACCAGTTGACTCCCCCTCAGTTCTATCTATATGGGCAGTGGTTTGTTGTCTTTTGTTCATGTTATTACTCTTCTTTTTCCTTTTTTTCTCCTTTTCTCTTCTCCTTCTCTTTTTTCTCTTTCCTTTCTCCTTCCCATTTCTTTTCTTCCTCTTGTTTTTTAAAAGATTTATTTTAATTCCATTTGTGTGTGTGTATGTGTGAGTGTGTGTGTGTGTATGTGTGTGTGTGCACACGCATGTACATGTGCATAAGCACATGCATGTAGGAGAGGGGATGTGCCCATGAAAGCCAGAAGAGAGCATCAGGTCCCTTGGAGTTGTAGTTTTAGACAGTTGTCCAAGACTAAAAATCAGTGCTGGGAACCAGACTCTGGTCCTCTTAAAGATCCTAGAGTGTTTCTAACCACTAAGCTATTTTTCCAGCTCTCTTCTTTCCCCTCCTTTCTCCCCTCTCTTGTCTTCCTTTCTTCTATGTTTCCTTTTCTTAAAAAAAAAAAAAAAGGCTCATCAGTTAATATCACTGGCTGCTCTTCCAGGGGACTTGGGTTCAATTTCCAGCACCCACATGGCAGTTCACACCTGTCTGTAACTCTAGTTCCAGGGCTTCTGAAACCCTCAACACACATACATACAGGCAAAACACTAATGAACATAAATTATACTTTTTTTTTTTTAAAGAAGCCCATTTGAAAAAAAACATGCTCCAACTGGACTCACCACCTGCATTAGCAACAAGCTTCCTCTTCTGCTTTGTTCACATCCTCTTTTCTCTCTCTCTTCCCCATTCTTCCAATCCTTAGACAGAAGAAAGAACTCACATACAGGTGGAAGCAGCCAATATGTCAAAGACAATAGGTGTGTTTTTGTCCGTAAGAGAAAAGGTGGTATAAAACAGTCTCGTTTCATGTTGCCCCTTAGGTGCACCCATTCCGGGAAATGTGGAAATCATTGCCATCCCTACTGTAAAACTTTTAAAGGATTTTAAGTAGGACTTACACATTCCAAGTACACCCTAGTCGCAATGGGAATGGATAGGAATAAAACAATATGGTTGTTCTCATGGCTCATATGATAGATGATGCCAGACACAAAACGATGAACTTAGACCTGCTTAAGTAATATGTTTGGCAGGATTTGGTAATAGGGATATGATTTTGAGGCATTTAGGTGGATTCAGAATCTCTGAGGAGGGCAAATTTTGTAGGGGTGAGTAAGCTGCTGACAGCTTTAATGATAACTGATGCTGTGGAATTCCATGGCCTTCCACACTAAGTACAGCTTCCCAGTCTGACTGTACCTCCTGCTGTTGAGGCACAGAAAATTAGGATGAAATTTGGATGAGTTCCCAGCTTGTCTGTCTAGCAAAGCACAGCAAACGTAATTGGATATTCTTGATAAGTACATTTCATAGAAACAAAAATGCCAGTAGAGGCCAGCAAGATGGTTCCATTTGTTTACAAACCTGATAACTTGAGTCTTATCTCTAAATCTCATGTACTGGAATGAGAGATGACTCCTGCAAGACTTCCACATAAATGCTACAGTATATATTTGTGCACGCACATACACACACACATACACACACACACACACACACACATACACACAGAGAGAGAGAGAGAGAATAAATGAATAAATAATATAGAAACATTTTAATGACTATATGTAACTATTGCATGTCTCTAGGAAACACTCTCTAGTTAGAAGCCTGTCCTCTTTTAAATGTAGCATTTAGAAAACTTTTCTGTCTGTATGCTAACTTCCTATCATCTCTAGGCACTCTAACTTTGGAAATTACACCATCAGTTTTGATAGTAAATAGTTTCTAACGTGGGTTTCGTTAAACACAGTAATGGTAGTTGGGCAGCATTACAGGCCAGTACTATATAATTTGTGGTGGTACATTTAAAACTCCTGAAAAACATAGACCTTTGAAATCTGAACTTGATCTAGATTTTTTTGGTTTTACTCATAGAAGAATCAGGAAAAAGGGAATTTCCATCATCATGAACTAATGAACTATTTTCCCCAAGCTATCTAATGTCACATTCTCAGTACCTCCAGTTTCTAGGTCAAGGCCTTGATATTAACAAAAGCAAACATAGAACAGGAAGGGGCAAACATGGAAGTAAGGAAGAAAGCAGGCATTGTGGCACATGTTTACAATCCTAGCACCTAAGAAGCTGATGCAGGAATGTTACATGTAAGGCCACCCTGAACAACATAATAAAAACCTAACTCAAAAAATGTAAAAAGAAAATGAAGAGGAAGTAAAGAAAAAGAAGACGATGAAGGGGAGTTACAGGCAAGATGGAGAAGAGCAATGATGACAATAATGACCATAGCTATGACAACTGAGGACAGTACGACCAAGTGAAAAACTGGAAGAGATTCTCAATAATAAATTCAGAAAAACAACTCAAAAAGCACATTGGCTAACCCTTTTAGAGACCTACTAAGTGTTCATTATTAAAATACAGAAAAAATAATTAGGACAAGGAGAGGAAAATATAGCAGAGAATTTCCTCATCTGTAGGTTTGTTCAAAAAAGACCTAAACCAGGTGTAGAGGTGCATGTCTTAATTCCAGCAATCCCAGGAGGCAGGGGAATCTCTGTGAATTCAAGGCCACTCAGGGATGTGAACAGACCCTGCAGAGAGAGAGAGACAGAGACAGAGACAGAGACAGAGACAGAGAGACAGAGAGACAGAGACAGAGAGAGGAGGGTGGTAGTCTATATTATATCTATATCTGTAAAAGTACAAATATGAAATCTAGATACTTTGGGAGACATTTGCATCACATGCAAGTTGAACAAAACCTAGGATTCATATCACACAGGCTGCATCACAGCCCTGTGGTGCAGACAGAACAAACTTCTAAATCCTTCCTTACTCATGGAGATAGTTGTGCTCTGAAAGATTAGGTTACATGACCAAAGAAAGACTGACTATAAGACCAAGAGAAGCAAGACTGCATTAAAAGCTACTCAGCTAGACATTGTGTTGCAAACCTATAGTCCTGATTGCTGAGGACGCTGAAGCAGAAGGATTGCAAGTTCAAGTCCAACTTAGGCATTTTAGAGGGTTCCTGTCTCCAGAACAAAAAGAAAAAGAGGTAGGACTGTATCTTCATGGTAGGGATATAGGAATGCATCTTCATGGTAGAGTACTTGCTAGCATGCAGAAAGCCTAGGTTTAACTTTCAGTATGCCCTCTACAACACAGCTAGCCATTGATATGCATGAATGGCTCATGATCAGAGCTCATGAGCACTGACTCTAGCCGTTATGCTATAAACTCCATAAGAATGGAGGTTGTTGTGAGTTTGTAAATGTAAATGATTACATTTATAGCAAATGCATAGAAAGATAACCTTATTTGAATAATGTACTTGGCAAATTCTTGAATGCTAATTGAATCAATCGAAATATTGCTTGAAACCTCCACATCCAATTCATACTAAGTCATATGTGTAATTATTAATTCATTTGTTGTCTTATTCTTACCAGTTATGTAGAGTTAATTATCAATGGGCCAAGATACAATTCTAGTTTTTGTACATTTTCAACCTTTGTGTATTGCTCAGATCCTCATTGCTATTACAACAATTTGAGGGGAGCAATATTTCTTTGACTCAGATTTTGAGAGGTTTTAGTTCATGGTGGCTCAACTCAGTTGATTCTGAGCTTGTACAAGGTAAAGCAGAAAATTGTGTTAGATGGGGAGCCTATGGCGCAATCCAATGACTCACCTTATGGAAGACAAGGGGTGACAGACAGAAAAGGAGCAGAGGCAAAGTATAGCCCCCAAGACCACATTCTTCCAATGTGGTGACCAACTTCATCCAATAGGGCCCCACCTGTAAAGCTTCTATCATCTTCCAATAGTGCCACCAACTCTCCAAAAGACTTTGGTACCTGAAAAATGCCTTCCAGAACAAGTGTATAATGTCGCCTAAAATTGACCTTGGCCATCTGGCTAATTGGCAAGTGTTTGAATTTGGGGAATAATAATAATAAAATTAAAAATTAAAAATACTAACAATAAAAGCATTTGGCAACATAGCCAAATACCATATGGCACCTAACCTTCCATTACAATGCCAAATCAAAGTCCTCATTAAACACTAGTAAGACATTAATTGAAATAACAATTTAATAACCCTTAATAATTCACTCACCGGTTATTAGTCAGCATCTTTTAATTACATATGAAAACAATTACCCATGAAAGGTAAGTAATTGACCTTAAAAAGCCAAACAAGGAATTCATGCAGTGTGTTAGAGATGATTGGTATGAACAGTCCATTGATTAGGTCACAGCTGTCATGATATGGCTGCTTCTCGGTGATTAGCTCCACCAGCTGATCATCAGGCCTCGGGGCACATTTCATACTCAGACGGCAACACTGTCTCCTGACATTACACACATTTGTTCTTTGCAGCTGAACATATTGATACTTGAGATGCATCTCAAGTAGAAAACATAACTTACGTATTTTGAAGAAAGGGAGAGAAATTGAACTTGAAGGGGTAGGAAGTTTTGTGCCATTACTCAAAGCATGGTTTAAAAACATAGACCCAATCAACTTTCTCAAAACTAACTTTCTCAGGTTTTTGTCTCTGGTTTTCTTCTCCTCCCTCTGATTTTCCTTTATGATTATGCGTGCGTTTCTTAGGCAGCCATGAGACTATAGTAAAAGACAATGCCATAATAATTCACCTAATAAAAGACTTTCATTAACAACCTCCAATCCTGAACCTAGGACGTAAAGAAACTTCAGTAGATTATAGCATCTCTTCTAAACTTCTAGTTCAGAAGCACGGCTTTGCTGAGCTCACTGACTTGCTTTCATCCATGCAGATGTGACTGTCGCATTGCATGTGGCCCATCACTTAATTAGAGAAATGGAGATCGTGTGCGCATGCTTTGTTTCCCCTAAGAAAATGATGATAGCTTGCAGACGAGCTATTTTTGCCTCTTGGCTTATGTAGATATTTTCAAATTGTGCTACCATTGTGTCCCAAATTCTGTCCTACCCAGATGTTTGGAGACTGTCCATAGGGAAGAAGTTAGCCAGCACTGGGTTACATTGACATTACTTCTCTGCACCCTGAGTCACCCTTATAGTGCCATCTTCTTTGTATATTTTGAAATAAACAAAGGTGTCATTCAAGTTTAGATGATTTTTGTATGACTTTTTATTTGTTGAAGAAATATGTTAAGGAATAAACAGACACTTTGGAGAGCAGCCTCATTGTTAAAAATAGATGCAATGAAAAAAGTAATAAATCATAGAGAATAGGCTTTCATTGTTGAGGTCCTTGTTTCATTTATTAATCAGTGCAGTCTGTAGAGAGGAATCATGTGTCTGATGCCGTCACTGGAAACTACAAAGCCGCTTGCCAGTCCAGTCTGATCGACAGTCTGTCTTCCTAAGAATTTCGAAAATTGCCACATCTCCAAAAGACTTTGCTTCTGAGGGGGAAAAATGCCTTCCAGAGCAGGTGTATATTGTCACCTGAAGCTGATCTTGGATATCTGGCTAACTAGTAAGTGTTTTAAGGTATAGGAAGAATAATAATAAAATAATTTCAATAGAAAAAATAAAAACATTTGGCAATGTAACCAAATGCCATATGGCACCTAACTTTCCAGAGCCATGCCAAATTAAAGCTCTCAATAAATGCTAGTAAGACATTAATTTGAATGACAAATCAATAACCCCTAACAACTTGTTCATTGGTTGCTATTAAGCATATTTTAAGTACATATGAAAATAATATGTACGTTTCACCTGTGAAACTTTTCTATGAAATACTTGTGCACAATCAGAAATGTCTCTTCAGTGCTTATTAAAACCAAGCTGCCAAAAAATGTTAGGGAGCTACATTAGTGATGCCTTCAACCAAAGAAGGATCCCAAGTATCCCAGGGTACTGTGATAAATGTTGCTGGGGATACTGTGGGAATCAGAAGGTGGGGCTTAATTTGAGTTGGGAAGTTCAGAAGAACTCCCAGAAGCGGCAGTGTTTGAGTATGTGTTATAGGAATAAATGAACTGTCTAACAAAGAAAAAGTCGTCAGTATGGCATCCTCGTGTTTTCCAAGAAGATGGTAAGAGCAGATGTCATCGTCTCTGTATATCAAGTTTGTAAGTTTGGAGGTGTTCTTGACTGAGAACCAGGGCTTGGTGCTGTAGTTAATAGGGAATCAGTAAGGAAGTCCAGCAGAGGGGATACAAGACCAAAGGAGCAGTTGTGGAAAAATGCTGCTGACATGCAAGGAAAGTAAGATAGTAGACAGGAGGCACATTGAGAGAGGGCCTGCATGACGCCAGTGACATCAGAAAGAGCTGGAAGGAGCAGAGAAGCACACTGGAGGTAGGATGGTGGGATTGGATGTTTATTGACTAGAGAATTGAGGTTCAAGCTGAAATTTCTTACCTAGATTGATATAACTAGGTAGACTTAATCAAAGGCCCCATGTTCTTTTAATATCTATTAGTTTGTCCAAAACCTCTAGTCTACAGTATTACTTTAGCTAATCAATGCTTCTGTGATATTTGCCATTCACACTAAACTTTAAACTTTCCAGAACATTTTCTTTTTCTTGATTCTCTTAAATATAAAGTTTGACAGATTGAAAAAAGAATGATTTGACTAAAATTACCCAGCTGAATTTGGCAAAGGTAGGTTTTAAACCAAGTCTCCATATTCCCCAGTCTGAAGCTTTAATTCAGAGCAACTGTTTTATAGCTCATCACTCTGCCTCCTCCATCTTTTCATCCTACTTGGCATGAAAAGCAGTGAATTCTGGGCTAGGCAGGGTAGCACACACCTTCAACCCCAGCACTCCAGAGGCAGAGCAAGCAATCTCTGTGAATTCAAGGTCAGCCTGGACACAGTAAGTTCTAGACCAGCCAAGGAGGCATAGTGACACTCAGCCTCATAAAATAAAATAAGAAAATAAAATAATAAAATAGTAGATCCTGAAAGATTTCTGAATCCAAGAGGAAGTAAAGGACTTTGGAGATCTACAAGGAAATCCTGAGGGCATCTTGAAGTAAGAGGCAACCAGCAGAGAAGAAAGGAAGAGAAGCCACTAAGTGATCCTGGCTTCCAGCTGTCAGAATTTACATCAGTTACAGGACCAACGTTCTCACTGAAGCTTACTGTAAACTGGTTCCTGTAAGCCACGTTAACCCTGGAAGATGGGAAAAGACCTTTTCCCGATGATGGCTGTGATCTGGCAATTACTGCGGCATTCCACCTCTTCAGAGGATTCTGCATCTCACCCTCTAAATCTGTCTCCCGGGAATAGCTTGACTTGTTGATTGGGTTGCCTGAGATTCTCTATGCAGTGGCTATGAAAATTTGCCTATTCTGATTGAAAGTGGGAGCTACTGTTGTTACTTCGTTAAAAACAATTCAGAATCCCAACCTCAAGAAAAGGAGGAAACATCCAGTCTTGTTCCCCACATGCTAGAAAAATAGAAGTTCTCCACTCAAGTAATGGAGCTAGCTAGAGTTACCTGCAATATAGCATAACTATTTTGTGAATTTTATTCCTCCTCCTCCTTCTCCCCCTCCTCCTCCTCCTCTTGCTTCTGTCAGGCTAATGAAGAATGACCTCAAACTTCCTGTTTTATTCTCTCATCTTGGGATTACAGAAAACCACAACCACACCTAACTGCATCTTTTCCATTCATGTTAATGATTGGGAAGCAGCAAGATGCCTGTCTTAAGTGATATATACATGAGTGGTCAGGGGAGGGTTTAATCTGCAGGGTTCGTTAGTGTTCTATGAGAGCCAAAGGGGGCAATGCTGTCAGAATGCCTCAAGCACTTTGTAATAAAAGCTCTTGACTGCTGTGTTTCTTTTTAAGGCAGCTTGACATGCAGTCTACAATAACTGACCTGCCCTAGAGATCAACTCTTACGTGTAGTTAACTGATTTCATAATGGTGGTCAATAACTTGAGCTTAACAGAGAAAATCAATCCATAGGTCTGTAACTGTATAGCCTCCATCCTTCTGCAGGAATTCATTAACTTTCTACACCCTGTTTGTGTCAGCTTTCAGCATGTTCCCATGGCATCAAGAACTGTGATTGGAGGTAACACTGCTTTAAAGAAGCTTGCGTGTGGTGTGTGTGTGTGTGTGTGTGTGTGTGTGTGTGTGTGCGCGCGCGCGCACGCACACACACGCACACACACACATTGATACTCATACTTTTCATGCCAGCTCTGGTTGACCATTTGAGGATATGGGGCACACTCATACTTCAATTCCCAGTTGCTATTTGACATTTGAGACTGCAATGAGACTCTGACCATCACCAGGTAAGGGAGTTGGTCAGCTGTCAGCATGCCCCCACTCCCACTCTCTATCCAACTCTTACTGTCCAGGACAGTCCACAGCTTTTTCTTATTTAATATCTAAGATCATTGCAGCAGGTTACCTTGGTCCCTTATTAGTCACACTCCCCTTCCCTCCTCATACCCTACCATCCATCTTTTTCCTCTCTCAAAAGAACACAGGCTGCCCTAGTTTAGAGTCTCTGTGACTCAACCTTCTGAGATGATGTTATTTCAGTACATATCCTTCCCCATCCCTTTTCAGTCTACCTTTAACTAAACTCCCACATCCTGCCCCCTCCCAACTTTTTTTCCTTCACTTCTACCATTTAATGTATGTCTTCCCTCCTCTACTTCTTATCTAGCAACCTAATGCTGATCACTAATCCCACTGTGATGTTTTCTTCGTTCTCTCTATTTCTCTATCCGTACCCACCGTATATGCTAATATGCTAATATACACAGTACTGTTGGTGTTCCAGTACTTATTGACCCTGTAACTGATACTCAGGCCCATCATCATCGTCGTCGTCGTCATCATCATCATCATCATCATCATCATCATCATCAAGGGCATGGCACTGGCACAACATCAGACACATGATCAGTGGAATAAAGGTCTAGCAATAAATTCATACACCTACAGCCACCCATGTTTTGAGTCCAAAATGCACACCAGAGTGAAGAACTTCCAACAAGTGGCTGCTCTTGCTGCAGTGGCTAACCTACTGCCCAGGCTCAGTAAAGTTCCAAAGAAGACATGGATGGAGGGGTGGGACTTTTTGAGAAGGTCCCAGTGGGAGAGGAGACGGAATGAATGAAAGGTTGGGGAGGGGTATGAAAATGGCTAAAATCCAATATAGAAAGGCATGAGGCTGCAAAGCAAACCATTTTTCAAAAGAAAGAAGCTTGTTTTTCTTAACTGTTTTTACTCCAAATCTCTTTGTGTGTGATAAGGGAAACGTACACAGATCTCTACAACCCCAAGTCCAGAATGATTTGCTCACCCTAGGAATAGCCCTGGATGCTCCAGAGCCATGGATCTTATCACTCAGTCATTTGGTTAAGATCAGTTAGTAGAAACTAAACCTTATTTTATCCCCAAGAACGCTTGAGGTGTTTAGTCCCTAAGTATTAAACAGATTCTAATTGTCAGTTGTGTTTTTCTGATACATTATGTCTAAACGAACACATTTAGAATTGTTTTAAATAAAATATTTATATGAAATTACCTCATTTGTCAGGGAAGTTTGATTGAACTGCTTCAGTTTTCACTTTAAAAAAAATTAACCGACACAGTCCACTTTAAGTTTTATAAATAAAAGAGAGAGAACAGGTGGGTGGTGTCACCATGGTGACCACAACATCTGATTTGAGTAGCAACAGAGAGGGCAGGAAAGCAGGGCCACATTCAACTGGATTGTACCAGTGCTCAGTGTGTGTGTGTGTGTGTGTGTGTGTGTGTGTGTGTGTGTGTGTGTGTGTGTGTGTGTGTGTGTGTGTGTGTGTGTGAGTGTGTGTGTGTGTATGGTGTGTGTGTGTGTGTGTGTGTGTGTGTGTGTGTGTGTGTGTGTGTGTGTGTGTGTGTGTGTGTGTGTGTGTGGTGTGTGTGGTGGTGTGTGTGTGTGTGGGTGTGTGTGTGTGGTGTGTGTGTGTGTGGTGTGTGTGTGTGAGTGTGCGTGTGTGTGGTGTGTGTGTGTGTGTGTGTGTGTGTGTGTGTGTGTGTGTGTGTGTGTGTGTGTGTGTGTGTGTGTGTGTGTGTGTGTTTGTTAGGGATGTTTGTGGGGAGAAGTCTGGCTGTACTTACTAGACACTCAATCAATCATTGCATGACTACTCTAGACTTCAAAAGATGCATAAACTGTACAGTCAAAACACAAATTCTTTATAAAGCATGCTTTGAAAATGCTTTTAGGAAGGAACAACAACAAATACAGAGAAAAGGTAGGAACAACGGGGCATTGAACTGGCATTGGATAGCTTACTTCAAACTGAAGGAAAGGGGTGAATTAAAATCTCAGGTTAATGGATTCTTTTAGTTTGGCGACACGATTTTCTCACAGAAAACGGATGAAATGAATGAAGTTCCACTTTCCTCTCTTTTGAATGCCCTACTCACTTCAGGCTGATGGAAGCAGGCATTCCTGGCTGAGAGGACCCTCAGGTTCCTGCCATCCAGGTGACCAATTAACACTAGCTCAGGAATGTTTATTACCGTGTCCATTCTAAAAGGGGACAGACAGCTCCCCACACTTCAGTATTAGAATTTCAAAAACAGCCTGAGTCCTAGGAGGTGAGCTGGGATTAGGGGGTTAAACCTCTCTCTCTCTCTCTCTCTCTCTCTCTCTCTCTCTCTCTCTCTCTCTCTCTCTCTCTCTCTCTCTCTCTCTCTCTCTTTGCTAAGGATTTTTCCTTCTGAGAAGGGACAGGATGGACAGAGGAGGGAAGTGGACCTTTAACACCTGGGAGGTAACTAGTTTCTCACTTATAAGCCCACTTGCTAGCAAAAGAGAGTCTTTCCATTTCTGAAACTGGTCCTTTCCTGTTGCAAAACATCTCAAACCAGCTCTGTGGCGACAGTGGGAGGCTGGCCCCACCCGCTGCACTCCTAAAAGGCTTTGGCCAGCTCCGGAGTGTCAGGTGTGTACGGCCGGGTGGAGTCTCCACGCCCACCGCCGTGAAGCTGCACGGCGAGGGAACCGTCACTCAGCAGAGTTTGACATCAGCTGCCTGCTATGCTGAAACCCACTGAAACTGTCTAGGGCGCTCTGGTGTGGGATCCGAGCTGCTTTCCTCAGACATTTTGCTCCTGACAGACCCGGCTGAGGGTACTGACTGCCACTGAGATGCAAAGAGCACAGCAGTACCCCCTCCTTTCCTTCCCAGAACAGCAGCCCTTCCCATTTCTCAGCATTTGCTGCGTGCAGGCATCTGCTGCAGCTGCTGCTTCTCTGTGATCCTGTCTGTTGCCGTCTGTGTTCTGAGAAAGCAACAGTCCCTGAAGTTCCTCCTCCGTCTCAACACAACAGCCCCCAAACCACTGTGGGGGAGTTTGCTTCACCAGTGGTCTCTTCACAGTAAGTCTCGCTGTGTGTGTGTGTGTGTGTGTGTGTGTGTGTGTGTGTGTGTGTGTGTGTGTGTGTGTGTGTGTGTACACACGGGCGCGCGCCCGTGTAAGGGAGGGGGACTTGGTGTTTAAGAATGTGAAACTTAAGCAGCAGATTTAAACGGGTTACAGAAACGCCTGGGTCCATGCTGATCTCAGAGCGGCTGCTTGTTGCTTGGCTGTTTAAGTGGAGTCAGATCCTCCTTAGGAGACAAGCTAGTTGTGTTGCAGAAAGGCAGTCTCACTTGTCTGAAAGAACCAGATAGACTTGAATGCTGAATCTTGCTGTTACCAGTGATCAGCTAACGCAACCCTGAGAAATCGCTGACCTGTACTGCCTTCAGCTTTATCTGTGAAATGGAGATGGTGTCTGCTCTGTGTGGTTATTTAAATACAGCAGTTATGTGCGAAAAGTTAGATTCTAGGATACCGAACAGCACGGTGGTATCCTATTATTTCGGACTTTACGGTTAAGATCTGCACACAGCAATTGATCCTAGCTTAGGAGTTAAAAATATCCCTTCATGTCATCCTACCTGTGTTCCAATCCCAGCTCGTCTTGGAAACCCACCTCATTCACTCAACCTTAACTGCAAAACGATAACATAGTTTGTAGATTTGTGAGAATCTAAAGAAGCCTCCTGTGTAAAAACCTCATGACTACCAAACAGCAAAACTCAAGAGTCAAAGTGTGGGGCTGGACAGCTGGTCTTTCTGGGATAAACTTATTTAATTTTGAAATGGAAGGATAGGGAGGGTGCCCCAAGGAGAGACGTCTACCTCCTAACAGCTGTGTTTCAAAGGGTAGCCACGTTCCAGGCTCATCACCCCCACTCTCTCTGGAAAGGGCATAAACAAAAAGTCAAATATGTTTTAGGACGGAGAAATAGTAACATATTAGATGGTTCTGATACAGGTGGCTTCGCACCACTGCCTGCTCAGAAAGCTGGCTGTGTATTTCCTGTACCCCCATGTTCCACGCACAGCCCCAGAAGTGAAGCATTTCCGTGGCTTTGGAGACTTGGACGTTTGCATCCAATATTCCATTCACACAAGACGGCTAAGAGGAGCACTTGTTTCTCTCTCTCTCTCTCTCTCTCTCTCTCTCTCTCTCTCTCTCTCTCTCTCTCTCTCTCTGTGTGTGTGTGTGTGTGTGTGTGTGTGTGTGTGTAATCTTTTAAGAGGGAGCCTTAACCTATGTCTCTGCATTCTGATGGTAGTTAATTTGCATCTGGCATAACAGCTGAGCAGTTGGTAACCTGTTTTAGAACCAGCCCAAGTCTCCTCACCCTCCCCTGGGGTGAGAGAGCAGACTTGCTGGGCAGGAGAGAGGATTTTCCTCAGACTTGAGGGAGCTTATCTCTGACAGTATGGCTTTTCTTCTCTCTGTACCAGTCCTCATCAAACCCCTTCCCACAGCTCCTCGAAATTCTGTATGGGTGCCCTGAGCGAAGCACCGTTTTTAAGGGAGGACAGTTAATCACAGGTGTTGAACATTAATGTGACAGACCACAGAGCCCGGTGTGGGGAGGGAGGAACAGGGGATGGGCAGACAGATGAACTGTTGGGCCCTGTCTTCTCATTCTTGGTGCTGGTGACCACGGAAATGCATTGTAATTTTCATTGGCAGAACTATGATGTTCTGGGTTTGTTTGCTTACTCATCAAAAGCTGTTGTTTTTAAATATATAGAACACTGCAAAAAAAAAAGTAAAATTGTCATTTGCTTGGTACATTGTTTAAAATACTAGAAATATCAAAAGTGGTTCAGCTTTCGGACAGCAGTGTACTCAGTACGTCCCTGTTCCTCCTGGTTGCCCATGGAGCCCATTGCCAAGCACATGTTTTTATGCATCTTGGCAAGTTGTCACACTGTTCTCGACATCCTGGTCAGTTTGCAACCTTTCCTTCTTTATATTCTCAGTGTTAGAATCATCTGGAGCAGCTCCTTTAATTCCAAGTGATGGCATTTCCCTAAGGAACCCTACAGCCCTTTCATCCTGATCACTTTCCTCATGGTTCGACGTTTGTGTTGACTGAGTTCCTCCAGATGTATAGCTGTGATAGGTCACGTCTCTGCCACCGGTGAAATAAGCCAAGTCCAATCAGATTAGATTAGATTAAAGGCAGGTTTATTGGAAAGCTGCTCTTGGACTGGTGAATTCACTGCTGACCGAGGCCAGCAAAGTGGTCAGGGGGAGTTAGGGGTGGGTAGGGAAGGAAGAGAAAGAGAGAAAGGGCACTTGCATAGAGGGAGAAGAGTAGAGAAGAGGAGGAGAGGGGTGACAAGAGGGAGAGAGAACGAGAAGAGAGAGGGATAGAGAAGGAGGAACGGAGGGAGAAAGGGAGGGAGGGGGAGAGGAGAAGGGAGGGGGAAGGGGAGAAAGAGAGACACAGAGAGAGAGACAGAGACAGAGACAAAGAGCCAGCAAACTGTGTGCATTATACAGGGAGGAGCCTCTGGGGGAAGGGCAACCCACTCCTGGGCTGGAAAGTTCAAGATTGGGGGCAGGGTATACCAGGTAGGCACTGAGGGATGCTGGGAGAACCAGGTCTGCTTTCGTATATAAAATTTGTGCCTCAGTCTCTTGTCCCCCATCCCACATTCCCTCCCCCCTCTTCCTCCAACCAGTTCAAAGCCAGACAAGCTGGACCTCCCCAAAAAGCATTTCTATGGTCAGCTGCATCTTTAGCAGTTCCTCGGCAGCATCCCCATGATCAGCTGCATCTTCAGTAATCCATTGTCTTTATGAATCTCACACTCCCACGGTGCAACGCTCCATTTCGCTTAGTGCAATCTCTCTCGAAGCTAGTTATTTAAAAAAAAATGTTGTGTTGGAAGCAAAGCATACGTTTTTGGTAATTTTTTTTCCTATATGAACCGAATAACGGGAATTCAGTAACCAGTAAGCTGGGAAACAATTGGCTGCTGAGTCAACGATCATGATACTCATGTCGTTTTAAGTAGTACTTGATGAACCAAAGTGCTAGGAGCAAGTTTTTGTTTTAAACACTCACTCATAATTAAACACTTCTGTAGCTGACCCTTGAAGAGTATTGTGAGGAACTGGGATTAACTAAACCCTGAGTTGGGAAATCCATGCATAGTAGAGTCGTACAAACTTAAAAGTGTCTGCAGTTGTTAAATAGTAAGTACCTGCAAGTGGGCGAGCTTACACACACACACACACACACACAAATAAACCTGAGTTTGACAGGACCTGTCCCTGATAGCTTTGCTGCATTTCCCAAGACCTCAGAATACTTGATAAAAGCATCTCTTCTGAAGTCCCACTGGGGCAAGTCTTTGAACTCCTGTTTCATATGCTGATGGCCCAGGCCCACCTGCTGTCTTCCTTATCTTATCTGACCCTGGTTCACTGCTCAGTCTTCCACATCTGAAAGCATCTAATCTCACTAAACCCACAGAGAGATGCTGTAGCATGCATCCTGTTTGGACTGGTTTCTTTTCTAAGTGGGGTATATGCCATTGGCAAAGCAGACTGCTTGAATGTCTCCTTCACGAGGGGCAGTCCATTTTCCAGAACTCTGAATATGAGTGTCTTGAATGAGACAGGTTGCCCTGACTTTCCTTTGCTCATTCTGAAACCCAGTAACGCAAACTACAATGATAATGAAGGATTGGGAATGTAGCCCAGGTGATAGATTTGATAGGTTCATATCAAGGTTCAACCCCAGCATCTTGTAACTCAGGCATGGTGGTGGTACATGATTGCCATCCCAATACTCAGGAGGAAGGAGGACCAGGAGGTCAACATAATCCTTGGCCACGGTGAGTTTGAGACTAGCTTGAGCTACGTGAAATCTCGCCTCAAACAACAACAAAAACAAGAAGCTTTGGATGGCTGATAATGGACTTAAAGATGAACCCAAGTTTCACAGTAGTCTCTGAGTTCAGAGAGCTTTCACTCTAGGATGGGCCATGGATGCGAGACCAGGAGGCAGCCGCTGTATAGTGACTCCATGAGCTGCTTTTGTTGGTCATGGGTTCAGGCTGGGGTCTGTGCGTTCTTAGCTCTGAGCTTTCCTAAGTTATTTAATTTAGTGTCTGCTGAGCATAAGGTGGGGGAGGGGGCATTACAGCCTGCTGTGATTCTTTCCCAGTGCTTTTGAGAGGCTTGACCAAGATAGACCAGCCATGCCTGTAAAGTAACATCTCGTACAGACCGAAGGCGTGGTAAGCAGAAAAGATTGTAGCTACCGACACCGGTGCAGGTAGATGCCGATCTTGTTTACTTGATAGAATTTGTGTGTTAGAAGCATTCACCAGTATCAACAAAACAGTCTCAGTCACAACCGTTGCCTTTTCAAAATTACAGAATTCAGAAAATTAAACAAATACTTCATACACAGCACAGCAGACACACTGCAGAGGAAACAGCTACGGTCCCTGTAGAAAGCTACCACATGCTGTGCACCAACAAGAACACGCTTTAGGTGGCCATGGAAGCTGAAAGCGTCTGCTCTATAGCGTGCAGTTGATGGTTATTGAAAATTCCACCCAGAAGAGGTTATCTAATGGCGTAATTGACAATATATTGACTATTACCAAGAAGCAAGCATCTTGTATATTTCCAAAACAAACTCCACGCAGCCTTGCATTTCAACACTTTTGTTTAAAGTGTTTAAAACACTTGCATTTCAACTTATTTGTATATGACATTATATATGACATTTGTATATGACATATTAAATGCCTGATAAAAGAAAAACAGAAATCGAATAAGCAAAACAAAAAAACCAATGTTCTGGAACCCATTTCAATCTCCTTCGGCCCCTCACCCTCCTGCTCCTTGCTCTCTGTAGCCTTGCCTTCTACCTTGCTTGCCACACCACTTTTTCTTTTAGCTCTGAAGGTAGCGGGATCCTCTTGCCACTTTTCCTGCAGCCTAGGAGTCTTCTCAGTTCATCAGGCTCCCTGATGTCTGAGGTGCTTATCCACCTACCAGTCCTTCACGGCTGGCAGCCTGGGACGTCGTCCTTCAGTTTGGGGACAATGCTCAGAAGTGGAAAGGAAGCTCTTGAGCACCTTGAGAGCCTAGAGAAACTTCATCTCTTTTGAAGGGGGGTATAAGGCTTTTAAATTTAGTTCATTTTAGTTGTGTGTGTGAGAGTGTGGGTGCGTGTGTGGGAGAGCATGCACGTAGAGGTCATAGAGCATTCCTCAGGAGTCAGTTCTCACCTTCACCTTGTTGAGATAGGGTCTCTTTTGCTGCTGTGCTGTGTACTCCAGGCTACGTGGCCTATGAGATTTAAAAACCATCCCTCTGTCTCCACCTTCCACCTCACCATAGGCATGCTGGGGTTACAGTTGGGGCCCATCAAAGCTGACTTCTTGTGTGGGTTTTTGGGATCATGCGATCACATTCAGGTTGTCAGACTTGCATGATTAGTACTTTTATCCACTTTCGTCATGTCTTTTAAAGTCTTTCTTCCCTTCACTTCCTCCTCCCTCTCCTCCTCCCTTTCCTCCTTCTCTTCCTCCTACTCTTCTTCTTCCTTTTCTTCCTTTTACTCCTTCATTTCATCATCCTCCTTCATCCTCCTCCTTTTCCTCCTCTTCCTTTTCTTTCTTCCTCCTCCTTTTCCTCCTTCTCCTCTTCCTCCTTAAGGCAAACATACTCTTTCACCTCTGAGTTCTTAGAAAATTCTTCAGACTTGATTGAAACATCTTGTTTCTGCTTTCGTGCTTCTTCTGGCTGGTCTGCACAGCAAGCACATGGGTTATTTTGCCTCTCAGCACCTCAGGCATTACCCCAGCGTGGTTGTTCTCCTTGAAGAGGCATGGCCATGCAGCCAGCAGCCATCTGTCTCTCTAGTCCTAGCACTCTTTCTGGAGCTCAGGGAATCTCAGTGGCTGCACTAAGATGGTCTTGACCACATTCTGTAGAGTATGATTCATATATGGAGGCTGAGAGAAATTTACTCAGTCACTTTGTGGAGGATTAAGGCTAGAAACTGTTTTTCTCCTAAGTCCTTATTGACGTCATTGGATGAGTATGGATTTGCATTGTTTTGGATCCTGGAGAATCAGTCCATCACATTCTTTTGGAATCTCCCCTTTGGGTGGGTGTATGAAAAGACATTTTCATAACTTGAGGGATCAAGACACTAAAAACATGTGGTAGCCAGATTCACTCTTCCTCTGTTGATAGATTCCTTCTCTGGAAAGGTCAGCTTGCTGCAGGGGCTTCCTGTACTGTAAGTAATACTATATCTGTTTCAGTGTGTTCCTATGTAGATGTATACATGTAAAGTGTTTTGAAAAACAATTAAAGGCCATTGTGATAATCAGTTTCCATTACAAGATACCAGAGAAAATCATCTTACCAGAGAAAATGGTTATTTTGACTTACAGTTGTAGAAGTTTCGTTTCACGATCAGTTAGCTTCTCTGTTTCTGGGGCTGTGGCAAGACAAACGTGATGATGGATGTACTGGAGGAGAGAGATGCTTACTCCATGGGAACCAGGAAGCAGACAAGAGGAGAAGGAGAAATGTCAATGGTCAAGATACATTCTTTTACAACTTTGCTTTTACTATTTTTATTTGTGTATGTGGGGCGGAGGGTACATGTGTGCACACATGATGTGCATTATGAACATGCATGTAACTAATGGAAGCCAAAAGACTGTCAGATCCCCAGGAGCTGGAGTCACAGACAGTTGTGTGTCACCCAACATGGATGCTGGGAATCAAACTTGGGTCCTCTGCAAGAACAGCAAGCACTCTTAATTGTCCTCATAACCTACATTCTCCAGCTAAATCCTCCCTTCTAATAGCCATCGATATGGTCATGATCCAACTATCTCTCAATAGCACAACCTGGTAGAAAACAAGTCTTTAATACTTTGGGGGAACAGGGGATGGGGACACAACATTTTGCATTCAAGTCATAGACTTCAGGACTTGCGTGACTGTGATGTAGATCAAGGTCCTCTGTTCTGAATATGAGGGCAGCATTTAAGAAATGCAACTCCTCCCAGGGATTCTGATTTACTAGGTCAGGAGAAAAGTTAGAACATCTGCCTTTTCTAATTCTCAAGCAAGGCACAGGCCAAGCTAAAAGCTACTGCTTTGGTGCCTGTATGTGCCGGAGTCTAAGACCAAACCTACTGCTGATTGTATTCGTCAGGTAGTAGCATCATTCTTACTCTTCTAAAGAGTGGCTAGTTTTGAAGGCCCAACGTTGACTCTCTGGTGTGTTAGAACCTGATTTGTCCTGATTCTTTTCTTTTAAAAATTTAGTTTTATGAGACATGTCTCACTGTGCAGCTTTGCCTGCCCTGAAACTAGCTTCAAATTCACAGAGATCACCTGTCTCTGCCTCCAGAGTGCCAGAACTGAAGATGCGTACCACCATGTCCTGCTCTGAGTCCCTGAGTAGTAGCCTCTTTGAGGGTAGCCCTACTTATCTTGACTCAGTTTTTATAACAGCTGCCCAAAGGGGCTCCTAGACCTCACCTCCCTCGCCAGTTCTTGATACACTCTCAGGACTGCTCTGTCAACAGTCACCTTGCTAAAATGAGCAGTGCCTTACCATGACCTACCCAGCCATAGAGCATGTCTCCAGAACATAGATCCTTCTTGGCACAGTGTTTCTTGCTCAGCACACAGTGCCTCTGGTCCACAGTGTTGAAAGTGCCTCCTGTTGGGAATTGTAATACAGTTCTTTATTAAGAATTGAATCTGCACCAGCTTCTGTGCTGGGTTCTGGGTATGTCTGACAAACCACTGGTGGCTTTAGATGTCCAGTTCTAGACTTATTTGCAAAGACTTGTTGCCCCTAGTTGCTTGTAGTGAGTTGCCCTTTTCGGCCATGTCCCTAGAGAGCTCTCAGCGTTTAACTTGCTGCATTGTCGTTTTCTGTTTATGCTTTCTCTGTCCTCCCAAAGCTTAGTGATGTATTTGTCTTATTTCCTTGAACAGAATGTGTACCAGAGGGAATTTGGGAGAGGGTTTGAGCTCAAACTGATAATCACACCCTAAGAAACACCTGGACATGGATGCTTCCTTGTAACATTGGGTCAGTAGGCACCGGAATGTCTCTAACTATGAAGTCATTATCCCAAAGGTTCTGCTGTTAGAGTCCTGTGACATCATACCAGGCTAGCCTAGGACATCCCAAACCACAGGCAGTCAAGCTGTCTAGTTTTTTGTGTTCAGCAGAGCAGACCTACCTCTATAGTGCCACATCAATGGGTTCACTCTGTTACCAGAATGGGCCAAATTATATGACATCATCCATTTAAAGGATATTTCGTGAAGGCAGCCAAACAGTGCCAGGAGGGTTTTTGTGGTTTCGCCCCTGTGTTTTTACAGGCAGACACTGTAATCAGCTGTCACAATAGCTATAATCAATTAGCTTATGCAGTGTTTTTCTCCGTCTGCTCTAATTGAACAGTTGATTTTGTTTTTATTTTTGCTCTTCCCTCTCTGTTCAGTCCCTGGGTGTTACTATGGAACCCTGTGACTAAGCCCCCATGAAACCTCCTGCTGCCTCTTGTGAGATGTGCAGTCAGTAACCCATTCGTTCCCAGACCATTTGGCATTGCATTTATTTCTAGGAGAGCTTGTTCATGTGAAAAAATACATTTAAGTTAGCCTTTCAACTACAGAAATAAAAGCCAAAACCTGATTTATCTAGATGTGGTGGAAATGCATGGCATTTACTTGTCACTCTGGTGGTGTCATTGTCGGGACCAACTGTGTGCAAATTGTGTTCTTCTGTAACATAAAAGGGGGTGTCTTTTTGCTATTGAGGGTTACTTTACACTTCTATGAAAAGATGAGAGTTACAGGTACTGAAGATACTTAAGTGGAGCCTAGGATTAATAGAAGCAAAAGGGGAGAGGTGATGGTTATTAGAAAATATTTGTTTCTTTCGAAGCTGAGATTTCGCTCTAATAAATGACACAACGAGGATGTTTCCTTGACAGTAAACCTAAGGACATGATTGGCACAGTAGCCATGCAACTTGCACAAATGTATCAGTAATGTTTTGTTGTTTGCCTGCAAATATTGGATTCTAAATTAGGGAGAAAAAAAAGTGAGACCTAGGTCCTCTTAATAAGAGGCTCAAAGTCCAGTAGGAAAAACAAACCTCGTTATCAAACAATATGGTGACCAAAGAAGTGTGTGAGAAGTCGGCACTGTGCTCAAAGGACGAAAGCAGAACTAGAAAAAGAAGCAGACATTTTCCAAAATGTTCTGCCCTCTGATCAAAACAAAATCACCCCTGCCTGACTTCTCAGTGTTCAGGTTTCTGACTGAAAAATGGGTGTGACCAAATATTCTGGTGTCCACTTTAAAGATCACTTGGAAAGGACAGACAACAACTCATGCGCATTCAAGCATGGCCATTATATATCGGTCATATTAAAATCAAGCGCCTCTTGAGACGCACAGAGGATAGGCTCTGTGACCCCACCCCTCCGTCAGTTTTGCAGATGCTCAGGTCACTTTTACAAGGAGCACAGTGTTCTCATGTAGCTTGTGCATATTCTGCTATACATTCTTTTCAGTGTCTTTTTAAAATACAAATATTGTATGTGTACAAACTGTATGCACTGATGAAATCCAGCCTTCTGATAGTCACTATCTCCCTTATCTCTCAGAAGTGTTAGTAATCACTGTTCTATATCTGAGTTGCCATTTTTAGCCTTTCACATATGAGAGAACATGTGGTACTTGCCTTACTGTGTGTGAGTTATTGTATTTGACATACTACCCTCCAGCTTTTGCAGCAAGTGGCAGGATTCCATCTTTGTGGCTAGATATGCCTTTGTATGTTTTCTTTATCCATTCAGGTGTTGATAAACACCTAGGCTAATTTCCACATCTTAACTTTTATTAATAGTGCTGTTAAAAAAAGGACACACAGATATCTCTTTGATATCTCTTCATATCTTTTGCATAAACAGTAGACATACACACAGTTTTGTGTTGACTTTTAGGAAGCTCCACACTTTTTTTATGTACTTATATACGTCTTTTTTAAAAATCTATTTGTTTAATTTCATGCATATATGTGTGTGCCCAAGCGTATGTCTGTGCACCATGCAGGAGCCTATGAAGCTCAGAAGAGGAACTGGTTTCTGTAGTTAGAGTTACAGTGTTATGAGTTGCCATGTAGGTGCTGCAAGCTTAACCCAGGTCTTTTACAAGAGCAGCAAGGGATCTTAACTGCTGAGCATTCACTCCAGCCCTTCCCATGGACTCCTAAATCATTTTCAGATTGCTTACCAATACCTAATACAATGCGAATACTATGTAAATAGTTGCCATGTTATTTTCTTTAAGGAATAACAACACAGAATAATGTCTGCATGCATTTAATACAATTTTCCTCTTCCTGATATTTTCAATACAAGTTTGGTTGAATCCATAAATGTGGAATTCAGGGATTCAGGGCTGCATCTGAAAATCTAAAGCAAGGAACACTCAGCTGCACCTTAATTTTGTCATCGATTCCTTATAAAACTTACCAGAGGGATATATAAAAACAAAAAGCTGGATAGCCGGTATTGATTTCACAGAGTAGGTAGAAGAAAAAGCCAGGGCGCAAGGGAAAGAAGTCCTGATGCCAGGATGTCTTATGTCTTGCAATCAATTCCCCCAATTCTGTTCTTCCCCTTCTCCTGTCTCTGTGCTTGGAGATTTGACTGTGAATTTGTTGGTATGTGCTTTTCTTCTGAAAACACATAAGACAAATAAAAAAGCCCCATGACCCCAGCTTTCAGAACTGAGACCTTCACGGAGTGTTAAGAAAATCTTCAATAAGCACCTGTGATTTCACATGCCAGGAACTGTGCCAAATGTCAGAGTAAAATCAGGCAGGGTCTCTGTCTAGACTTTGGTTAAAAGATCATTAAGGGCAGTGGTGGCTCATGCCTTTAATCTCACCACTTGGGAGGCAGAGGCAGGGAGATGTCTGCGTTCAAGGCCAGCCTGGTCTACAGAGTGAGTTCCAGGACAGCCAGGGCTACCCTGTCTCAAAAAGCAAGCAAAACAAACAAATAACAAAAGGGGTATTTTTTTACTCATCTGCCAGGAAAAAAATCCTAACCTATCCTTGAAAAGATGGCCAAAGAAGGCTCCTCAAGATGAGAGGCCAGGCTGAGCTGTGAAGGATCAAGAACTCAGCTGTGCAGAGTGGACAGAATGAACAATGGTTAGGAAAGGAGGAGAGTGCCCAGACTCTCAGTCTTTCTGTGAAGAGAGGGTAGTTCCACAGGTTGGAGCTTCCACAAGTATCTGAGGGAACCTGGTAGTCAGAGAGGACCCTCATCACAGAAGGATCTTATATTCAGTTGGAGTGTGATGTGTGAAGGCACTAAGACCAGTCAAATGGTTTTGAGTAAGACAGTATCAGTTTCAATATTAGGGAAAAAAATGTTTTTTTTCCATGACCAGAATGGATTAGAGGGAGGGCAGTCTTAAAGATAGGGACAAGCATCACTGAAAGGTAGCTGTAACCCAACATGTGAATTCTCTCATTGTCCTGGGCAGTGTGCAGTACCAGTGACAGGTGACAGCTCTCGGGATCACCTACCTGAGAGTAGTTTGTCCTTTTAGGCTCTATTGCTAAAGATGATCTCAATAATGAGGTGATTTAGTCAAAGCATAGCATGCACTAAATGGTCAATTGGACATATGCGTAGGAAATATTGTAGTCTTTGAAGTAATTGATACATGGTGAGTATCTTAGTTAGACTTTCTGTTGCTGTGATACATCATGACCAAAATGCAAGTTGGAGAGAGAAGAGTTTATTCACCTTATACTTCCCCACTGCTGTCCATCACCAAAGGAATTCAGGACAGAAAGTCAAGCAGGGCAGGCAGGATCTAGAGGCAGGAACTGATGTAGAGGTCATGGAGGGGTGCTGCTTACTGGCCTTCTTCATATAACTTGCTCAGCCTACTTTCTTAAAGGACGCAGGACTACCATCCAAGAATGTCACCACCCACAATAGGATGGGCCCTCCTTTATTGATCACTAAGAATTTTCTTCTTACATCTGTACCCCATGGAGGCATTTTCTCAACGGAGGCTCCTTTCTCTCTGATGACTCTAGCTTATAACAGTTTGACACACAAAACCAGTGAATCCAGTGAGTTTGAGAATTTCTTGTCCATAATACCAAGAATTCATGAGACATTTCAGTGTTTGAACTCAGTCACAGAGAGCAAGAGTTAGGCCTCTGGTTTTCAACAGTGAGTTAACTGATTCTTTTCAAAACTCTCCCAAATTGATAGCTGCTAACAGATGAACTTGTATACAGTTATTTTATAACGGATACCCCACTTTTCAAGTGATAAAGTATTAATGTTAGAGAAGTTTGTCTGCTGTAGGGTTTGAGTGATGGTCACTGCAGTCTCCTAGGAGATGAGAAGATTCAGTGTTCAAATCCCACATCTATTACTTATCATTCTTGTCATCGTGTACATATTACTTGATCCCTAGTAGTGTTAGTTTCTTTATCTCTGAAGTAGGTTTAATGAGTATTACGTAGTTAGACAATTATTAATGTAGATAATAGGAAAAACGTGGCAAGCCTCAGTAAATTGTCTACTCACGATAGTTTTTATCTATTCCATTCTTTTATTCTTTTGTTTCTTTTCTCCCTGTTTGCTGTACATGTCTGCCTTAGTTCCTTTTCCGTTTATTCAATGTTTCTCCCATCATAAATCCCTCCCCATCTCAGTCCCTTCCTTCCTTCCTATTCAGCCCAGGCCAGTCTAAATCCTAGATTCTCCTGTCTTACCCTCCAGAGTGCTAGAATTGCAAGTGTGCACCACCATGCTCAGACATTCTTTTTCTTAATCTTATATAACATTAAACTGTTACTTTTTAAAAAAAAAATTAATAGTTCCTTTCTTGTTTCTGTCACGTACACAATCACATGCTTTGTTAAGAATGTTTTTAGGAACAAATTGCTTTGAGTGTGTGACCCGTAGCTTGTTATTAAACTAAAAGTGCGCTTTCAGCCTACCTCAGCAACTTGCTACTCGAAAGGTGAAGCATCCAACCAATGGCTGCCTGAAAAATGCATGCATCTCGAGCCAATGCTCCCCTCATCTTTGCACTTTCATAACTGCTGGCACCTACTCTATGCCCTAGTCAGAAAACAGTGATGTCAGGTCTCCTGGGACACGGCCAGCAGCTGGCTGAGACAGGTGCAGAATTACAGATGTACAGATGGTATAAGCACCATAGTGCCATAGAAAGTTTTCAAAACTATGCCTTGTGAAACTTGTCGTTTCTCTCTTTTTAAAATCCTATTTCCCAGTGTATATTAAAACCGCTGCTAAAATGTAATGAACAAAACTAGGATATCTAAATTCTGAAAACACATTCCTAAGCCAGTCTTTGAGTTGCCAAACAGCCCAGTGCGCCAGCCCAGCTCACAGAGCCTCCTGCCATCTGGTTCCTCTCATCTTCTTGCTCTCCCTCTCTGTCTTCCAGCGATTATGTGAGGATGTGAATGCTGCATTTCAATATTTCCTTCTTCCTTCACTGAAAAACTTTCTCCTGCCCATCCCCAAGCATTTCCCTCCTGATGGCCTTCCATTCCTCTGCAGGACAATTTCCTACCATTTCAATTCTTCTAAACTCTGTTTTATCTCTGATTTTTCTGACTACTTCAACTTAAATTGGCTTTCTGTGTGTCTCCACTGAGGGACAGTGTGCTTTATAGGAGAACTTTTTGTCTGCGATAATAAAACAACTAGATTCAGATTGTTCTGTGAGGATGAGACCAAAGAGCTCTCTGGGCCAGAGTCCTTATCTGTAAGAAGATAATTTAGGTTTTTATACATGTGTGTTTGTTTGTTTATTTTAAAACTAGCATGGAAAAAGTGTGAAACCATTTGTAAATAGTAATCTATTAAATCCAGTTGTTAGTAACATATAAAATGTTAATCCAGTTTCAAATCAAATTGTTGATGAACAAAATTATTTTTAAAATAATAGACACTTTTGTGCTTTTCTGTAAAATTTTAAATGTGAGCATTCTGTGATGGAGCCAGGGTCTTTACTTCCAATTATATTTTTCTAGGGCCACAGTTCCTTTGTAACAGTGTATTCTTATTCTGGAAGGCAGTTGGTTTTCCCAATTCTTTCTGTCTAGATAACCCCAGTGACAACTCCCATAGGGACAAGTATATGAACCCAGACATTCTGGTTCACAGAATCTGTTTAAGTTCACCATGACTGCTGTGGCCATAACACCAGCCATGACACTCTGATCAAGAGCATCGGCAGAGGGCTAGCCAAACCCCAGCTCGAAAGTAAGAACGGGCTTGTTATATGCTGGAGCATCACACAGGATCCTCTGTAGCTCTGGGAGGAACTTGAGCTTCGAAGATCTTTTTTTTATTGGATATTTTATTTATTTACATTTCAAACGTTATCCCCTTCCCTTGTTTCTCCTCTGGAAACCCTCTATCCCATCCTCTCTTCCCTTGCTTCTATGAGGATGCTCCCCCATCCACCCACCCCCTCCTGCCTCCCCACCCTGGCAATTCCCTACACTGGGACATTGAGCTTTCACAGGACCAAGGACCACTCCTCCCATTGATGTCTGACAAGTCCATCCTCTGCTACATATGTGGCTGGATCCATGGGTCCCTCTTTGTGTACTCTTTGGTTGGTAGTTTAGTCCCTTGGAGCTCTGGGTGTTGGGGGGGAGGATCTGGTTGGTTGCTATTGTTATTCTTCCTATGGATTGCAAACCCCTTCAGCTCCTTCAGTCCTTTCTCTAACTCCTCCATTGGGGACCCTGTGCTCAGTGCATATGCTGACTTGCCCACAAAGCAAAGCTCCCTGGAAACCCTTGCACAAAGCCTGACAATAGAACGGCCCTTCTCATAGTCTGCCCTCTCTGACTAGTCTAGACATGGTATTTGCAGGACGACCTTCATATTAATGGCAACTCTGTTTTTCTGCCTATAACTTCGTTCACAATTCTAAAAGGTGGGAGCAGGGTGCTTATCTTGGTCACACGCAGATATTAGTCAGCCCTGGGTGTCAAATACAATCGCTTCAGAGTAAGTACAAAATACACCAGGAAACTTGCAGGACTCCCACAGGGTGAGCTTGATCTGCACCATATGCCTGCTGCAGGATGACAGTCAAATGACTCACAATGTCAAGTCAGAGAGAGACGTCATCCAGTTACCTGGGAAGACTTCCTTCTGTGGTAAATGAGGCCACAGAGGCATCCAAAGGAGAGACTTGAAAAGGTAGTCCTCTAAGCATCTAGGCAGAGTGGTGCCTCTGCTAACCAGAGAGGTCATAGCATCCACAGTCCGTGGTTTATACCAAAGTTTATAGGGATAGTCTGGCCTGTGGTGGTCATACTCTTTATGTGTGTATGTATATGTATGTGTGTGTGTGTGTGTGTGTGTGTGTGTGTGTGAGAGAGAGAGAGAGAGTGTGTGAGAGAGAGAGAGAGAGAGAGAGAGAGTGTGTCTCTGTGTGTGGTGTGTGTGTGTGTGTCTGTGTCTAGGCCAGAGGATACACTTGGTTGCTAATCCTCAAGTTCTATCCAGCCCATTGTTTAAGACTAGGAACTCAACAACTGGGCTGGTTGACCTGTGAGTTTCAGGGATTCTCTGGTTTCTGCTTTCTCAGCCTTCCAAGTGCTGTAATTACCAGGCTGTGCTACCACACCCAGCTTTCTTTCTTTTTGAAAGGAGTTCTTAGGGAACCAAGTCCAGGCCTTCATGCTTGCACTGCAAGTACCCATCCAACTAAACTATCACCCCAAGGCTGCTGAGTTTCGTACTTTTTTGTCTAGTTCTCAACATGTGCACAAGGCAAGGAGAAAGTCTATATAGTTAATTTTGAATGCACAGTATAAGAAAGAATGTCAGGGGAGGCTGTGATATTACACTCAGGTAAGCGCATGGGATGTAAGTCATATGACATAATCTAAGCATCGACTCGTGTTTTCATCAAAATAGAATCATAGAGTATAGGAGATAGTCCCTGTTACGTATTTATTAAAGACTGTGGCCCACATTTGTATCTATAGTTATTAGCTGTGTTTATTAGTACTACAAATGATAGTGACCGGCATTTAAGACTTTATTATCTAATAATATATTTTGGATTTATTTTGGTTCTGTTTACAGTGTTGGGGCACATGTTTGTCTTATTATTGGAATGTATTGATATGAAATGACTCTGAGGCAGATTTTTGTCATTATTGAAAAAAAACCTAAAAGACTAAGATGGGTGACATCTGTGTCACAATACTTATACGAACGAGTGCTATGCTGCTTGGAAGACTCAGTCATTCTACTCACAGCTGCAAACAGAAATAGATTCTATAAACTATGGGCTGCATTAGTCTCTGATTGCATTTTCTCTCCATCCAATGCCTTTATTCTGTGTTTCTAAAGCATACGTACATGTTAAGGTTAAAGTGTCAGCTCCATGTGTCATTCACATCCGTCCACTCATATCTGCACTGCTTACATGCAGTGCCCATTGAGGCCAAATGAGGGAAATGTATTCCTTGAACCTGAAGTTACAGATGGTTGTGAGCCACTATACAGGTGCTGGGAATCGAACCTCGGTCCCTTGGAAACACAATCAGTGCTCTTAACTGCTGAGCCATCTTTCTGGCTCTATGTATTATCGCAAACCCCATTTTCATTCTGTGATATTTCCCTCTTTAACACATTCTTGCAAATGCTTTTCAAAATGCCAAACTGGGATTAGAAAGGGGAACAGGACAGTCCAGTATGATATAGGCAGTGTCTCCGTTACTTTTCTATTACTCTGATAAAACACTGTTACCAAGGCAATGTATAGAAGTAAGGGTTTATTTTTGACTTAGAATACAGGTTAAGAGTCCATCACAGTCATAGCCAAGAAGTGTGATAATGGTCTAGCAGCTGAGAGGTCACATCCCAGATGCCAAACAAGAAGCAGAGAGAGTATTCCAGGGGTTGGCGGGGGAGACTGGTGACCAAGTATTTAGATACCCAAGAATACAGGCAACATCTTCAAGCCATCACAGAGAGCAAAAGGGAAGAAGTAAAAAAAAACCCTTGGAGGAAAAAGCTAGCCCAATATTTAGTCTGTCTTCTCAGTGGCTGCCTGCTTAGCTTCGAACCTCCTCTTTCTTGACAACTCTCTAGGGAACTTAGGTATCAGCCTTGCATTCCAGGTGACTTGTGGGAAATCCAATCCAGGCTCAGCTTCTGAAGACCAGAGTGCCAGTGATTAATTGAAGAGTTGGGGTTCATCTTCAGTAACAGAAACCAAGACAATTACATAACCGAATGTTCTGTGCTGAGAACAAAGCCTACAGATGCTCAGAAAGCTGAATTAAACTCCCGGCTTACCTCTCGGTCACTAAGCATCATGGGAAGCCTGAATAATATTACTAACACCAGGATAATAATTTTAATGATGCCCAGTAACACAGTCCTCTTCATCTTCTGGTCTGCCCAATGAATTGGTCAGAAAATACTAGCTGTGGTTGAGCTGAACTTTTACAATGAGCTTTGGTGCTTTACGAGCAATCTCGTTAAAAAAACATTTTTTAAAAAAATTGGCTCTAGACACTCTGATTTGAAACATTTTTTTTTCCTTTCAGGAAGATCATTGATAAAGAGTTGCATGATCTATATTAGGACATTGGGTCGCTGAGTGAATGAGTGATATTGGATAGGAAGGAAAGGGAAGTAATATGATTGATTGAGTATATACTGCATTCCAAGCAATCTGCTACTTTCCTAATAAACCGTTAGGTAAAGATCAGAGAAATGGTCATGAGCAGCCTCATCATACACCATGGAAAATAGCCCTGAGGGGAAGGCCAGCTCCTGTGCCAGGGTGATGAGAGCTGAGTAAGATTGGGTCCACTGTAGTTCAAAGCATACGTCCACTACTCCCTCATAGCCTGGGGTCCTGACCTTCAATTATTCAGTTTTCCTAGTTTCTTATCCTACCAAATCATGCTTCTAAAATAGATCCTTAAGTCTTCACATTTTAAGGTTAGATTGTAGTAGTAGTAACTAAGTGCCTTGAGGAAAACATATGTCTAGAATAAGAACAAAAGATAATTACGAATTAAACAATTTTAGATCATCAAAAACAAGGGACAGTTACACTTGGGCCTCACCAATAAGCAGACCAGAAACCTCTGATCAGAAACACACACACACACACACACACACACACACACACACACACAAAACAAAACAAAAACGTTTCTGGAGTCCTTAGGAATCCCCTATTGAAAAAATCTAATAAATTTAGTTAGCTTACGACTAATAATGTAATGTGTTTACATTGAAAACAAAAGGTTTTTGTTGGTGCTGTGTGTGTGTGTGTGTGTGTGTGTGTGTGTGTGTGTGTGTGTGTGTGTGTGTGTGTTATGTTTGGTTTGTTTCTGGTTTGATTTGGTTTGGTTTTTCAAGAGAGAGTTTCTCTGTGTAGCTCTGGCTGTCCTAGAACTCCCTCTGTAGACCAGGCTTGCTGGTCTACACTACACTCACTCAGGTCTGAACTCGTGGGAGATCTGCCTCTCTCTCTGGAGTTCTGGGATTAAAGTTCCCAAATTTTTAAACTTTTAATCATATGTATGCTCTTATCTCAGTGAATGAGTCTGTACAGGTGTTTGAGGAAACTAAAAGTCTTAAAACTAGAGCGTTACCAATAATGAAGTAATGGCTGGTGCTTGTCACTTTTCCTGTGAGCCATATCTGATAGTGAATGTTTTGACACTCCTTCCCAAGTCTCTGATATCAGAGTACAATTAACATCTCTGTAATTTTTCACAGACAATAAGCCTGTAGCTTAGAAAAATTAGTACATAATTTGTTCAGGGTCATATACAAATAGGCCAGGCTCCTGATAAAAAAACCAACATTTTTTTCCTAATATCTTCTGCCTTCTGGAAACTTCCATTCTCTTAGGAAAAACAAAGATTAATTGAACCACATTTTAAGATTGAAGTCAAACTGTGATCTATGTCACATAGTTTGCTTTGAGAATTATGTGATAAAATACATGCATACACACTACATTCGTTTATGACTCCATATTTATAACTCATAATAGTTACTGTACTGCCTTATGGCTTACGGATCTTAACCGTGAGGTCAACCTTTTAGTTGACATTCAACCTTTCAGTTTTTGGTTTTTGCTTTTGGGTTTTTGTTGGGGGGAGGGCAGTTGTTGCTGTTGCTGTTTGCTTGGTTAGTTGTTTGGTTGTTTGGTTATGTTGTTGTTGTTGTTGTTGTTGTTGTTGTTTTTCTGCCAAACTAACTCAAGACATTACTGCAGCAACCACCTCATGCAGGTCTAACCAGACATCACTTTGCCTCAGCTGCCACACCTATAGTTCCACTCTGTCCAAGAGTCTACTCACCACCTTGGTATGCACAAACTGGAAGCACAAGGGAATCAGCTCCATGTGTGGCAACTCTTATAATAAGCAGGGAGGGCATGGGACTAAAGGATATAAGCGCAGTGGCTCTCCTTCTCATCCCTTGAAGGGGAAATTCTGAGTCGCTTGATGTATGCTCCTCAGAGGTCCCAAGGGAATGAGACCCAGTTTCCCACAGGGATACACAGCTCGTGGTACATCTTGTGCCTTTCTCTCCTTCCTTAATCGTGCCTCTTCATGCCTGCCTGACATTGCTGCTCAAAGTGGCCCATCATATGTAAATAGTTGAATAACTTCCTGACAGCCTTTCAATCAGACTCTGCTCTCCAGAGGATGGTGGAACAGGAGTTAGGGGTGGCAAAATGGATTTGCAAGGTGAGATATGGCTGCAGAGCATATGTCACACACGGGATTCTTTTTATAGCACCCTTGCCAAGTGTTCACCTCTCCACAGCTTTACACCCAACAAGGGAAATGAGCTGTCTCCAGTCCTACTTAAAAGAACTTCCACATCCTTGGTGCCTAGAGGAACACCTGACACGAAATAGAGGAATAAATATTTTTAAATGAATTGTAAGTGAAATTTTTTGTTGGCTTTTAAAAATTGATAAAAAAAAAATCATGTTAGATTATACATTGGCTACAAACCTGTTTTCCTTTGCCTGTAAGGCATTAGAGATAATTTTTTTAAGAATGTGCATGCATTTTCATAAGCTTTTAAGTCTTATTTTTTCCACAGGGATTTCATTTCCAGGAGACCTGTACATCTTTTAATTGTGTGCATTAAAAATAAGCTACTGGAAATGAGTAGGACATACAACTTCTACGTTATTTAATTGTCATAGGCCCCTCCCCATTTCCATCATATTAAAAAGAAGACAGTATCTTCTATGGATAACTAGGAGTTATGCCTGTGAAATCTTTCCTTGTTTTTGTTTTTTTTGTGTTTTTAAGACAGGGGGGTTTGTTTGTTTTTTGGGGGGCTGGTGTGTGTGTGTGTGTGTGTGTGTGTGTGTGTGTGTGTGTTCGCGCGCACGCGTATAACCCTGGTTGTCCTCGAACTCACTCTAGACCAGGCTGGCCTCAAACTCACAGATCCACCTGTTTCTGCCCCCCTAATGCTGGAATTAAAACAGTTTGCCTTCGCCGCCCAGCTACAGTTAAAGATAGGAGGTTAAAAGGCAAGAGCTTGCGGTTTGCTAAGGGCCACATGAGAATTCAAGCTTGTCTGTGAGATACGTGAACGGTACTGATGCGAGTAAAGAATGAAGCATTTAGACAGGCTGAACCAGTGTGCTATACCGTTGCTATCTATAGTGCATTTGGGAAGGGGTCAAATTCCTTTCCAACAGAATGCATTTGCTTTCCGTCTGCCAACCCTTCTAGGATTGTCTGCATGACTTATTTTTTTACTGCTTAAATTTAGTAAACTTCGTCTTACAGCATCTCTTTCTGTCCCTGGTCAACAGACCTGAAATAACTTGAAACTCTACAAGGTAATGCCTTAGTGAATGTTGACTGATGAAGAGACGTGCAGGCTCCTAAGGAAATTTTCATCTGTGCTCCTGAAAGGAAGGGGAGAGGATGGGATGGCAGGAGGGGATGCTTGTTAAGTCAAGATCAGAGGATCTCCAGCTTCATTTCAACACAGAGAAATTGCAGCTCACACAGAGTCTATCCTAGCACGGGCATTGTACAGAGCAGTACAGACTGTGTGCCCTTATTCATGCCCAGCTCCCTTCAGATTTCTCTCTCTTAGGCTACCCTCTGGATAACCTCCTTTACTGACTGCCACTATCGAAGAACCGTGCCATCCTTTGAAATAGATCCTATTACTTATCCCATAGACTCCACGCCCCAGAAGAGAAATCCAAAACTGAACTCCTCTTTGTAGACAAAGAAAATTCACAAATGTACAGAAAAAAAAAAAAAACTTCAGTTCTCACCTTTGTCAGGTAGAAGACATCACCTCCATTTTACCATACTCTATTTTAAAAAAAAGGAAAGCTTTAAGCCGGTACTGTCTATCTGCCTTTGGCATTCAGATGAAGTATCTATTTAAAATGTTTGTTTGTTTTAATGAGGATAGAGTAGTTCCTGACAGATCCTGTGCTAACTTGAGAGTCAACACCAACGTTGCAAAGATGGTTAAGTTCCTGGCAAATTCAAGCAAGACACCCTTTCAGAGGTCTCTTATGATCCCTGTCAAGGAAGTAGCATAACTTTCCATCACAAAAATAACCCTCCCACCCTCAGGACATTCCCATGTCAGAGCGATGCTGGATATCTATAAATTTCTAGTTTTCAAGTTGGCTTGTTAAACACACCAAATCACAGAGACTTTCCGTGGCTCATGGGCCCTGTGTGATGTGACCCCTGGCCCTGCTAAGAGTCTGCCCCAATAATGTGCTAAGGCCCAGCTGTACAGACATTCGCCCCTCTTCATGGGGCCTCTTCTTCCTTGTGTCTGCGCCTGTGTGGTGCTTTTCTCCTAAGGGCCTTTAATATACACATCCCATGCCCTGTACTGAACATAAGCAGCTCATGAATCCCTGTGCTAGCCCTGGAGCAGACTCAGCAACACCCTTATGTGCCAAACAGAGTACTCGCTCAGACCTTTGTTATAATAACCCCAGGGCCATGTTGCCTTTTTTGTTCATCTCCCCACCTTGGACTCAGAAGGCTTTTCTGCACACTGTCTCACTCTCTCTGATTTTCTTTGTCTGTTCCGAGCTTAGCCTAACATAACCACTCTCTAAAGAAGCTTGAGTGACAGGTAATATAGATAGTCTCTCATCTTAACAACACATCTACTGGGTCCCAAGCATTGTCAAGATCTTCAAAACATTCTGATCTATTGCTTTCCTAGTAGGGAAGTTTTATATTTATCCCGATTTTGCCAATGGGAAGACTGAAGTTCAACAGGGTCAAGTAACTTACCCCAAGTTACTCAACTAATGATTGACAGAATTTGTGCTCAGACCTGTCTGCCCTGTAAGCTGGAAATTTTAACCATAGCTAACAGTCTGGTGGCTAAACAAGAGTTCTTGCTCACTCCCTTCAAAGAGCCCGAAAGAAGTATATAGCAAAGATAAGACGTCCTGTTGTGTACTATTCCTCCTAAAGGGCCCTAAAGACTACTTTTCTGCAATAAAAAAGCTGATGTTTAAATTCTAAAATAGCTAATAAGAATTAAGAGTCTTTATCAGCTACTTACTGTTACTCTAGGTAAAATAGGAATATGAAAACAATTGTTTGGATTACAATACCTAAATACTCAGGAATCCCAATTTTCTATCTTTTTAACTTTAAAGCCTTTTATGAAAAAAAAAACATTTTTAACTATAAGAGGTTCTATTCATTCGTGTTTTTTAATAATTCACAATCCATTTGGCATTTTCCAATTACTCTATCAAAATATGCATTTTAAAGGCATTGAAGTCCCTATAAATGCAGAGTAGACAAAAAGAGCATGTCCCCGCTGTCTGTCATCACTTTTCCATTTTGCTCTCAGGCGTCCTCACTTTTTCAGTCAACTCTCACTCTTGGAATCACGGTCTGGCCAGGTCTGTGCTGGAGTTACAGTTCTTTCCTCTGTGCCTGGTCTTTTGGGCAAAAGGCGCCACCTTTACTTTTGGCTCCATCTTTTGCCAGACCCCTGGTAAAGTGACCCAAGGAGAATTCAGAAAGTCTCATGGTGCCTCTCCTCCTTAAGCCTCAATATGAGCCCAGCAGCTACCTGGACCTGGTCTCCAGCTCTCTTTGGCCTCTGTGTAGTAAAAAGACAATGTCCACAAATCCATTCGGAATGTTTACTAGCTACGTGCTCGACTAGTGAAGTGCATGGCATTTATCTCTACCTCATAGGAATGGTGGTGTAGCTCAGTGACAGAGCACTTGCCTAACGTGTGTGAGACCCTGGGTTTAAATCCCTAGTATCATAAACAAAAACAAAAAATTAGTAATAATTATTACTAAACATTAAAATATTAAACATTTGTTTTTATAAGCTTGAGAAGTTTTATTTCTCATCTATTTCATGTTCGTTTAGATTAGGGGAGTCTATTCTTGGGATGTCCTATGCAAAAGCAACACATCCTATAGGTGTGTGTGTGTGTGTGTGTGTGTGTGTGTGTGTGTGTGTGTGTGTATAAGATACATAGGCAGAGTTTTTAACCCCTCTATATTAAAGGAGCATCTTGTGTACTGTTTTACATTTAATGGTGTGTCTTAGGAATATACTAGTCCAGTGAAAATTGTGTGGTGACTTGCATTTTCTTCTTCCTGTTGTTGCTTGGGATCAAGCCTAGGGCCTAACATCTGTTAGACAGGCCCTCGACTATGAGCAACATCTCTAACACTCTACCACAGCTTTCTTGTTACAGATTTGAAGATGAAACCAGGCTCTGCAGTTAAATAACTTCTTTGGGTTTTTGATTGTTTCTTTTCTGTTTTGTTTGGTTTTTTTTTTTGTTTGTTTGTTTGTTTGGTTGGTTGGTTTTGGGGGTGTTTGTTGTTTTGGGGGTGTTTGTTTGTTTGTTTGTTTGTTTGTTTGAGACAGGGTTTCTCTGTATGTCCCTGGCTGTCCTGGAACTTACTCTGTAGACCAGACTAGCATCAAACTCAGAGATCTGCCTTTCTTTGCCTCCTGAGCATTGGGATTAAAGGCATGCACCACCGCCACCTGGCTTAATTAACTTCTTCTTATAAGTAAGAGCATATAAATTATTTTATGTCCTTTAGTTCTGATTCAAAGAGCTATAGAAACCTGCTCATTTGTCAAAGACATAAAGGCTAACACAACACACACACATACACACACACACACACACACACACACACACTCACACACGGGGTGGGGGAGGCTCATGCATTCCACTCGGGAGCCCTCTGCTGCTCCCTCTTAGATCTGATCTTGGAGTGCCTCCTCCGGATCTTGTAGGGACTGCTTGGATCATAACTGAGTGGTGTGCCTTGTCTTTTCATTTGGATGTGATTCTGTTTCTGTGACCTATTTGGACTTCTGTCTCTGTCTGCCTCGTTGTAGTCTGCTCGGTGTCTGCTCCACATAGACACTCAGAAGCAGTGATTTGTGATGAGTTTTGGAAAGTTGTAGCTTGGCCATAGTCCGCAAAGTTTCTGACATTTAGTGTATTCAAAATTATGTATCCTGCTCCTACTGTACCTCCACTCGACACTCATGCACCCCTAGCCAAAGACCTCACTGTGCAAGAGCAACAGATGTTTGGAGAGATCATTCAGCCACTCTCTGTTTCTCTCAGGTCACTTGATTCCACCTGGCTGACTCTGAACTCTTGTCTGCATACCCTGACTCTACAGTCATATATGGCCTCCCAGCCATACTGAGAGGTAACAGGCTAAGGGGATTTTACTTTGGAAAAGACTCAAAGATTAAAAAAGGACTCAGGAAATAAATTTTAATCTCACAAAACACTTTAAAAACCATGTGAATGACTTGATTGTGGTGACTATTTGTACTATACAGACATGGAGACAGAGGCTGATATTTTGTTTTATTTATAACCAGGGTTTATAGCTATGAAGTGATGTCTGAGATTCAAATTAAGTCCTTCCAGGTTAGTGCTCTTTGCATTATCAAAGCATTCAGAAGAGACGCGTGCACTCCGATGGCATATGAACGCAGCACATACTTAGCAAAACCTTGTATATAAGGTCCAAGTTCACTCACAGAATAATTTTACTATAAGCAGTGCTTATGATTGATGGAAGATTCTGCGAAGTTCAGCACATCACAATTATATTAAAATGAAACACCCACTCCCTTTTCTGCAAATTCATCATCCATACATTTTATTTCGGTCTCATACATGTCTGAAATGATTTCTAGCCAATTTTGGAAAGAACATTTCTTTTTCAGCAAAACTAATTATACTTGTAATAGTTGCCACGCTCGTTGTGTGCCTGGCACAGTACTAAGGCATTTACATCCATTATCCCACTGCCTTTCCATGTACCGATCCCTATTGTTGGCATTCTTTACAGTCAGGACCCATGCTTAAATGAGGTAGGGTGATTGTCCAGCACAGTAACAAGTAATGAATTACAGAACCTCGGTGACAAGCATGTCAGCCTGTAACCAAAAGCCTCTAGGAGAAATGTCTGTCTCACTATGACCTCCCTACTTCTAATGGTGGTCAGTGATATGGTTGTCTTAGCTGGCCTCTAATAAGGCTTACAAACCCAGGGCTAAGTCTATCCCAAATCTTGTATGACCAGTCCTTACTAGCCTAAGACCTTTCAAGAACATATTTATAATATTTTCCAGCTGAGACATCAGTACCCAAGGCTCCTTTGTTCATGAAGTGCACCACAATCCAGTACATGCTATTTTATTTCTACCTGCATTGTTAACCTAGCAGTACTCTCAACCTATTTCAAAGCCTTTGCCATATAGTAGCTCACCTCCCAAGTCAGCAACGTTGTTCAGCACGTTCCCAGTAGCATTCTCTTTGCTCTCTTCACAAGACATGGGATTCTCTCAATGCAACACCTTTGCCAAGTATGGTCTTTTCAGATTTGATGTTGAAAATCTAATCAGCTGGCTGCATTTTAAGGGATGAAAATTAGTTTTTCTTAAGGAAAGCATCAAACACTGAGCTCACCTTGGCTTAAGGAGCTGAATTGGCCATCCAAATGTATCTTGAAGCAAACCAGATATCACAGCTTTACAAGACTATGGGTATGCCCTTTAAAACCTTGTAGAAATCTGTTTTATAAGTCAATGTTTGGGAAATTCTTCATGACCTCTTATATTAAAATGAGTTTTCTTGAGTGTATTCTCTAGCTAATTACATTTGAAGTGTTTTGGTTTTGTTTGACTTGACTTCATTTCCTCTAACATTTTGATTGTGTGCATGTCACTTGAGCATTTACTGAGACCAAGTTGTATGCTAGGCATTGTTCAGAGTACTTTGGCTTGTTAGTGAGAAATTCTAGAATTCCAACTTCTCTACTGTCTGCCACAATCTCTGTGTCATCACCCCTGACTGACTGTTTGGAGTGCAAAGAACATGTTTAGTTGTTACAAGGAATGCCTACTCTAAAGCCTTACCCAGAGAACAATCCTGTCTTAAAGTAAACGACCTCTCTCTCCGCTTCATCAAGTATCTTGAAGGGGATTCTGAGCAGGTGTGAACAGAGGAAAAGACAACTATACTTCAGTTTGCTCAGGCAAAAAGCAAAGATGAATTTACCTTTTAAACCTGGTTAAAGTTCTCTTCTATCCCTGCATTCTCTTGGTGCTTTGCAGCTCTCTCGCAATAACAACACTTTTATTCCATTTGTGATTGACAAGCCTTTTATGTCAGGAACCATGTCTTATACCTCTGTTTCTTCTCCCTGACAGACACAACCAGAGTACTGCACACAAAACCCCCTTCTCAGTGTTGGTTGACTTGAGTGAATCACTGGTGACCTCTTTACTTTTCTGGGCACAGAGATACTATCTCAGTCATTACTAGTTCATCATAGGTCCGTAACATCACAAGACACATGATCAGAAAGTGCTAATATACTTCAAGCTGGTTTGTTTCCTTGGATGGAGCTTTGTGATATTTTTTATAATGTATACAATATATCCAATAGTATGAATCAAGGACTTAGAACATTCACTGATGGGTTGGCCTGCCTAGTGAATAAGTAGTCACCAAATATATGTATGCAGTACCTCCTCATGTTTCTCTTTTACCTGACAAGTATGGAAGCAAGATCTAGGGAAAGAAGGGCTTCTCTAAGGTCATACAAGGATATTGTACAAAAGCTGGGAGCAGAACCCAGTCCTCATTACTTCCACCCCAGTTTTTCCCCATTGGAACATCTGTCTCCTCCTCATTAAGTCCACACTGGTGCTGCTTACGACCAGGCCTTGTCCCTCCCACCTGGCCTGCTGCATCCGCCCCCTCACTGTTCTCTCTAACACCTCCAGTCCATCCTCCACATGGTTACCAAGGTGATCTTTTAAAGTGCGAACCAGATCCTGTTCACACTGTTGAGCATCTTTCAGAAGCTTCCGCGGCTGCTGCGTAGGGTCCCGTGACCTATGCTTCAGCAGATGATCCACCCTCTTGCTGCTGAGACTTACCTGTTATTTCTTCCCCTCGGAGTCAGCATTGAATAGGAGCATCTTCACGACCACACTTCACAGACTTCAGGTTGCTTTATGTGACTGTGGATTGTTTCCATTCATCCTGCTGTCTCCATCCAGACCACATCTCACACACTTCCGGATGGTTAACATCCCTCGGGAATTTAGGGGTAGGTATAAAAGGAATCTCCTTTATTGAACCATAAGCAGCCTTCTTTCCACCCCTTTACTCTCTCATCAGAGCTGGCCAACAAACAGCTTGTGCACATCCTTCTATGTTCATAGCTGTAACAATTCCTCCATTTTATTTATGAATACATAGCTCCCCTAGGAAACCATGAACTTCTTCGGGTCAGGGGCTAGGCCCTGTACAGGTTTTCCCAGAGTCTGATCCCAAATCAGGCAAAAGAAGTACCTTATTACATTGTGGCTGATTCTTGTGTATCTTCATAACTCTTCCCAGAGAATTGACTCAGCTTACAGTTTCTTTTAAATCAAGCCTTTGTGGATCATAGGCTCAAAGGAAGGAGAGAATCAGTACTTAAAACTGTCCCTTTTATAGCTGGCAAACACACGGCACATCCGTTGACTCCCCAGTAGTCTCTGAGCATATTGGTGAGGCCCAGCAGAAAGAGACATAGAGCATTTGTCAGGGTTTCATTAGGCCCTGGTTTACACTAAGGAGAAGTAAGTGTGGTTACATATTATGTGAACCTTCTAACATTCCAACTGTTATCAGAATAGACTTCAGCTGCTCTCCCAGATCACTTGGTAAACTCATTCCCACCTGATTTCCCAGTTGCTGAAGTGTTCATTATTTATACATTTATGGAGCCTGTCCCTTGGGCTACCAAACTCCGCTTTAAAATGTTCCTGCCCCATCTGGCTTAAATAGAGCATACTAAGGAGCAATAGAGACACAATGGGGCCAGGATGTGAAAGAGGAAAAAGGAACTGCCTAGCAAATAGAACGAAGCAAGAAGTCCAGACTCTTTTCTTTTTCTTCTTTTATGCTGATGTGCCGAGGAAAGGAAGGTATTTTCAGTATCTAACACTTTCTATCTGGAAGTTCATATTTCTACCTGAAATGATCTGATTTTCAAAGTCTGTGAGTCTGAGTCAATGAATGGATTATGAATTTTCTTTGGACAGTCTGGTCTCTAAGCCTAGGACAATGGCCTTTCTTCTTTAAACCTCCTTTCATTAGTAAAAAAAAAATGTGTGTATGTGTGTGTTTGTTTGTGTGTGTGTGTTTGTGTGTGTGTGTTTGTGTATGTGTGTGTTTGTGTGTGTATGTGTTTGTGTGTGCCTGTGTTTGTTTGTGTGTGTGTTTGTGTGTGCCTGTGTTTGTTTGTGTGTGTGTTTGTGTGTGTGTGTGTGTGTGTTGTGTTTGTGTTTTGGCCACTCAAGATATTTGAGTGCAGACAGCCTTGTAGGACATTTACTTTCTCAAAAACAGGCTTTTAACTTTGGGTACACTGGTCTGAAGTCGTAAGTGCCTAGAGAAGTAAGTCACTCAGCATTTCTCAGGGCCAGGTCGAGGCCCAGCTCTGTTATTTACCACCTATGTGACCAAAGGGATGCTGCATCATCCAGCCTTTCATGCCTCAGTTTCCCTGCCTCTTACATGGGACTCATTGTTATTATACTTAGGTGACAGGCTTGCCACAACTTAAGCTTTGTAAAGAACTCACCAGTGCTTATTTTGTTTATAAGATTCTGATGCACCTCTACTTTCCGTTCCCTTTGCTCTCCAGTGCTCCTCACAGATGTAGGCTCAGTCTGACACACTTAAATAAAGGAATGGACTCAGAAACCTAACAAACTCACCTAGACGATTGACTCCCCTTTTCTGTCACCTTTTGGTTTTGGCTGCACATCCTCTGTTCACCCTCTCTAAAGAATGACTCAGACCTCTTCCTTTTAACAGCAAATCCTCAGAAGGAGAGAGAATAGCAAATACTTTGGCATTATTCACTGGAAAGGACAATAGCTTTTTTTTTTGGCCTTCCTTATTTAAAGAATGATGGATAATAGTTTAGAAAGCACTTAGCAAGGACTATACATAACCCAATTGGATAGCGTCTCTGATTTGTATTGTTTTCCCTCTTAGCAAAGGGGACAAGGTCATGGTGCAGTGTTCTCCATGAAGGAGAGTAGGAGAGACGCCTGGAGCAGCAGACTAAGGCTGCCTGTTGCAACCTCATCCTCCTCCTGCTGCTGCTGCTGTCACTCACAGTCTGATAGCATGATTCCCACTTACCGACATGATGGCCTTACCGACAGGGGCTAGAGGGCAAAACAAGAACTCAGCCCCCAGGTTAGCACAGGTAATTTAAAAGTTTCATACTCTCTCAAAAATGTTCAGTGACAGCCCATCTCTAGGAAAATCATAATTAAATTAGCCTGCAACCTTTATGATATCTGCTCAGGACCCCCAATCTAGCAAGGTCAGCCTGTCCAATTTGTCCTCAGAGCAGAAGGGTTAAAACTAATCATAATGTATGCATGAGTTGCAGCATTCCTAGTGGAATAATGATTTGAACAAAACAAAAACTTCCTTTCTCACAGTCAAAACCTAAAACCAGTCCTTTTGCCCAGTAGACAATTTTATGCCTAACAATTTAGGAACTTCTTTGCTTTTCCTCCCTACCCTATGGCTGCTATGGCTCCTCCATCTCCAGCGGTTTTTTTAAGGGCAAAGGATTGATTTGCATGAATCAGTTGGGAGGGAAAGAGAGCCTGGAGGCTTGGGAAGGGAATATTTTTATGGGACAGATTTGTTCTGTTCTATCACGTGGGCCAGAGCTCACATTCCCTTGGCCAAAGCTCAGACACATAGCCACACCCAACTTCCAGGGTGGGGTCTAGTTTTAACCTCTGGAAGGAAAAGTACATCAGTTTGGCAAAGTAGCTAGTGTCTGGCTCAGGATCACTATGACAGAAACCAAGCCCTACAAAGCTCTTGTTCTGTACAAGGCTTTGTGCTCTATTTAGGAAAGGTGCTTTATGTTAGTCGTGACTTCATATTACATATAATTCATTCCTTTAAAGCATGTAATTCAGTGATTTTTAATATATTCAAAGTTATGCAACTACCACCACAATCAATCTTAGAGCATTTTCATCACCCCCAAGTAAGCTTCTCGCCTGCTAGTAATTCCTCATTGGCTCCCAGTATTCACCCCAAGTCCCCCAAAATTACCAACCTAGTTTCTGTTCATCTGGACTTCTTTTGCTAAGCCTATTTTTCCCCACTGACATCATTTTATTAGCCTTTCAAAACAATGGAGAGGTTTTAAGTTTCCCAACTAATTACATTTCAAATGTTATCCCCTTTCCCAGTTTCCCTGTCCATAAACCCCCTATCCTATCTCCCCTCCCCTTCTTCTATGAGGGTGTTCCCCCACCCAACTACCCAGCCCTTCCTGCCACCCCCCACCCCCGACATTCCCATATATTGGGGGGGTCCAGCCTTGGCAGGACCAAGGGTTTCTCCCATTGGTGCCCAACAAGGCCATCCTCTGCTATATATGTAGCTGGAGCCATGGGTCTATCCATGTGTACTCTTTGGGTAGTGGTTTAGTCCCTGGGAGCTCTGGTTGCTTGGCATTGTTGTTCTTATGGGGTTGCAAACCCCTTCACCTCCTTCAGTCCTTTCTCTAACTCCTCCATTGGGAACCCTGTTCTCAGTTCAATGGTTGGCTGAGAGCATTTGCCTCTGTATTTGTCACGCTCTGGCAGAGCCTCTCAGGAGACAGCTTATACTGTCTGCATTAATATAATTAATATAATTAATATAATTCTCACAGCTCTGCAAGATAGATATGTTGCTCACATTTCACAGATGAATTTGCTGAAGATTACATTGCTTTAAATAATTTACTAATTTATTTAAATCTTGCCCATTTTTGAAACGGATAATACTGAAGCATATTAGCACATCCCAATCTTTCTATTCTTCTTCTTCTTCTTCTCCTTCTCCTTCTCCTCTTTCTCCTCCTTTTCCTTCTCCTCCTCCTCCTCTTCTTCCTCCTCCTCCTCCTCCTTTTCCTTCTCCTTCTTCTTTCTAACTGTCATGGCAAGAAACTGACTTCACAGCAAAGGTACTTAGGAGTCAGAGAGCTCAAGGTTTAATGCTTGAACCCTTCACTCTCCAGGTGTACACTGCTTAATCCTGCAGGCGTCTCAGTGTCATCTTCTCTAAAATGGAAATAATAAACCCCATTTGCGGGAAGCATTCACTAAGCTTAACATATGTGAAACCTGATCTTACAGCTTTATGTAATTGATGGCCTGCCAGCATTGTTAGTTGTGCTTGCATAGAAGTAAAGTTCTCACCATAACTAGGTTATAAATTACATTCTGTGTACAGATAGAAAAATGCCATTGTAATTCGCCATCTACGGTAAACTGATGACAATCCAGGAGTGGCTGAGAGACCCCAGGAAGCTGTGACACAATGAGAATTAGGAAGAAAGGAAGCCAGCTATTCTCTGGGACCAAAGGGTATGAAACGCCTCGTATCAGCTTCTCATCTCAATTGGGCAGAGCAGCTTGTTAGAGAACCTGGAAGAAACCAGCTGAGCCAGTGTAAGTTTGAAGCTCCTTGGGAACAAGATAAGCTGGTTGAGTTTCTGTAGGCAAAGAGCCAATAACGAGGCTTCCAGCGTAGCATCACATGTCTGCTTTCATCACTATCTGCTCAGACAGAGATATCAGAGCCTTCTATTCAGGAACCAAATGCATACTTGAGAGACCCGAGGAAGTAGGATGAAAGGTATGTGGATGAGTAAATCCTGCTGCTGTTTTATTGAATCTTCCCTACCTAATCTTGGCCTGAGCCAGCCATGGTTACATTAAAAGCAAAGTGTGAGAGCAGAGAAGACAGATGACACAGTGAGGAAATTACCTTGGGCGTGACTGCCAAAGCTATGTAGAAAGAAGTGGCCATCAGTGAAAAGGGCTGGTCACAGGCATATGTCAGTATTAACATTGTTTTCTATAAACCAGTGCCTTGGCTATTTCTAAGTCTATGGACAAGTGACTTAACCCTTTGATCCTCCATTTAAAAGAAGTGTTGCTGTGAGTATGACTTGTGCCAGTACAAGCTACAATCTGCATAATTCCAAAAGACTCCATTCATATACACAAGCCAACAAACATTTTTAAAGGACCAGAACTGTGTTGTACATAGAATATGCTTTTATTGAAATACTGAACCTTGTCATTGTAGTATATAAGCATCCAAAGGAGAAACATAAATGAAAAAAGCATTTATACATTGCTAGAAAGCTTTTTCTATGAGGCCATGTGAATATCATGTATTTTCCATGTGCAAATATACATTATTGTAATTTTAATTTTCCCCAACCATTTGTAAATTATGAAAATTTATGGAGACTTGTAGATGGTACCATGGCAGACAGTACAACAGATTTGATCCATTGGCCATGGTTTGCAGTACATAAACCAAAACATGTCCAATGTCTTCTACAGACATGCAATATGATATCCTGATCATTGCAAAGACAAAGGAGAGTATATGAAAATGATTAGCATAATGCCTGTCCCTTCACAAAGCTCAGCAAATTACCATCATTCTTATTAGCCCTGTTTTACAAAATAGGCATTTATTTCACTATTTCCCAATGTCTTTTGGAAAGAGAGTCAGTTATAGTTTGGTTGTTTATTCGTCTATTATTACAAATAAAGAGTACATTAGGGGTTGGGGATTTAGCCCAGTGGTAGAGTGCTTGCCTAGCAAGCGCAAGGCCCTAGGTTCGATCCCCAGCTCTGAAAAAAAAAGAGTACATTAAAATTTAAAACTAACTGGTTCGGGGGCTGGTAAAATGGCTTAGCTAGAGGACATTAGTTTGATCCCCAGAACCCACATTTTAAAAAACTGAGCATGGTGTCATGCACTTGGCTCTGGGGATGCAAAACCGACAGATGCCTAGGGATTGCTAACTGGTCAACCTAGCCTACTTGGGAAGCCTGGGGCCTGAAAGAGACCCTCTCGACAAACAAACAAACAAACAAACAAACAAACAAAACTCAAAATAAAACCACAAAACCTCCCAATAACAGCAAAAAAATCCTCAAAATAACAACTATTAGAAACAAAATAGTCAATACCCGCAGAGATGGCACCTCAGGTCGTCTTTGGCCTCTACTTTGGAGTCCACGCATAGGAATAATTTGTTCAGTTAGTTAGGGGCATTAATAAACTACCCAATTTGGTTTTTCTTTCTGTTTCAGTGTTGCCTCGTTAGCCTATAAATATTTCTTCAATGATTGATCTGTGCTACCTGCTGCTCCAGTACTAAAGGAAATTGGGTCTTTTTTATAAGAGAGTTTTCACTCAGGACATTTTCTTCTTATTAATTTTTTATGTTAATCTTTAAAACTCAATATATGTGCATTATTGTGTCTACACCATATCATAGTTTTACATAGTTGTATGGTTTCCAATTTATACATATAAAAATTCAGTCAATGTGTATGTGGTCAGATGGTTTTAAATAATGACATTGACAAAGCTTTGAGATCACTGGCCTAGGGAGAAAACAGACATATGCATCCCAGGAAGAAAATGGAGTTGACTTGAATGCCACAGGCTCTTTATAGGGGCACAAACATTATTCACACATGAATTGACATTTACTTTGGTGTCTACTTTGGGGCAGACAGGAAACAAAATACTGTACATCTTTAATTTCATAACAATATAGCAGCAGAATAGGATAGATAGTATCATGCTCATTTTATAGACAAGAAAGTGGGGTTCAATTCAGAGACATTAAGCAGCCTGCAAAGGTCGCTTGAATGAATCAGAACTGTCTAACTATAAAGCATCTGACATTTTCTGCTCCAGCCTTCCTTGCATTGAAAAAGTTCATAAAAATGGATTTTTTATATATATTCCTAAACTTTTATCCTCTTCTTCTTTTTCTTTGGTTTTTCTAGAAAGGGTGTCTTTGGGTAGCTCTAGCTGTCCTGGAACTAGCTCTCTAGACCAGGCTGGTCTCAAACTCAGAGAAATCCATCTGCCTGCTCATTTCTACCAAGTGATGAGATCAAAGGCAAGCACCACTACTGCCCCTCACTCCTAAACTCTTAAATTACGGGGTTTTGTTGTTTCATTTATATGTTTGCTTGTTTGGCTGGTTTGGTTTAGTTTTTTAATCAACCAGAGCTAGGCTATTAAGTACTAAACTAGTAAAAGATTCACTTTTCCAGAGTTCCTTGATCAAACCCCTCTCCCCAGCTCCTCAGAACAGGCTTCTCACTCTACAGCATATCCTGGTCATTTCCCCCATTATCAGCGTTAGCCCATTTTATATAATGATACTAATACCTGAGAGTAGATACTTTAAAACCAAACCAAACAAACAAACAACCTTCCTTTTTAAGATTCTAAAGTCTTGAGTCCAGGAACAGAGGTTTGGCTCTGGGGAGGGCATTGGTGCTGTGTCTGAACACGCAGAAGCGATTGCTTGATAAGAGTACTGAGCTGGCTTTTATGGCAAAGCTTTTCCTCTGGACATGAACCCACTGTTCCAATGCAGATACTAATTCCTCTATGAGCCTTCGTAAATCACCCTTTAATAGAACCTACTGCTATGCCATTGGAGTTAAGTCTTCAACACATGAATTTTGTAGGATACATTCAGACCATGTCCATTTAAGACTCAGTATAAAGGGCACTGGAGATACAATAGATATGAATGCTTGCACTGTAAGTATGATCTGACCTCAAATCTTTATCACCCATGTTACAAACTGAGCATAGCTATGTATGCCCAGCTTCCAACTCAGTGAGAGACCTTGTCTGTAGGGAATAAGTTACAAGGAAGACACCAGAAATCCTGTTCTAGCTTCTCTGGGGGTCTACATTCCACATACTCATATGCATGTACCATTAACACATATACAACATAATACATACATAGAGACCATTGCCAGAGACAGAGAGACAGAGACTAAGAGATCAGGCACACCACACACACACACACACACACACACACAGAGAGAGAGAGAGAGAGAGAGAGAGAGAGAGAGAGAGAGAATGAACTAATGAACTATCTCACTTTCCAAGAAGTTATAATGACTTCACAGTCACACGCTATACTAGGTGCTGTTCACCATAGATAAAGTCCGTATAATACATTATGCAGCTCTACAGTTACCTATTGCCCTTTCCTACTTCCTGAACTGTAGCTTCTTAGGGAAGAAAAAAATCTGATGCTGACTACATTGTTTTGCTAGTTTTCAGTGTGTTCATATAGTGCCCAGACATATCAGGTAGGCTCTTTATAAATACTCATAGAGATTTCTTTAACTGTCTGAGAATCTGAGATAAAACTTGGGCAAAGGAATGCATTAAAGTTTGTTTTCTCTAAGGATCCTAGGGCAATAGATGGGTCAAGTAATGATAAAATTAAAAAAAAAAAAAAAAGCTCTTATATGTGAAGGCTTTTTCATTTTCTTCCATCAGATATTTAAGAGAGCACACATACATACACCCCAGTGGAATTTGTACTAGTTATAGATGACTTATATATAGTTATTTCTATAAATACATGTGTATTTAGTGAACATGGATGCCTAAGAGCAGATTACCCCAGTTTCACAGACATTGTGTAGATTGCTGAATGCTCAGCAAAAGGGTAAAGTCCACTTCCGTTCTCCAGGGCTGCCGACCAATCTCACCGAATTACCCAGTGGCTCTGAATCTCTTTAATCCTAAAGCCATTTCCCTTCTGGGGGTATAAAGCTTTACCTCTTTCTTAGAAGAGAATTAGCATTTACTAAGAGCTTTTATGGTGTTCTAGATACTTAGTAGAAGTGATCTCATTTAATCCTTAGACATTTGCACAAGCCCGCAGGTCCTGAACCCAAAAGAAAGTGGATCAAGTCAAAAACAAGCCAAGAATTTTTTTTTTTAAAAAAAAGAAAACAGGAAACCTTTACTAATGATAGGAGAGTGTCATGGTAGACAATGCCTGAGTTAATAAATATTGTTAACTTTAGTTATATCCTTCATATGGGACCACCGTAGATTAATTTATTGCTGATAGGATTAATGTGATATTTTGTACAAAGCAGAGGTTTTCTAGCTAACTCACAACACAGCTTTCCTCTTTCCATCCCCCAACATGGCTATATATGAAGAGCTTTCTTTAATGTGCTTTATGACAGGAACAATATTAGAACATCTGTTCCCAGAATTTTTTTTATTTTATAGAGTAAAAGCATTACAGAAAATAAACCCTTATAGTTCAACAGATTTATGAACTTTCTCCCTACCAATTTCAGAAACAAAGAGATAATAGCAAAAGCCAAAGGAAGGAAAGACAAACAGGATGAAGAACATAATCCTATACCCAAAGGAGGCCTGCTTTTCTGAGGAAGAAAATGCTGCAGCCTATGAATTTTTCTTATTCTTCTTTGAACCACAAAGATTAGGGATTGGTGTCTAGGAATCTCTGCTACTGTGTATGGACTTCGAAGTCGTATAGATCTTGCTTTAAATCCCAGCCCACTAATTCTTTCCTGTCAAAATTGAAGCATGTTAATCTGTAGTCATCAAGGTGCCACTGGCTTCTCTTCTTATTCTTCTATTGCTATTCTTCCAATGGGGCTAGAAAAAAAAATTCTGTCCATGATTTTCTCCTGGATCTCACCAGTTCTTATTTTTTTAGAAGTGTAACTGTAGCCTTTAGTCAGTATTCTCACTATGTTCATGCTAATATCTAAGAACAGTCACATTGGATTGAGAGTTCACCCTATTCCAGTATGACTTCACCTTAACAATCTACAACAGTTGAATTTTGAAATGAAGTCATACTGAAGTATTATTCGTAAGGCCTTCAAAGATGTAAATTTGAAAGGGGGACAAAATTGAATCAGTAACAACCTTTCTTGAGAAATTCTGTCCAATCAAACAGGAGAGGAGGCAAGCACAATTGTGAAATGCTTGCAATGAACCGCAGAAGTGCAAGATGGTTGTTTTTTTTTTTAAGGAAACTAATAATTAATAAAATTAATAATTGAAAATTTTTTGTTACAAGAATAAAGTGATTTGTAGAAATATGTGAAACCAAGACTATTTGGTTGGTTGGTTGGTTGGTTTTGGCACATGGGGTTTCTCTGTATAAACCTGGCTATCCTGGAACTTGGTCTTTATAGAATAACCTGGCCAAAAACTCAGATATCTGCTTGTTTCTGCCTCCTAAGTACTGGAATTGAAGTCAAAACCAAGACATTTTGAAGTTAGGTCTTTAAGCACATTCACATCACAAATATAAGTATGATGTGGTAGGCAGTGTACAAAACTCTGAAGTTCAATCACAAACAAAACATGCGGGTTGGGAGGAAGGCAGAGGTAAAAGGAGGAACTGGGGCGTCTATGTCTCTCCACTGATGAGGAACTTTTAATCAGAGGCTTCCACCTGCAGTGGAGGAACAGCTCCTGAGTGAAATGAGATGCACTGTGGGAAGCTGCAGAGGATGGGCAGGGCCTGAGTCTGGCTGCAGGATAGATAAACGATTGTAGGAAAGGTACTAGCTAAAGCAAATCGATCAGAAGGGCATCGACGAAATCTTGTGGAAGACGATAGTGGTATAAATAAGGGAGGTATAGAAATGGAGGTGGGAAAAGTTCAAGATCTATTTTAAAGACAACATTTGATGACAAATAAGGTTTGGAGTGTAAGATAAGAAGAGATATCTTGGAGATTTTTAACCAAGCACAGCTAACTGATTATATTATTGATTGAAAACTTCCACACCGAGTGGTTGAGGGGATAATAGAGTGCACTTCCCATGCAAGCATGAAGACCTTAGTTCCACCCTTAGAGTCCATGTGAAATAACAAGATTTGATACTGGGAGAGGAGAGACAGACACATCCCTGAGGCTTGCTATTCAGCCCTCCTAGCCTTCATCAGCAAGGTCCATGTTAATGGGAGACCCTGCCTAAACAAACAAACAAACAAAAACCAAAAAACAAATAAATAACAGTACATGGCTCCTGGAGAAGAATACCCAGAGTTGACCTTTGGCCTCTATGCATGCACACACATGTGCACACACACAAATACACATACTGAAAAATAGAGCATATTTGGTGAGGAAACTAGAAGTTTGATTTTAAACAGTCAAGCTTAGATAGGGATAGTAGATATGAGAATTTGGAGTGTGGGCACAAATATCATTTGAACCTTGACAGTATGGCCTTAAGAGTAACTGCAGCCAAAGAGGTCTAATGATAAGTGGTAGGGTACGTTTGAGAGGTTGGGATGTAGAAGGCTCAGTTGAAAATATTTAGAATAATGGATCGATGGGTACTACAAAGATGATTCAGTTGTCCGAGCACAAACATGAGGATCTAAGTTTAAATTCCCACTATTCAAGTTAAAAGGCTGGGTCTGATCACATAGACCTGGAACCCCAGCACTGTGGGACACAGAGACAGGAGAATTACTGTACTGGTGTTTACTGGATACTAGCCTATTTCCAGATTCAGTGAGAGACCTTGACTTAAAGGAATAAGGCAGATGTGACAGACACCTGATGCTCCAATATGGTGTTCAGGCACATGTACATGTGTGCTGCATACACACACACACACACACACACACACACACACACGCGCGCGCACACACACACAAACTCACTCACTCACAATTTAAAAAGTAGAATCTACGTATAATGTAGAAAAATCAAAGAGTCTGGGAAACAAAGGAAAAGGAAGATTAACAGTAAGTTGAAAATTGATGCTGACGAGTGCTTAGCAGAGGCCACATAAACAGGACTACTGTTGCCATTGACTTTTCTCAGTGAAGATGTCATCATTTACCTTAGCAAGAGCAATCTTCATGGTACAATGACAGTAAAGTCACCCAAGGAAAGAATATACGTGAGCAAGTGGATACATTATATTCTCTGCTGTTTCAACTTCTTACAAGCTATGGGTCTAACAGTAAGAAATAGGCTCTTCAGCCCTAACCTTTGTTGGTTATTCTGGCTGCCATGTGTGAATAGATCCACCTCTTCTTTCTAGCCAGAGCGTTCCCATCTACCAGAGGCAATACAGTAGACCTCAAAAAGGCATTGTGAGGCTAAGGGTTAAGTGAGAAACGTGAGGTTTAGCTTATCACCAGCTAAGTACCCAAGAAATATTAACACCATTGCTAATGTTATATAAGATATATATGCATACATATTTGTGTAAATGTAAGGCTCTAATTAATTCATTATGTCTGAGAGTAATTGGCGACATGAGGTAGTAATCACAAATGAATTTGTGCAAGGCTGTGATTACTCATCAAAGGGAGGCTAAGAAGTACATGGAAGGTATAAATGCTCACCTGGGTTAATTTTTCATGGGCTATGCCAATGGAGAATCTGTGATAGAGAGAATGGACAAAACAGAAATGGCTTCTGGGGGGATCACAGGGGGGTGGGGGGAGCTGCCAAGATGGTCAAATAGGTAGAGGCGCTTGCTCTGAACGTGATGAGTTTAATCCCTAGGATCCTTATGGTAGAGGGAGAGTGGACTCCCTGTGGCTGTGCTCTAACTTGGGGACATGCACCATGGCAGGCATGCACCAAAAAATAGATAAACCAATGTGATTTTAAAAGAAAAGGAGTAACTTCCGGGAGATTTGGGAGGATCATAGCAAGTCAAAAGACTGGCAATGATTGAAAGGACCAAACTACTTCAGGCAATAGGTGACTAAGCACCCTCCCCCCGTACACAGAAAGCAGCTACTGATCTTGAAAGCATAGTTGTCAACTGCTCTTTGCTACACATGGTGTTTATACCTGGCTTTGCTTGTGAGCTTGCATGCTCAAGTCTCCCCGCACCCTCAGTCATAGTACATACGTTTGCTTCTACAGAGCTTAGTATTAAGAATGGCCATGGGGGGCGAGCCACAATAGGTCTTTTCCCTCTCATGTGTATGTGTGAATGGTGTACATGTCTGTGTGTGTGCACATTCACATGTGCATGGGTGCCTTTATGTTTGCATGCACTTCACTGAGCATATTTCACTTAGATAGTTAGAGAATGTTTAAAATGAGAGGGTAGCCTGTGTGTGATCAAAGGGGAGGGTAGTCTGTGTTTGATCAAATTAAATTGGCTTCAAAGTCATTCTCTGGAAATTAGAGAGCTGAAAAAGTCTGTCATTATAGACCTGCATATTCTACATAGCACGGTAGCATCACTAAAGCCCCAGGATTTAACCAACCCTGAGGGTTAAGCAAGGAATGATGATTGCATACCTTTAAGACACCAGTTTCTTTTTCCTTTTATCTCCCCACCAACCCCCTCCCATCCTTTTTTAAAGACAGAGTGATGCTATGTAGCACAGGTTGGCCTTGAACTTGTCAGATTCCCATTTCTACCTCTCATGTACTGAGCATAATAGGTGTGTACCAGTACCCCACCTAAAGAAAGCAGTTTCCTTTTCCTCTTATGTACAGTGAATGGTATGCATGTGTGTGTGTGCACATTCACTCTGTGTGTGTGTGTGTGTGTGTGTGTGTGTGTGTGTGTGTGTGTGTGCTGTCAGTTTTCTTCCTCATTACTTTCCATATTAAAGCAAGGTCTCACGACTGAATCTAAAGCTAACCAGAATAGCTAATGTGGCGAGCTTGCTCTGGGGAATCTCTTGTCTCTAGAGCTCAAATTGCAGGTGGGCTGCTGCACTGATCTGGCGTTTACACAGGCGCTGGGAATCCAAAACCTGGTTCTCATACTTGCTCTGCAATTGCTTTAACAGGTGAGGCATTTTCTTAGCCCCCAGATAGCAGTTTTTAATAGCGACAATACTAATTTATGTTGACTTCAGAGGAGTTGGACATGAGAGATGCCTGCCTCCCTGGCACACCTTGATTTAATGACAGGAAATGATGCATCTGTGCAAAAACTCATAATTTTTATGGGATTGGTGACAGATGTTCATTTGAAAGAAGGTCAAAAGACATCAGTGGAGCATCAGAATAGATAGGAACCATACTGGACTACGCTTTCCTAGACTGGCAAGTTCATCAGATGAAGTAGAACGAATCTAGTGAGCTTAGCAGATTGGAGTAGAAGGAAGAGGTGAAGTTGAGAGAGAGAAAGGCTGCTGGACTGATTTTGCATCCCTGAGCAAGGCCCCTGTGGTCTTCCATTCTCCCAAGAAACCCTTCATCCTAGTGGTGCCTGGCAGCATGGATACCAGACATCTCTGGATTTCCCCCTGTTCTTTCATAACACCCAGGAAGACTATTTGGCAAAGAACAACTGACATTTAAAAGATACTTGGGAGAAAAGAAAAGTCACACATAAATATTCATAATAGAAGTGTGGTAGGAACAATAGTACCAGTCTGTGTATACATGTTCTTAAAAGGGGGGACGGATACTATTTTTCTGATATATTCTGCTTGATTTTTTGCAGTACCCATTGTAAATAAAACAACAGCTTATACAGTCAGTTACTGGCAGAGCTGAAGCTTTGTAAAACTAATTAATCACCGACCACTGGCTTATTATTTCTGCAAAAGATCATCAATAAGTGTGCCTGTTGTCCATCGGTTGTGAGCAGTTTAACACAAAAGATTTCTATGGTAGAATGGTATGTGGGAGTGTGGGCTTTGAACTGGAGTCTAGGGAATGACTCCATTTCTGCTGGGTAGTTGATGTGTGATTCTGTCTAGAATATTGGTTACTCTCTGAATCTTGGTTTTTTGTTTTTGTTTTTCATCTGTAATGTATTTTTAATCCTAGGATGCACTTCATAAGAGCAGTGTAAAGATAAAATGAATTGGTGCATGCTAAACATTTAGAAAACTGTTCGGCATGTGTGCCCAATAAATGGTTGCCATTATTATTCAAAATGTCTTTTCTAGAGGAACTGATACCTGAAAAACCTTTCGACATCGAACAAACCTCTGTCAGATGGGAAACAAGGCTCAAGCATGATGCTCACCTACAATCTTCCTTTTAACAATTCTTGTTTAATAATATCCTTTCTCACTTGCATGGTTTACAATTTTCGTGGCTTCTATTCTTGGGGTCAGCCGAGGAGGATAGAAAGACTTTGTGTTTGATATCAAAAGACCTGGGCTTAGGTTCAAGTTCCTGTCACCCTTAGGAATTATGAACTATGTGACCTGGGCAAGTCATTAATGTTTTCTTGCCACAGTGTCTTTACAGACACAATGAGGGGATGGGCTTGTTAATCACTAGGATTACTTGTCTCCTCCAAATTCAAAAGCACCAAAAGTTCCTTAGACTCTGATCTCGGGCATTTGGTGGTTCAGAAACCTTCCTGGTCACTGAGAGACTGACTCATCAGAGTGAAAGTATTTGATGCACTGTATGCCCTTGCAGGGCTGAGTCTTAACAGAACTATTACAAAAACCCCAAACAGCGCAGTTCTGTATGCATGCATAGATCTCTGATGCAGGGCTCTTCTCCACACTTCGCTGTTTTTTGCCTTCTCCCCACTGGTTTGGGTGGATCCACCTTAACGAGGTATAGGGGAATACGAGCTGGGAGAATGAGAGTGCTGTATGGATGGTGGGAAAGCATCCTATTGGTTAGTACTGGTACATCCCAAACACCAATTACTGTCACTGCCTCTGAAGCTGTTATTTTCTTCAGGATGAGTTACAAGGAAATATATGTACCCAGCCACTGAGGATGCTGCATGGTCACCCCCTGTGATGTAAAATATGAGCGTCTAGGAGGGGCTGTTTTATAATTCATCAGGTTCCGCTAGTGAGTTCTGCCGGAGTCTTAGTTCTCAAGGCAAGTGTGAACCGGACAGGAGACAGGAGAATCTGGCACCAAGGAAACGGGGAAAAGCTGCTTTCAGTGTCTCCTGCCTCCTCCCTGCTTTGTTCCCTAATTTTGTGCTCGGTAAGTTTCCTGGCTTGACAGCCAATTGTTGTTGAATAAGATTGTCAAATATATCTGCAGCTTGGAATATGCACTTGCTGTCAGAAGTCTGCGTGTCAGTGTTTGGGCTTCTGACAAATTCCACAATTTCCCTTTAATGATCAAAATAGCTTAAAAGATGAAACGGAACCCGAGGGATCAATTATTTACCTTGATCCTTGGAAGGCTGCCTTCCGTGGTTGCTAAAGTTTCTCGGGTTTCGTTCTGTCAGTTTCATTTGTTGGGTGAGCTTTGAAAAGAACAAGTCTCTTTGTCATAAAATTGTTTTTCTTAGCTGCCAAAACGAGGTCTGTCCAGGGCAATTTATCCATCCCCACCCCACCCCCCACCCCCAACTGACTCTCCCCAGTGATCCGTAAATCTTGAAACAGACCATTTGCCTGGTTACCGGCTCCGACCAAGCTGAACCTGTGCAAGGCGAGATTCAAATTGCAATCTTTTGTGTGAACGGAACTGAGGGGCTGTGAATAATTGGCATTGTGGAGATTATTGTAAATCACAGTATGGTGGTAGGCTTTGCATTTTGCTAGGCTGGGAGCGGATTTGCATTTGTTGTGCCTGTTGATGGGGAGAGAGAGAGCCGGAGTCATTCCCGCAGGACAGAAAGATAGAGAAGATATGCCGGCCGGGATCTGTGTAACTTGTGGCTGTGTGCTCCAGTTCTTACTTGCTACCTGAAGCTGTACGGTGGATCTCTGGATGTGCTGCTCTGCATCCAGGTTCCAGGTCCTGGATGCACAGAACGTGTGCTACCTCCTGGTCTGTGGTCCTTGCTAGGTCTTTCCTTCCACACTGTTTTCTGTCCTGTTGTTTTGCCTCTGCTCAAATCTCTCAGAAACCAACAGCTTGGTGTACCTTTTTTTTTTTTTTTTTGAGAAGCAGATTTAACTGTAGTGTCATATGGCATATTATATATGGAGAGGAATAGCAAAGACATTTTCTCGAATGTTTCAAGTGTGCCTGGCTTGTTGATGCTCGCCTTCTTTCACCTGCAAGAAGCTACGGTCTTCTGATCCCTAATTGTCTAGGTGAAGTGTTTACCTTGCACACTGAATGCGCTCTCCCTTTCTAGATAGAGATAGGACCGACAGAAATACTTTTATCCTGAAGGAGGTCAATTTGCTTTAGCATCCTTCTGCAAAGAAAATGCATGATTTTTTTTTTATTTCATCGGGAAATTTGACTTCTTAGCTTTCTCCTTGCTTCTCCTTAATAAATGATTTGGTCACTTGAACCCTCTCATTGCACATAAAGTTGGGGCTCCTCTCCCAGGATTCTTTCTGAATGCTCCAAAAGACTTGGAAAATTTGAGGTTACAGAATATATTTTTTTTCCACAACACGTTTCTCTCCCATACTTTATTTTCCCCCACAAATAGGCTTTCTATATTTTTCTGCTTCTCCGAAAAAGTTCTGCTTAAAGAGCAGAGGGGTGATGTGTTGTGGTTGGCAACTTAGGGTGTGTAACGTGAGACTCGGTTTCTAATCTACAATCAGGTGTCCCAGGAGGGGTCTGTAAAATGTCTATGTTCAAAGCCTCTGGACTTTCACAGTCATGATCCAGGTAGGAAATCTAGAAAATTACTGTAGATATAAATGAACATCTGTGTTTAATGGTGCAGCCAGCCCATGACATTTTATAAAGCTCGCTACACATGGCTAAAGGTTCCTAAAAGTGTGAGTCTACCTTACTGCCAAGAAAAATAGAGTTATGAAGTACCCTTGAGATATGTATTATGCAGTGAGTTTTATTGTGACACTTAAAAAAAAAAAACCGACATGCCAGACTTTATTATTCCGTATCTGGGATTCAACTCATGTGGCTTTATAGAGAAATAAAGCGATGTGCCAAACTCAGGAAACTGAGTTTCTTCTCATCTAGTGATGGTTTTTCCATCTTTTCCACCCACAAAAGATGAGCTCTATTTATAAAAACAAAAGACAGTTTAGCATGAGTTATTCACAATTACATTTATAGCAAGAGGGGCTGGTATGCAGCTTGGCTGGCAGAGGGCTCGCTTAGCATGCCCTGGGGTTGATCTCCAGAACAGCATGGATCCGGCGTGGTGGGGCAGACCTGCAATCTCAACAACTAGAGGCCTGAGGCAGAAGGTTATCCTTTGCTGGGTAGCTAGTTGAAGGTCAGCCTGAGTTACACGAGACCCTGTCTCAGTGAGGAAGGGTTTTACAGCAAGACGAAACTATGACAAGAATGTTCTAGAAAGAAACAGGACACACGTAGACAAATCCTGTGTCTCAAACAATTTGTCATGAGATGGTTTTTCTTAACTGGCAAAACGAGGTATGTACAGGGTGGCTTTTTCATCCCCACTGCCCAATTGATTAAAGGTCCAGGTAGCCAACATGAATATTACCTTTGTGACATACAGAATTTCCTTTTAGAAGACAGGAAAAGGGTAAAGCCAAGCAGGCACAAATGGAAAAAGAGAGGTCTATCTCCTACAAGTGTTAACAGTGTCCACCTCACTCTCCTTATCTGTACAATGGAGCAGGAGGAAGGTGGGGACCTTCAGCCAAGTGGATGGGGTATAATAATCACAGAACATAGTATTTGGCACAAAAGGGACACCTAGTAAAATAAAAAGGTAGTCATAATTTTCATAAATTGTGTTTTATAGATATTATTAGCTTATTGCGATGGAAGTTAATTGTGGGAAAGTAGACAGGGAAATCATAACTTTTTCTGGTTTCTAAAACATTTATTTCTATTAGCTTGATAATTTGTTTTTATTTCTACTTCACAAACTTATTAAAAGACAGCTATCACATTTCTGTTCACTTTTACCTAATTTCTAGAATGGTACCCAAATCCTCATATTGAAAGACTAAATTTCCTTTTGAGGAGAAAGCATGGGTATACACTGATGCCAAGTAACATATCATAGCTCTTAGTGGCTCTGCCGAATGGCAGTTAGGCCACAGCCCCATCTCTAACATCACATGAAAGCACAGGAGTAGAAGAGTCCTGTAATTTATGACGTCCCAACCGCTTTGCTGCATGCTTCCGTGCATTTTCTCCTCTAGTAACCCTCGCAGCCCTACCTGGTAGATGCTTTTGTTTTTTTATCAAGTGGTGAAATGAAATTAGAGATGGCCTCAGCAAAATATTACTAAATTGGTAAGTTTAATATAGCATTTGGCATTCCTGGGATTCAGACTCACACCTTTCTGATTCCAGACTCTACAGTCTAACCCTCATGCAGATTTACATAGTAGATGTTGCTAAGTTGTACACGGTTCCATTTTTTTGGACCTCGGCCATAGCTTTGACTTTTTCTTACTTGAATATTTAATCCCTATCAGAGTTTGAGAGCTGATTTTAAAATTTGAAATTTGGAAAATTTGTTTGCTCTCATTTTTTTTTCTTCACCAAATAAGATCACATTTCCTTAAACCAACCTTGCTGCCTTTACCAAACAAAGTATGAAATATATCTAATTTACAAATTTATCAAAATTGAAGGGAAGAAATGAAAGATGCCCAACAGCAAGGCCATTTGCTTACAGGAAAGTTCCCTTTTTAGAAGCCACATTCAGGGTAAATAGGGTCCCAGCATGCCTTCTGCACGTGTTTCCATTACCAGCTCTTAGAGTATTGAGATGAAACTAAGAAAAATCCCATTTCAGTAGGAAGTGTGCCAAGGGAATAGGGTATTGTCGATCCCATCTTGGATGTCCTTATGTATGGAACCAAAATTTATAATAAAGGGAGAAACTGGAAGAAAAAAGCAGCTGGTCCAGGAAAAGCCTCCGTTTATATTGTGGTCCTGTATCTCCCCAAATACTGGGGACAGCCCAGCCTTGAACTGCAAAATCCTTATATTTCAGAGTAGTACTAGCATTCCAAGGGGTCAGTTTGCCCGGAGCTTCTGTTCGCTTTTGCTTTCAACTTTCCTTCTATTAAGTGAGCAAATAATCACTCGAGTAAGAAGCTGGTGTAAAAGTGTCAGACTAAAAGCTTTTAAGATGCCACTCTGGAATCAACGACAATTTGATCCATCAAAGGCAGGCATTGCTTTTCTTTACATCCAGAGACATCGATTTACTCTGACAGGCAATTTGGGGGCCAACTGGATTAAAACTCTTCCACTTATCCTTTATGCCCTGGGAAGACATGATCGCTTGGAGGAACCATGGCAAATTTCAGGTGTGCCTGTGGTTTGAAGTTGTGATTTTAAACCAGTGGGGCTGGGTACAACTAGAAAGGGCCAGAAGGAGCCTTATTTTCAAACTGGCTTGAACCCAGACCCAGGCTCCACGGCTCCATGTGACCAAATGGCTACTATTGCACTTCCTGTCAGTGGGTCATTCCCAATCCCTCCTTTTCATCTCCAGTTGTGATTGAAACCAAGACCCACCCAGGAGGATTTAGCAGTTAACAGTTCCAGGCAGTTCAAAACAAGGAAGTTTGTGTGTGTGTGTGTGTGTGTGTGTGTGTGTGTGTGTGTGTGTGTGTGTCTTAATGCAGTGAGAATTATCAATTACATAGGTGATTTTTGCTTTTATTTTTGTAGTTTATTTTCACAAAGTTTTCTTTGTCCTTTTTTATTTATTTATTTTATTTTTATTTATTTATTTTTTTTTGGCCATACACTGAATATTGGAATTCCTCTCTTTCTGTGCTATTGAAGAAAAGTCAATGTTATAACTCATATTTAGGCAGTAGCTAATCATCATTCCTATGCAAGAATATGGTACAATGAATCCTTAGCATATAGGTTATCTAGATTAAAATGTCTACTCAGTATGAAACAGAAATAAAATTATTGTTCTGATGACTAACATTTTAAACTATATTTATTTTTCTTAGAAGAATGGTGATAGGGATGGACAGGGAAATAAAGAAATAAAGACAAAATTGGCCATTTGAGCTCTACACTGATGACTCTTAACAGGGCAAATATTGAATGGAGGTGCGCTGCTTATTTTTATCTTAGCTTTATGTGTCATATAAACTTTGATAACATGTATTATTTATGTACTTAGGGAAGGGGAGGAAAAGCAGATTAAATGAGTTGAGAAGTGACTAATGCTATATTGAGAAGAGCGAACACTGCAAGGAGAGTAGAGTCCAATGTTAAAAATGTACAAAATAGTTGATAAAGGGACGTGCTCTAACCTGAGCGATAAAGCCATTTATTTGATATGGTTTCTTAATTGTCTGTTATGAAGTATTTATGAAATAGGAACTAAATATGAAAAGAAAAGAGCTGCTAAGTGACAATATTGCAAAGCTGGAGATATGAATCCTTGAACCCAGAGGAGCTTGTAATGTGACGCCTGGATGGCTACGTGAGCCTGCAGTTGTATGGGGGCGTCCTACCCTACCATCGTGTGAACAGGTCACATTGCTTTCTGTTGCAACAAACAAAAACCATGACTAAAACTGACTTGCTCAATAAAGGGCATAAAAGTACAACAGTCAGTCGATCCATGTTTAAGAGGTCATACCTGTGGCTTGCAATGATTTCATGGAACCCATTTCTTTTGGTTTTGCTCTGCTGCTGGTCTTGCTCTCTCCCTTCATAGTTCTAGGATTGTGTCAAGGACTCGCAGACAGCTTGTTACATGGTCACATCTAGCCCAAAACAAATTTGTCAATGCTTCCAGGAATTCACTTTGAATGGGCTGCTGGTTTGTATCTATTCTGAACACAAGAGCAAATTGTTTGCCTCGTTCTAAAATTTAGAATAAAGATAGCCTTCCGAGGACTTTGCAAATCCCTAAATGACATTTTTCAGCTGTTGCTGCTACTTAGGTTTGGTGGGGATGGTAGAGGCTGTCAATGGGTTTGAGGGCTAGACAACTGGTTAGTTGAAAAACCCTCAATGAATAAATGTCCTGTCAAGTCAGGACATAGTCCTGCATAGTGAAGTCCAACTATATTATATGATCTTCATGTCCATAAATCAACATCCAGGATGAGTAGGGACTTTCCAGAGAATAAGGATGAGAAAGCTGAGATGCAGGTTTGTGGCAAGGAGCTTGCCTAGCAGACACAAACCTCCTGGTTTGTCTCCCCAGCAATGAAAGTTTAAATAAAAGAAAAAGAAAGGCTTCAAGGCACAGAACAAAATCTTTTTGTGTTCACAGATATCATCCAGGTAGCTGTTACCCTGGCACTATTACAAGGCTCACCAGCCAGAAGCCATCTGTCCCAAAATGTAATGAGCAGAAACCTAAAGTATCAGTTTCACCAAAACCACTACCGTAGACAAACACTCTCATGCGCTCTCTCTCCCTCCCTCCCTCCCTCCCTCCCTCCCTCCCTCCCTCTCCCTCTCATTCTATCTCTCCCCCCTCCCGCTCCCTCTCATTCTATCTCTCCCCCCTCCCACTCCCCCTCTCATCCCCTCCCTCCCCCCCCCAGTATAAATGTAGGTTTGGACTCAACTCAATGTGACCCTTTAACATTGTTGTCCCAAGGTTCAGAGTGACAGTATTTTAGAGCTGGTTACCATCTTTGTCCTCATTACTGCACTTTCTCTTCTAATGAAACCTACAGAAAGATGGTTCCTAACTCACACAGTACCTCAAATGCATTTGGATTTTGGTGTCACGACACTCAGGATGTTAATGTGTTGTAAGATGAATGGGAGTACTCGCCAGGTCATACATACCATGTGTATCATATTAAGAATGACATACAGCAGAGCGAAATATTTTTTGTCCAAATACAAATGTTCCATAGAAAATCAGACTTAACTATGACTTCTGCAATACTTATAATTTATATATTTCATAACTTCTGTTTTTGACAATACTCAATCTTTTTTCCCATTGAGTAAGTAAATTTGCTTTCTTGATAAAGTTGCTTTAAGTGGGCTTGGGAACAGTTTCCCATCCAAACTGCTGATTCCAAATTCAGTGAGCCACCTTCAGGTCACTTCACAAATAAGGTATTATAAGGCTGTTCCCTTTCTGTAGGAACCAGTTCCATATTGCTCTCAATCTGCGAGCATGGAGAAGCATTCCTCAATGCTGTGGCTTCTCGAGGTGTTGTCTGTCCACCTACCGAGTGTCCGAGCTTCTAAAAACTCATTCACGTGTCTAGCCTCTGCTCAGAGAGCACTCAGGAACGGCAGGAAACAAAACCAAAGGACAATTTTCTTGCCATTTGCTCAGAAAATCAGCAGCCTGGTGCAGGTAACAGGTCCCATATCCAGCTGTATCAGCAAGGACCCTAAAACTTAGAGGAGGATTCAGTGACCACATGGACAGAACTCTCCAGAATACTGGTGTCTTCTTTTCAGGTTCACTTGCAAGTAAAGCTCAAAATGCAACACTATGGAAGGGGGATAGATAATGTTTGTTTCAAAGCACAACCCATCACACCTAAGCAGTCAAAGGTCTGAGTTTATCCCACAGGATTGCCTTGCTTTCCGGTATAAACCTGAAACCATCTTCTTCATCTTTCTCTAGAGCTTCCTTGTACAAGTCAAGAGACAGCCACTTAAACTGTTTCTTGGCTAAATTTCTTATGTTTGGTAATTACTGTAAGTTGGGGGCAGCGCCTGAAAAAGATCAGAAACCAGTATTCACATTCCAGCATTGTACAGTGCTTCTGGTTCTTAAAATAGTGAAGTACAAAGCACGCTGCTTGATAATAGCTTCTATGTAGAGCCTTCCAAGTGTCCCTTTTCCTGCTACTGCAGGCACTCCAGCCACTAGAATATATATATATATATATATATATATATATATATATATATATCATAGTTCATGTAGGGTACTTGTGATTATTAAATACAGAGGCATGAATATTGTATAAGTCTGCCTTATGTTTTAAGTAGTACAGTTGTAATTGGGTATGATAATAACAACATTCAGATGTAGAAATAATGTATAATTAAACACTAAGATGATTTGAGAAGCACTCTTTTTTTGCATGCATATGTGTGCATGAGGGTGTGCACATTCATGTGGATGTGAGGAGTGTTTCCTGACTGCTTTTCACCTTATTCATTGAGGCAAAGCCCCTCAATTCCAGCCAGAGTTTGTATGGCTTAGTCTACCTTGCCAGCTCGATCCATGGATCTCCCTATATCCACCTTCTTAGTGTTGGAATTCTAGGCAGGCTAATCAGCTACCTGACATTTGTGTGGTTCTGGGCATCTGAACTCTGGTTCTTATGTTTGTTTGTTTAAAGATGATTAAGGGGCTGTTGCTTAAGACTGTCTGGAAGGATTGCATAAGAAATGGATACCTCAGGAGTGTCAGGCCTTGCAGTTTTTAGTCATTTGACAGATAATAACAAAATTTCTAATTAAAAAAATGTAAGTGTATGAGTGTGTGTGTGTGTGTGTGTGTGTGTGTGTGTGTAAGTCAGAGGACAATTTTGTCAGAGAAAATAGTTTTCTCATTTTATGTGTATTGAATTCAGATCCTTACACATCACAGCAGCTACCTATATCCATCAAGCCACCTCAATGCCCCAAATTTTCTAGCTCTGTTTGTCACTTCATACAAAGCACTTGACAAACAGCTTCATGTGTCCCTCAAAGCAGTGGTGTAGGGATATGGCACTTGACTATAGCTAGAAAGGGTCAGGACAGTCCACATATTATTCTCCACTTCCTGGTACAGACACTGCAATGTAGCAGATGCCAGCATAATGAATATGAGAATGTGCTTTTCAACTTGTACTGATTAATAGCATATTCTAAGAAATGTTAGCCGCTGTGCTCATAATATTTTATTGAATGATAGTTTGTGGGCATCTAACAATAAAGAACATCATTTAAAAATATGACTGAACAATATTTTTTTAATATTTTACACTTCAATTGCCTCACTGTGATACAGAGTGCAAGCTAAATGGCTGACAATTTGATTATGCAATCTTCCAATATTAGTATTTGCCTGACCATTGCATCATTTGGTATTATGCACAAAGGAATAGAATACAGAGCCCATATATATTGTCTCTTGCCATCTTTAAATGAAAATGGAAAAACCAAGATTAGGACTTCATCCTTCTACAGCAAATGGAACTTTTCCAGCCCTCCTTTCAGGATATGCTTCCCCCAACAAAACGATGAGCTTGCCATGATTAAAAACTAGATGGAAAATCGTGTGAGGTATATGAGAAACACCTCCTTTCCTCCTAAGATACCCCACATGGAATTTCTTGAAAGCCAAGAGGTCTGATTTCATTTATCTTTGTATGCCCAGCATCTAGAACAGCCCCACTCCACTCATCCTTTAATAAAATACTTGTGGCAAAGGAACAAAAGATGTAGAGGAGAATTTTAAAATACAAATCAACTAGTTGTAAAGAATGAAACTTAATCTATTCGAAGTCAGACAAACTATACAAAAATACAAATCATGATGTTCGCAAGACAACTAGAGGTTTTAGATCAACTTCTGTGGTATTTCTGATGTGATAGTAGGATTGTGTAGTTCTTCTGAAAATAAGCCAGTTAACTTTTTAGATATGGATACTGACATACCATCATATCATCGAGAAAGAGAAAGTGAGTAGGGCTCTAAATGAGATTAGAAAGTAAATGTAAGTGTCATTTGTCTGTTGGTTGAGGGGTTTTCTCCCTGGAGGCAATCTTCTTGCCTTCCCCATCACAGCTGGGCTTTTCTTTCACCACACTCACTTGGGCCTCGTGTCTGTGTTCATCTCAACCTTTCATAATTACCTGGTTATTGTTATCTGTCTGTCTGTCTATCTGACTATTTATCTAGCTATCTATCTAGCTATCTAACTAACTGTCCATCCATCTTTTATTTATTTGTGGGTCCTGTTGTCCACATGAGCTCCTAGGAAGGACAGAGACTCTTTCTGTGGCCCTTCTATGGGCCATGGGGTCAATTCTCATTGGACTTGGTAATTTTGGGCAGAAGACTGAACAGATAAAGGAGTGGATACCAGACTTGCACATTGTGTCAGGTTGTATAATGTAGAAGAGCAGGAATGTTTGATACCACACTCATCATGAGAGGCATGACCAACATCTACAGAAGAGGTTAACAGGACAAAGGCTAACAACATTTATTTGATCCATATTTTATGTGGCAGGGGAACCTGTAGAAATGAAGACCCTCCATCCACCCAAGACACAATAGTTTAATGTAGCCATTCTACAATGAATGTACCTGTCAAAAGTTTTAGAGATTAAAAAGTAAAATAGTACAGCTTTAATCCCAGCGTTTGGGAGGCAGAGGCAGGTGAAATAGGAGTCCAGCTTGATTTACATAGCAAGTACCAAGTTTGAGGTTGAGACAATAAGAAGACAAATGAATAAGACACAAAAGTGACATGGTGATGTAATCAAAACAACAGGGAAACATGATGATTACCTTAATCTACTTTTTAAATTTATTTTCTATGTATGAGTATTTTACCTGCAAGTCTGTATGTGTACCACATATGTGTCTAGTGTCCATGGGGGCCAGAAGAGTGCATTAGATGCCCTGTAACTGGAGTTACAGGCATTTGTGAGCTACCATACAGGTGCCAAAAACACAACTTCATCCTCTGGAAGAGCAGTAAATGCTCTTAAATCACTGAACCATCTCTCCAGTCCTGTAGAACAGGCTTCTCCAAAGTTCCTGTCTTAGTTCCAATTCTACTGCTGTGAAGCAACATTATGACCAAGAAAGTTCTTATGTTAAATTAAAAGCATTTCATTTGAGGGCTTGCTTACAGTTCAGAGGATTAATCCTTTATCATCACTGCAGGGAGTGTGTTTAGCATTCATGGTGCTAAAGAGGTAGCTAAGAGGCCCATCGTAATCTATAGGTAGAGAGAGGGACAGGGAGGGGAGAGGGAGAGGAGAGGGGGGAGAGGGAGAGGGGGGAGAGGGAGGGGGGGAGGGGGAGGGAGAGGGAGAGGAGAGGGGGAGAGGGAGGGGAGAGGGAGAGGAGAGGAGAAGAAAGAATGCTGCTATCTGTCCTGAGATTAAATGCACATATTGGTACACCTTGAGACTGTTACCCTCATAAAATTGAGTAAGTCTTGAGATACACACTAAACATAATTAAAAGCCACACTGAAATGTAAAGGGAAGATAGCCTGTACCTGGGCCTGAGCCTGGGCTTGGGCCTAGGGCTGGTTTTTGAAACATCAAAGCTCACTTACAATGACACACTTCAAACAAAGCCACACCTACTCCAACAAAGTCACACCTCCTAATCCTTCCCAAATAGTTCCCCTAGCTGGAGAGCAAGTATTCAAACATATAAGTCTATGAGGGTTATTTAGATAACCAGAGTTTCCTTGCTATGGTTTTAGAGCCATCTTTTGATCTTTTATAGGTATTTATTTTGTGCCAGGAGCAATTTCAGAATTAATAGGCTAGAGGGGGTTTTCCAGGGTTATTTTGGTCAAGAGTCTTGCTTTTGATTCAAGCTATGCTGAAATTCTGAAGTCAGTCTCTATTTGCTGTTTGAAGAAGTTTTTAATCAAAGTAAGTACTTCATAACAGCATGTAGTATTGGAAAGAATAGTTTTCTTATGTTTCCAAGTCATTTGTCAAATAGCATTTTGCATGTATAGTTTTCTTTTGTGTGCATATGTGTATATACATGTGGGGTGTGTAAATATTCACATGTGTGGTTACTTGTGTACATGTATGTAGAGATCTGAGGTTGACTTTAGATGTCTTCCTCAATCCTCCATCTTGTATATTGAGAAATAGTCTCTCAGTTAACCCAGACATGACCATTTAGGCTACTCTGGCAAGGCAGCCTACTCAAAGCATGTTGTTTCCATTTCTCATGCCCTGGGATTACAAATAACTGGCCACATCTACTCAACTTTAAGTAGACTCTAAGGATTCAAACTTCAGTCTTCACAATTACTCATAGTCATTGAGCCATCTCTCCATACCAGCCTGTGTGTTATAACAGTGTGTGTTTTAACAGTACAAAAGAATCTATCTATTCGTCTGCATTCTTAGTAACTGACTTGGGAATAATCTAGCAAGATGAGTTCATAAAAATACCTATAACATCCCCCAGAGAACCTGTTTCACAGACCAGATTGAATTTTCTATTTTTTTCATGATATTTCCTCATCTATGAAAACAAAATAACTTTTCAAAATACTCTTAGAACTTCATGAAAAGTGACTGTAATCAAGCTCAAAGGAATTTGTTTCTTTCTGTAGTCCAGATGCAACTCCTAATATTGAATTGCAGATACAGGCTATGCATACCAAGACTCGGCAAGCATAGTTTTCCCAGATAGTGCTGTCCTTGTGTGATATGTTCAGAGCCTAGCCCAGAGTGTATGCTTAGTATGTGTCTGTTGATCACTCTAACTCCATCCACCTTCCTCTATGAGCTTCATGACCCACAACTACAGCAAGCATCCAATTTATTTGTGATGCTTAGTGCCAGCCCAGAGATGATCAAATCACAGAAACTGCAGAAGTATCTACAGAGCCTGGCAGGGTTATTGAGGAATGTGGAGGTTCATTGTATGTCTGTTTACCCTATGTTTCACTGAAGCTCACAGTTTCTTTTATCTGCAGGATAATCTCCTTCTAATAGGTAATTGGGTTGACCACACCAGTCAAATTGTACATCATGGCCATGAAAAGAAAGATACAAAATAGAGCTATGAGATTCTTCCCCTCCCTCAGGGTGTTATTATTGTTGTTTGGGGGTTTTAATGTTGTTGGGTTCAGGGTGTTGTTTTAGACAGAGTCTCTCCTTGTAGCCCTGACTATTTTGGAACTCAATATGTAGACAATGCTGGGTCTTGAATGCTATATCTTTTGTGCTGGCTAAAAAACATAAAAATCTATTTTACATCAAGTAAAGCCTACGTTTGAAGGTCTACAGGACTATTCTGCTTGTAAACAGATGTCTTGTTTTATGAATCTTAATTTTATGTGTAGCAAATGACCATTTATATAAAAATAAGTATAGACAGTACATGGTCATCCTGACATAGCATGTATCCTCAGATGTTTTCTAGCTAAAGAAGAACCAGGACTAGTTTGTTTTCACTTGTGGCCCTCCACATTGAAATTTTATTTTGTAGTAAGTTAGCAAACATGGATAATTTGGATGAGTTTTGGTAAAGAGGAGGGGCCTGTGAGAGAAAGGACCATGTCTGTTTACATATCATTATTCTGCAAGACCTCTCATTACAACTGGCACATAGCAGGTATTCAGTGAATCAACTGGTCCATTAATACAAATTCAGGACTGGAAAATATTGTAATCAGACACTTTGTTGGAACACCTTTGTTTGGGAAATAAAGAAATCTTTGTTAGGTGTAAATTCTACTGAAGTCAGAAAACAAATGCTATCTTCTGATTTCTCCTAGGAACAAGGGATTAGTTGTTGAATGAACCCTGGGTCATGAATTTTACAAGCTCACAGTCAGAAAGAATGACAAGGGTACATACATACTGCTTTAGCTCTAGCTTTTTGTAATTCACCTGATTGCCAAAGGGTATGAGTGCAATTATTTTAGGGTTAACAAAGTATATAGATAACCCGGGTGGGCTGGGAGCGGGGCGTGTGCTCACTTCTGCTTAGTGAGGCCAAGAGCATCTTTGCTGAGCATCTTCCAGTGTTTTAGAAAGCAGGACACCTCAGTTATTAGAAACACCCCACAATAAGCAAGTGGACAAACAAACAAATGGAGATGTCAGGCAGCAAGGTATATTCTGGAGCCCACAAATAGCATTTAAAATTTTTTATATTGAAAAAATTTTCCCTACGAATGGAGAAAAATGACAGGAATTTGAAGTCTCTCTATATTACCTGGTTTCAAATGAGGCCAGTCCCGCTTCAGTGCCCACTACTGTGATGGCAGACACGGTTATTGCTGCTCATGTCAATTTTTGCATCCCTGGATATCAGCTTGGGAGCTATCCTTTCCATTTATTTCTGCTTTGTTTATTGGTTAGCTGATTTGTTTGGCATAGAGTTTATATAACTCAGACTGGCCTCACTCGTACTATGTAGCTAAGGATAACCTTATAGTCATGATCGTCCCGTGTCCACCTCTCACGCGCTGATTATAAGTGCTGGCCACCGTACCTGTTTGTATTCAGTTGTAAAAATTAAAACAAGGTGGTTGCTGCACTCGAAGAATGCACTCCACCAAATAAGAGAAACTCTGGTCCATTCCTTTGCCAACTTTACTTCCTCCAGAGGTTGTGAAATGTCTACAGAAAGGGCCCAGGCTTGCTTTCCTTCCTCCTTTGATTTCTGTATATGTCTATAGTAGACCTTGGTCCAATTAGAGGGAGGTAAATTATTTTTGAAAAGAAGACAATAAACTTTCCCCATATGGATCCTGAGAGTCTTAAACAAACTGAGTACGTTTTGAGGATCAACTGCCGTGTGGAGGCCTTTGTGATCAGGGAACAGGGATTTGAGAACATCACAAGGAACCGCCCATTTTCAGACAGATGCTAGAGACTGGGCAACTACAGTTCATTCTAAAAATCTGGTTTGATTGGAATGAAAACGGAATTGCTTACTAGGGAATCAGAAAATGCATTAACATCAAGCCAGCACCCAGCAGCAGCACATGTCAGTCTGAATGTCATGTCTTTAGACAGCTGTAATAAGCGTGGATAAGACAGTGCTGGCAGATCACCTTTAAATGACAATAATTCGATTTCAAAGGGCAAAGGAATGAAAAATGCCCTTGAAAACTCATTGGACATGCCAAGAAAAGGTTATCTAAACGCCACCAAAGGCAAAACACAAAAACTTTTTTAATGTAATTTTTTCCTTAAAATCTTCTTTATTCCTATTTTTACTTCACTGTCTTGACTTATGCCCATAAGCACAGTACATCTTTGTTATCAAATGGCAGGTCATGGAGGGAATTGAAAGATGGTCAGTATAGTCAATTCGTTTGGATTAGTCTCCTTGTATATTTGGACCTGGAAAATTATTGATCACAGGCAAACAGGGAAGGAATGAGAGCATATTGTTTGTCCTCTTTTTTTCCCTTCTAATTTGAGAGACAGATTCTAGCCGTGTAGCCTAGGGTAGCCTTGAACTCCTGCCTCAGGCTCCTTCTGACTACTGGTATTACAGGTGTGTAGCACTATGTCTATGTTTTTGCTGTAGTTAGAAGCTGGATGGGGGTGTCAATAGAAGACAGATGCCCTGCCCTTGAACTATGCATCTTCCAGCTATGTATACTTAGAGCAAGCCGTGGACCTTCTCTTGAGTATCACTGCTTTTCAGCCCACAGCGGTGCCTTGTACTTAGTATATGTGGAAGGGAGTTTCATTAGCTACAGTTATCTACATCTAAAGATATCCGCTTAGGTAAAAATGACTGCAGACCATATCAACTTAAGATGAGTCAAGTCAGTCCTGGCTGTTCCACTCTGTTAAGAACTGCAGCCACAGTGACATCATTCAAGTACAGGAAAGACTTTTGAGGAGATGAAAGATCATAAAGTTATTTTACAATACTGCAAAGGGCAGAAGTAGGTCTTATAGGGGAAAATTGAAAGTATTTCAGTACTCTGTTAAGGACAAAGAAAACCTTTAAGTAGTAGCCATCTAGCAATGTGAAACAAATATGAAAACCAGTGCAAGTGAACATATGAATATGTCTCGACAGAAACGTTCATAAAATCATGTAGGAGACACGAGTCAAGTGTGGAGGATCCCTAAGAAAATCCCCTATGGAAAAAGGTAAATAATTCTCCAATGTCTTCCAACTCTCTTGTGCCCTTGTAAGGGCCACTTCATTGTCTTTGACTCTAAAAGTTGATGCAGTTAGCCTGGCAGTGATGGCCCCCACCTTTAGTCTGAGCACCGAGGCAGGTGACCTCTTTGGCTCTGAGGCCAGCTTGTCCTATAGAGCTAGTTTCAAGACAGCAAAAAACTGTTACACAGAGCAATGCTGTCTTGAAACCTGCTTCCTGACCCACCAAATCACCGCAGTTGATAGAGAAATTCAGAGCTACCTAGTCCAATGAAAACACAGTTGTATTTTCTCAGAACTTCCACAGGATCATGGCGGAAGAGCAGTAGCAACCTTTAACTTCCTTTTAGGCAGTTTGCTTAATGATGGGCAGAAATGAACATTCAATCGCCATCCCCTTGTCTAGGTTATGTAGAGGTGTGAATGCCTTTATTATTGTTTCTGCAATAATTCCATTTGAAAGATAAAAGGAAATGGTAGGCTTTGCAGTTCCAAAATTATTTCTCTCATATCGCTTCCTTTAAGCTGTTTAACCTTTGTGTGACATCTGTTTTACCCTGTAGGTTATCTTTGGCAGTGTCAGAACACCCAAGAGATAATTTGCCTGCAAAAGTACACGTGCTTTTTGTGCCCTGCCTTGCCATAGGTCATAGTTCTCTGTGGTAGCTGAGGCATTTTCTTGAGCGTCTACTCAGGAGGACTTTATCACACAATGTCAGGCCCTTCTGACCAGATGCAGTGGCCTCACCACCCTTTGTCCCCATTACTGAGAGCAGCACTTGACATAAGATAACAATGAACATACGGTTGAGGAATGAAGGAAAACACATTTCTGCTTTTCCTGGAACCAACTCTGCACATTGTCTCCCTGGTCTGATTCTCCCATAGACCCAGTAAAACCGTGTACCAGAGCTCAGCTCCCTTGTCCTGGTTCCTGACATGCTTTCTTCTTCAAGCACCAGTTCTTTCCTACAAAGTAGACTGGGAAACAGCATTATAAGGTTCCAGTGCATTCCATTTCACTGCCTTCTTTGAGAAGACTTTATACTAGTTGGTTAATTAAGACTAAATATCTCTATTCATTAAGATATCACTATGCTCAAGAACCCTGCTGGATACTGAAGAATTTTCAATCATACAAGAAGCATGTTCTCTAATTTCCAAGTCTAACTGGGGCTAAAGTACACCAGTAGGATGGGAAAATTCATAGAGCCTGTCAGAACCCCATTAAGTGCTTAATAAATATCCGTGTTCGGGGACTGAGGAGATGGCTGACACAATGATGGGAGTTGTGTGCCCACACCTACATAAAAAAGCAAAAACAAAAACAAAATGGAAGGAGACTAGAAGGTTAGTAGTCAGCTGCTCAATGGATTTCATGTTCGCTGAGACCCTATCTCGAAAACTGAGATTGGGAACAGTTAAAGAACACATCCAGAATTATTTCATGGTCTGTACAAGTTCCTACACATGCACATGTACACGCACAGGCAAGCACACAGACACAGACAGACAGACAGACACACACGCATGCACACACACATACGCACAAGCACACGCACACACGCACACATACGCACAAGCACACATACATACCTATACCCCTAACATCTTGGTGGTATTTTGATGAGCTTTTAGGGGAAGATTTTTCAACACGGAGAGACCCAGATTCTGCAGGAAACTCAGCTTTCAATTGTCATTGAAAGCACGAGTCTTGATAATAAAACAAGTAGGAGTGAGCCTTTTAAAGAATGGTAATGTTCTCTTCAACCTGATACTAATTTGTTAATTCAACAAATAGTCACTGGACATCTGCTTCATGCCACTCGCAGAGCTGAGCTGAGTACCGTAAGTTTTCCGAGGTCAAGTGCAGTTCAGTTTTTTCCTATTTCATCCTGAACTCCTCTTGACCTCCTCCGTTCCTGCAACTTTAACTACTACCTTCCTTCCCATGCAGAAGGCTCCCAGCACTACCTGTCCACCCCCAGATTCTTCTAGTTGGTTTAATTTTGGTTCTCTTCTTCATGGAAAACGGGATATGATGGTTCTGTGGTGTCTACACTGGACCAGTTGTCTTCACCCCTCCCACCCCAAGGGTTCAGTCACCATGATGCCTATGGAATCTCCAACAGATGTACATTTACAGTAACAGAAGCTCTCTGCGTAGTACTCTGTGACTATGAAAATGTGCTCTAGGTGTTCCTCTACACCAGTGCCTCAGATTTGGGACTGGAGAGCATTGTTTACGACTGCAGACTAGCCTACAGGATGACAGCATGTGTAAACACAGACCCTTACTTGGTGTTTATGCTGGCAACCCTATTTTCATTCAGTGAGCTCATGTCACAGGTCAAATGCTGAACTAGAAACTTCCTGTCTGTGCCAGTGTAGCTGTGTAATAGACTGTAAGAGAGTTACCAAGACACACACTGTTGCATTGGTCTAGTTTATGTTGTTCAGATCAAACTCCTATTGCTGGGTAATTTCATAAAGGAAAGTTTGTTTAGTTCATTGTTCTGGAGGCTCAAGAACATAGCACTGGCATCAGTTAGACTGCTGTGATGGGCTTCATGGTGGAGGTGGGCATAGGGGACAGAGACCTCCATCATGACACAGAAGTCACAGAGTACCAAGGGGTTCCCTCCACACATTCCTCCAATGATATCAAAATTTTCAATTAAGTCCTTTCTGTCCCCTTAAGGTCTCACTATCTCTGAACACTAAACACCAGGACCAAATTTCTACCACTTGATCTTGGGAGGACAGAGGTCACAACCAAAACAGAGCTGCCTCATAGACCTGAGAAAATGGAGGACACAGAAACAAGTGGCTGAGGTTCAAGGCTGTTAAAGCAGGAGTCGGCACGAGGACTTAGATCTGTCTAGTTTGACTCTCTGGATATTTTTGACTATACCATAGTAGAAGTACACTAATTTTCAGTGCTTCCAGTATCTTATCAATTAAAAAGTGGGGATAGATTTTTGTCTCTACCCCGAAATTACAGTGCCCTTGACAGTGGGGTACCCCAATTACAAGAAGCAGCCCTGTAAGGTGACTTAGGAGGCATTAAAAATGAGGTGTAGGGTATGGGTGTTAGGCTTAATGATATTACCATCCCGCAAGCAGTTTCTGGACTCATATGATTCAGAGCAAATGACCAGGAAATGGGTTTGTGGCCAACCAAGACCAGTGAACTTGAATTCAATTATTCCCTCAATCGGTACGCTGTAAGCTTCAGCTCTGGGCCATCCCCACACTGGATCTTCAGGGACACTGCAGACAAAGGTACATTTTTGACAGGGAGTCTCAGCAGGTCTAGTACATATTTAATAAGCTGCTTATTTTGACAGTTAATGTATACTTCCAATCTATGGGGATGGCTCCAGCTGCAGTTGGGTAAACCAGCAGGAGGAAAGCTGAACACAGTGCTTTACCACAGAGATAAGACTGGGGCAGGAACACTGGGGATTATAGCCCCTGAAGCAGAGCTGAGTACAAAAAGCAAAAGCACACTGATGGAAAACAGTCTGGATACCTGGACAGGAGATTTTCTACTGCCTCATCTCTGGAAGCTTCTGCTCTGTAACTATGGGGAAGGGACAATAATCTCATTATATAAAGGGCTTGTTTACTCGGTTTAACAAATATTATTAAGCATTGACCCACTTAGGAAATATGAGAGCATAGAGTCTGAAGCAATGTAACAAATGCTAGCAACGGTGACAGAGGGTGATAGTAGGCCATGTCTGTTTTCACATCCCCAACACAAGTCACTCTGGTTGCAAGGACATGAGCTTTGACTCTGCTGACAGGAAATTCTGAGACTGTAGCACTCAGGCTTCCCGGCCCTTCAGGCCAAGGGAAAGAAAGCAGGAGGGTGCAGGGTTGAGGAATGATGCTGACAGACAGGCAACCGCAACCAGAACAATCCCCTCCAACATGACAGGAGCAGTTCTGAAAGAACAGGGAAACTAGAAGAGGTCGTGCTCCTCATGGCTCAGTTTGCTGTGGAAGACGGAAAGAGTTAATGCACTAACACCCTTAGGAGAGTCAGACACACAGCAGGTTCCTTAGAAGTAACTATTTCCCTTCTTTAAACTTTGGTCTAAGAGGCTACAGCCCTGTCTCTCTTCTGGGAGATTTCTGATCAGAGAAAGTGTTTGGGGATTATATAGGAAAGAGCTTAGGTGACAAGTTTTAATTGCTTACCTGTCAGAGGCATTGGTTCAATCTGCATTGAACTTGAATTCATTTGGACCTACTTCAGAGCATATCATCTCTCATTTGGTTAATGTGGGCCATCTTTGAAGACCCACAGCACCAGTCCTTCCTGCTGACTCCTTACAGCGGTGCATCGGAATGTTAATGCCCTTCTAGAGATATAAACACTACCTGCCTAAACTTAAAAGAAGATAGGCAGGTGTTAATACGTTTACCTATACAAATGATTCATTCACTTTGTCCCGAGGACTTGCCAGTCACTTGCATAAGTGCTTCCAAAGGAAGGTCACCCTGCTTTGCTCCCCACTGTGAGTCAGAAATAACAGCGCTGACTCACGTAACCTCTGCACCAAGGCACCTCTGCAGTGCCCATCAGAGTTTGGACTGGAAGGTGTCCTGAGCACTTGTGGTTGCTTTTGTCCGTATTCCAAGCTGTGAGCCTCGGCAGGTGGGCATAAGCTTTGTAGCCAGAGCCTGGGCCTCCTGATAGAGCTGTAAATGTCCAAGTGCTTTTCTCTTCCACTTTCCAATTCCTCTCCTGAAACTTTGAGTAATGAAATTTAACTTGCTACCGTATCAGGAGGATCGTAATGACAAATACAGATTGTCTTGGCACATAGTAAAAACTGACTTATTTACCCACTAATAACACATTATAGTGTCCTTCCCTTTTTGCGGCTTTAACTCTGCTCTTACTATCATTCTAAATAATAACTGGATATTTATGTTTCACATGTGCATTGTATTTAACCTCTGTAATAACTATATTGAGTTGTATGAATAATATATGAATTGTTATAGTTTTGTAAATGGCCACATGATTAATAACCATGTTGGTCTCATTTAATACATTTGTGCTCCAAGGATAAAACAATTTCAACAACTTTCTCAAGATCACTGTCCAATTTAACTGTCCCAGGTAGCATTTAAGTGGGCAATCTCCTCAGAACCAGCAAATCTTCAAGACTTTCCTGCACTAAACACTAACTTTGTGCAAAGCTGGAGTATGGATGTTTTATTTAAATCGCCCATACTTCTTAAACAAGTCTAACACTGTTTTAAAGTATACGTGCAGAGCGTCTTCTGAAACTCAGGCTATGTCTTAACTGTGAGACCTATAGCATGGAAAACACATTACTGACACAGAGTGTAAGCTCACATTCCAAGGTAAACAAAGCAAAGATTCATCCAAAGCAAGACTGAAACCCAGCAGGTAAAATACCAAAATCCGCAACTCCCTGTTAGGCGTCTGAGGCTTATGATGGAATCGTCTAGGTTCCAAAGGCCTAGGTAGCTCTGCCCCTCCGGATCCGCTACCTCTCCCCTTCCCTCCCTCCTTCCACCTCTTTCTCCTCCAAAACTGAAAAGAGATTAAAAAATGTGGAAAGTTTGAAAATATGTGAAATCCCAGAGCTTTCAAAGAAGAAAAATGTTTTCAATAGAGACTACATACCAAATATTACAGAAGTTAAATAAACTGTGTACAACTGATGTTATTATCTTTCATATTGGACCTTTGACACAAATTTTAAAAGCTGATTACTGCTGGCATTTTTGAGTTGGGAAACGGGGCAGTTTGCAGTGCCTTTTGAATGAAGACTGGGGAGTTACAAGTTCTCTTAAGGTGCTGAGAGGTCTGAAGGTCATCAGAAGGAAGATTGTAGTTGCGAATTATAAGCTGTTGCTGTGAAGACAGAGTCAAGTGGAGGCGGTAGCTGAGTGAAACTGAGCATGCTCAGGGAGAGCGGTAGACTAAGGAGAGAAGGGAGTGGTAGTGGATTTGCGTTTGCTCTTAGAAAACTCTTCTACTGACCTGGAGATAAATTTCTGGCTCTGTTTATGCTGATGTTTAATCTGAGATGCAGCCTACCCTTTATGATTCAGTAAGTAAAATGCCTATATTCAAATAGGTATGCTGAGAGTCGTATGGCGTGATATGATCCCCTAAACACCATATAATCAAATAATCCACATACTAGAAATCATTTCTATAACTACACAGTTTATTGGTAAAACAAGTACAGAATGCTAGGATGAACACCATCACAACACGACTTTTGTGTGGTTCCACACACAGAGATGGCTGGGTGGGTTTGAAAGAAATGGTGTGGGTTAAGTAAAGGCTGGGGTCTGCAGCAAGAATCTATGACTAAATTCGGATCCACATTTACTCACCCTCTCCTTTCTCCACCTATGAATTGAGGGTGACATTTACTCCAGGGGGTTGTCATTCATAAAGACAGGTCCTCATTGGCGTGTGGAACTGGATGGATAAGATTGTCAGAGAATGCAAACATATTGCTTGCTCAATGAAAAGAGCCTGGTGGCACCTGGGAGAAAGAATCTCCTGAATGAAAGACGTGAAAATGTAGGGGGAAAAGGAAACACCAAAACACACATCACATAGACACAAAAGGAGGCCGATTCAAGTGTGTACTCAGAGCAGAGAGAGTAATAGGACTTTTGCATACCCTGCAATTTGGTGTGTATTAAGTCAGTTAAGGATCTCTCCCTCCCCCTCCTCTCTCCCTCTTCCTTTCTCCCTCCCTCCTTTCTCTCCTTCTCCGGGTCTTCTTTTCCTTTCTTCTCTCCATTCTCCCTCTCTCTCCTTCTGAAAGACATATAAAACATGGAAATCTGGAGAATTCTGTGCAGTCCCAGGGCTTCCTAAGAGAGAAGGTATTTCTCTAAGTCCTCTGTTAAGAGAAGCCTTCAAGCAATACAGCACGATGTAAGAAGGAAGATGGGTCACACTGGGCAAAGGTGAATTTCACAAATCTAATCTCACCTTTTGTTTCAGACAAGACAGTGCACTAAAAATCATTTAGTTTGTAAAAAAATCAAAGTCCAATGATGTCATTACAAGTACAAAACATAGAGTTGCTACTAAGAATAACATCATTATCTCTGAAGAAGAAAACAGACCTCACCTTTGACCTCTTTGCAGACAGTTGAATATAATTAACATGATTATGGTTGGTTGTCTCCATCATTTCCGGCAAGATTTTTTTCTCCTTCCATGTCATTAGGAGATGCATATTAGAACAGTAAAAATGTATTTTGTTTAAAAAAAATGAGGCTTCAATGTGTGTGGTGGCATTCTTAGTAAGAAAATAGAAATAATAAAAATGTAATCTTCCTGTGGGAGTGGCAAGATGTCAGTCAGGCGCGCGCGCACGCGCACACACACACACACACACACACACACACACACAGAGTAAAAAAAAAGGGTTTTTTTACTATAAACTTTTAAGAAATGCCCAGTTGAATTCTGTTGAGGATTTGGTATGAGCTATCAATAATAGGAAAGTACGTCAAGATTGAACAGTAATTAAGAGAGTACAGATGTTTTCTTGTCACTGAGGCCTAGAGTATTTCCTGAAAGGTGCTGCAGTCTAGCCTGGAGTGGTTATTGTCCGTACCTCACAGAGGTTAACTAACTTGTCCATGTCATACAACAGTCACATCTTTCTTCTGCAGTCATATGTTCCTCAGTATGTGTATTCATGAACCGAATCTGAATTTATGTTCCATGGGTAGCTATGGGTGTTCTCTTGGCCTGGTATTTTTTTGTACTGAGAAAAATGGAAGGAAAAAAACTACACGCGAAACTATGATCTATTATGAATAATGGTGAAACCGAGCCAGCATTTATTGATTAGATTTATGAATAACTGATAAGCAGAGTAGAGCCCTGGGAAAGGAGAGCTTCAATTTAGATGCTGTCGGGAAGCTTGGGGAAAGGGTTAGTGGTAAAGGAGGAACTAGAACTCCTGTCTCATTCTCAGGCTGCCACTAACTACTGGGTACCAGCCTTTCATGTAGACAGGGCACCTCACACATGCTTTCTCCCTTCATCCCTAATAATGGGGTGAATGAGATGGGGGAATCAATAAGAGATGTCTTTATTTATTCTCCCAATTGGCTCTTCATATCGGGTCATAAATTTAGGTTTTAACACACCTTCATTGCAATTGTAGCAGCAGGAGATCACCGAGAGAACAAGAGAATTCACAGTGCAGGTGTTCCAACAAAGGGCTATGGGAATGCAGGTGAAAGAGCAAGGCTTGGCAACTGAGGCTTCCTGGTGCGTTAATTAGAGGAGGCTTGTGCCTTGGCTTTGGCGGTTATGTAGAATTGCTGAAGGCTCTCCAGGAGCCAACATAGGAGGGCGGCCCTGTAGAGAGACCTGAGGTGTGAAAATGTAACTGTTAAAATTTTACCTGTTGATGAGGGTAAACGAGGATTCAGTGGTGCTGCAGGATGACTGAGGCCATGCACAGCAATCTGGGCTTGGTGACCTGAGCATCACTAGCCAAGGTTGACGTTATCTACATCTGACCCTCTGTTCGCACAGAAATATTTTGATTCACTAATGGCATCTAAAATACAACCAAATATAGTTTTAATGGGATGCATTAGAAGATCAATGTGTTCCATTATGAAGGGGAAGGAGAGAAAGGGAAGACAGGGCAGGGAGATGGAGAGATTGACTTTCTTTGAAAGAACAACGTGCTTGAAGCAGAAGGATGAATAAATGTCTACAGTGAAGGGTTTTTGACCAGTGAGACAAGGTGCCTATGTTCTCTACCATTCGTTCTCCTTGACTTTCTCATCGGGGAGAACAAGTAGACAGGGGAAGGAGTGACAGGATCTGAGAGGGATGTCAATGACCTTGCTTCCTGCACCACCTATGGAGGCAAGATGAGATGAAAGGAAGATTGACCAGAACCAATCCAGAAAATGATTGGCAAAAAGACTCTGAGGCTCAAAGAGAGTCCTGGTTATCTATGCAGCTTCAACCAGGCCTGGCGTTATAGTCCCCCGGAGTAACGTTCATTCAAGCAGACTGACAATTTGTTGACAGTGATATTTCATTGGAATGGGATTTTACTGGGAATGGATTCAGTGATGACTCTTAATGAGTGTCACCCTGCTGACTTGATCAGGGCTGTGTTCTGCCAGCCATCTGTTAACATTGCAGAGCTCCCTGAAGCAAGTGCCATAAGAGAGTCCCTGTCCTGTGTGGTCTTAGCAGTTCTGGTCAGAGGAGCAGTCTCTTTGAATTCAGGTTGTAGCTATAGAATGTCTATGGAAATCCTGTTTCAGCACCTTTGATGAAATGCCAGGGCCAGTGCCCCAGATCAGTACCAAATCACTACATGTCAAAGACTCACAAATAAACACTGTATCAGGCCATGTTACTCAAGCCTTTAGGATCTGGATTTAAGGAACGAAGCTTTAGCAATAAAAAATGGCAGTGAGCTAATAGACCAGAGTATATGGGCACAGGGAGCTATTTTATACTTTCAAGTAATAACAAACATCTTAAGTCAATTTTTTAAGGAATTGAACGATAAAAAATCAAAGCTCTTAGGACTTTCCTGACGATGTAAGTTATTGCTTCTTTTAAATTCACATGGCTATGTGCACATACCCATAAATTCCCAGAGTTACCAGAGCAATTACTGCTGAGGTCTGGGCAGAGAAATGGGATTTAACCATCTGCTCTCAAAACATGTCCCAGCTGACCCAGAATATTCACTCTGACAAGCCCTCCTACCACACCAGAGCTAAGCTTTTTCTGAATAAACATATATTGCCACAAAGCCAGAAACAATATCTTTCCCATAATGCTCAGAGCCACTACTGTGATTGCAATAAAAAGCCAAGTGTCCTGCCAGGTGTGTGGTGCTATCGCCACTTCTCATCTTTTCACTTTCTACATCCATTCAGCAAACATGTCTCGAGTTGGAAATGCAGTAATATGGAAGTAGGTGCTCATATTCTAGTCCTCAGTGGCGAGGGACAGAAAAGTCACTCATTACAGCACAGTTTGGTGGCAGGTGACAGGGTGAAGAAAAGCACTGAGTAGATGACAGGAAGCAAAGAGGGCACATCTTTATTCAGCGTGTACCATACATCAAGTCACCTTGGGGTGTAGGTTGCCACTCAGCTCATATAGACCTACCACAGCACATCTGTGTGGGTGCTTGTAGTAGGTTTCTGTTAATGATGATGATGCTGGTGGTATTTGTTTGTTTGTTTGTTTGTTTGTTTGTGCAGGCCCAGTCTAGTCAGCCTCCAAGATATCTTACCTATATTCTTATCCCCAGGTGCTTACAAATTCTAGGATCCAAGTCTTGTCCTATCATAAACGTGTTAGTTTCCAGCATACTCTAACCTCATTCTCAATGCCCTAAGGAAAGTCCACCACATATTCAATTATCAATTTCCACTCATCCAGGAATTTTTAACACTCACTGAATCCAAGATCCTATGCCAGACATTTTACAGGAATAAGTAGGAAATGTCTCATATCCTTCCAGGATGTGCCCTTTGGGACATATTACTGTAAAAATACAAGTCAGGGCATAGCTGTCATCACAGATTGTTTGGCGAATGTGTAGAAGAAACACCATGGCTTCACTGAGCCCGAAGACCAAGGATGTATTGTGAAGAAGTGGTAGTTGTTCTGGGCTGCAAAGATCGGTTCTGATGTCAAGACATATAGCTGTCTCCTGAGAGGCTGTGCCAGAGCCTCACAAATACAGAAGCAGATGCTCACAGCCAACCATTGGATTGAGAATGGGGTCCCCAAAGGAGGAGTTACAAAAAGGACTGAAGGAGCTGAAGGGGTTTGCAATCCCATAGGAAGGACAACAATATCAACCAACCAGACACCCCGGAGCTCCTAGGGACTAAACCACTAACCAAAGAGTACACATGGAGGAACCCATGGCTCCAGCTGCATATGTTGCAGAGGATGGGCCTTGTGGGGCATCAGTGGGAGGCCCTTGGTCCTATGAAGGCTTGATGCCCCCAGTGTAGGGGAATGCAAGGGTAGGAAGGCAGGAGGAAAAGGGTGGGTGGGTGGAGGGGGGATGGGATAGGGGTTTCTGGAGGGGCACCTGGGAAAGAAGATAACATTGAAATGTAAATAAAGAAAATATCTAATAAAAAAAAGAGAAAGAGAGAGACAGAAAAAGGAGAACAGCCACAAAGAAGTGTGAGTGTGAAAGCAGAGTCTGCTTTCCGCACATGTGGTCCACTGTACTGATGTGAGGAGAGCTGACCTCGGGACTAAAGGTTGGAGCTGAAAGCAAATCTTAATAGCCTTGCCTGCCAGGCTAAGGATTTGGAGTAACTCTGAACCTCTAATTCTCATCTCATTACATGGCAGAGTCTACGGTGGCTCCTTCACATAGCTGAGAAACAACCTGCGTATGGGGCAAAGAAGCAGGCTCTACCTTAAGAGCTCCCATTCTGGTGGACAACCAGTTATATTCATGGAATTAATATTATTAATTCCACTTCCCAAATGCTGAGAGGATAGACACGTGCTACCATGCCCAGGACATTCTGAAGTCTAATATTCATGAGATGTAACTTATTTCCTTACTATTACATGCACATGTCCATTTTTATCAACAATAAAATATATTTCTTTCTTTCTGAAGACAGCATCCCAAAGAAATACCACTTCTGATAGAAATGAAAAATGTGGTGAATATCATATAGGATTTTATGGGAGGGCATGCCGTGAATGGTAACAGACATTCAACAGTGCTCAAGGGTGCAAAAGTATAGACTGATGGGATTTACAGATATGATATATTTAATTTAGGAACAAGAACAGTTCATCAAAAGGGATGCAATAAAAAAATAGATGCATGCTGGCTAAGGATATTAGGTGTGGCCTTGGGGAGGAAGGAGGAGAGTTGTCCCTGGCATTTGAAAGACAGCCCATTTTGATCGTGTCTTGTATTTGTAAAGATGACAAGAAAAGAGGAGGCCTTTACACAGGCTATTGGTCTACTCCATTTTTTAGTTGTCTTCACACTTGTATATGATGTAGCCTACAGTGAATGGTAAATCCTGGTCTTCTGGTCATTGGTCAGGTTCATGACTGAAGGATGCCACTGCAATGTCATGCCATCAAGGTTCTTTTTGTGCCACCATCAACTTTAAGTTTTTTGGACTTGGGCAATATTTCTTCATGTTCACATTGGTATGGCAGATAAAAGCTTTTGAAAGGATTATAAGAAAGCACATAACAAGTTCAGAGGAGTGGAGGGGTCATTGTGATATGAAGCTAGGTCTGAATAATCATACAATAAAGAAACTCACAGACAGCACACTCAGATAGCATGTAGCTACACTTCAACTGTACACAAGCACTGTTCCTCTTAATCATGTCTCTAAATGAATAGTTTTCAGAGCTTAGTTCTCTCTTTGCCCAAAATAGTCAGGAACAAACAAGTGTGGTGTGTTGCCAGATACATACCCTCCTACATCATCTGCAGTCCCTGCTTGGTAGTTCCAAACTAAGGTACAGATTTCAAATCTTATACAGCACCATTTCTGAAAGCCTTTAGCGTCTTGGACTAAACTGCAGTGATTCTGCATTTATATCAGGATCCAATTTCTCCCCTGCAATGAATTCAGATCTTGTGTAAGGCCAAATATGGTTCAATACAAGTTGAATTAGATGATAAATGTCAACTTCAATTGGCTTGTTGTTTGCTTTCTGAAATGCTGCTGACTTCATAGTTTTATACAGTTTCCAGAAGGCATGGCCACAGGTAGACAGTGCAATGTTGGTTTCTCTCAGCCATATAGGGGTGAGTCCATCAGATAATCAAATCCTTCAAGTGTTTTTGGAAGGAAGAAGTACATATCTCACTTTTAGATGCCCTTTACTTCAAAACCACTAACATCATGAATTTTATTACCTGATGCATTCTCTCTCCATTTAGCTATCCGATAAAATGAATCCAGTAGTCACACTTTCTTTCTCTTTCTGCTTTCTTTTATTTAACTCTACTTTATACATCATTACCATTGTTAACAGCATCAGCTACTGATATAAACCAAGTCTCTGAAAGAATTATCACAAGTATTAAATTATCCTACATGAGCTTTCATGGCTCTGTCAGCCCTGCCTGATTTAAAAACAAAAAGCACTGGGCATGTAGTGGTAGAACATTTAACTAACATGGGCAAGGCCCTAGGTGTGATTCCCCAGCAACTCCATAGAACAAATGAACGGATAACTAGAAAACGACAAAGAAAGGATCCAACAATTGTCAGCTTCATGAGGAGGCCAGACCTCATTTGGAATCATTTTACTTACCCTCACAGTAGACAAGGGATTCTACTTGCCATCTTTTCCAGTTTTGAAAGGTTGAGCAGTTTGCCCATGTTTACCCTGGTAGCAAGCATGTGCCTCTGGTGCACCTGCTAAGATTTCTTTTGGCCTCAAACTTGGGAGTCTTATCCAGTTCAATTATATCTTATAAGCATTGAGTGGTATGTGCCTAAACTAGGAGCTGAACACGCATAATTGTTGAATAAGGCTTGCTGCTTTCTTCCATGTATTTTCAGACCAGAAAGGGAAACAAGTAAGAGAAACATGCGAAAGTATATTGTAAGTATCAACATGAATATCTGTGAGGCATACTGCATGATAAAGAAGGCATAACTACCTCCATCTGAGAGAGACATGAAAAGATTTACTATCAACAGCAGCAGAGAGCTCATAAGGAAGGAAAGAGGGCTGTCGACATAAAGGGTGGGTGCTACACATGGCCTACCTATATGGACATAGAGTACATGGAGTGCGTTCATGGCTGTCTGACTGAATAAATGGATGTTTGCTTGGTGTAGGGTTTTTGGGTTGTTTGTTTGTTTGTTTGTTTGTTTATTGAGAAAGGTTTCAATATGGAGCTCAAGATGGCTTTGAACTTGCTATACAGCCCCAGGTGGCTTCGAACAAAATCCTCATTATTTGCTGGATCTGGTTTAATAACTCTTCTTGGTCACTAAGTGCTAGGGATATCTATAGGTAGGAAAGATAGGCTTCTGTCCACAGTGATTAAATGGATCTTGGATGAGGGGAGTCACATTTTAACTGAACATGAGCTAGAAGAAAGATATACTAGAGACATGGCTTCTGTACTCTTTTGAGGAGAGGTGGGGGAAGGGGTTTACTGACTGGCCTACACTTGCTCTGATGACTGGCTGAACCACAGTCCCCGTACTTCTGTCTCCCAAGTGCTGAGGCTACCCATTTTATGTGGTTCTGAAGATCAATCCCAGGACATACACATGCACCCCACCATCCAAGCTGCATCCTTAGCCACATGGCTTCGGTATTTTAACTGACTTAGCCTCATCTATTCTCTGGTTGAATCAGCTCTTCCCTTTAGGTTTCATATTCTTCAACTTTAAAAACTGATATGATGGCATCTATTTCAGGAAGTAACAGGATCAAGTTCCTAGCGACGTCTCTACTAGCACCTGCTTCTTCCATGTACAGGCCACTGTTCAACTTCTAATCTCCACTGCATCGATGATGCGTCCTCCCTGCCCCACTTCTTGCCTTACCTTCTAACCATGACCCCAGTTGAGAGTGAGATTGTGTATGGCCACATTCTTTTATGAAAGGACCTTGCTTTCTAAGTTATTTTTTTTAATTTTCATATATGATAGAAGACTGTGTTGAGTTATTATTAGCAGAGATATAGAGAAGCCAACCATGCAGAGTCTTTGCCTAAATATAGATACATCACTTTTACTGGTTGAGTTCCTGAGAAAAGCATATTCAGAAGGAGATTGGCAGATGTGCAATTTATTATGGAATGATTCAGAATCGGTGTTTAGCAAAGGGGAATAGGACTGGGTAGAATCAAAATTGAGTGTTGATGCAATCCCAAGGAGCAATTCTAAGGAAAGGACCAGAAAGTTATCCTGAATTTGGATGAAGAGGTGGAGAAAAATTGCATCCCTCCCAAGATCACTCACTCCCTGTAGGCTCTACAGGAAGAAGGGAGCCATGACAATGCAGCCCTCAAAACCCAAGAGACGCTGACGTCATTCAGTATGGATGTGAGGACTGAGTATGGATGGATCTGAATCAGAGAAACTTTGTTCCCTAAATGATTATTCCATTTCAGGCCGTGGATATTGTTGACAGCTTAAATTTGGAGTTTTCAAACCCACAAGTGAGGGAGCAGTGTATTAGCACCCCACTGCTGCACTAATGAGTGGTGCAGAATTGAACAGTCAAATGTCTTATCTTTTACAGCTACAGAGAGGAGATCAGAAGTTTGAAATTAGTTTCACTAGGCTGAAATAGAGGTCTTAGCAGAGATTACATTCCCTTAAGACAAAGGGGAGATCATTTCTCTGCTTGTTTTAGCCTCTGGCACCTGCTTGACCACTTGGCTTCTGATCCCTTCTACACATCCTCGAAACCTCTTCCTCCCATTGTCTTATGTCACGTTCCATTATTGGCTTCCCATATAAATACATTTAACTACATTTAGGACCCAACTGTAATCTCCCTACCTTGCATCCTTAACATAATCTTACCTTCAAAATCCCTTTTGTGATATTAAGTAGCTGTCTGTGGTCCTAAGATTAAGATACAGAAATTCTTGGAGGACATTAGTCAAAGTACACAGCATTGAAGTCAAACCCTATCACACTGACACTAGCACTTGGACAAGCTTATGTAGTCATCCTTAGGTGCTAACATCCTCTTGTCTGCCTTTCTTCACATTTTTACTAAGTAATACTTTATACTTCAATGATCATTAAAGTCAGAAAACTTACCCTCTCTGTCCTAGTCAAAGGAATCTAGAGCAAAAACACGTCAGGATGCCTTCACATCTAGATGTCATTTGACACTTGCCCATATTCCCACCTCTCAAAAGCTAAGGCAAGATGAAGACTTTGAGGCTAGCCTGGGCTAGGTGGAAGATCTTGTATTAAACCAAGGGCTGAGGATATGAATTATTGATGGAGCAATTGTGTAACATACACAAGACCTTTGTATCTATTATTAGCATATGAAACAGAACAGACAGACAGACAGACATTAAGTCCGATGTATAGAAATCGTGAAGGAAAACAAGGAAGTGATACCTCAGAAGCAGGGAGGAAGCCCTTGTTGCTCCCTCTTCCTTCATTTCCTGCTCCTAACAGTGCCTCCCATTGGCTGGACCTAGTGGGAGCCAGTTTTCCAAGGAACTTTGGAAATATGACTAGTGGGGTGTGTGTGTGTGTGTGTGTGTGTGTGTGTGTGTGTGTGTTTGAATGTTCTAAATAGTGTGAAATAGTAGAACAAGAAAGGTGTAAGAGCTGGGTATGAAATGTTACAGCGCATGTATTCTAAATCTAAAACCCAAATCCCAAAATATCCCTCAAGGGCCAAAGATCTTGCCAAGTAAATTTGTGCTTGTTTTTCCTACCTCATGCCTTTCACATGGCCCAAATATATAGCCAGTCCTCATCAGCACCTTTTTTCTCTCCATCTATTTCTACATCCTGAGTTACATGTCATGATTCTCTTCATTTGCATGATTTCAAGATTGCCCTCTGAACTGTGCCTTGGAATGTCTTAGCACTTCTCTTCCAGCTGCAGAGACAAGTAAGACCTAGGAGAAGATAGAAGCTGTTGTGAAATGTTATGTTTACCACTGATCAGACCAGAGAGCGAAACTAGAAAACAAAATGTCCTTTGAAAAAAATCGACCTTGCTCCTTGGTGTATTCTGATCAAACACTATCTAGAGTGCATTTTAAAATCCACCATATTTCCCGAGTATACAGGATATTTCTTTAAATATCCCACTCAGTCCAACTTCCGTCCAGGCAGTGGTGTGCCTGGCCTCTAATCCAAATGATTAACAGACCCAAGAGACTATCCAAATTGAATTTAATTTTATCGTAATCTTCAGGAGCAAACTGAGTTCAATTCATTATGGTGCTAAACGGAGATAAAGAGGGAAGTTTCCTTTAAGAAGTTCCTCCTTCTTTGTTCCCTCCTCTTTCTCCTCTTCCTCCTTCCCTCCTCACTTATTTCTGCTCAGATTTTTACCTATGTAAATTCTTACTTGTTAATATGGGTAGATTTTTTTGTGGAATTTTAAAAATCATTCATCTCCGTTAAAAACTGTAGAGATAGTTTCAGAGGGTCACACCTGACGCTCCTGTTTTTCTCTACCCTAATTCCCAGTATTAGCATCATATAACTGGAGTATCACATATACACAGTCATCACAGCCCTCCAAGAGGAAGCTTCACCTTGTTAATGGAGACAACGGGTCTCTGGCAGGTGGTAGAAGACATTATAACCCCTTCCCTGTTTCCAAATCTTCCCACTAACATAGGAGTTCCAGTAGCAAGTTTCTCACACAGCCAAGAGCTCCTACTACCTCAGTTTTATTTGGTAATTCAGAAGCCAAAGGCCTCATTAGAGGAGGCTGTTCTCCATTTTCTCTCATACTTCGACATAGGGTTGTACTGTCACAGTATGACTCAGTCCCTCTGCTCCGCACTTCCTCTTGATGGAATAAATCTCTGCTGTTCAGAGACTGTAGGGACATAAACCTTTGTCCCCACATACTGTTCCTTCACTTTCATGTGTTTCCATCATCCCCATGCCTAGTCTCCTCCACTTATTGCTCCCTAATCTCCAGGTAAGTCTAGATGTCACCTCCTCTCCAGTGCCACCTCCTTTGTACCTTGCAGGTTCACAGGGTTGCCTCTGCCATGTGCTCTCTGTGCTGACACGGTGCATTGATTATATCTGAACCTTTTTTGTCCTGTGTTCAAAAAACAACCAACAAGCAAAAAACCCCCGTAAATTCTTTGAAGTCAGAAATTAAATAGTATAAGCCTTTATTTCTGCACATGTAGAGTAGGTGAACAGATGGATTCAAGGAACAATTCTGTCTCTCTAGAAAGGTAGGAAAGCCCTAGGGAAGACACAATGAGACTTTGAAAATACACGAACTCCAGCTTCCCTCACTGTACCCTTTGCAGTTGTTGAGAAGCTTGGTAAGAGAGTACATCCTGATAATGGCAGAGCTCAGGTGCATTTGGTCTTACAAGATAGACTGACACAAACCCACCGGGATTGAAGGTAATAAGAACTTAACATGAATTTGGAATTCATTCTTGAAGATGATAGGTTAAGGGCCTGATTATATTTCCTTTCCCTTCTAAAATACCACCCATACTAATAACTGAGTTCAAAAAACTATTTGGGTCAGTGCTGCACACAAAGGATTTGGGGAAAGCCTTGGAAGCTTTGGGAGCCAGACAGCATTTGGTTGACTGGAAGGTGGCCTAGCAGTGCTGACAGCACAGAAGCCATAGTGCATCTGGGAACATGAGGCTTATGAGAACTGCAGGATCCTGGTCTTGTAGGCCTTGGACATTTGAAGAAAGCTGTAAGTAGTGACTAAAAATACTAAGATTTGCTAGATGCCTTATAAGGAACAATTGGAGCCCACCATTCCCTTCTCAACCCGCCAGTCATCCCCACCTCCAGCAAGTCAGTGTTTCTACTTTGGGAAACACTGAACCAGAGAGTCTCTGCAGATGGGGCCTCACACAGAGTAAAACAGTGCACAGGGAACTGGGGTACATGACCATACAACCCCATGGCCATTTTATTCTTTTCCTTCTTTTTCATAATTCAACAACCAGACATCGCCTCTGCAGTAAATGCTACTGAGAGATGCTAGAGAAAATAAACCAAACATACGACAGAGACCTTCATATGTTGTCCCCGCCAGCGGGGACCCAGTTATTCAGGGTCCCGAAGAGGCTTTCTACCTGTGGGCCAAAATGGGGGTGAAGAGAAGAAGGAGACCAAGCAAGAGTTCTGTTGTCAAGGTCTCGTTTATTGAGAGGAATGTACAGCATTTAAAGCTCTGAGGCAGGAAATGAAGCAGGAACTGAAGCTTAGGGTGTGGGAGTTTGGGAAGTGCCCAAGGATATAAGGTGAATCACTATACTGCAAGATATCCTCCTATAACAAAGAGGCAACAGTCTTCCGGGGACATGTTCTTTGAAAAGGTCGAACCCTTCTCAGGAATCTGCTCAGGGACATCCGGTGTTTTGCTCAGGCTGAAACATCCTGTCATTGCTCCCAGGGTCTTCCTGGGAGAGGCTCTTAGTTCAACAATCTCAAGTCTGTATGGCAGTCAATTCAAGGTTAAACCTCTGTGGCCATGCAGCCCAGAGTCAAGTAGCCACCTTGAGCTATGCATTCACAAAGCGGCTAGGCCCAAATCCAATACGGCTCACTGCAATATGTAGTCTTGTGCAAATGAGCGTGTCTCCCACATCTGGACATGGGGAAACCTGTCTTAGAACAAGCCTAACCACTGATCCTTCCCCAGTCACACAAAGTTTCCAGTTCACATTTCCGTGACTCATTCTTTTTCCTTCTTTTGTTATTTCTTTTCTCTTCCTCTCCCCTCTCTCTCTTTGTACCAGAGACTGGAGAACTTAGGTCCTCATATGTGCTGACCAAACAAGCACTCGACCATTAAACTATAACCCTAGCCCAAGTGCCTCATTTATAATTTGGTTATATAAGCCAGGATCACCAGACATCTGAGGACATCCTTCCAGCAAAACAGAATCGAAAAGAATTCTGAGAAGCCAGAGACAATGCAGGGAGTTCAGGGAAGCTCTTTACTCCCAGGAAGTGACGTGCATAAAGAGATTCATGAAGCGGGGGCTGGGTCTAGTCAATGGACACTGTGAGGAAAGAAAAAGCTCCTGAACAGTTAAGTCTTTGGATTATGCCTAGACCATCGCTTCTGAGGGGATCTCCTTGACAGAGAGACACCAAGAAAGATCCCTTCAGTCTGCTCATATCTGTGATCGGTAGGCATCCCTTGCACCTTCAGTAGCAAAAGAGTTTTGAACTAGAGGTGACTGAGAAAGCTTGAGCCATAAGTACCTGGGGGCAAGATGGAAACCCTCAACAGAACAAAAAAAGGTGATAAGTGAGGAGAGGAAGCATGGACAGAATACATTGTGAACTCTCTGAAAGGCCCTGATGCAAATTGTAGATGAGGGGAAGTTATGCTTCCCTTGAAGTCAAGAAGAACAGGAGAAATCAGCCCCTACTCTACTTTCTTTTCTGATCTTTTAAAGGGAGGTATCTGTTAAATAGAGATGATTTATGCTATAGAGGAGATAAGACAAGAGATTCAGCTAAGAGCTCGAAATGGGAAATTTAACAATTTGGGAAATTAATACTAGAGTTTTGTTGAAAATCAACTTTTGAGCCAGGTGTTTGGTGGTGCGTGCCTTTGATCCTGATGCTTAGGAGGCAGAGAGAGCTAAGATTGAGGTCAGCCTGGCTGACAGAGTGAGTTCCAGGACAGCCTGTGGTATACAGAGAAACCCTGTCTCAGAAAAAAAAAAGAAAATTGATTCTTGTCTGAACGAGTTCTTTTGAACATCATCATTTTCCCTGTTGAATGAAAAATGAGACTTTCTATGTCTAGCTACATTCGCTGTGGAGCAGAACAGGGGAGGTGAGATGAGGTGTGCTTGGTTTGGTTTGGTTGTATTTGTTGCTGTATTTGTGTATCTATTAATGGATTCTAAACCAGGGTGATCTTTGCCAGACTGTATTAAAAAAAGAGATTTGTGTGTTGATCTACAGATTCCAACTGACTAGTAGCTTAAATATGGTCTGTGCCTCTGGGGTAGTAAGCACAAGCACCCTTCACAAGAAGTCCTACAGACACTTTCCCATCCCAGACTAAAGGAAACAAACTGTCAGCAAGAAAACAGCTCGACAAACGTAAGCTGGAACTGAGCTAAAATGGCCTCTAAAAGTTGAGCTTCCGTCATCCTGCATCTTCTGAATTCTTAGCTTTTCATTGTAGAATCTGCAAATAATTGACACAGGCTCTGAGTCACCTCTCTGATCCTCACCCCCATGGCTCACACTGGCTCCAATTATAGGACCTCCTCCCACACCTGCAGAGGCTGCTTGCTTGGGATTCCTTTTCAATTATTAATTAAGAGGAAAGATACTTTTACCTGACTCGGTTCGACAGGATTAAGTTTCCCCTAGCATGTTTTTATTTGCTTGTAAATAAAAGTAAATTTTAACACGTACTTACTTTTATTATTCCCTCATCCCCCCATCCTCATAACCTAGAGGACAGAATAATTGGTGTCTGTTTTATCCATCCTTACCTATCACTGCAGGACAACTTGTCCTTAAGTACAGAGACATCTTTTGTATCCTAATTTCTCAGTTGCTAGTGCTACATCCCTCATACTTCCTGTCACTGTAATTATGAAAGCTTGAGACAAGGCCCCTGGGTCATAATGATGTCCCTTTAAATTGATGTGTCTTGATGTGTTGTTTTATTTGTTCTAGGTTATTTTCCTTACCACCTTCAAGTGACATCTCCTTTCTATTCGTCATTTAGCCAAACTTCAAGCCTAAATGAACATAGAATTGTCCTTTATATGTCACAGAGTTAATAAGCAGCGTTCCTTATTCAAAACTGCCTTATTCTGTCCATTCTTCATTGACACCAGATTCACTTTCTTCTTTTAACCTGGACATTCAAAAGACATGTCTACATTGCTTCTGTGTTTTTATTCACTGTCTAGTCTTTCTGCCACAAACTTGACAGGTAAATTACAAATGTCAGTCTTTGAAAGACATTCAGGGATTATGTAATATCTTTGTTTCAGAATTCAAATTCTAAGTAAAACACAATGGGAAAGGAAAAGTATATTGTTACATTATTACATTTTGATAATTTTTTGAATGGTAATTTCATATTCACATGCACCTAGGATCATTTTCACTTTATTGAATATCTTTTGTCAAAAATGAGGCTAACCATTTTATAGGAAATAGTTTGTTGAAATAATTAAAGCATTTTTTCCAAGCAATGATAATAACTAAACTAAGCATGACATGGTTCCTGTGAATTACTCTAAAGAAATTTGATTTAGTTCTTATTTATATGTCTAGAGATTGTGTGTAAATTTCCATTATGAGATTTTTTCCAGTTGTATATTATAAAATACTTGAAATATTAAGATAATAAATAGGAACATACACATCTCAAAGACAAAAGATGATCTTAGGAACTGAGGGGAATCTGGCTAGATGATTATATGATTAAAAAATGATTGACTTATAAAGGAGACTCAAGGTAAATGTACTCAATACAGACCTATGACAATATTTTTCTTCATCAGTAGAAGATTAAAAAAAATACAATGTAAGAACTATGCAGGAATTGGTAATATTTATTCCATTCTCAACATATTCAAGATAGCTAAGTCTGTTCCTTATTGGGGTAAGTGTGGGACGTCACAACAGCAGTCTTACCTCATCAGTTCCCAAAGAAGCTGCAACCACAATCATGCACCTTGCAGGTAATAAGTAATTATTATTGATAGTTGAATGAAGGAAAAGCATCCATTGTGTTGAAAGGAAGGAAGGAAGGGAGGAAGGGAGGAAGGAAGGAAGGAAAGAAGGAAGGTAGGGAGGAAGGAAGAAAGGAAGGGAGGAAGGAGGGAGGGAGGGAGGGAGGGAGGAAGGAGGGAGGGAGGGAGGAAGGAAAGAAAGAAGGAAGGAAGGACACTAACATAGCTTGATGCAGCATCTCAGGAAGGGCAGTTGAAGACAAATCGACTGGCAGAGATGGGAAGCTATTTTTGCTATCTTTCATAGATGAAGTATCCTTGGTGTCTTTGGAGGGATCCGTTGATGGTTTGAATGAGAATGGCCCCCATAGGCTCATTGAATACTTGGCTCAGTTGATGAAATTGTTTAGGAATGATTAGGAAGTGTGGCCTCATTGGAGGAAGTATATTACTCAAGATGGAAAGACTCATGAATTTCCAGTACTCTCTCTGCTCCATGTTTTGATCAAAATGTGAAGATTCACTTGTTCTTTCACTCTGTCATCAAAACTGTAAGCCCCAAATAAACACTTCTCTAAAGTTGTCTTGCTCAAGGTGTTTTATCATAGTAATTAACAAATTGAAAGTAACTAATACAGAAATCTGAGGGGATGAAATGGGATGGGGAAACAATAAAAAGATTCGGAAGGGAGAGAATTAGGGGCCCTCTGGCTCTGCTGTGGTTAAGAATTCTAAATAGGGAAGATAGGTAAGTTAGTAAAATGCTTGTCATGAATGAATGGTCAAATGCCTTCACCATGGCTCCTCATGGTGGATCTTGATGAAAGAGAAAGTCCATGGCTCTAAACTGTTCATTACTGTTAATCATGAAAAAGGGATTCATACAGTACCAACTTCTCAGGGTGGACCTGAGATTAAACACCTTTGGCAGGGAGAAATGTCTGGGAAGGGAAGCTTATTGGCTAAACCCTCAGGGCCTCTAGTTACCTCATGAGCATGGAGATGTCTGTTCTGGGCTTATGTGACCGCAGGTCACATTTCCCTATATGGGAAGTATGGCATGTGATCCAGGCCAGGAATTTGACAGGGAGCAGGGAGGTGCCTACCAACTCAGGTGTGAGTTTCTGGGGTCTCAACCCACTCTACTCACCAAGCTTCCTGACATGTTTTAAGGTCCCCCACTTGATCCTCCTGGATCCAGATTAAAAAGCCTGATACATAGCACATACTTATAATCCCAGCACTGAAGAGGCAGAGAGAAGCAGATCCTCAGAGCTCTATGGGTATTCAATATAGTTGTCTTAGGAGGTCTCAAGCTAATAAGGGCCTAGTCTCAAAAAGCATGACAGACAGTGCCTGAAGGATTGGCCTCCAATTTCAATATCTATGTGCACATATATCTACACACCTATGAACCTGCCCACACTCATACACATATAAACACAAATTGAAAGCCATACTCAAACTTTGGTCTAGACCTGGTTCTAGGATGGTCGCGTGCACAGCTTCCACATTAGAAGGTAGAATTAAAGAGTCCTGGAGTATGCCAACCCTCTTGCCATTAGTTCACTGTTGGTTATCAAGAGTGATACTCAGGCAATGTAGTAATGAATTAACATATGTATGCACTCTCATACACATTCCTTAACTGGACAGGGATACTAATCCTAGGTGTTACTGTAACTGCAGAACACGGGGCTCAAATGATAGAGCCGAGAGCATCCAGTCAGGCATGCTTCTAAGGAAGAAAATATACACAGTGTTTTTATATTTACGTTTCTCATGAGATCCCATGCTTTGGCTCTTTTTGTCTGGTCTCTCATGTTGTCCTGCACAGCTGCTGTTGGGAGTTCTTGGGCTACTCTGTTACAAGGCTTCTGGAATGGTAGGGGCAGGAGCAGCTGTTCTCTCTCCTGACCATCTCCTATCTCCTCACAACCCTGGAAACATTTCTGTCCCTTCCAGGTGGACGTGCCACAGCATGAACCTCTCCGTCAGCCCCAACAGCAATCCTATAGCAGTGAAAGCAGTCATGATACACAGGTTTCTACTGACTGTAAGCCTTAAGCATGAAATCACCCTAATGACATTTGAAAAAGTTTTCATTTTGAGGGGCATATTTCAAAAAACCAAACAAGGTTCTTTCATTTTTATCTTACCAATCTACCCATAGAATTCCCTATAGATATAAATTTGATAGATAACCAGAAATTGACTACTAAATGGTTACTTAGTGTACCTAATCTACATTGGAAAAGCTGTGGACAGGAGCAAATGATAGAATGGCAGTCATTTGTAAAATAAAATGTAGAATCAATGAATGATACAGGGAGCTTGCTGTGTGACCTCAAATAAACTGGCTAGCCTCTCTGTGTTTCCATGTTCCTTTTATGTTTTTCTCATCTCTCTTAATATAGGGATGGTAGCTTGCCCTTCCAGATAATGCATGAATATACATCTCAAGATACTATAAAGGGATACTCTAATGTCATAAAAACAAAGACAGACATTTGTGTCTCTCGACTCATTCAAGGAGACTGAATAATCCTGATTACATCTACAGCCAGACCTACTTTCTCTCTTGTTTCTATTTGGCAAGATTATTACTCATTTTACTGGGTAAGATCTAACTGATAATTATTGTAGGACATAGGAAGGTGAAGCAAGAGTATTCCCGCTCCAAACACCATGGTTTGTATACAAAGGAGCAGGGACAACTCCATGAAAGACTTGAAATTGGTGTGTACCACGGAAAGCCTATGTGGTTTCTTAGGTCAGAAGGCACTGAAGAAAGAGTCTCTTATGTACTGTGTATTAAGTATTACCTGTCAATAAAATACCTAAGCCATAAGACTTGGCTCTTTTCCCTAGATTGTAACTCAATTATCCCATTTACACTAGTCTAAGTCTGCCATAATGCTAATTACCTCTCCTCAGTTTCATCTGATCCTCCAAGTTTGGTGTGAAATATCCCACCTCTTGACTCTTTCTCAGAACCTTGTTTCTCTTTGCTGGATGTTCCACCTCCTATTTCCTGCCTCAGCTTATAAACTATCAGAATTTAATGACAGGTGATGCTTCCCCTCAGTGTATAAGAGATTCTTTCTACAAGGCAATGTCTCCCAAAACATCATGGGCTATGAGCTCACCCCCAAACTACAGCCTCTACCTCCCTGCTCTGAGCCTTTCACTCACCCTGCCTACAAATTCTTTAGAGAGAATCTCCATCGACAAGATCTGGGCAAGATGTAGTGGGGCCTCAACCCTTTCCGAGGCCTTCAGGTTCCTCTCACATCTCCACAGTTAAGACAAAAATTAAAACCCCCAGTTTTGGGTAGGAATTTTCAACATTGAGGTGGAAATATTCTAGTCAGGAGTTTTAGAAAAGACTACAATGATATGAGATGTTCCATTTGTCATGTGTTTATATTTGTGTCTTTGTCTGACTCTCACAGTCACTTCTTAATGTAAGCGAACATCAGCACTAGCTCCGTGTTATAGAGAAGGACTACAAAACGGGGAGTGGGGGGGGTGCTTTGCAGTATCACCTGTCTGTCCTCCCATTTATCAGGAACCTACTCAGGTCCTGGGACCACACTATGTCAGACATGAACTATCATGCTTACCTCCAGACCACCTGATTCAGCATGTGCTCCTTCCCTCTTTGCAGACTGAGAAGGAAACCAAGCTCTCTCTAGGTTGCAAAGTCTACACCATGAATCAGAAATACATTGAAGATTCAAACTTAAGTCAGTTTTAACAACAAAAATGTGTGCCGAGTGCTATTTCCAATTACTAGGACAAATGGAGTTTCTAAATTCCAAGAAGCTTCTATGAAAATTCGCTTCATTTTTCTGTTTTTCTTTTTTATTTTTGTTTTTGTTTTTTGGGGTTTTTTGGTTTTGTTTTTGTTGTTTTGTTTTGTTTTTGACTCGGGGTTGATCCATTCAATAATAGGCAAGGCTGGGAATTAGTTTTCTTTTCCTAGTCTTCATTCAGCTCATCAAATTCAATAAACATATTAGCATTTTACCAGTCATAACTGGGTTCTGTACTCTGTCCAGAGTTAGGGACAGAAAGAAGGGACTTCATTCTTGCCCTCATGGTATCCATGACTGAGTTGCTCAGTACTAGAGACTTACAAGAGACATATACAATTTCTGATTGCCTGGAATTTCTGATGTAAAGTGGATACTGACAAGCTTGATTTGTAGTCTCTTCACATTTGTGTCTCCCTCTGTTTCTGCCATTTCTCCTATCTCTATATCTCTAACACACACACACACACACACACACACACACACACACACACACACACACACACGAGGGAGATGGGTGAGGAAATGGAAAATTTCATGTCTCTCTTTCAACTCAGAATCTGGTTGGCAGCACGAAAAATAAACTAAGTTGAGGGTTGAAGTAAGAGGCTAGAAAACTCTTTATGCAGAAAAGGCAACCTGGGAAGTTCCACACTCAAAGACCTGCCAGTGGCCATAGGTCAGCTCTCTTGACAGCAGGCAGAAATTCAAGTGTATAGCTAAGAAGGAAGCCGTCACAGAGAAGTAGTTCATTGGCACAGCAGCCCTCCAGGCATCAGCACTTGTAAAGTGACTTGCATGCAAAGCTCTAACAGTATCTCTCCAGCCTAACATAATGTGGCTGGTCCCCTTCTGTGCCTAGCAGGCTTTCAAGTCCCAGGGCAACTAAAGAAATCAGTGGTGAAATTGGGGCTGTTGGATATGTACTGAGCTCCAAGTAAATAAAATGAATTTTATATCATATAAAAGGGTTTGGGCAATGTATTACTCTTTGAACGTGAAATACAACCAATGTTCTCCTTTATGTGTAACTATTTAAGAGTGTAGTGAAGAGAGAGGGACAGTGGGAAGGGAGAGGGAGGCAGAGAGAGGGAAAGAGCACACAGTGATATATGCCTTTGAAATGTTTTTTCTAGTCTAAATAATTCCTTATCATATATTGATGCCAAGACTCACGTTCATGTCTGTGCAAAAATACATTTCAGCTATGGTTATCAGAATGAGCCTTTGTTCACTTGTTTAAAACTGTGCGATCAATACCTGGTGCCTTTAAAAATCGATACTGCCTAGAACCGTGAAAATGCAGTTCAGCGTGCCGGGTGTTCGGAATGGCAGTGTGTAGGAGCAATGGTGCTTTCCTTCTTTCCCAAAGGAGGAAACAGTATCTCTAAGCAGATGGGAGATTTTCCTACCCTCTCAGAGCCAGGACTCCAGAAACTCTGCCTCGGGGAGACTGCTTTAAAATTCTAGTTTCTCTGTTCGCACTGTAAATAACCAGCGGGTTTTCATAGAGATTGTACTCGCCCCAGTTTGTCTGCAGTAGCTTAGAGCTGACTGCCCGAGCTTATTCCAAGGCAGAGGAGAGCTTATCCAGGAGTGGTTACCATCAAAAAGGCTCTCCTTACTCCTTACGTGTAAAGGAAGCTTAAACGGCAGGTGCTCTTTTGCAATTCACAGGAGAATGAGAATTAGAGATAGTGACTTTGGTACCCTCGTAGTTAGCATTGTATGTGGCCTGTTATCAATGCTGAAGAAACATTGAGGAACTAATAAAAGGAAGATGCCCCAACAACAAATGAAAGTACCTGTGGAGTAGTAATCTGAGGTCGTGCTTAGAAGTGACCCTTCCTGCCACCATTCCTGAGGCCTGATGACAATAGCAGGCATGTCTAAGTAAGTAATAGTGTGACCTCGGTCGACTGTACACCACTGGCATGTATCCCGGTCCCACCAGGTGAGGCACTGAAGCTCAAATCCCTTAGCTTAGCTACCACCAAGAGATTCTCACAAGTCTGTCTGTGTAAAAACCCTTAGGCACATCTCAGGGGCGCTCTTCAAAGCAGCTTCGGTGTAGTGCTGGAATGGATAACTCAGCAGGAAGGCAGCCTCTGTGGCTTGGATGTATAGAACCTACTATACATTTCAGTGGCTTTATCTGTCCCTCTCTGGGCTGTGCCCATGCTTAGAATAAACAGGAAAAGGATGCCACTGTCAACCTCAGTGCCACTAAAGAATGGATATGCACTTGTCCTGACCCACCACGGGAATAACAGTTAAGCTCTTTCACATCAAATTTCATTTTGATTCTCTAAACCAGTTGGAAAAGTAAACCTCAAAATGTACAGGCGAATTAGCTGAGTCTTAGTTAATTCCCAAGGTCTCATTATTAGTAAATGACATGATTAATCCCGAAATCTGGCCTCCTCTCCTAGAGTTCTACTCTGTTCTGCTCTCTCTCTTCTGGTAGCTGACAACTATTAAGACTGCTCCATGAAGTCAAGACTGTGAAGGGATGTGCTGCCCGCCCCCCAGCTCACTTGGGGGTGCTCATTTCTTATGCCAAGGTTTTTTCCTTCTCTCAGATTCAAAGAGCACAGACTTGAGTTAAGTATGCAAGCATCTGGGCACTATTAAACGCTGGTACATTAAGCAGAATACTCCTCCTTTGTATCCTGGGTTTTCTCGTTCAACCTTGACAAATTGCAAAGGAAATCAGAGCACTGCAGAGCCCCCTCTCACTGAGTAGTGTGTGCTGCGATGCAGACCCTCTCACCTCTCCTCCTGAGTGTCTGTCAGTGCTGAGAGAATGCTGACAGATGAAGCCACTAATATAGCAGAAAACTGTAGCAATACTGGAATTGGCCAGTATCATTCTGAGCTCCAAGTAACTGTGGATTTGTAGGAGGATCTTCTGGGCCATTTAACTTTTATCAAGAAGGGACCAAGCATCCCAAACTGTGGTTGCCTTTTGCTTATTCCTGTCTGGCCTGGTACACGTACTTTACCCTAGGGAAGGAGAGGCTAAGTTAGAGGGTTTTAGACATGGATTTATTTCCATTCTACTTGACAGAACCTAAAATGTTTGTGAGTGATGAACTAGAGGAGGTTATGAATTGCACATAAGAACAAGGAATGGCGGTCATTACTAACAGCCAATTGCTTGGATTCATGAGCACTATGGAAATCTTCCCAATATATCTTGAGATAGGCACCATTATTGTTGCCGTTTTGCTTATAAGAAAATTGAGCCAAGAATGGATAATGACTTACCCAATGATGTATAGCCGGTATATGGGTAGGACAAGAAGTCAATAAGCATCTATAAATCCCAAATCTTAAGCTTTCTGATATAATTGACCATCACGTCAAAATTGAAAAAAGCCTAAACTGTCAAATGAGTAAGTACAATTAGAAACAATCAGATTTATTAATATCTTAAATGCTTAGTGAATTCTAATATGACGTATACACTAAGCCCATTTTCTATAGGACACAGTTTTGTTTAAAAATGAGTTTAGTAAAATCCCATGCACGACTTCCATTCAGTTAATACTGACTGATCTGACTGCAGCAGCACGCTCAGAAGGGCTCCCTTCGAACCCTGAAACCTCACAGTCACTGGGTCCGCTCTAGGAACAAATCTTCCCTTCCACTGAGTACTACTGATTGTCGCTGCCTCTGCTGATGGCTTTATCCACTCCATCTGGAACGTCTGTAGGCTTGCTCATGTAATTTCATTTTTTTAAGTTGGCATTCGAAATAATGGATCTCATTGTGGCACTTCCATCATGGTTATTACTGTGCCTTGTTTACGGTTTCTTCTTGCTCCACCCTCACCATCTGGTCTCCTTCCTCCCTCTGGATAGTTTGTCCCTTGCTTTCATGTACAGTTGACTTCAGATGTCTCAGAATATAGGGAAAAAACACAAAGGTACCTGAGCTTCTCATGCAGAGGGGACAAAGAGTTCACTGAAGCCAGCGTTTTCTGACTCCCTTCTGAACACTTCACTTAAAAGTTACTTTTCAGCGCTTTCTTGCTAGTTTCAAAGGCACAAGAAGTACGGAATGATTTAAAGTTTCGGCCTTCACTGGATGCCCTTTGAGCAAGGCAGTGCCGGATAGAGTGTTGCTTTCTTACTGTAGAGCCCTGCCTCAGCATTATCATACTTCACATCCCTGTAATCTCATATTCTGCAAGCGAAATCCATTCAGGTTCGGACGTGCTCCAAGCTAGATGGTGTAAAGATTAGAAGGTTTTCAAAATCTCAGTTGAATGTTTGAAAGGTTTGAAATCAAGTGTGTTAGCAATTTGTCTGAAAAATACTCCAGGGGAGAGAACAGAGCCAGGGGGGAAGCAGTTAAGGAAGAAATTGGGTTGATAAGAGTGGGTGTATTAGCTGTTTGTGTTTTAGCTTGGTGAGTGGATTTTCAATACATTTTGATAAGACAGCAACTTCGGAATCTCACAGTCTGCAAAGGTGTTTAGTTTATTTCTAAAGCCTTTCTAACTATAAGCTTGGTGTATCTCTATGAATTTGAAAGCATGCAGCTTCCCCCGCCCCATTTGTATCTGTAAACCTATCGTTTAGACACTGGCTAAATTATGTGAGCCTCTGTTTTCGCTTCCAAAAGGTAAAAGGTAAGTACCTTTGAATACAAGTTTCATGATTGAGCTGAGGGTTAAACTGCTCAGGCAAGAATAGGATAGATGCTAGATAAGGCAAAGGCAGTGTAAGTTATGAGCTACAGAGGAGGGCATAAGTATTAGAATATGGCAGAAAGTATTCAGGGTATCTAATGAGCCATGGAGCAATGCAAATGAGCTTTATTATTAAGGCAAGTATCCTGTCATAATACATGTTGTAGTAGTGTGATCCTAATGAGACCCTTAGAGAGAGTCTATTGATGTTCTTAATTGTGTGTAAGTTAAGTGTCAGAACGGTTTTCAGTGCATGGCGTGAGTGAGTTGACGAGAGCCTAGAGAGCAATAAAAACAGCAAAGTGCTTTGGCAGTGGTGGTAATTTAACAACAACAACAAAAAGTTTGAACCTGGAGCCCTTGCTTTTGGAAATGTAGATATATGTGTGCCTCTTTCCCTCTCTTGCTAATACTATTGAGAATTGGCAATTCCTTTACTCACGGCTATTTGATAACCAGGTTTATCTAGTGATTTGTCTCATTCCCTATTCACTGATCAGTCATTTTGAAAAGGTGCTCTGTACCTCTTATTAACTTTCTCTGGACTATCAGATTACACGACATAAATACAGAATTTCTCCAATGAGACATGGGCTTGTCCTAAGAGGCTAATGGAATAGGGTAACCACACAAATAATGGCAAGACGCTGTGAGAGAGTGTCTAATGATCAATGTGATTGATACAGTGCTGTGGTTAATACAGTGCTGTGATAGAGGCAGTACTGTGACTGGTAGAGGCAGTGCTGATTGGTAGAGGCAGTGCTGATTGGTAGAGGCAGTACTGTGATTGGTAGAGGCAGTGCTGATTGGTAGAGGCAGTGCTGTGATTGGTAGAGGCAGTGCTGATTGGTAGAGGCAGTGCTGTGATTGGTAGAGGCAGTGCTGTGATGGGGCAGTGCTGTGATTGGTAGAGGCAGTGCTGTGATGGGGCAGTGCTGTGATTGGTAGAGGCAGCTGTGATGGGGCAGTGCTGTGATTGGTAGAGGCAGTGCTGATTGGTAGAGGCAGTGCTGTGATTGGTAGAGGCAGTGCTGTGATGGGGCAGTGCTGTGATTGGTAGAGGCAGTGCTGTGATGGGGCAGTGCTGTGATTGGTAGAGGCAGCTGTGATGGGGCAGTGCTGTGATTGGTAGAGGCAGTGCTGATTGGTAGAGGCAGTGCTGTGATTGGTAGAGGCAGTGCTGTGATGGGGCAGTGCTGTGATTGGTAGAGGCAGTGCTGTGATGGGGCAGTGCTGTGATTGGTAGAGGTAGTAATGTAGCTCACAGGTGAGGTGCTGCTTGTAGATGGTTTCTCATCTTTCATGTCTCTCTGGTTGTGAAGCAGAGTCCTATGTCTCCATGAGATGGATTGACATTCACGGCTGATACTTAAGCTTCAGAGAGTAGTCATAGGACAGGGATCTGAGGAAGCTGGAAGTTCCCACTCTGTGTCCCCAAACAAATCAACGACTGGTTTTCTTGTTGTTTTCTTTTATGTTTTTGTTTGCTTTTTCTTTACAATGTGGAAATACATTCCTATAATTCTAGCACGGAGAAGACTGAGATAGGAAGAACACAAGTTCAAGGCAGACTGTGCTACATATACACACCGAGTCCCATGGCAGCCTGAGTTATATAAAAAGATCTATTTTGAAAACATAAAAACATGGGGACTGTAGGACTGTTATGTAACGTATTGACCAGTGCCTTTAATTGTGGTGCCATAGCGATTTATTCTAAAAAAAAAAACACACACATACAATAAGATACTTATTTACATCATGAAAAGCAGCACAGACCTAAAACCTAAAGACATAGGGCTAGTTAAATAAACAATGTAATAAAGAATGTAAATAAAGAATGTAATTAAGGAAAATCATGTTTATAGATTTGGTGGAAAGTAACTAGCCATCCATGTTACACTATTTAAAAGGGAGAAAAAAATTTAGCACAATCCATAGATTGAATGAGTGTGTGTGTGTGTGTGTGTGTGTGTGTGTGTGTGTGTGTGTGTGTGATCATGTGCTCACATACATACTCACATGTATTCCCAATAAGCATTTGGGGAAGAACATCTGTGAGAAAGAAAGCTGAGGCCTTTCCATCTCTCTTGTGTGTTCCTGTAGTTGGGGCTTTCATGATATCTCTAGACTTCATTTTATGACCGAGCAAAGAGATGCCCACAAAGCCCAGTGTGCACTGGATACGGTGTGATCCATTATAAATATTAGTTGATCCTTCTAGAGAGCAAAAAACACAGCTAGCTCAGATGGGGTAAATCTGCTGACAATAGTGCTCTTTAGTTTTCCCTTGGAATGAAGTACAGTGTTTTACAGAAAAGTCGATAGATTTTAGATGAACTATTTGATTAAGTCTATATTTTGCTTATTTAGCCATTTAAGGATGAATTATTAGCACAAAGTCTGCCAAATCATGGTAATTCCAGAATGGACTTCAGCACCAAAAATAACTAAGCCAACTATTACGTGCCTTTTTAATCTTCAGAGCACAGACATTTGTGTTTTACATTCCGAACTTAGTATTCTGTTAACTGTTGCCAAGGCTTTTAGGTAAAGCCATTTCACAATTATCAATACGTGCAACATGAGATTAAAAAAAAGTTCTTCCTAGAACTTCTTAATTATACAGTGTTTGAAACACAAGGCTGGAGAGATGGCCCAGCACTTAAGATCACTTGCTGAATTTCCAGATAACCACAGTGTGTATTCATATATAGTCATGCATACACAGATAAATAAAAATAAAATAAATCCTTTATAAAAATAATTTGGAACACTCTCTAGGAAAACAACTTTTATTACATTAGTTATCTTTGTTCTCATGAAAGCTGTACACTGAATTGGAAATCAAATCAGTTTTAAATGTGCTGGTGAACAACTGGAGTGGTGACACACATGGTTAAGGCCAGCACTCAGAGGCAGAGGCCAGCCTGGTCTACACAAGGTTTAGATTAGCTAGGACTACATTAAAGGCCTCTTTCTTAATATGTGTCTATCACTCTTTTTCTGTCTACCTCTCTATCTCTTCTCTTTCTATTCCTCTGTGTCTCTCTGTTGTTCTGTCTCTCTGTCTCTTTGTCTCTGTCTCTCCCTCTTTATCTTTTTTCTCTCTTTCACACACAAACGTACTTGAGTAGAAGTGGAACTGAGAAAATCTGATTGAAATTAATAGATCGTGTCCATTTCAATATCCTAGTTAGGATGATGTGCCATAGTTTTGAGAAACAGGAAACTAAGTAAGGGCTGGATGGAATCTTAAACATCTCACAAGTTGGGAATGCCGGGGTCCTTTTCTTCCTGTGAATCTGTGAGTAAAAAGCACTAGTAAGCAGACCTACTGTTCTGAAGTTGAGCATCTGCCTGGTACTGGATAAGGAATTAACAATAATGGTGGTCAGTAACCTTGTCCATACAGCGCGTCTGACTCTCCGAAGGCACAGAACCAAACTTACCATCTTTTTCCTCATTCTCAGATTACGCTCGATTCGAGGCCAAAATCCATGACCTGCGAGAGCAGATGATGAACCACAGCATGAGTTCCGGGTCCGGGTCCCTTCGAACCAATCAGAAACGCTCCCTGTATGTCAGGTAGGCATCAGAACATTCTTGAATAGGATGAACTAGTTCTGAACTACTGGTTTAAAAACTACTGGCTTAAAAATGTCATTCCTATGTTCTAATTAGCCCATGTTCGTCCTGCACTTATGCTCAAAGGCCTTGCATTTAACCATTTCCACATAATTCTTAAAATGTTATTAGGTCAAAACTCTTAACGAATCTTATGTTTTCAATTTTTTTCTCTTGAAAAAGATGAAAAGAGGGGGAATCTGTCTATGTAGCTCAAGTTAACAAATTCTAGAACTTTCTTGGTATTAGAAACACAAGTATATACACCGTATCCAACTCTCAAATTATTCCTTGATAATATTAAAAATATTAAAATATTAAAGTGTAACATTGGGTGAATTAATGACTGAAGCTCTAGATATTTGCTTGCAGTCGGTCTTGGGAGAAACTATTCCTTAGTATTTCCTGAACTTCCAGGGTGAGAGTATGTCAGCTCATAAGTATTTATTAGAAATCAGCTGTTCTGTCCAATAGTTATATGTATTGCTTGTTTTCCTGAATGTTCTGGTGGAAATACTTTTTCTTCAGTAAAATCTCAATACCAGTTGTTTCTCAGACCATAATAGTTTATTTCCCCACTACCTAAAACATATTAATTAGCCCGGTGTGGTAACTCAAACCTATAATTTCAGTACTTACGAAATGGAGGCATGGAGACTACCACAAGATTAAGAGCAACTGGAAAATGTAGTAAGTTCCATACTAGCCTTGGCTACACAGTGAGTGACTTGAAAAGGGCTGTCAGCATTTTATCTTCATGGAAACCTTGAGTGAGGTCTGTAGGTACTCAAGTACAGCATGGTCTACTTCCTAATACTAGCTCCTGTACTACATCTAAATGTCATCTATGTGTGAGTGTGTTCCTGCATGTGGTGTGGTGTGTGTGTGTGTGTGTGTGTGTGTGTGTGTATCCACACACATGCACATGTAAATATGCTTCTACCATGTGGGTCCTGGGGACTGAACTATGATCTCATCTTAGAGGGACTATGGCTCCTTATGTGGTTAGAATGAATGTATGTACTCTTCGGAGGAAACAAGTCCTCACTGTTTGTATGTCCACTGCCAGCTCTGGTCCAGGATCAGACTGGCAGCTAAGACCACATCTCCTCACTGTGATAGATATGCTAAATGATGCATATGAGTTGGACTTGTCTGAATTCCAAAGGTCTATAAAGTTGACTTTAGCTTTCTTGTGTATCGTTCATGGCAAGAAGAAAATAAAAGACCAATTTCAGAATTGGCAGGTTCTCAGGAGCCTTAATTTGCTGGATGTTCTGGCCATCATAGAATGTCAGTATATTCTGAAGAGTTTCTATGCCTCAAGACTCTTGGACTTTAAAAAATATGATATATGATGATGACAGACAGACAGATCAATCTAACAGATATATTGTTAATCTGCCAACTATATTCTAGATTTTTTTTGAAGTATGTTATTGTCCATGGAAGGAAACATGGAGAACTACCTCAGAAAATGTCTTATAGTGGCATCACAAATGAAATATAAGTTAAGTCAATTTGTATCTATTTTTCTTCTCAATACTTGTGTTATAATCACTAGTATTCATAATAAAAATTATTTTGAAAAATCCAATGTTTTACTTTGGGGTAGCAAACAGGAAAAAAAGTTTAGGTAAGAGTACCCAGGCAAATCAGTCAACTAAATGACTTTATAGACTCAAACTGCAGAGGAAAATCATCAATGTTGATGCTATTAAAAATGGAGTTAATAATGGTTGTTAATGCAGTAGAAAAAAATTTGATGAAGAGGAATAGGTTAAAAGTTTTTAAGTTGTAGAAAATTAAATCAAAGGCTATGATACATAAAATCAAGACATATTTCAAAGTATTATCGATTAGAGTCAAATCTTCATGCTGAGAAGTGGTAAACAAAAATATAATATAAAAGAAAATTGGAAATTAAACTGATAGATCATTTTAAAAGCACATTCTTTTGTTTTTTTTGGGGGGGGATGAAGGTTTTATTTCAGCTACAGTTTGTAGTCCATCATCCAGAGAGTCAGGGCAGAAGCTCAGGCAGGAACTGAAGCAGACGCCATGGAGGAGTGCTCCTTACCAGCTGTTCTTTATGGGTTACTCTCCCTGCTTTCTTTCTTTTTTTTTTATTACTTTTTTTTATTAACTTAAGTATTTCTTATTTACATTTCAAGTGTTATTCCCTTTCCTGGTTTCTGGGCCAACATCCCCCTAACCCCTCCCCCTCCCCTTCTTTATGGGTGTTCCCCTCCCCATCCTCCCCCCATTGCCGCCCTCCCACAACAATCTAGTTCACTGGGGGTTCAGTCTTAGCAGGACCAAGGGCTTCCCCTTCCACTGGTGATCTTACTAGGATATGAGGTCAGACTCCAGGGTCAGTCCATGTATAGTCTTTAGGTAGTGGCTTAGTCCCTGGAAGCTCTGCTTGCTTGGCATTGTTGTTCATAAGGGGTCACGAGCCCCTTCAAGCTCTTCCAGTTCTTTCTCTGATTCCTTCAACAGGGGTCCTATTCTCAGTTCAGTGTTTTGCTGCTGGCATTCGCCTCTGTATTTGCTGTATTCTGGCTGTGTCTCTCAGGAGAGATCTACATCCGGCTCCTGTCGGCCTGCACTTCTTTGCTTCATCCATCTTGTCTAATTGGGTGGCTGTATATGTATGGGCCACATGTGAGGCAGGCTCTGAATGGGTGTTCCTTCTGTCTCTGTTTTAATCTTAAAAGCACGTTCTTAAGTGAGACTTAAACACACTTCCATATGAAATTTCCCAGAAAAAAATCTCTTTAATATTAAAATCTTGTATTTGGTCTTCTAAAATTCCAACCTGTCATACCTTCAGAGACAGCCTTAGTATCTAATGATGTCTGAGAGACAGAGTAGTAGAGGAAACAAAGGCCAAACACAGTAAGACCCTAGAACAAGAACTCTAAGGGCTCCTAGCCTTGTTCTCCCACAATGAGTAAAACAGACCAACAAAGGAAGAGAGGATGTAAAATGGACTAGCAGAGCCCAAACAGAGTCCTTACCAAAAACGTCCCCGGAGACACTTGCCATATCTGGAGCATGCCTACAGGAACTGTACCAAATTTGTCTGTGTTTATTTTAGAACATCAACTACTCACTCTCTCAAAATAAACGAGTAGCAGGGTTTCTTGACTATAGAAGTATAAAGTAATGAGTATGTCTTTCTGGTCTGCAAATGACATCTTGGAGTATTATTTTACTTGTCTTGCTTACCTTACTCTAAATGCCAGAAGGAACCTTAGTTATTACAAGGTCTGCTCTGAGGACCAAGAAGAAAACACATTTCCCTGGGAATCCCACAGCTGCTATGACAGTCGACTCTCCCACCAGGCCTACGTTTCTGCCCACTTTGTTCCATCTCCCCCCATCTTAGTTCATAGGTTCCAGCTAATGAATATATTTTAGCTGTGGTTGCCAGTCTTTTCTGGCCAGTGCTGTATTGGACACACAGATGAATGAGGGGTGAAACTCAAGCACACCACTTTAGGGCCATACGGAATATATGTTTAGGCTAGGCTTTCCCTGATATTATCCATATATTTGCAAGAAGTAAAAAAAAAAAAAAAAAAAAACTAAATCAGAGAATTCACAAAATTTTGAGCTAGGATAAAAAATTCAATATTTGCCTAGTTCGTATAACTTCTACTTTGTCTTAGAGTTACACACACACACACACACACACACACACACACACACACACACACACACACACACCACCGCCCTGTTTGGGAGGGTGCAGCATCTCCTGAGCCTTCTGAAGCTGGCCTTATCCCTCTGGTGAACATACATGATCCTCCCAAGTGGTAGCACTTTGTTTCCCTGAACTCTTGAAATGAGGGAAAGTAACCAGCACTACCTGGCTCAAACGGAGCTTTAAACTGACTTAAAAGATTTTCAATCTAGTTGCAATTATTTCACTGGAGTGATGTGGGAGCAGTATACGAATAAAATCAATTGACACTCATAATTCTCTACATACTGTATAGGGGTGATTCAATGTGCTTTCACTTTGTGACTTTTATGTTTCCTGCATTGTGGAAGTCTATATTTGAAGTCTTAACAACAGATAACGTTGGCTGGGAATATAATCCAACAGTACAGTTCTCACATAGCCTGTAAGAGAGCCTGGATTACAAACATAGTATCGAAAAATGAAGGAAACCGAAGTGTTAAAGTGTTAACTAATTTTCAGAGTATTAGGCAAGTACATTAGTAGTTCTCCAGTAGACGTACTTAATCCCCAGAGCTGCTCTAATGTGGGGTTTATTTCATGTCATCAAAGCTGTCCACATGAGCAAAAGAGCAAACAGGTGGAGTGACTGAATTCATCTGTTCATAGGTGGCGTCCCCTTCTGCCCACCAGCCAGTAAAAAGCAACTTTACAAAGAACATGGCTTTCCTTGCTGCTAAGAGAACTATGGTCAGAGACAGATGGTTTTAATTCCCATAGAGGCACAGATGTCTAGAGAAGAAACTTCCTTTAAAGGCATTAAAAACACTCAGATAACTGGGAGAAGACAGGAGTTCAGAGAGAAAAACAGATACATGTATCTATCACTTGGGAGTGAAAGGTCACATTGAAGAAAATTTTGCCCTACGTCCATTTGTTAATAAAGGATAGTGAGACTTCCAGCAAGCAACCAGTGTCTTTGCTAGGAACTTGGATTTAACAATCAGAGCTCTGAGTGCTGCGCTTATCTCTCAGTCATAGAGCATCTTTTAACTATCTATTCTGCTCCTAAACTCATAACGGGAACAAAGGACTCAGCCAAAAATCATGTCTTCTGCATACAGGAAACTCACCATCTAGTAGGAACCAGGACAGCAGTTAAATGTAGTGGAACAGACACTACATTTAGACAGAGAAATTTCTGGAGTTTTGACTGCTTCTTCATGCACAATATTTGAGAGACTGTTTCAATATTTTGACGTATAGAATGAAGGCCATTCATTCTTTCTCGTGGCCCTGTAAAGAGAAGCATGCCTAGAGAGGAAGGAATTTCAGGACTCAGCAGTACTCTTTTGCTTGTGTATAGTGCATACATCATTGTTTTCCATTCTTTGTGATCAGTCTCTCTGTGCTCAGTGATGGTCGCAGCTGACTGACTTGACTTAATAACTCCTCAGTGGATCATGATGTATGGCTTACAGATACACAGAAGAGTTCCAGGTCAACAACTTGGTACCCAGTCAAGCAGGAAAAAGCACTTCCCTACATTAGCAATGCAGTACCCCCAGGGATCTCAAACTCTTGCTACTGTAGCTAGTTTTGAAGGGGGTTGTGATTGACATAAGAGAGGAAGTAGAAATAGAGGGAAATATCTGTCATGAGGCTTTCTTCAATCAAGTACCTTTAAAAAAATCTTTTATTATTCTATATTATCTCAGCCCACCAATCAGGAGTATCTATCCTTCTTTGAGTTAAAGAAAGAGATTCTGCAAAACGGTTCTCTTCAGATTCCCCTGCTCAACTTGACATAAGAACAGACTTTTGGGTCCTATTTAAGATGCCATGGAGTAGTATTTAGGGATACAGTTGTTGGATTCAGTCAAACACAAATACTTTTGTAGTATGAACTTGTCACTCACTAGTTCTGTGACCACAGAGAAATCAGAGCCATCATCCTTGGCTTAGTTTCTTTGTCTATGGGAATGAAATGGTAACATGCATAGTATATGATAAAGTGACTATGATCATTTAATAAAATACTAAATTAGCTCCTCCACTCCAGGGAGTGGGAGCTCCCAAACTCCTGGACATCCAGGTGCTACTGGGTCTTGAGGAATTGGGTCCTGAGGAATAGAGAACGGAGTTAAGGGCCCACGCAGGCTGAGGACGAAGACAAGTCTGGAGCCAGGGGAGTGGGAACTCCAGCTTAGCTCATTTGTGATTGTAGCAGCAGTTGTCTGGGAGCGTAAAGGAGCAGCCTTCTACGGGAGACTTAGGCTGCAGCTCTATAGTCAAAGACCTTCTCCATGCTCCCCATGGTGACTCTTGATGAAGTAGACAGTCCTTGGTCCCGAACTGTTTATTGATTGTTCATCGTGGAACCAGAGATTAAATGTCTGGGAAGGGAAGGGGAGTTTACTGGTTAAACCCTCAGGGTCTCTGGATACCTCATTAGCATGGAGAACTATGTTTGTGGCTACATCACTGACATTAGGACCATGGTCACATGTTCTGGGCCAGAAATTTAGTAGGGAACAGAGAGATGTCTACCATCTAAGGTGGGTACTTGGGTGCTGGGGTCTCAGACCCACTCAAACTTACCAAGTTTCCTGGTACAGTCCACTGTCCCCACAGGCAGAGACTGTAGACTTGGTTGTGAACAGGCATTGTTTTCTTAGCACCGAGGTGAAATGTCCCTCCACCTCACTCCAAGTGTTCCACTGCATTCTTTTTTTTTTTTTTTTTTTTTTATTAACTTGAGTATTTCTTATGTACATTTGGCAAACATCCCTTCCCTCCCCCTTCCTTATGGGTGTTCCCCTCCCCACCCTCCCCCATTGCCGCCCTCCCCCGACAGTCTAGTTCACTGGGGGTTCAGTCTTAGCAGGACCCAGGGCTTCTCCTTCCACTGGTGCTCTTACTAGGATATTCATTGCTACCTATGAGGTCAGAGTCCAGGGTCAGTCCATGTATAGTCTTTAGGTAGTGGCTTAGTCCCTGGAAGCTCTGGTTGCTTGGCATTGTTGTACATATGGAGTCTCAAGCCCCTTCAAGCTCTTCCAGTTCATTCTCTGATTCCTTCAACGGGGGTCCCGTTCTCAGTTCAGTGGTTTGCTGCTGGCATTCGCCTCTGTATTTGCTGTATTCTGGCTGTGTCTCTCAGGTTCGATCTACATCCGGCTCCTGTCGGTCTGCACTTCTTTGCTTCATCCATCTTGTCTAATTGGGTGGCTCTATATGTATGGGCCACATGTGGGGCAGGCTCTGAATGGGTGTTCCTTCAGTCTCTGTTTTAATCTTTGCCTCTCTCTTCCCTGCCACGGGTATTCTTGTTCCCCTTTTAAAGAAGGAGTGAAGCCTTCACATTTTGATCATCCGTCTTGAGTTTCATTTGTTCTAGGCCACTAGGGTAATTCAAGCATTTGGGCTAATAGCCACTTATCAGTGAGTGCATACCATGTATGTCTTTCTGTGATTGGGTTAGCTCACTCAGAATGATATTTTCCAGTTCCAACCATTTGCCTCAATTTCATAAAGTCGTTGTTTTTTGATAGCTGAGTAATATTCCATTGTGTAGATGTACCACATTTTCTGTATCCATTCCTCTGTTGAAGGGCATCTGGGTTCTTTCCAGCTTCTGGCTATTATAAATAAGGCTGCGATGAACATAGTGGAGCACGTGTCTTTTTTATATGTTGGGGCATCTTTTGGGTATATGCCCAAGAGAGGTATAGCTGGATCCTCAGGCAGTTCAATGTCCAATTTTCTGAGAAACCTCCAGACTGATTTCCAGAATGGTTGTACCAGTCTGCAACCCCACCAACAATGGAGGAGTGTTCCTCTTTCTCCGCATCCTCGCCAGCATTTGCTGTCACCTGAGTTTTTGATCTTAGCCATTCTCACTGGTGTGAGGTGAAATCTCAGGGTTGTTTTGATTTGCATTTCCCTGATGATTAAAGATTTTGAACATTTCTTTAGGTGTTTCTCAGCCATTCGGCATTCCTCAGCTGTGAATTCTTTGTTTAGCTCTGAACCCCATTTTTTAATAGGGTTATTTGTCTCCCTGCGGTCTAACTTTTTGAGTTCTTTGTATATTTTTGATATAAGGCCTCTATCTGTTGTAGGATTGGTAAAGATCTTTTCCCAATCTGTTGGTTGCCGTTTTGTCCTAACCACAGTGTCCTTTGCCTTACAGAAGTTTTGCAGTTTTATGATATCCCATTTGTCGATTCTTGATCTTAGAGCATAAGCCATTGGTGTTTTGTTCAGGAAATTTTTTTCCAGTGCCCATGTGTTCCAGATGCTTCCCTAGTTTTTCTTCTATTAGTTTGAGTGTGTCTGGTTTGATGTGGAGGTCCTTGATCCACTTGGACTTAAGCTTTGTACAGGGTGATAAGCATGGATCGATCTGCATTCTTCTACATGTTGACCTCCAGTTGAACCAGCACCATTTGCTGAAAATGCTATCTTTTTCCATTGGATGGATTTGGCTCCTTTGTCAAAAATCAAGTGCCCATAGGTGTGTGGGTTCATTTCTGGGTCTTCAATTCTATTCCATTGGTCTATCTGTCTGTCTCTGTACCAATACCATGCAGTTTTTATTACAATTGCTCTGTAATACTGCTTGAGTTCAGGGATAGCGATTCCCCTGAAGTCCTTTTATTGTTGAGCATAGTTTTAGCTATCCTGGGTTTTTTGTTATTCCAGATGAATTTGCAAATTGTTCTGTCTAACTCTTTGAAGAATTGGATTGGTATTTTGATGGGGATTGCATTGAATCTGTAGATCGCTTTTGGCAGAATGGCCATTTTTACTATATTAATCCTGCCAATCCATGAGCATGGGAGATCTTTCCATCTTCTGAGGTCTTCTTCAATTTCTTTCTTCAGAGTCTTGAAGTTCTTGTTGTACAAATCTTTTACTTGCTTGGTTAAAGTCACACCGAGGTACTTTATATTATTTGGGTCTATTATGAAGGGTGTCGTTTCCCTAATTTCTTTCTCGCTTGTTTCTCTTTTGTGTAGAGGAAGGCTACTGATTTATTTGAGTTAATTTTATACCCAGCCACTTTGCTGAAGTTGTTTATCAGCTTTAGTAGTTCTCTGGTGGAACTTTTGGGATCACTTAAATATACTATCATATCATCTGCAAATAGTGATATTTTGACTTCTTCTTTTCCGATCTGTATCCCCTTGACCTCCTTTTTGTTGTCTGATTGCTCTGGCTAGAACTTCAAGAACTATATTGAATAAGTAGGGAGAGAGGGCAGCCTTGTCTAGTCCCTGATTTTAGTGGGATTGCTTCAAGTTTCTCTCCATTTAGTTTAATGTTAGCCACTGGTTTGCTGTATGGCTTTTACTATGTTTAGGTATGGGCCTTGGATTCCTATTCTTTCCAGGACTTTTATCATGAAGGGTGTTGAATTTTGTCAAATGCTTTCTCAGCATCTAATGAAATGATCATGTGGTTTTGTTCTTTCAGTTTGTTTATATAATGGATCACGTTGATGGTTTTCCAGATATTAAACCATCCCTGCATGCCTGGGATGAAGCCTACTTGATCATGGTGGATGATTGTTTTGATGTGCTCTTGGATTCGGTTTGCCAGAATTTTGTTGAGTATTTTTAAGCGTCGATGTTCATAAGGGAAATTGGTCTGAAGTTCTCTTTCTTTGTTGGGTCTTTGTGTGGTTTAGGTATAAGAGTAATTGTGGCTTCATAGAAGGAGTTCGGTAGTGCTCCATCTGTTTCAATTTTGTGGAATAGTTTGGATAATATTGGTATGAGGTCTTCTATGAAGGTCTGATAGAATTCTGCACTAAACCCGTCTGGACCTGGGCTCTTTTTGGTTGGGAGTCCTTTAATGACTGCTTCTATTTCCTTAGGAGTTATGGGGTTGTTTAACTGGTTTATCTGTTCCTGATTTAACTTCGGTACCTGGTATCTGTCTAGGAAATTGTCCATTTCCTGCAGATTTTCAAGTTTTGTTGAGTATAGGCTTTTATAGTAAGATCTGATGATATTTTGAATTTCCTCTGAATCTGTAGTTATGTCTCCCTTTTCATTTCTGATTTTGTTAATTTGGACACACTCTCTGTGTCCTCTCGTTAGTCTGGCTAAGGGTTTATCTATCTTGTTGATTTTCTCAAAGAACCAACTTTTGGTTCTGTTGATTCTTTCTATGGTCCTTTTTGTTTCTACTTGGTTGATTTCAGCTCTGAGTTTGATTATTTCCTGCCTTCTACTCCTCCTGGGTGTATTTGCTTCTTTTTGTTCTAGAGCTTTTAGGTGTGCTGTCAAGCTGCTGACATATGCTCTTTCCTGTTTCTTTCTGCAGGCACTTAGCGCTATGAGTTTTCCTCTTAGCACAGCTTTCATCGTGTCCCATAAGTTTGGGTATGTTGTACCTTCATTTTCATTAAATTCTAAAAAGTTTTTAATTTCTTTCTTTATTTCTTCCTTGACCAGGTTATCATTGAGTAGAGCATTGTTCAATTTCCACGTATATGTGGGCATTCTTCCCTTATTGTTATTGAAGACCAGCTTTAGGCCGTGGTGGTCCGATAGCACGATGGGATTATTTCTATCTTTCTGTACCTGTTGAGGCCCGTTTTTTGACCAATTATATGGTCAATTTTGGAGAAAGTACCATGAGGAGCTGAGAAGAAGGTATATCCTTTTGTATTAGGGTAGAACGTTCTATAAATATCCGTTAAGTCCATTTGGCTCATGACTTCTCTTAGTCTGTCTACGTCTCTGTTTAATTTCTGTTTCCATGATCTGTCCATTGATGAGAGTGGGGTGTTGAAGTCTCCTACTATTATTGTGTGAGGTGCAATGTGTGTTTTGAGCTTTAGTAAGGTTTCTTTTACGTATGTAGGTGCCCTTGTATTTGGGGCATAGATATTTAGGATTGAGAGTTCATCTTGGTGGATTTTTCCTTTGATAAATATAAAGTGTCCTTCCTTATCTTTTTTGATGACTTTTAGTTGAAAATTGACTTTATTTGATATTAGAATGGCTACTCCAGCTTGCTTCTTCCGACCATTTGCCTGGAAAGTTGTTTTCCAGCCTTTCACTCTGAGGTAGTGTCTGTCTTTGTCTCTGAGGTGTGTTTCCTGTAGGCAGCAGGATGCAGGGTCCTCGTTGCGTATCCAGTTTGTTAATCTATGTCTTTTTATTGGGGAGTTGAGGCCATTGATGTTGAGAGATATTAAGGAATAGTGATTATTGCTTCCTGTTATATTCATACGTGGATGTGTTATGTTTGTGTGCTTTTCTTCTCTTTGTTTTGTTGCCAAAACGATTAGTTTCTTACCTCTTCTTGGGTATAGCTTGCCTCCTTATGTTGGGCTTTACCATTTATTATCCTTTGTAGTGCTGGATTTGTAGAAAGATATTGTGTAAATTTGGTTTTGTCATGGAATATCTTGGTTTCTCCATCTATGTTAATTGAGAGTTTTGCAGGATACAGTAGCCTGGGCTGGCATTTGTGTTCTCTTAGGGTCTGTATGACATCAGTCCAGGATCTTCTGGCCTTCATAGTTTCTGGCGAAAAGTCTGGTGTGATTCTGATAGGTCTGCCTTTATATGTTACTTGACCTTTTCCTTACTGCTTTTAATATTCTTTCCTTATTTTGTGCGTTTGGTGTTTTGACTATTATGTGACGGGAGGTGTTTCTTTTCTGGTCGAATCTATTTGGAGTTCTGTAGGCTTCTTGTATGCCTATGGGTATCTCTTTTTTTAGGTTAGGGAAGTTTTCTTCTATGATTTTGTTGAAGATATGTACTGGTCCTTTGAGCTGGGAGTCTTCACTCTCTTCTATACCTATTATCCTTAGGTTTGATCTTCTCATTGAGTCCTGGATTTCCTGTATGTTTTGGACCAGTAGCTTTTTCCGCTTTACATTATCTTTGACAGTTGAGTCAATGATTTCTATGGAATCTTCTGCTCCTGAGATTCTCTCTTCCATCTCTTGTATTCTGTTGGTAAAGCTTGTATCTACAGCTCCTTGTCTCTTCTTTTGGTTTTCTATATCCAGGGTTGTTTCCATGTGTTCTTTCTTGATTGCTTCTATTTCCATTTTTAATTCCTTCCACTGTTTGATTGTGTTTTCCTTTAATTCTTTCAGGGATTTTTGTGTCTCCTCTGTATGGGCTTCTACTTGTTTATTTATGTTTTCCTGGAATTCTTTCATGCATTTTTGCGATTCCTCTCTGTAGGCTTCTACTTGTTCTCTAAGGGAGTTCATCATGTCTTTCTTGAAGTTCTCCAGCATCATGATCAAATATGATTTTGAATCTAGATCTTGCTTTTCTGGTGTGTTTGGATATTCCATGTTTGTTTTGATGGGAGAATTGGGCTCCGATGGTGCCATGTAGTCTTGGTTTCTGTTGCTTGGGTTCCTGCGCTTGCCTCTCGCCATCAAATTATCTCTAGTGTTACTTTGTTCTGCTATTTCTGACAGTGGCTAAACTGTCCTATAGGCCTGTGTGTCAGGAGTGCTGTAGACCTGTTTTCCTCTCTTTCAGTCAGTTATGGGGACAGAGGTTCTGCTTTCGGGCGTGTAGTTTTTCCTTTTTACAGGTCTTCAGCTGTTCCTGTGGACCTGTGCCTTGAGTTCACCAGGCAAGTCACTTGCAGCAGATAAGTTAGTCTTACCTGTGGCCCCGAGGCTCGAGTTCGCTCGCGGGGTTCTGCCCACGGGCTCTCCGCGGTGGCAGCGACCGGGAAGATCTGCGCCGCCTCTTCCGGGAGCCTCCGTGCACCAGGGTTCCAGATGGCCTCCGGTATTTTCCTCCGGTCTGTTTCCTTCAGGATCCGGCGGTGTCTCAGGCAGGGCTCCTGCTGCTCCTGGGCCCTCCCCCACAGGAACCCAGAGGCCTTGTACAGTTTCCTCTTGGGTCAGGGATGTGGGCAGGGGTGGGCAGTGTTGGTGGTCTCTTCCGCTCTGCAGCCTCAGGAGTGCCCACCCGACCAGGCAGTAAGGTATCTCTCCCACGGGCCACTGCATTCTTTCAGCAGGGAAAGGACAAGGTTTCCCGGTGGCCTATGCTCCTTTCTGACCTCTATACCATGATGCCTGAAAATAAGGCCATAGTTCTGTGGCCCCAGAATGCCCAACTTTGTCAACTTCCTAGTAAGACTTGCCACAAACTCCGGGCACTGCATGGACAAGTAGCAGTCCCTCATTCACAGGTACCAGGACTGCCACACTCACATGATTTTTCCTACTGCCACTCTGCTTTCTTTGTGGATTCCGTCTCCCTCTTCAATTCTGTTTTGAATGCAAAAGACTATTTCTTTTGTGATTGTTCGTTACTGTACTGAACAGTTTTTCTTTAGATGGCAATTTTTGTTTTAAGGTCTATGAATAATGTGGCCAGTGGATTGAAAGTGATCCCCTGCCCCATTGCTTCCATACATTGTGTAGAAGGTGACTGCCTTACGACTGTGATAAAGTACCCTGACAAAGGACACCTCAGGGAAAAAGGGTTTATTTTGACTCACAGTTTTAAGGTACAGCTCATTATCATTACATATTGTTACAAGTAATGAACTTGACCTAATGGTCACGTTACATCCAGAGCCCAGAAACAAAGAGTAATGAATGTTCTTTTTTTTTTTTTTTTTTTTTTTTCCGGAGCTGGGGACCGAACCCAGGGCCTTGTGCTTGCTAGGCAAGCACTCTACCGCTGAGCTAAATCCCTAACCCCATGAATGTTCTTATTCACCCGCCTTTCTCATTTTTATCCAGCCTGGGACCCTAGCCTATGGAGTAATGCTGTTTACAATCAATAAACTCAATCTAGACAATCCCTCACAGGCATGCTCAGAGCTTAATGATAATCTGTCACAGGCATGCTCAGAGGCTTAGATTCCTAGTGATTCTGGATGCTGTCAAGTTGGCAATATCAACCATTACACATCAAGTTACTCGTGTCTTGATTTTTCTAATCAATAAGTATATTGTTTGCATTGGTCCCCGATGTGCCAACAGATGTTAAGGTGAAGGAGAGCCATGGGCTCTTTCTCTCAAACCTGCATAGTGTCAATATGTTGGTAGTTTATCGACTATGGAGATCATTACTGGAAAGATCATTTCCTGATAAATGATGTGTCACATACCTTAGAATTATATACCTAGAGGAAGGGTTGTTGAAGTGAACATATCATTGAAGAACAGCCTACAAATCCCAGTTAGTATCTTCATTTTATTGACTTTTTAATACTTGGTATAAAAAGGTACCTTAATAAATATTTATTAAGTGGATGAACTCTGCATCTATCTTTCCTATGCAAATGTAGCCAAAGTATTTGAACAAGCTGCTGACAGTTAATTACCAACTGGGGACAACAAGTCCATCTGTATCTTCAAGATGCAAGCACCGACTGCCAGTATTGCGATTCCAGGAAGATGTACTAATATCAGGACAAAGGCCTGCTTTATCTGCCCCCCAAACTCTCTGACTTCATTTTATCTAGGGCCTAATTAATAAAAGAATTAACATGTACACACAGGCTTGTTAGAGAGAAAATCTGGGATAAGACCAAGGTCTTGGCAAAGTTAGCCTTTCTCTTCCAGAAGACAATGTCTGGATGTTCCTTTAGTGGCAGGTTTGAAAAAAAAAAAATACTATCCAGGACACTTCACTCTGATTAACTTTTATTTGAAGGAAAGATCATTCCTACATTATTAATTATGGTGAGACAGATATACTATATTGTAGTATTACTTTGCATACCTAGAGGATTTTGCTATGCTAGTCATTTTCCCTTGAATAACAGCACAAACATCTACTCTCTCTTCCATGGACCTATTGGGCAGTAACTAGTCATGGTGTACAGAGGCCAGCCTGGAACCTTGTGTTTTTTGTGTCACAGCCACTTCCAACCTTACCTGATAATGGATTTTATCAAAAGATATAAGGCAAGGTCATGACGTTCATGTACTGTGATACAAGGCAAATTTTTTTCCCTTCTTCCAGCCTTCCACTACTGTCCTTGTGAAAGGTTGCAGTCAGCTGTGTGTGAACTGCTGTTGGGCCCTTGGCACAGCGTTAGCTTATATTTATGATGACCTTCATTTCTCGACTTCTATATTCTTATTTAACAACATTAATATGCTCTGAAGTTGATTGAATTATGATATAGTATGATGCAGCAGAATAGGAAATTAAAAGCACTGAATTAAGAGTGAGTTTTCTTTCTTACAATCTTCCAGGGAAGAAGCTAAAAAGATGGCTGAGTTAGTAAAGTACTCAGCACACAAGCAGGCGGACGTCTTCACATCCCCACACCCATATGAAATGCTAGGCATGGCAGTCTGCATCTGTAACCCCAGCACTGGGGTCACAGAGACACGAGGATCCTGCATGATCATTGGCCAATTGCTAGACAGTAGCTAGCTTGCTATTTGGTGAGGTCCCAGCACAGTGAAAGAGAGTATCTCAAAAAAGGTAAAATGGAAAATTATCGAAGATGACACTAAATGGCAACCTCAGACTGCCACCCATGTGCACAAGTGCACACCCAAAAGCCTGTACATATCACACATGTAACACAAAAATGGGGATGCACACACAGACAGACAGACAGACACACACACACACACACACACACACACACACACCTTCTAAGAGACTTGGTATGATATGACCTATAGCACTTAATCAGGCTGAATAGAATTTATTGACCGAGAAGTCCAGAGGAGAGGTAGAAAATCCGTGACAAAATTCAGGTGCATCTTGGGCTACAAAATTGAAGGACTCAAGAATTTATGTGCTGTAACCCCACTATTGACTTCCTTTAAACCTCACAATGGTTTTATGACAGGTACAATTATTTTCCCTGTGCTTAAAAAGAGAAATTTTCAAGGAAATTTGAAAGTCAAAGAGGTTTATAAACAGCCTAAATACGCCACTGCTTTCTCCAGTTATGGCTTTGTTTACACTGTAGTGCAGTCAAGTTGAAGTTGGCCCTGTAGGAGCACTGCTAACATTCACGGTAATGAAACTAGTGTTTCTTTTACCTTATATATTTAATTTCTCAAGAAAGGCATTTAGGGCAAAGTGTGTAGCTTATTATGCTGGCTAGTTTTATGTCAACCTGACAGAAGCTGGAGTTATCTGAGAGGAGGGATCAGGGTTGACAAAATGCCTGTATAAGACTAGGAGGTGATATATACTTGAGCTGATGGTCCTAGGTTCTCTAAGAAGGCAGGCTGAGCAAGTCTTGAGGAACAAGCCAGTGATTAGCATCCTTCCTTGGCCTCTGCCTCCAGGTTCCCACCAGTTTGGATTCCTGCCTTGGCTTCCCTCATTGGACTGTAATGCAGTGTATTTAAACCAAATATACTGCTCCCCAGTTGTTTTTGATCATGGTATTTCATCATAGCAATATTATATTAATCTTAATTAAGACACTTACTAACTTCAGACTTTATTTTTTTAAAACAGCCTCACATAGCCCAGAATGGCTTTGAACTCAGTATATAGTTGAGGGCTACCTTTACCTTATCTTCTCAAAGAGATGGAATTTTAGAAGTCTATCATCATACCCAATTTATGTAGTGTTATGAGTCAAACGTGGGGTCTTCTGTATGCTAGACAAATACTCTCTAAACTGAGGTATAACCACAGCCCTCAGCTGCAATCTTGACTGTCTCATTTGTAGTATGGACATTACCTCTCTCACAGGCCCCTTAGGATTACTTTGAACCATGTCTTGGAAGGAGCTCACCCTCTGGGACTTATTAAGTAAGAAGAAAGTTCCCTTGTTTCTGTACGTACTTAGAATTTGCTTCCTTTAATGGAGAATACATTTTCATTCTTCATTTATACTTTGAGACTCATTATGCTTGCTCTTACAGCCATTTGCATTTTTAATTGTATCTTTAATTGTAGAACAAAGAACTTTATGTTTCAGCAGCCAATTTTATGCCTGAAATAGAAAAGAGGAAGATTCGGGGGGCGGGGGGAGTGTTGCTGTTGCTTTGTTATTTCACCTTCCCCTGAAATCAGTTTTCCACTCATTTTAAAAAGGTTTCAATTTTTAGATCTCTGTAGGAAAGGGAGAGTCTCCTGGGTGACCTTTCCAATGGCACCACATTTCCCTCCAGCCTTCTGGCATATCCAGACTTCATAACTTACTGTTATTGATGGTTGGCCTGTCATTTATGTATTCACTGATTCCTCCCACTAAAGCTTTTCTGAGCCATTAACCACCTCCTTGTGGCTCAGGTATTAACAAGATTAATAAGGCATTTTTCCCTGTCCTTGAGAACCTCAGGTCATTCTATCAATCTAGATTTTGGTTCTTGGTTTTTACCCCATAATAATCATATTACTAGAAATCTCTTTTCTCCTGAGGAAATGCTTGGGTTTGATGAGCAAAATATACCAGTTCTACAGGGCAGGCAGTTCTGTCTAGGAGAGAGAGAGGCGGGATGAGGTACTCCAAGTTTTTTTACTCACAAGAGAGAATTACTGAGAGAGGGCATAGAGAAGCAGAAAGAGCTCTCACTTTAATTTATGAAGTAAATACACAATTTATCTTTTTAAAAACAAGTGTTACATTTGTTCTTTGACAATATCCATGTGTATAGAAGGCTTTCTGGTTACTGCCTCCCATCTTCTTCACATTCTGACCACCACCCACCACCACTAATCTATTTCTCAGATTCGTGATTTTTAGTTTTCGTTTGTAACGTAGTTTGGTTTCACCAGAACCATCTGTGTGAGCGTTGTATAGGAGCTGTCCATTGGACCAAGATAGGGTCACCAGAGGGAACGCAGATGAAAGCAGTAACTGTCATCTCTTTCTGACTGTATCAGTAACAAATAGCTCAGCAGTGAATATAAGACCCCTGAGGCCTCCTCCCTAGGTGATAACTGTTGATAAGCCCATTCTTGTATGTACCCAGCACAGGTATTCATAGCTGCAGTGGGTTCGTTATTGTAATGGTTGTGGCTTACTCAGAAGATGGCATTTCTCAGCTTTCTTTCTATATTTTCTTACTTTCTACTTCCTCTTCTAGAAATCCTCCCTGATCCTTAGTAGGCATTGGACGAGTGTCTTTTTTAGGACTGAACACTCATTCCTCACTTATTCTCGGCACATTGAACAGTCATGAGTCTCTGCACTCATCACTACTTCCTAGAAAGAGAAGCTTCTTTATATAAGGCTGAGAGTAGCATTTTATGAAAACATAAATATTTAGAAGACAGTTTGACACTATGTCAATTTAGCTAAACACCAGTGTTCAGTTCCACTGCCACGAGCGTATCAGGATCAATGACCTCCCTCATTGTGGGCTTTTGAACAGTGTCTTAGTTAAGGTTTCTATTGCTGTGAAGAGACATCATGACCAAGGAAACTATTATAAAGGAAAATATTTAATTGGGGGTGGTTTACAGTTCAGAGGTTCAATCCATTGTCATCATGGCAGCACACAAGCAAACATGGGGCTGGAGAAGGAGCTGAGAGTTCTACATCTGGATATGCAGGCAGCAGAAAAAGAGGGTGACAGTGGGTCTGGGTTGAGCTTCTGAAACCCAAAAGCCCAACCTACTGTGACAAACTTCCTCCAACAATGTCACCCCTACTCCAACAAGGCCACAACTGATAGTGCCACTCCCCTGGAGACAAAGCATTCAAATCTATGAGCTTATGGGGCCATTTCCTATTCAAGCCACCATAACCAGATTAACACTACTTGGCCTTGAATGACCGCTATCAACCAAGCCTCAAAGCCTATCACAGAGCAATTGGTTATCTCTGTAACAGCAGTACCTATATTGTACTGCAGACCCGGCTGTGAACCATACAGACTACAAAGCAAACCTGTGATGGAGGACAGTTGTCATTAATTCCGGTATTTGAATTATACATACTTAATACTCCTTCAATGAATTTTTTAAACCCTCCCCCCCTCTCTCTCTGTGCGTGTGTGTGTGTGTGTGTGTGTGTGTGTGTGTGTGCACTTGCATATTGCATGGAGTTCTTTCCATTTATGTGTATCACAAGAGTCAAACTCCGCTGTCAGGCTCAGCAGCAGACATTTTTAATTGCTAAGCTATCTCGTTGGCCCACTGAATGAGTTTTTAAGTGCAATGAACATGGTGATTAAACAGAACATAATATTCAGATGATCAAGGAGACTGGAGAGTTGGATTCGTTAAGAGCATGCATTGCTATTATAGAGAACCAAAAGATTTAACACCCTCTTTTGACCACTTCAGGTAGAGGCACACTCATGGTACATAGCAATACATTTAAGTAAAACACTCATCATCGTCATCATCATCATCACTACCACCACTACCACCACCACCACCACCACCATCATCATCATGTACACACACACCCAAAAGAGGACAATCAACCAACATATACTCTTCAGTGCTCGCTGGACCACATGCACTGCTCACTCCATATCTCTACCTGTCTGTGGCTCCTCTGACCCTCTTCTGCTTGACTCCTTAAAGACAATAATTTTAGTCTACACCTTTACAGTGTGGCACATGGAAATTGTTGAGTCATCCATGTGCTTGATGATTAAAGTGAACAAGTTAACTTTACCTAAACTCTCACTTGATTTCCTCACAGCTTGCAGATACCTGAAAAGGTTTCTGGGGCAGGAGAACTGACTCAAATTAAGAACACTGGTTTCTCTTCTAGAACAACCAGGTTAGTTGTCAGCACCCATGTTGGATGGCTCACAACTGCCTGTTTCAGGGGACTGCTTTTTCTATGATCTGAGACACCTGATTGGCAAAGTACACATACACGCACACATTATACATATGCATATGAAAATACATAGACATATGCAGACATACACATATAGATATAATAAACAAATCTTTAAAGAAAAGGTCCATGTTCCACTGATCAAACAAATAAAACTTCCTTCTCAAACTGTCTCAGATGAAGCCTTTTAAACCAGAACTAACCAACAAAGCTGTACTTATCATTGCTTAGAATAACTATTTCCCATTTTATTATAAATCAGTAAGTACAGTAGCAGTTATGAATAGTCACAAATGCAATCATAATAAAGTACAGCTAAGAAATTGCCTGCTGCGTACCAGATAGGTTTTGAAGTACTTTGGATGCATTATTTTACTTCCTATTCACAAACTGTCATGAAGCGGGTGTTGTGATTAGACCTACCAGAGAGAAGAACGGGTGAGGTCAGATAGGAGCTCGTATGAGAACCTGAGCATGCTGTCCTGTGTCCTTATTCACTAAGCCATATGGCTCTAATAAACAGCTTTCACATGTTTATTTTTATTTAATACAGCACATCTACAAGTGGATATTACTTTCTACACTATTACAGATGAAGAAATGGATAGTTCAGAACACCAAGTTCTCTCTACTCTTTTCTCAGAGTGCTCAAGTGCTTGACTGAGTCAACTATCTCTTCCAGTTTGTGAATTCACCACCATCACGTGTCCTTTTCTAATCGGTGCCTTGTGTTTTGCTTATTGCCAAAATACATACTACATGAGTTTGGGGTCTTTTTAAGACAGGTTCTCACTATGTTGCCCAGACTATACTGAAATTCTCAACCCTCTGGATTCAGTTTCCTGAGTATTATGAACAGGTTACAGATTTGTGTCACCATGCCCAACAAGTAGTACATGAGTTTATATGTGATGACTGTGAGTGTTATTTTTTGTTATTCTTATTATATAGGTGTTCTACCTACAGTTATGTCAGTGCACCATGTGCATGCCTGGTGCCCAGGGAGACCAAAAGAGGGCATTGTATCTCTTGGAACTGGAGATACAGATGGTTGGGGGCCACCATTTTAGTGTTGAGAATCAAACCTAGGTCTACTGGAAGAGCATCCAATGCTCTTAACTCCTAAACCATCTGTCCAGCCCCTAGTATATAAGTTTTAAAATTTTTATTTATTAATAAGTCTTTGAAAAATTTGTGCATACCTAATGCAGTTTGCTCAATTATAGGCATTAACCTCTTTCGGCCCCTCTTCCTACTCCCACTGAACTACATCTTGTTGGGTAGCTCATGGATTTTAATAGAACTCCCCATGCTTCATTAAGGGTTGGATGGGCTATGGATCATTACCCAGTTACTTTTGATCATATACTCTAGTCTGTGAACTCATGAACATATTCCTCATTTGCACATCTTCTCAGACCAACTGCCACCAGGCTCCTGAGCCTCCTCTGCCAACCGGAGTCTGAAGTCAGGATAGCTCACAATAAAAGAGCACAGTTCAGACACCTTTCACACACTGTTCTTTTTATGTGACAGGACATCCAGTCTGACTTTTGTCCTTACTTCATCAGTATTGAGGTGCTGTGGAAAATGAAGATACTAGTCAGTGAAAGCACAGGAAGAACGGGCCCCCATGCAATGCGCTCACACACTCACAGAAGTGCTGACACCTGGGGCAGGATGCATTGTGTGTTCTCTTTAGTGTGCAACATAACAGGTGCCAATGGCAAAACAAAACAAGACTGGGAGTGTTGACAAAGATCCAAGCTTTGCCATTTGCCTAAAAGTATGCTTTATATGATCATCCATAAACTTACCTGTGAAGTGTGGGAATACTATCTCCCTAGTCCTCGAAAGTCTTTAAACCTCCACCTTCTTGGAGCTTTCCATAGGCAAGCTTTGACTGCTGCCTCCATGGAGATAAAGCTTCCAAACTTTAATTGGCATCATTACCTTACATCACAATGGCAGTATGTGACAGTCTTTCTATTCCCTTCCTTCCCGGACCCACTGCATCACCTTTGTCCTCAGCCTTAAATTTTTTATAAAAATGTCTCAGAGGACTTTGAGAGTCACTTGTGCCAGTTGGGTGTGCTGGGGTTTGGCCTGGTTTCTCCTCAGTATGGTCTTCAGTGCAGATTTCTCCAACCAGAAACATCAGTATTAGCAACAGGCACCTGGCATGGGATTAGCAACTCGGTCAATTAAGAAACCGAAAACAACAGGTCAATAACAATGCATACTTTAGTTCAATGTTTATTAATGCTGCCATTTTAAAGAAGAAAAGATGTTTTTGATACAAAGAGAAAAAAATGTTATTGAGCATCAGGGAAAGTTCTCTATTTTATGTTTATATTTTATATTTTTTTTCCTGGAAATTTTTTATTCTCCTTGACAACATCCCTTGATAATGCCTTAGCAAATGACAAACAATGATAAGAAATCACTTGGTTTTATACAATTTTCAAAAGTAGCAAGTCAGTAGCTACTTGACTTTAAAAAAATGAAGTCCACAGATTCAAAAATGCTCTAGAAGGTTATAAAAAGTGCGAATTTCACTGTATGGAAGCGTAAGATCAAAGGTCATACTAACACATCTTTGAACAAACTCTATTCAAGCTACAGTTCGTTCCTTATTTCATTTGTTTGTGGGGTTGCAGGTAAACCCTGGGCCCTCATAGTTGCTAGGCAAACTCTCTTATTCCCCAGCCTCAAAAGAAATATTCTACTCCCTCCTTACCATGTTTGTCTGCAAGCATTTGATGCATGACAGTGATCTTTCCTGCTCATTTCTTCAGCTGAGAAGCAGATAGATGTATAAACAGAGTTACCTGAAATTGAGACTCAGATCCGGGGATATAACCTGACCTCTGATTCCGATTATCTGGGTTGCTCTAACCTGGACAGATAGTTAATGAGGGTCAAATGGACCAGGAAGTAGAGAGGATGTGAAACAATGGTCTCCTCCCCACTTCACCCCCACACCTGTATTCATCCACCAGGCAGGAAAGCTGAATGAGAAGGAGCCTGCACTGTTCAGAAAACAGTGCAATCCTTTCCCACTTGCTTTTTTTTAATGTAGCTCTTCCACAATAAGTGAATTTTGGCCCTAATTTCTGATCCCAGTCATGAACTTGTTAGAGCTGGCAGCACTCATCATTGCAGTGTAAGTTGTTCAGTTATAAACAGGCCGTACCAATAAAGGGGCCGCCAGAGACTGGGATGTGTGTCCTTTGGCATTTAGGGCATTGATGGTAGCTGTTCTTCAGTCATCCCAAGAGGAGGACTATTTCCAATGGATGTAATTTGTCTCAATTTGGAATGTTCCAAAGAGTCAAGGGACCAAATATCTGCTGAGTTACCTCTGTTGCTGGTGAAGACTACTTCCTCCCAAGATACTGTACCCCTAGTGATATAGTAAGCATCAGTCATGACAGTGGCCAGATTATAAACAGATGCTTCATGTTTTCTGTGTCACTCAGGGTAGTTTCGGTGTGTTAGTCCGTGATCATCATGGTGAGGGAGCATGGCAGCAGACAGGTAGACATGACACTGGAGCAGTAGCTGAGGACTTATATGTTCAAAAAACAACCCCAGGAGAGTGGGGGTGAGGTGGAAAGAGAGAGAGAGAGAAAGAGAGAGAGAGAGAGAGAGAGAGAGAGAGCACTAAATGGAGAATCTCCATATCTTTTGTATCCAAAATCTTATATTAGAGTTTAGAAATTAAGGTAAACATTGTAATGGCTGGAGTATTTAATTCTGAATCCTTTGGTTCTAAAAGGCTATACATCTTTGAGAAGCATTTGTTTTATGATTTATGAGTCAACCTAGCTCTTTTGAATTCTCTTACTCCTTATATTTCTTGCCACTATTTTCTAAAAATGGGAAACTGCTGGCTAGGTCTGTGTCAACTTGACACAAGCTAGCGTCATCAGAGAGGAAGGGGTCTCAATGAGAAAATGCTTCCATAAGACTATAAGCAGGTCTGTAGTGTATTTTCTTAAGTCGTGATTGATGTGGGAGGGCCTGGCCCATGATAGGTGAAGCCACCCCTGCTCTGGTATTCCTGGGTTCTAGAAGAAAGTAGGCTGAGAAGTCATGGGAAGCAGGTCAGTAAGTCCTCCATGGACTCTGCATCAGCACCTGCCTCCAGGTTCCTTTCCCACTTGGGATTCTGTCCTGACTTCCTTCAGTGATGAACTACAATGTGGAAGTGGGAGCTTAATAAACTTTCCTGCCCAACTTGGTTTTGGTCATGGTGTTTCTTTATAGCAATAATAGTAACCTTCACTAAGACAGAATCCCAGACCTTTCTGCTAATAATTTGATACATTTCAGTGATGTTTTTTGAAAGTCAAATGAATTTTTCATCATCGAAATAACAATCATATATGGTTAGGAAAATTAATCTATTGTTATTTAGTCAGGGCCCTGCACTAAAGGTATAGTTTCTCTGTGCAGAACAAAGGAAAGCATTCCTACCAAGCAGTGTGTCTAATGAATACTCCTTCTGATCTTCATAGGGTAATAACTATTCCTCGAAATACCTAAAATTTCTAAAAGTTCTTTCCCCCGTCTCTTGAGTTTTGATCGACTACTACCTTGGTCCTTCCACTTCCACATCATACCCTAAACTCCTGTCTTGCAGTTAATGAAACCAAGAATAGGGTGCTTACGTCACTGTTGGTTTCACACAGCAAAGGAAAAGGAAAAAAGTGATACAAACCTGGGTTTACCTGTGTTGAATTTCTACTCTTAGCCTTAATTTCCAGGCTTATTTGTTCTTAGTTGCATCTAATTTCATGCTTGGTCATGAGTTGTGCTAGCTGTTGAATGTGCCGCTTCCTCAAAGGTGATCCTTAGCAAGTAGATTAACATGAAGTTATGCTGGCTTCAGTGGAAATCATAGGGTAGAGGTCCCACCCTGCCTTAGCCATGGCTCCTCAGCAAAGGTGTTTCCTGCTGGAGTGCCGTGCACAGGAGGCTGCACTAGAATTTTCTTCCAAGATTGTAAGATGCAGTGGCCAGGGTATGAATTTGAGTTGTCTCAGTTTTGGTGACTGCTAATTACAAAGTGTTATGCAGGATATCAGCGATGCAAAGATGAATCAAATATGCCCTCCAGGATCCAGGTACAACTGATTAAAAAAAAAGTGAAGCTAGTAGACTGTTATCCTGAGTGCACAGGAAAATTGAAATATTTAAAAGATTAGCCATGGAGGAGCCTTGTACTCTAGATTCTAGAAGTAAAGGGGAAAGGTCATCTTTAAGAGTGTTGCCTACCTATAGAAGTAGACACATCTATAGAATTAAACTCTAAGTCTAGAATATCAAGTCACTCAGCCACTCACCTGTTAGTCCAGGACATAGTAGGATAGGCAAGCAATAAATAAATAAACAAACAAATATATAAACAAGCAAAGCAAAGCCTGGGATTTGGAGTGAAATGATATGTAGACCTAAATCCTAGCCTTGTGGAAGAAATACTAGTTCTTAGCCTGTTTTAAAAAAAAGGAACCAAAAAATAATAATAATAAAATGGAAGTCAATCCTGACTCAGTCACTAACTTTTCTTTTTCTGCAATTCCTTTCTTTTTTCTGAGCCTCTGCTTTAGGGAGAAGATGAAAATAATAAACACACAATCATAGGCTTATAGCAATTTTTGTAAATCACCATGCATTTTATACACATACCTAGAAAGCATTAAAGAAAGGAAATTTTGTAGGTTTTTATTTTCCAGTGTTATTACCTTGATATCAAAACTTTACAAGAGAATTATAAGAACAAAAATTACAGGCTGATTTCTCTTTAAAATTTAATATGAGATCAAAGTAAGATATTAGCTCAGTTAATGCAATAATATGTAGGAAAATAATAATTAAAGAAATAAGAGATTGTATTACCTACTCCATCCCTCATTCTGGGATCCATTAAACTCTTAGCTTCAAAGCAAATGCTCGAAAGCTGAGCTACACTCCCACCCCTAAAAATACTGTTAACATTGGAAAACGACAGCATTAGTACAACCAAGCCAGAGCAACATGACCCAGACATTACTGCAAAGACATTCAATAAGAAACAAGGCACCAGTGGAAGGGGAAGTCCTTGGTCCCCAAGACTAAACCCCCAGTGAACGTGATTGTTGGGGGGCAGGTAATGGGGGGAGGATGGGGAGGGAAACCCATATAAGAGGAGGAGGAGGGGTTAGGGGGATGTTGGCCCGGAAACCGGGAAGGGGAATAACAATCAAAATGTAAATAAGAAATACTCAAGTTAATAAAGATTAAAAAAAAAAAAGAAAGAAAAGAAACAAGCCCTGCCTGTGATAAACTATTATTATCAAAAATCAGCTCTCTTGAATTCACATGCTGGCCTCAAACATTTTTTATTTAATCTTAAATAATAACCGACTCCCTTAATCTAAAGGGCAGATATCTCAAGCTAAGAATAGTCTGTGTGGTACTGAATGATCTTCCCCATCTTCACCCAAAATATAGCTCTTTCTATACTTTTTTTAAAGCCACAGAGCCAGCCATATTATACCAAGGAAGACATACGGACTTCTTAAAATACTGGACTCTGTACAGATCAATATAGAAGTGCCACTCAGTGCTTTTAGAACTTAATCCTCTGCTCCGAGTCTCAATCTGTTTTTCCTAGGGTCTCCCACATGCCTGAACAGACAGTAGTTCCAAAAACACTTGTTAAGTTCATTAGAGGACATTCAATTTCCTTTTTCTTCTGTGTTTCTTTTTATTCTCCTTTCAGTAAAGATTTCTACCGGTCCCTTCTCCTGACATCTTGAAAATGTGCTGATAAGCTTATGAAAATCATGTCTCTAGCATTCATTTCAAGGTTTGCCTCGAATATTTTCTTCATTTTAGAAACAATTACTGATATTGTACATACCAGACATTAAGGGAGATTCAAGGTAGTTAAGAATTAACATTTGCTCCCTGGTTTTAAGTCCAGTATCATATAGTGTGAAGGGTGTAAGAGCATGTGGGGCGATCAGAAATACAAGGATGGGGTTTGACGATTTGACTCAGCGATCCAGAGTGCTTGCTGTACTTGCTCTTGTGGAGAATCTGAGTTAAGCTCCCTGCATCCACTTTAGGTGGCTCACAACTGCCGATAGCATCAGGTCTGGTGGATCTGGTGCCCTCTTCTGGCCTCCATAAGCACCTGCATACATCTGGTGCATATACAGGCAAGTAGGCACACACATTCATCAAAAAGAAACAAACAAAACCAAACCCACAAGGACGTCCACATCTACCTCAGTAGCCTACACTGAGTTTGGACAATGCTGTCCCATTGGGGAAAAGAGCCACTACCAGGATAAGTCATACCCCTAGCTTCTCCCCTGTCCTACCTAGTCCTCACTGGTTTTCTTTTCTGAAAGGGTCCAACAAAAAGCTCTGGGTCTATTGTTCAGTGCATCTTTTTACTTTATCCCAGTGGCTACATATTAGAATGAATTTGGGGGGAGGGGTTCAATATCGGTGGTTTGTAAAGCTCTGCAAGTGGTTCCAATACCAAGGCAAACTAAATAACCAATCCTTACTCTCGTCCCTGCTTTCCCTCATCTCTCCGCCCACCCTTGTCCCTCTTTTTGCTTCTTCATTTCATGTTTAAGGTCACAGTAGTTCAGGAAATCTCAGAGTTCTCTATTGGAAGCCTAGTGCTAACCTGCAGCTAATGCCAAGGCTGACTCCTGGCCAGACTCAATTTGGACAACATTTAGCAGTACCTGACCAAGAATTTGGAAAACAACCTTAAACCTGATGCTTCAGGTGGCTGACACTGGGCAAAAATACAGTCTCCTAGTTCAGGGCTAAAATAACATTATAAAACATGGTTGAATAGCTGTGAAGATTCTTCAAGAATCAGACTTCTGACATTCATAATTTGATTTCTAGTGAATCAGAAACGTTGATTAAAAGTTCTCGAATTACATGAAGTTCCTTTGAAAATATCCAGAACCTCAAAGGATCAAAGTGTCAAAGTGTGTGTGTGTGGGGGGGGCAATGGCCAAGTGTACAGTAAATACAGACACTGCCCTGACAATCTATAGTCACCATTTGACCCTTACCGTGACCTTTCCCCCCTCTTCCATCTTTTTCACTGACAACACTTTACATCCAGCCTATTCCAAGCCTCAGCAATTGGTTGGCATGGAAACAGATCAGCCTGCCTGGTAGGAGGGATGTTCTGTTTCCAAGTGAAAATGGCAGAAATTCAAGTGTGATTCACTTTGAGCCATTTTAACCCTGTAGTTTGTCCATCTAATCAAAAACCCCTAGAAACCTAGTTGTGAAGAAACCATCTTGATTCCGCCTCTTCCTACCTTTGCCACTCCCATAAAGGCCCTGGATGGAGGCCCAGAGAGCATCATGCACCTTTGTTTCCCCCTTCATTTGTCCAGGCTCTTTCTTTAATCTGTGTACTGTGTCCTCCACCTTCTCTGCTTGTCTAAAGGGTTGTGATCTTGAAGTTAGTCCCCATGCCTTCCAAGAAGTGTTGCCAAGTCATTCCCCTACCCCTGTTTTTGTAGTACTTCTACTCTGGTGACAGTGTCTAACTGAAAGTTTATGTGCCTGTTCGCTTTCATACACTTTGGACCCACAAAATGGGAAGCGGGTGATCAATAAGATCACCTGTACTAAGAACGAACACCTGTGTTTCCCACGCTCATGGGGTAGGTCTTAGTTCCATCCATTATTAGACTTGAAGTCTTGCATGAGTCACCTCATGAGAGCCTCATGTCTGACGTAGAAATAATATGATCTAAATGCTTATTATCTGTCAGGTGTGGGCCACCCATCGAGCACATTCCTTTATTTCAATGGAAAAAGGACACATTATAACTAATCCCATTTTGAAAGAACATTTGGACTCAAATCTGAGGAGCTGGCCCTAAATCACTCAGCTTCCAAGTGCAAGAGCCAAGATTATGCCCAGACCTGACTATGTGCATGGAAAACACCTAACTATCTTCCTTTAGGGAGGAGGAAGGGCTGGCTGGACCCGTGGATAGATGAGTAGATGAGTAAGGCCTTGCCATGTAAAAGCATAGCCCTGAACTCTATAAAAACCCAAAGGGACTACTCCCTGGGTTTAAGATTTTCCATGCTTGTAGAAAAGATTTTATATATATATATATATATATATATATATATATATATATATATATATGTACATATATATACTTTTGATGGCTACATGCTATTCCACAAAGCATGCCTCCTTCCCACTTGTCAATTACTCTATGTAAAGAAAGTTTTCAGAACTGAAAACCAAAAGTAAGGGGCTTTGAAGAGCCATTACATTTCTGAGGCAAGTGGAAGCAAGTCACTGCCTTTGCCTCACTGTTGGACAGGGCACTGAAGAAGTCAGTGCAGTGAGTGTTATCCAAGTGCTCAGAATTAACCTTTAGAGCTGAGGTGACTGAGAAGTAAAGCATCCAGCAGCACTTGCTCCTGAGTCCAGATTCTCAGAGCGCACACAAAGTGGTAGTGGTCCCAGAGCTTCTGAGACACAACAAGGGAATCTGCAGGCCAGTCAGCCTGGCACGAGCCACACAGAACAGGAGGCAAACCTGATCCAAAGAAGGTGAAAAGCAACACCAACACCTAATGGTGCCCTTTTATCTCTGCATATGTACCCCCTAACACACACACACACATGCACGCACGCACGCACGCACGCACACTCACACACACACACACACACACACACAAAAATGCAGTCCAAAAAGGAATATATACACCATACACATGCATGTGCACATACACACATATGCACACACAAATACATATACATACCATACATGCATACATACACACCATACATGTAACTACACATAAACCTTTAGATAAATTAATTATTTGATGCTATCCAGTAGGTTTCACTATTTGCTTTTCAAACCAATAATTTAGCCAAGAAACAGGAACAACAAAAGATATGGTTTTATTCAATACCTCTATTTTTATACACAGATAAATGTAAAAAAAATCTTGTTTAATGAAAAGATTTTGTGTTCCTGCCAAGCGTATGTAAATAATGCCTTGGAACTCAAAAGGAAAGAACAAAGCTTATCTGGGATGAGCCACCCCATTTTTAAATACCATGCTTCATCAGTAGACTTGGTTACCAGGGCTACTGATTTTTAAATTACAGTGGTGAAAATATTACATAGCATGTTCTCCTATAGGATCCTAGAAGCAACAAATATATAATCCTCTTTTGGTCATAAGGCCAATATTGACCCCCTCATGTACCTTTTATTCTCCTTTCTCATCACTTTCTCCCTCTGTCCCTCCCTCCCTCCCTCCCACTTTGTATGATAAAGCTAACTCCTATTGTATCCAAAGGTCACTGTAGTAATAAAACATAGAATGGGAAACAAACACTACAGTCAAAAACAAGTCTAGGTATAATTCCTAATGCCCAAATTGTTATCTACTCTGTCTGGCAACATAAATGCACTAGATACATTGTTTTTATTCACTATTTATTTTTATCCTAGTTCTTGTTATTTTTTTAGGAAAATAAAAGTCTAAGAATATTGGCTATCAATGTTTCTGTATGTCTATGAGGTGTGTGTGTATTGGTTTGGTGCATGTGTGTAGTATTACATGTTTTGTGTTGTGCTATGGTACATGTACTTGTGTTGTGCTATGGTACATGTACTTGGGGGGAGAGACAGAGAATGTGTGTGTGTATGTGTGTGTGTGTGTGTGTTATGTATGTGTGTGTTTGTGTGTATTGTATTATGTATATGTGTGTGTGCATGCATGTGTATATTCCAGAAGAGGTTCTGTGATTTTTTCCTTATCCACTCTTGACCTTTAGCTTTTGAGACAGGATCTCTCATTGATCCTGAAGGTCCCTGGACTAGGCTGGCTCGAAAATGGTCTGCAGGAGTCCTCCTGTCACTGCCTGCAGCCCAGGGCAGGATTATAAGCATTGGTCCCATGCTTGCTTACGTGTATTCTCAGCATCTGAACCCAGATCCTCATGTTTGTGGTTTCAGCACTTTACCCGCTGAGCATATGCCCAGCCCCTTTTCAGTAATTTTCAAGGAGTCCAAATTGAAAGGCAGCACAGTGATAGCTACAAACACTTGAGTTCTTTGATAGGGGTTTAGGAGGACAAATGTGTCCTCCAGTGATTTGGGGAGACCTATGTATTCTCTGTAAGTCCTAGTTTTCTCATCTTTCTCTTATGAACACCCACAGTACCAACTTCACATTCGTGTTGTGAATCACACACTTCATAAAATACTCAATAGCAGCATTCAGCATTCTGCACATAAAAGATACTTGACATTATTATTAACTCAAAAGATTGGTACAAGGATTAAGGGGGACTATACATTAAGTTATGTGACATTTTTCTAGAAAATCAAGAAGTGTGTCATAAACATTACATCCATTATTGCTAGCACTGGCTCCTTACTTATAACTATTTCATAGTCAGTATAGGGATTGTAGCCATTTCCCAGAATTCTCTTCAGTTCTCAGCTTGGGTACCAGGCAAACAACAGGATGTCCGGCGGTTGCAGGACTTACCTGTTTCCTTTTTCTCTACTCCCAGTCATGCCTTACAGGAGACATACTCTACTGCCTGTGCTGGTGCAGATCAGTGTGTTACTGTGTACTGTGTGACTCTGTGCCTCCATTTCTGGCTCTCATCTGTCTGTCTGTCTGTCTATCTGTCTGTCTGTCTTTTTTTTCCATAAAGACTGTACAAGCAAGACAATGCTATCTCTAAAATCTCTTTTGGTCAGACAGATACTAGCGTTCAGTCATATTAACTGGTATCATAGGAGAGTTGTAGAGACTAGAGACCCAGGTCTTGGGGACCTACTGTCCCCAAGTTTGAGATGTCTGCATGGGGGCCAAGAAGATGTCTCAGTGTGTTTATACATGTAAGGCTGACCAAAGTGCCACACCCCGGTAACTCCAGTGCTAAGGAAGAGAAACGAGTGGATCTGTAGGTCTTGCTGACCAACCAGAAGAGCCGAAATTGCAAGCAGGTTTAATAAGAGACCCTGTCTCAAAAATGAAGGCTTAAAAAGCAGTTAAACAGGTCATCCCAATGTCAGGCTCTGACTTCCACACACGTTCTCACGGGCCAGTGTACCTCACACACATACACATGCTCACTCACGCACAACTCACATATAACCAAGTATAATGAAACAGGTGAGGATCAGACCTGATTGGAGGAAATATCTGTTTGTGTATACCTTCCACCTACTTTGTTAAGACATTGGGGATGCAGTGTCATGGAAAGCAGCAGCTCTTTTGAAGGGATCAGCTTTGCCAGAGGGTTAAGAATTCATGGCTTACAACACGACTCGCAGAGTGTTACATATAACCAGTGTCCATGTGGCAGTCCTCAGCCATAACACCTAATTTTATTGCTCATAAGAGGTAGTGTCAACTTAGGAAAAATCTAATAGGAAACCCTGTGGCGCCAGCGTAGCTAGTTCATGAGGATTTTCTTTCCTTGGGAATAGAAATGGATTATATTTCTGTCTTCCAAGCTTCTCTTGTTTCTTGGCTTTGTTTAGCTCCAGTGCCAGTAACTATTTAAAATGTCAGATTTTTTTTTCTTTCTTTCTTTTTTTTCAACACAAGGGTGGCACAGAGAATAAAAGTGGGAGTAAGGAAATTGACGCGTGTATGCAAAGAGCTTCGTGTGCTCTTAGACACTCCCAGTATTACCAGTAATGGAAAGCTCGTTCCTATTTAGGGGCTTAATATCAACTGTTAAATGATTTCCTGAATGTAGTTGCTTGTACGCTTTCATCTGAGCGGCTCCAGAAATCAAGCCAGCTTAATGGAAAAGCTCAACGTTCTGTCACCTCCAGCTCCCAAGGCTCCTCCATCTGCTCCGACTGCACTAGGAGCCAGGAAAGAGCAGCAGAGCCAGATTTCTCATTAGCAATAAACCTGTTGGGCCAAGGACAGGGAAGTATCTGGGGCCCTGCTGGGGCATGTCAGGCACAAGGTGGTTATCTTTGATCTGAGACTTGTGTGTTGGGGTAATAGGGCATGTCTGGGATAGAGGACCGTCTGGATCAGGATGCTTCCTATGTTCTTATGATTTAGGCTCTGTAAACCTTGGAAGACATTGGACCAAGGGAAAACCTCTTCTTGTTGGTCACTTTCTTCTCTGACGTCGTTCCTATGCTTTGACATAAATATTAGGACGAAACACGTAGAACTTGCAAAGGTTTCATGTTTTTTCATTGTTTTATTTATCTGTTTATTTTAACAGAGGATCTCACTACAGAGCTGGAGCTCCAGTCTAGAGCTCTCCATGGAGACAAGGCTGGCCTCTATCACACAGAGATACGCCTGCCTCTGCATTCCGAGTAGGGAGATTAAAGGTGTACATACCATGCCTAGTCTTCATCTTGCACTTTAAAGAGAGCTCTTTGGATATGCTGGCTGCTCTGCCTGCTGTTGCTCTGTTGGCAGAAAAGGAGCTCCTTGAACATCAGGCGCTTCAGAATGGGAATGTGTGCAGAATTCTTATCTGCAGTTGTGGAGTCTGTTGTGTTGAGGAAGAAAAAAAAACCAATTAATTAGGGACCCTTGGTTGTGTAACAGAATTTCGACATGGTGTGTTACATTTTAAATTATAACCATAGAGCTATAAATAAGAAAGAAACTCTCCTTCTATTAGCCTGCTGTTGTAGCAGAAAACACTGCCAACACTCCCTCGGGCTGTGAGAGAGCCAGCCGTAATTTCTGAAGGCAGCCCTGGTGTATTTAGCTGATGTGTGATTACATAATGAGATACGCAGATCAGTGGATTTTAGTAACAACATACTTCTACAAAATCACACCGTGCAGAACTTTCCAGTACCCAGGGCCAATCCAAGTCCTTACCCCCCATCTGAAGGATAACCACTATTCTAAACTTCACTCTGTAGATTAGCCTATTCATATGAATTAGCCTATACAGGTTTTTTTCATGTATATCTGGCTTATTTGACTAAACATAATGTTTTTAAGAGCCTTTCATATTTTCTTCTATTTCATTAGTTTACTATAATTTACAGCTTGCTCTATCGGTCTGTTGCATAAGCACAACAGTACAAGTGGTCACAGGACAATCATGCGAAGTTAGTTCTCACCTTCTGCCATGTACTGTTGTGTTGAAAAGCACTTGTATGATTTCCAACTGGGGCCTACTGTGAAAAAAAGCCGCTATAAACACTGTTGTACACATGTTGAGGAAATATGCACTTGTTTCTGATGTCTACTGTGAGGTTATATGTAAATATTTTAAGCAACTAGATAATTTTAGATATGTGCTTTAAATAAGCAGCTAGATACTTTTCTAAGGGCATTGCCCAAATTGTTATGGTGGCCCAGAGGTAAGAAGAATGACTATTGGACACCAACACTCTGTACCATAGAGCTCTAGACAATATTTTACGAGTGTATTTACTGACAAGGTTTCAGGTGGGAATTCTGAGACCATGATGCAGGAGTGTGTGTATGAACATAAAGAGCTCTGCTTGGGTTGGGGATGTAGCTCAGTGGTAGAGCGCTTGCCTAGGGAAGCGCAAGGCCCTGGGTTCGGGTCCCCAGCTCCAAAAAAAAAAGAACCAAAAAAAAAAAAAAAAAAAAAAGAGCTCTGCTTCTGTAATTCAAAGTGAACGCCACAGAGGCCGGACAGCTGTGGAGGGCCGATTGTTGTTCCTGACCAACAGTGTAGTTGTTTTCTTTGATTTCAAGGGAAATGAGAGGTGCCCATCGTCATGGAAAGGCCTTCAGTGCCTCTGGATCTTCTTGCCCTTTTGTGGAGTTATAGTTCTGGATACGCTCTATTTAGTAAAGGGGGGTGTCCACAGACTTCTCTACCTGGATGTGAACTACTTCCTTTGTTTTCTGTTTACTATGCCAGATCTTTACGTTTCTCTACTGGGAACTGATTTCATTATTTCATTATTTATTTCATTATTTATTTATTTATTTATTTATTTCATTATTTATTTATTTTGGTTGTGACAGAGCTCAAAACTCTGTCAGTCTCAGGTTTGCATCCATCTTTAAGTACATGAAGAGAAGTGCTTGTGTTTTCCAAGTAGGGTAGCACTTTCTTTAAGTGGAATGAAACACACTGCCACTGGCACTTTTGTAGAATGAGTTTGCAAGGCTTGAGTCACTGCAGTGACATCACTCCTCAGAGCCTGCTAAGTGCTCATGAGCTGGTAACGCACAGGGGCAGCAAGTTCTGCCCTGTGTGGGTCTACCATGCTTTTGCTTCCTTTGATGGATTGACTCTGGGGGTGCTGACTGCCATGAAATGTCACAAGGCCCTCACATTGCTGAACATTAACGAATCCCAAACTCAACAGTACAGTGCTTAGCATCTACCGTGACGACAATGTGGTCTGTTCTCTGGCCTGATCTTTGAACTCCTTATAACGAGAGACTCAAGAGCAGCCCACAGAAACTTCCTACCATTTAACAGCAGCACAACCATTAGCAAGTAGCGGGATTTTAAACTGGTTCCTAACCACTGTGTCTGTTACTTTTATGGAAAAGGTCTGTGATGAGGGCTATTGTCCTTCGCGCTCATTGAGCTCCTATGGGGTTAACATGGTATGGATAAACACTCACTACTGTCTTTTCGGGAGCGTTCATTTTCTAGCTGTCAATCCTTATTGCTTTAGAGACTACCCAGAAACTTCCTGTTTGTAGTTTTGTTTTTTTGGTTGGTTGGTTGGTTGGTTGGTTTTTGGTGTTTCCTTGCTTGCTTCCTATTGGTTTTTTCCCCTATACCCTTTAACAGGATTCCTGAGTGGATCTTCAAATGTTCATCTCCTTTTTAAAAATACAAAATGCTAACAAATTTTGTTCAAAGATCAGACTGGTTCTGATGAGCAATTTTTGAGGGAGGGAGCATTCCATCTAAAGGTGCATGGTAAGGTGCTCCAGTGAGCTAGGCAGAAGCAGTTGGTTTAGAAGTAGAAAGGTGCTGAAGAAAGCATATACAGGCAATGAAACCAGATAGGCCGTGTCAAAGCCACCTTCCTGTCAGCAGAGGCTCCTAAAGGTGCTGACTCAGCTGAGCTGGGGCCCTTCTGACTGGCTTGGAAAGCTTTCCACTTGAAAATTCTCATCCACTGCATGGCACACAGCAGTCTCTTGGGCCTACAGCAGGGGCTCACTCAAATCAATGACTCCCCATAAATTTCACTTAACACCTCTTAAAGTTAAAAAAATCAATCCATCTGTAATTTTCAGTACAGTGTATTTTTAGAACAGTTTTAGCTCACAGCAAAATTATAGGGAAGGTAGAGATGTTTTCATTTACTTCCTGTCTCCACACATACAGACTGCAATCATCATCAAATTCTGCTTTAGCACTGTGCCTCCACTGGTACATCCTCATCAGCCAGTAACACCTCACTTTCATCCATAGCTTATGTTAAGATTCCTTTGTATGAGACTGGGGGAAATGTATAATAATAAAAATTTCCATCTGGGTAGTGTGTGTGTATGTGTGTGTGTGTGTGTGTGTGTGTGTTGTATATGTGTAAGTATGTTCACCAAGCAGGTGAGTGTGACAACCAGAGGTCGTTACTGAGAGTCTCACTCTAGACCTTAGATTTTGAGTCTGTCTTAAGCCTGGAGTCCCCTGCTTTCCCAACCATCTGCCTACCAAGTCCCTGGAATCCTTGCCTGTCTCTCTCCCTCAGTGCTTGAATCACAGTCATATACTGCCATACCTGACTTCTGATGTTGGTGCCAAAGATTTAAACTCAAGTCTTCATGCTTGCATAGTCACTGAGTCACTTTAGTCACTGAGCCATCTGCATGGCTTCTAGAATTTTGAGAGAGCACAATTTCAGTCCCAAGAAATATTTAGTGAGGAGATAAGTAGGTATATGTGTGTGGTGGGGTGAGGGGTGGGGTAGTTCTTCAAAAACCCAAAGACGAGTTGTCCAGATTATGATTCCAAGAGAGTTATGTTAAAGGGGGTAAAAGGTTTCAAGATAATTTCAGTGAACGAAAAAATTATTCTCAGAAATTTTATTTCAAGATCCTACTTGGAACTGATGATGACCCTGGCAACATTTGCCTGGGTGGTAACAAGAACTTGACATTGGTGTGGTGTCTTCTTGAATAAAGGAAGTGGCTTGAAGTATCGTCCTGGTGTGTATAGTAAACTACTGCAGATAAAGTTTTTAGTGTATTTGAAGTCTTGACATAAAAGCTTTCTTCGCCACAGTGCTGAGGTTTGGTTTTTAATTTAGTTTCATAAGCTCTTTGAGCACATTCTGCACGCGTGCAGAGCTGTTCCTGAATAGAATTCTGCTGAGCCTCAGTAATGAATTATTTATTTTGAAGTCTGTATTTTCAGCTACTAGTGCCTCCAGTTGAGAGGATTGAAAGCCTTCAGATCTTCTATCTGGGATTTCTGAAGTGCGTGTGATCTGAACAGGGAAGAAGCAAATACTGCTCACATCCATAGATGGCAGAAGGTGCTATGTGGAGTATTCCACGTGCAGAAATTGTAAGGTGATCAGTTAGTTCCAGAAGGCCCTATGAGAAAATAACTGGAGGCGTTAAAAAAAAATGTGAAAAAAAATAGCCTAATGCTTGTAGACATATGAAAATGTGTTTCCAGATAATTAACAATCAAGGAGTTGATAATTCAACTGTAATAAGAAACCATTTCATACTCACTAAATTAATAAAATTCTCAAGTTGAATAGATCAAGGGTGTGAAAGGAGAGAGACCTGGTAGAACGTCCCTCTACTGTAACAACTGCTAAGGAATCAGATTGACATTATTTATTAAAACCAAAGTTCCACCCAACAACTTACTTATTGGATATGTACCTTACATATTTGTATGTATGCTTAAGAGACATGTAAAAGGATCATTGTGCCGCCAGGGTTAATGAAATCGAAAGATAATCTAACATAGAAAAGATATATAAAATACATTACATGAGAAAGTTAACAGACTGGGTGAGCAATTACTATATATATCCATGTGATGAGCCAAAACAAATACAGTATGGAATAAGGAAATATCCAGGAAATAAGTGTGGTCAATACATAGGGCATGATTGTGTATATAGTCCGGACATTCTTAATAGTACTCCTATGTATGGTAACACTATAAATATAATAAATGGATTTTGCCATTAATTCATGAGGACTTCCTATTTCAAGTTCAGTTACCTCCAGAGGTGTAAGCTCGGAGGGACTGATTTAGATGAGAATCCTTAAATGTGTTCTATCAGAGAAAGACTACCAGCACACTTTATCTTATGTTCCAAAGCAGATGGTCTGATCGTGCCTATGAGGATTCTAGTTGCCTCCAGATAGATAATAAAGTGATAAGGACAGAACTGTTGGTGCAGACAACATCCAGAGAGATTCTAAGGCACTGTTAATATTGACACTATATAATAGTGTATTGTCTTTAAACTTTTTTTTCCTGTCAGGATAGGGTGGGGAGGGATGCTGCACAGCTGTCAATACACCCTGGCATGCATGAAGCTCTGGGTTTGTTCCCCTGCATTGCAGTCCAGAAAAGTAAGATGCAAGGAAAGGAGAATCGGTATACTAAGAGACCATGTTGCTTCAGTCTCCCTTAAAATAGGTGAGATTGAATTACATGTAACACTAAGCTAAGTCGGCTGGTCATCAGTGCTACGTGTCTGCTATGATGTCCCGAACATCTTCCTAAGCCCTTTGTTGTAACACCATGAAGCAGACAATTTGTCCAGCTTTGCAGAGAGGAGCCAAGGGGCTGCTTTTCAACCCAGATTCAGTTTGCAACACCCAGGCCCCCTTCTCCCCATTCTGTCCCATCGTCTCTGTTTCTTGGACTAACATGTTCTCCTACAAGAAGCCAGTGTTAGAAACAACTTAGTTGAAGTCTTAGGACAAATGACGTCTTTGTCACACATCTATCCCTGTTTCCCTGTTGTAACTTTCCACAAGCACAAGCAGCTGGCTATCATAGCATTAGTACATCTCCTACTGAGAGAACAGTGCTGTGCTTTCCTGGAAAATAATGACCCAAGAGGGCTAATGGGCATGAAGGCACACGCATTTCACTCAGCGCTGTGTCAGGACATGGGTCAACTCAATTACATATTTCGTAATAACCAGATTTTCCTACCGGGGCACGCCAAGTAATTGGCTGCAATATAAGAATGCTGTGGATAGTTTGTAAGAAAATTAATGAAGACACAAAGCAAAAGGGCTCATTCAACTCCACGACTGATATTTGAAATCCTGAAATGTGCTCTGTTCATTTCCTCTGGCCATGATTGATTCCTACTGCAGGACATTAATCTCTCTGCTACTTTGCAGCAGTTGAACACAGTGCTCATCTGTCTTCCCAGGAGAGAGCACCCTGTGACAAAGCCCTTTGCAGATTGGAGTCTGGCTTGCCAGGAAAAAAAAACCCTGGCAGGTCTGACATGTCCACAGAAAGCAGTGACAGTTCTGTTCTCGATGCATGACACTAGGAGCCAGAGAAATCGGGGTTGCCAGGTATCAAACCAGTGTTCTTATGAACTACAATGGCCTGTATTTATTTGTAGCAATAGTTCTCAAGCTCAGTTAATAAAACAAATTGTCTGGGAAGCTATCAGTTGGCTCACACAAAAAGAGAATCCTTCATTCCAGCTCACATTTAACGGGAGTTCAATATACAGAGTGCCTGCAAAAATTCAGCTACAGAAAATTGTGACTTCTCCAATTTAATATCCCAAACTCTTAAGCATAGCATTAAGGTTGCAAAGTAACATCACAAATGTTTCATGTCCTGTTCTTCCAACATGCAACTATTCCGTAACATTCCCTCAGTAGACACCTTTTAGACGTCACCCATTATGTGCTGCATCTTGCTGGTGCTAGACTACCACACTCAACCATGGCTCTTCAGTGCTGACATCAGGGACTGTAACAGAATTCTAAGATAAATCATAGCACAATCTGGCTTGCATTAAATGATAATTGGAACATATACCAAACATTTGAGGTACCTACAGGATATGCTTTTACCAATTTCCCAACCAACGGGGCGCTGTATTGTTCTCAGCAGTCTTCCTCCCATCTCAGATCTGGAGGCAACTAGAATCCTCATAGTTACTGTCAGACCATCTGCTCTGGAAGGCAAGATAAAGCCCGATGATAGTCTCTCTTAAGGAACACATTTAAGGATTCTCATCTAAATCAATCCCTTCATGCTTACTGCTATGGAAGTGACTGAACTTGACATAGCAAAAAGGAGACTTAGAAATAGGAAGAGATACCAAAGGCTTATGGGATATGATACTGGGGTGGGAAGAGCTCCAGAATCATTGACCCAATGGTAAGGCTCCTTCTAGTGGAGAGTCATGCCTTGGTTGGCCTGAGACTGACCCTACCTGTCTGGATCACCTCTGTGGAAGCACTGAGAGAAAACATTCTCAACTCACCATTAGCTATAGGCTGTCAAATTTAGGGACTTAACTGTATACATTAATGAAGTAAAATCAAGTTGTAACAGGAAGAAAAGGAGACAGAAAAAAGTTTGCAAGAAAAGTGCTGCATTCTTGTCAACCAAAACTTAGCCTAATAGAGAAACACAAAACTGATAGGACTCGAAATTCATTGGGAAGCAAATATAGCGTACATACTCTATGTCTGGGACTAATCAGTGAGGACAAATCTTGTTCTCAAGAGTCACAAAGTCTAGAGGAGATTGGAGGTACATAGGTGACCACCTTGAAATATCTGTCCAGGGCTCCATGGTGTCATACAAAGTTGTCATCTTTCTGGTTAGTGCAGAAATGACAGGCAAAATAGGTTTCTCCCAAACCTAAGATGGTTGAGAATGTTTGTAATGAACTGTGTTGATCAGAGACCCAGGAAAAGGAAGGAACGCATTGACTGTCCCAACCAAAGGCTGCAGTATGAACAAGAAGGTGTCAGATAGCCCTGCGCCCTTCTGGAATCTGCTATGGGGAGACAGTTGGCATGACTGGGGATTAGATGTGAGGAGTTAGGGAATGGAGGAGGGAAAACTGGAGGTGATGAAGCCATCTCAAAGAGCCATTTGTGCACATTTGTGTCATATGTACAGACAAGCTGAAACTCCCCACAGGGGGTTTATGTTTGACTTTTTTTTTAGTCTAAGAGCTAAAGAGATGAGATTTTGTTTTAGAAAACTTATTTTTACTAAATACAGTACTCTACAGGACTTGGAGACCATGCCACAAATAGAAAAACATCTTACACTGACACCGCAATCCCAGGCAGAAATCCTAAGGCTCTAAGCTAAGAATTTCAGCCATTTCTGGAGAAAATGGAGGAAATGTGGCAGATGAAATCCAGCAAAGGGGGTCACATGACCTTCACACATGTGGCTGATTTTAGCAGGGACAGAGATCTTCATGTAACCTCAGTTGCCTTGAAGACATCACTGGCTGATTCATATTGCCATAAATGATAGGAATGATATCCAGGTGTCTTCAGAAGAGTAAATTAGAGTCTTCTGACTGATAATTTGATGAGTATAACATATAAGAAGTTCTGGCTGAACCTCACATTTACGGTAGTATGTAATTTTAATCAGTGAGTTTCACTGTATGTGAAGATATAAAAGATGTTATATATGTAATGTTTAATTATCTTTGTGTGTATGGCACATCATTTAAGTCTCAAGGTAGTCCTACTGGGAGTTTGACATTTAATCCAAATGCACACAAGCATTGGATTAAATGGAAATGTTTAAGAGGCACACGTCTAGAAGTGTTAGCCATGTGGAGACCAAGGCCCAACTTCTTGCTACTCCACAATTATAAGCCAGATCTGATACAAGAAATAGTCACATTGTCATTAAAATGAAGAGTTTTTTGCATATCACTCAACTCCAGTGTATGCTTGGAATCTCTCCCCATTCACTTTATGCTGTTACTCAGGAATGTCTTAGACAGTTCTGACGGAAGTAAGTAGAAGATGATACCTTCAAAGTAAACCTACCAAGGAGGACAGACAGCACACACACGGAGCAGACAAAGCTGCCAACATCAGCAGTTGATGTTATTCCCCCCACCCCTTTTCTCAAAAATGTGCAATTAAACACACCATCTTGTCCCTGTGAAACATGAAATGGTGGACAAGGTACCAGTTAATACCATTAATACCAGTCAACACCAACAACTTAAGGACGGAGTGCCAAGCAGTGAATACCATTAATACCAGTCAACACCAACAACTTAAGGACGGAGTGCCAAGCAGTGCATTGGGTCCCTACAGACTCCAGCTCTTTGAGCTCTGCCAGGCCATTTAATTGTGTTCTGCTTCAAACTCAGTCACTGCAAAAGGAGAGTGATAATATTTGCCTTCTGGAGAATGTTATGAAGATGAGCATAAAAAATGTCAGTATGATGAAAGGTCAAATATTATGTACAGAGTTTATTTTATGAGTTTCTGGATAATAGTGGAAATTTTCCCTATTCCTTTTATTTTCTTCTGCTGGCATTTATTATGAGCAGACGTATAAAGTGACTTAGGCTCGTGGTCTGACTACCCCAACACGTGACATAGAAACCATGCTTTCATCTGTGTTATTCAATCTTATTTTGTCTTTGAAAATACAATAGATAGATATGTGAACACACACGCACAACACCCATTTCTAGGTGTGATTGTTTAATACAAGACATGAGTGACACGGGACTTACACCGAGTATCCCAAGTCCCCAGCCTTGGGTCTCACAGAATCATCTCACTCAGGAGAGAAAGTATATGTATTCCCAATGAGCTCCAGTGAGAATCTGATTCTAGTGAAAAATCTAAAGTTTGAACATAAATCCATGTAGCTTAGAATTTTAGATTGGTTTCATTTGTGGAAGGTGTTCTCAAAAGAAGAAACATTTAAAAGAGATTTTGTAGGATAACTAAAACAGATAGGAAAGGAAGGCATTTACTTTAGATAGGCAAAAGAGCATAAACAAGAGAAAATGCACAAATAATATTGGAAATTAAAAATGTGAAGTGCTGTACGTGTCTGTACTCCTGGAACTTTGGAGGTCAAGGCAAGAGGATCACATGTTCAAGGCCAGCCTGAGCTAAGAGCAAAACTCTCCTTCCAAAAACAAGGTAAAATATGTGGAAATGAGTAGGTAAATGGTGTGTTAGGAGAACAAAGAATGTTGTATGATTAAAACATGTAAACAATGAATCGAATTTTCTAACAAAGATTGTTAAATTCGGGTCTGAAGTATTGTGAATATTATGTAAAGCAAACAAAAAAAAAACCCACTCCTGTTTGTTGTGTCTGTTTGTTTGGCCATGGTTTAGTTTTATTTGAGACATGACATCACCCTGGTCTTACACTCACCACATGGGCTAAACTGGGATGGTCAGTGAATCCCAGCGATGTGCCTTTCGCCACCTCCCCAGCACCAAGATAATAAGCATTCCGCCACTCCTGGCTGTAGGTTTACCTGTGTTCTGGGATCTGAACTCAGGTCCGCATGCTTTCACAGTAGCGGGCACTTTACCAACTAAACTCTATCTTAATTTATTGCCTGGAAATGAGGAAGGGACCGCTTCCACTTGGGTCATCACAGTCAACAATGTTGGTTTTTGTAAATAGCGAGTGGAGGCGATCCTTCCCTTAAGTCTTGTTGGTGTGCATATTTTATTGGACTTTGTTGCCTGGCACAAACTAATATTCTAGTCGACTTCGTAGCTGCTATGCTCAGACTTCTCTGCTGAGGACATGTTCTCTAGTATCAAAAATCAATTGATACATTTTAAAGCCTTCATTAATTTTTCTCTTAACGTTTGAAAATTTCTATCAACCTGAATAATATTATGACACGTTATCATATAATTTTCCTATAATAACATCATCTCTCCCTAATCAAGGACTTAGCTCTGAGATTAGGGGCCAGCAAATTAATAGATTGTAGTTTCCTTTGAAACTCCTGGCAACATTCTATTTATTAGATTCTCCTATAAAATACTCCTAATGGTATTTGATGTGTTAAAGCAGTATGTGTTTCAGTTAGATGGTATCTCGAAAAGGCAGGAAGATCAACAAGAAAAATTTACAACATAATGCACTTTGCTGGAACTCAGCCAGGGACCCCATTTGTAATAGCATTTCCAGCCTCCAGCAACTGAGGTGATTGTGAGAAGAGCTATAGCAAGTCAGCCTGTATCGTTCAGGCTGTCTGTACACACAGAGCCACTTGTTCCATAGTACTCACTGCAATTATGTCACTGGGATTGAAGAGAGGGCACAGCAGTTAAGAGCACTGGCTGCTCCTGCAAAGCACCCTAGTTCAGTTCACAATACTCTCATAGCTCACAACCATCTGCACCTCCACTTCTAGGTCAGACGTGTTTTCCTCTTCTCAGCAGGCAGCGGGCATGCGTGTGGTGTTCATACATGCATGCGGGCCACATAAAGAAAAAGAAACCTCTAAAGGACATTATTTTAGTCACTAACTTTGATCCTTAGAGTCTTAAAGATGAGAAAAACAAGGTAGGGACCCTCTTTATATCATTTCTTATCCAGAACATAGCAAACACCAACAGTCGTACTCAATTTAGCTGGCGGGGCTAGAGATCCTGCAAGCTCTCTGACCAGTTATTCTAACCACTCTGCTCCAGATGCAGTGCGACACTATCTCAAAATGTAAGTTAGAGAGGAGTCTCCATCTTATAAAACGATCAACCTCGGGCTTCCAAGCATATGGTCGTGAGTTAGCTTATCCACATCTCATCCAAATACGTGTCCTCCCTACCCCACCCCCACACACATACATACACATAAGTGAAAACTAATTCCTCTTCTAATTACCCTTCATCCTTCTTTTCTCTTAGTTCCTATTTCTAGGATGCATCTCTGTTCTCTGTATCTAATAGAAACCTTGATTGCTACAATCTAAGGAAACATAGCTACTAATTTTATGCTTTCTGGACCAATTAAACGCTCTTTAGGCATCTTGTCAGCTTCAACAAGACCAAGCACCTAAAATATCTATGTAAATTAGAGAACAGTATAAAACTACATCTCCTGACTACATTAACCAGGCTGCGACCGACTATACCGCAGTAATGAATGATCTTAAAATACACTTAGCACAGTTGTGGTTGCTTATCACCCCACCCTGTGCAAAATTGAGGCCAACTTCTGCTCCAGGGGGTCACTCACCACCTAGAGCTGTAGCTGTACCCCAGGAGAAGGACCACAGACCTCTGATAAGGAAACCAGCGAGCGTGTGGATGTTTGCAGTGTTGTGCCTCATTCATGGATATCTTTATCCAGACCGAGCAAAACAAAAGAGCCTTATTTTAAAAACCAAACACACACACATACACAAATTTCCCCTTTTAATACTGAAGTACTGTTATATTTAGGTTTATTTTGGGCATAAAATTCTATGTAATTCACTTTTAAGTCCTTGTGATAAGAACTTACTCATGCTATCTAGAGAACAGGGGTTATTTTATGCTGCCACATGTGGTATTGTTTTACTTCTTTCCCAAGTGATGGGTACATTATGACCTAAAGAGTTTTCTATCTTTATTCTTATAGCTAGGCAAATTTATGTTGTGGGTTGAAAACATCCACTTGATATTTGCCAGTAGCAGGTTTCTGTCTGACTTTTGCAATTATATCTATTAAATATCAATTCATGTTCACCACTTCTTGTAAATTCAGCAAACTTTATACAGAAGTCGAGAGACTTTAAAACTGAAGTGGCTGTTTATAGTCAAACATGAAGAACAAAAGTAAACTACAAGCAGTCGATTTGTGTGTGTGTGTGTGTGTGTGTGTGTGTGCGCGCGCGCACGTGAGTGTATGTATCCACATCCTCGAGTCACTTGCTGCATATCAGACGCTTTGTAAAGGTCAACTGACATAAAATTCATAACTCTGTACCCTCAGTAAATAAAGGTAATTCATTCATAACCACACAGCTTGATGTAGAGGAACCTGGGGTATTAAAGCAGGGCTGTTTTTCATCTACCGTCTAATTTACTAGGATCAGAAAAGGTCAACCCTGCAGCATTGCTGGGTAAAGTGTTCACGAAAGTAGCTCTGAGAAGGGCATCAGAGGGCCCTTTGGCATGTGACCTCTGCCCTCGGCCTTACGTCACCTCTGTTATCCATTTTACGTCTGAGAACGTAGACAAGAAGCTTTTAAGCCCCTCCATGTCTCAGCTTCTCTCTTCTAAAATAAAGGGCTGAAAATAGTGTGTGGCCTATAGTCCTGAGTGCATATTAAGCCGTCACCACAAGCAAAGGGCTTAGACCTGTGTCTGGCACTAGATAAATATCTACAGTCGTTTTGAGTTCGGACCAAGGTCCTTTGAAGACATAAGTGAAAATGAAAGAAATAACAGATTCAAGGACTGGATATACATGCTTTTTCTCAAGTGATTTTGTTTGATTCACACAACAGTTATATTTAAGTAAGTTTGCCTCAAAAGAAAAACCCAAGGTACAGAAAAGTACAGCAATTTATCCCACAATCGCTACAATGTTAGGTGCCAGGGCTACAGGCCCAGACTAGTTTGGTCAGGGCTGTACTAGAAGGATAGGATTGGACGTGTTCCTTTTACAAGCCAGTTCTTAACAAGATGTGGGAAAAGCATCCCCTAACTTGATAAGGGAAGCATTGACCGTAAATTGCATTTAATTAGATTGGTAGCCCAGGCTGTTGTTTTCTAGCTGCTGGTTCCACTGTGTTCCTGGACTAGCCAGGGCACTGACTGATCTGGACGGCTTCCCTTCATGCAGACCCTCTGGCTGTCTGGAGCTTGGCTTCTTCCTGCTCTCTGCCTGCTGCTAAGCGTGCAGGTAAACTTCAGCCGCCATGCCCGCTCTAGCCTTTTGTGCCTGTCAGCAGCTCCTTTGGTTTCTCTGGAATGGTTGGCCTCAACTTACCCAGGTTTCTTTCTTTACACACCCTCGTTCAGTCTGTCTCCTTTTCCCTCGGGCTTTGCTGAGGTTTCAAAGCCTCATCTCCATGGCATGCAGTTAGTCTTTGTTGTGAGCTCCCATAATCCCTTGAGGCTTCGAGCCTTAAGTGACTCTTCTGTTCGTTTCTGTTTTGATAATTATCTCCAGAGCTCCCAAATAAAAACAAAAACAAAAACAAAAACAAACTAGTTGTAAATGCTTAGAAATTTTCTTGGTGGAATGCCATGTCACTTTCAATTTGTAGAACTTCATGGAGAATATCATGTTGAGTATTATTTTTGGTTATAAAAACACCCAACTGCCATTCATGTGTTGTGTCTTATGTCAGCCTAATTCAGTTTTGTTGTTCTCCTCTCTGATGCCTGTTACCAAAGATTATTGATGACTAAAATGGGAAATGACTAGGTAGAAATAATTTACACTACATCATAGGATGACATCATCAATAAGACATTCTGGGATGTACAGATAGAAAAATCACACATCGCTCAACCGTGTAGCTGCATCTCAGTATGACTGTGACTGTGAACTAAGGGCATTGTCAGTCTCTTCTCATACTCTATATCCGGGCCTTCACTGTTAACGCTTTTGATGCCCAGATCAAAAAGTCCATCTTCTATGGACCTAATCGTTATTACTTTTTTTTTTCAAATTTTCACTTATTTGTATACATATGGGTGTTTTGCTTGCACATCATATGTGTGCTTGGTGACTAGAGAGGCCAGCAGTGAGTATCAGGTCTCCTAGGACTGAAACTACAGAGGATTAGGAGCCATGATCTGGATTCTGGGAATCAAATCTGACTCTTCTGGATGAGCAGACAATGCTCTTAACTGGTAAAACGTCAATATACAAAAAAAAAAAAAAAAAAAAAAAAAACTTTTAAAAATTGTTCCAATCCTAATTCTATTGCTTAAAGCTCCTCCTCACCTCTTCCTACTGTTACAGTGAGAGCATAACACCTTGCTTGCCCTTCTGACTCTGACATTTAAACAAGAGGTACTGAGGGTGTAAGTCTGTGACAGGGCACAAAGACCCGTTTTACTTCATGCCCTGTGTTTCCACAAAGCACACCTGATTCTGTCCTTCGTAAGTGTTTCAGAAACTGGTTAGAAAATTAAGGCTGATTTTTTTTTTGTTAGAAACACACTTCCTGGCCCTCAGGATGATTATAGAAAACAAACCAGCAGAAATATGTAAGATCTTACAAAGTTAGGCTTTTGCTTTTGAAATTATTTTTCAGTATATAGTTGTATTCATTATCAGTCAACCTATCATTTGGTCTGGTGCTTCAAAAGGGTAGTCAGGGGATTTTATTTTAGAGAAATCTATTATTCACAATTTAAATAAGCCCTTGATGGTTGACATTGTTAGAATCTGGAATTCCCTGTGATATAGGCCAATGGGCAAACCTGATACAGATTACCTTGGCTATGTATCTGAAGTAGAGAAATCTGCCTCTTGTGCATGGCACCATTCCTGGTCTGGTCTCCTGAACTATACCTTAAATTGTGAGACAGAAGAAAACACTGCCCCCTCTAGTTGCTCTTGTTATAGCATTTATCACATCTACAAGAAAAGAAAGCAAGATAAGGTTGCCTTCAATCCAAGGAAGCAGCCATCGCATTTTTCCACTATACACTAGCTTTGAATTCAAGCCCTTTTGTCCATTGTTTTATGTGTAAAGAAACTGAGTGTCAGGATGGCTGAAGGAAGGACTGTGTGTGTGACTCAGCAGTAGAATCTGTGTACCACAAGCAAGAACCATATTCAGTCTCCAGCACTACAAAACCAAAACAGAATGGCTGAAGAGCCAGTTTTGGCCTGGGCCATAGAGTATGAAAATCAGAGATGGATCAAGATCCAGGACCAACTCCGCAAGTCACAGCTGAGGCTGCTGCTTCCTGCACCAGGCTACGCTTAGAAATGGGCTGTCCTGAAAGTCCCATCTGAATGTAGGCCTTTAACAAGATGTGTGTGAGTGGAGGGGACAGCACAGAGAGACTGCAGGCAGGGTGGTCCCCTCTGGGACAGATCTATTCTGGATGACATGTTTAAACATTAAAGAGACAATTTCTGACTTTCCCTTTTGAATATTTAACATTCAAAGGATATTTCTTCTCTCACACCAAACACAGACTCAACAAATGGCTTTTGAACAGAATGGAATGTCATCCCTATTTAATTGCTATGCCTTTCCTAAAATGAAACTCTCAGTTGAAGGATCATGCAAATTAGCTTCTGCACTATTTCCTGCTTCAAACTGCATTAGTGTGAAGAGAGCAAGAGCTTTCGAATCAGATCTCCCCATTTGGTACCCTCACTCCCCCCCACACTGGGGCTGCAACACACAGATGAGTCACTTTGCCTCTTTGAACCTTTACTTCTTCCTCTGATAAGCAGAAATAAAAAAGGACCTCTTCTGCTGAATTGATTAAAACACGTTAGCAGTACTGTCAGCATACGCCGGTTGTGATGCTATGTGCCTGTAATCCTAGCTTCCGGGAAGCTGGAGGCGCACATAGTGAAGACCTTGTCTCAAGAGCAGAAAAATACAGTGAGAGTATAGTATGGAATAATCTCTGACCTGAGTGTTTTCTCTACTGAGTTATTTCCATGTGCCTATACTGCATTAGGAAAACCCTCAACACTGAGCATAGCTACAGGCTTCCTTAGTACTACTGACATAACCTTCCCCTTGAAGACATGTCATTCTTCTTAACTCTTAATATACCTCATTTGAAAAACATAAAAGAAGACAGGCTGTCATACAATAAAGCCCATAGCATACTTGCAAATCCAATAAATGCAAATAATTATTGAGTGATTATATTGCTCCTTGATGAGAATGACCCATGCAGGGGTGAGGTGTGAAGGCCACAAACATACTTATAATTCTTCTGGTGGCCAGGGGCATTACTCCTTCTTTGTGAGGGCAACAACAATATCTTAGACCATTATCCCATCCACCAACACCAAGTACCACACTTCAGAGATGAGCAGTTCTTGGTATAGGTATGCAGATTTGAACTGAAAATATATTTTCTTACTATCTGATCCCTATTTGTTGGATCACAAAAGATGGTGTCTGATTTTCAAAACTTATACCATCTTAGAACTGAGGCACAATTACCAGTTTGTCATACAAAGCTATAATTTAGATCCTAGGATAAAAGGTCTAGAGCTAGTTCCAACTTTTAAAAACATCAAAAAGAAAAGCAGAACCAAATATGGGAGATAAGCAAACAATACCCTTGAACCTGATTTGATCCATGGCTCACTGAGACGTCATTTGGTTTAGGTTTGGCTAGATTCGATTTGGTCGGGTTAGGTTGGGTTTTGTTCAGGATGATCTGGAACTTTCTGTACAGTGCAGGGTAGGATCAGCCTCACACTCAAAATCATCTTGCTTCTGCTTCACGATGATGGGGTTAGAGGCATTCATCATCATGTCTTGTTTCTCTTAGATTTAATACTAGGACCAGTAAAGGAGGTTGATTCACAAAGAAAAATAGCTGTTGTGTTGGTTCCTTTCATTCTGATTAGTGGCCTCCTCCTGTGTACAATGAGGCCCATCTCAGGTTCAACTCTGTATTGGTTCAAAATACGTTTTTCGTTTCCATTTAAATTAGGGACAAGGCCCACTGTGAATAAACATGAAGGGTCCCTCTAAGATCATAACTTATTTCTTCCCATGTCAAAGCAAGTCAACATTATACAACGAATGAACACCTTCATTTAAATTAACAGGAGCTCTGATGTATTTTCAGCTAAAATAATGTTTTTCCTTGGCATTCGTTGGAGATGATTTCTTCACCAAAGGAAAACACCTTGCTTTGCACAGGGCTTTGATTGGCAGTGTAAGTTTATTCCATCCCTCTAACCCAAGTCTTTCTGACGAGTGAAGGACTCTACTCTTAAAGACAGTAGTTCTCAGCTGGACTGTCCATTTGGACACTGGACATGACCATTTGCTTACAGATAATTCAAGAAATGCTTAGCACATATGCATAATAGGAGGAGTATACGACTCATCGAGCAAGGGTTCAAGATTAGAGCTGGGTGTCAGACTCGCAAACTGGCCCAGGAACAACTTAAAGGCTTGGCATTCTCCTAACTCAACTTCATATGGGGAAAGGGAGTTTTAAGTATAAACAGGTTTGTTCATGTGTTAGGAAACTTACCTCTCTCAAAGCTTCCAAACTCTACCTATTCACCATTTTTCACAGGGCAAAGGTTGCCTACTGCTCACTTTGTGTGGGTAGGAAAATGTAATCACAGAATCAAATAGGCAGAAGAGAGAAAGGGGCAAAAGAGCAAGAAAAGAGAGAGGAAGAAGAAAGGGTCTTTGATTGCATTGGCCTGGGTTAGATGCCTGTAAGAACTGTACAATTCCAGGAAGAGCCTTAATGTGGACAGTTAGAGATGGGACTGGGTAGTAATGCTGAGCAGGTAAATATGTCTCCCAATGTGGTACTACTAATAAAGTGAGGACTGTTTGTTTGTTTGTTTGTTTGTGACAGCCTTTTTATTTTCTTGCTTTCCAACATGGCTTTCTAGAAAAGGACAGAAATGATGGTGCGGCTGTCTTCATAACAGGACAGTTGAACTATGCCTTCTGTTTATTTAGGCAAGATCCAGACCTGTTTGTTAGCTTTTGGGTCTAGTAATACTCCATAAATCTTTCCTTAATTAATTATTGATCTGGGCTTATCTTTCCGCCTGAAGCAAGCTGTTTTCTTGTTAGCTGTGGCATTTGTTGCTTGTTTTAAAGATCACAAATTATATTTATATAGTCATTTCCTTTCCTTTTACAATTTATCCATGGCCATATGTGTTAATAAGGCAGGAAACAAAGTAAGGGGGAAATGAAAAGACACCAGTTCTACTGACACTGCACAATGATGTTGCAAATAGTTCTTTTAGTAACAACTCATCAAAGAAGATTGATTGGTCTAGGGAGATGGCTTGGTGGGTAAGGTTGTTTGCTCTGAAGCCTGAGTCTTAGTTTGACTATCCCCAATGCCACAACACACACACACACACACACACACACACACACACACACACACACACACACACAATCTGGGCGTGGCTACATATACCTGTAATTCCAACCTTGTGGTGGTAGAGACCACAGATCCCTAGAGCCTTTTGGCCAGCCAGACTGGCTGAAACTGTAAACATTGAGTTTAGTGAGATACACTGTCTCTGACAATTGTCAAAACTTGACAGGGGCAGGAAGGATGACTGCTTTCCTGCACTTACTTCTATGTGGGCATATAAGCACACATCCACATACTCAGGCACATGCAGCATGAGGATACTCACGCACATGGGTGCACACATACACACACACACACACACACACACACACACACACACACAAAATAAAATCAATAAATGGGCTGGGGAAATGACTTTTAAGTAAGACTCTTGAGCAAGCATCAAAACCTGTGTTCAGATACCCAGAGCCTATGTAAGAAGTCAGCTATAGATTGTGCCTGCTGGCCAGTCAATTTAGCCACGCAGTAAACTCCTGCTGTAGTAGGAGACCTGGCCAAGGGAACAAGATAGTGATAGAGGAAGACACCTCATACGTGGGCAAAGACAGATGAACATACATGTATATGCCCCCCACACATACAAGATTGAAAATGCGACAGGGCAACTGAAACTTGCATAAATGGTACTCTTCAAACAACTAACAAATCCTAAGAAAATTCTTATTCAGCATCATTTGCATATTTATTGTCTTTAAAAATCATTTTGCTGTTACCTATCAAATGACTTTTTAATTTTGTAATTATATTTATGTACAGAAAACTTAAGTGTACATTTAACCTAGTTTAGTGGCGAGTTCTTTAGCCTTTGCCTTTTCCAGCTTGGCAATGCGAGCCACAGACCTAGGACCCAGAACGTTGCCTCCCCATGGCGGCGGATCTCGTCACATCTGTCATTATAATTGGTCCTAATAGCTTCCACCAGCTTAGCCAGAGCATCCTTGTCTTCCGAGTTAACCTGTGTGAAGGCAACAATGGTGCATGTCTTCCTGTGGACCAGGCGCCCCAGCCTGGTCTTTCCCTTGATGGTGCAGTAGGGCACCCCCATCTTTCGACAAAGGGCAGGCAGGAAAACCACCAGCTCAATGGGGTCTACATCATGGGCAATCACCACTGGCTGAGCCTTCTTGTTCTCCACCAAAGTGGTGACTGTATTGACCCCTGCTCAGAGGACAGGTAGTCTCTTAATTGGGACGTCCACTTTGCCAGCAGTTTTCTTCTCAGCGCGGGCCAGCAGTCTTTGCTTCTTCTCCTGCTTTGTCTCTGGCCTGTACTTGTGGTTGAGCTTAAGCAGCTGAGTCGCTGTTTGCCTTCCAGGGCCTGGGTGAACTGGTTGATGGCAGGAGGTACTGTGAGCCGCTTACAGAGGATGGCTCTTGTTGCTGCAGCCTGATGTAGCAGGGCCATTTGACGAAGTGTGTGAGATCTCTTTTGGGCTGGATGTCCTGTCCAATGCCAAAGTTCTTAGGCCTTTTCTCAAACAAAAGATTGACCACCTTTTTGGCCTCCTGTTTCTTGACCACAGTGGGGGCCGGGGCCACCTTCTTCCCCTTGGCCTTCTTTCCTTTGGGCATCTTGCTCGCTGGAGGAGAGAGCTCAAATGACTTTTTAAAAACTTTATCTGTGCTTATTCGGATGCGTGACCCATGTAACATCTGACAAAAACATCCTGCACATGATTGGCATTACAGCCTTCCTGGTTTTAATGAAAATCTGGATACAGTCATGAGGCTGTGACATACTGCTACTGTCACGAACTATGTCGGTTTCCAGAAACAAAGTTGCCATGAGGGCATACTTAAAGTGTGGATCATGTCAGGAGGCTCCTTCATAAAAATCCAACGGTGCAGCTGCAAACGAGACAGTAGAGCAGAAATCCAGCTGTGCCTGCTTCTGCAGTCCTTTCCAGGCTTGGAATTAATGTGTAGAAGAAGAAAAAATGCTGTAATCTTCAAGATACTGATCACCGTCCTATCCCCAGTCTAGACTGGTGTCTTCCATTAAGACTTCTGTTTACCCAGCACATTGCTTCAGTTCACTCTCATAAAAAACTTCTGGTTCTTGAAGCTTTGTGAAAGGCAACAATGGAAGCCACTTGCCTATCGTGTCAGATGTGTTACGGGTGAAGTAGGAGATGTCAGGAGACACACCAACTAGAGAACAATCTGATCTGGGAGATCGTAGAGAGGAAAGCAGGGATTTGGGTTCCAGACAGGCCTTGGCCAGTTCTCAGCTCTATTGCATGTGTGGTCAGAGAATTTTCTTTGCATGACATGATACCCTGTTTCATATCTTATCTGTGAACTTTGTTTTACTTTGTGATAGTTTTTCATGCATGTGTATTCATTGTACAAACCAGTAGCTTCCATTATGGCATTCCAAGCACATATATCATCACTCTGACCACATTCACGAGCCTATTACCACGTATAAGTTTTATCGACAAACGTTCTCCTTGCACTTGGGTGACCCTATTCTGGAGGTAGCTAGTCACTCTCCAGATGTAGTCAGGTTACTGAGTTGTAGTTACAAGGTTTTTTTTTTCTTCTGTATTTTTGGGGTTTTACATATTGAAAAATTTAAAACTGTTACATCCCCTTGTTGAAATTTCATTTTTATTATTATCACATGATCTTCTTTGAAGTGGGCCATAGTCTGTGCTCTAAAATATGCTTTTTTTCCCTCCATGTTATCAAACATAGCCATTGCAGTTTCCCTTTGACTACTGGTAACATGGTGTATCTTTCCGCATCCTTTTCATGTTTACTCAGCTGCATCAGTGTTTAATGCATATTTCTCATACTTTCATACAATTGGATCTTCATCATTCACTCTGAAAGCTCTGCCTTGTAATTAATGTCATTATATTAAATATGGCAAGAGAGCTATGTTTAAGTTGAAATATCTTGCTATTGTTTTTGTCCCTCTTTTTGACTGGGGTCACTTCTTGGATAATTGTTGTGACTGCAGCTCTCCTCCTTTGTTAACTTACTCCCTGCAATTGTGTTCATTGTTGCCATCGTAGCAGTCGCTACTCAGTTACACTGGAGCTAGTGTACATGTTTGAGTATCCAGTCTAGCATAACCAAGTACTATGAGGTCCTGTGTAGAGTTAGAGCCTTGCAAAGTAGTTCCTGTCCTTCCAGCTTGAGTAATGTCATCCCCCATTGCTATGTGTGTATACAGGCATTTACAGTTATATACAGGTAGATGTTCTTGTAATTTGTGGTGTTGAGACTTTTGAGTCTAAAACTTCATGTTTTCAATAAAACTTGGAAAATTATTAGCAATTGCTTCAAATACTTTTTCCACCTTCTCTCTGACCTCCTCTTTTATTATTTGATCATATATATATATATATATATATATACATAATTTTCAGCTATCTAAAATGTCTTACAGACCACTGGTATTTCTGTCATTTCCCCCTTTATTTGTGGTGGCACGTATTTTAGATTTATTTCAAGTATAGGAGATTGTTAAACCACTTGGTAGCCATCTTAATATTGCCATGGCTATATTTTACAAATGATCGTTTTACAAGTGATTTTCATTATTCTTTTGCATATTTCTCTGTGTTCACTAAAATGTTCTCTGAAGTATCCAATTCACCATTAATTCCACACATCTTTATAGCTGGTATAGTTTTTGTCATTAAAAGTTCAATTAGTGGGCTGGAGAGATGGCTCAGTGGTTAAGAACACTGACTGCTCTTCCAGAGGTCATGAGTTCAATTCCCAGCAACCACATGGTGGCTCACAACCATCTGTAATGAGATCTGGTGCCCTCTTCTGGCCTGCAGTCACATATGCAGGCAGAAAGCTGTACATAAAATAAATAAATAAATCTTTAAAAAAAAAAAGTTCAATTAGTTTCTTTTTAAATTAATTTTATGTTATTTTTAACATATTAACCATCTAAAAATCATTTGCAGAAATGTCTTAATCCTCTTTTCTGATAATTTTAACACTCATGCCTTTTTCAGATTAGTTTTTGATTGGCTAACTTTTTCTCCTCATTGGTTCTGGTTTTATACTTCTGAACATGCCTGGTAATCTCTGATTTAATGCCAGTCACTGTGAATTCGGGAATTTTTTTTGGATGAGGGGCAATAAATACTCCATGTTCACATACATATTGAACTGTATTCTAGACATTTGGAAAATGTCTGATCTTTTCAAGTCTTACTTTTAAGAGCTTTTTTTTTTAATTGTTGTTTGTTTTTTGGACCAGAGCAGCATTTAGTCTGTGGGTAGTTATGTTTCACCGCTGAGGCAAGGGCTTTGTGACTATGCTATTTGGTGCCTATAAAGTGTGAGGAGTTGTTGTTGATGATGATGTCATTGTCACTGTGTTGTACAGCTACTGAGAACTAGCATTGCTTCTAACTGTGGCAATGCCACTCCTTTAAACTGGTTCTTTTCATTGGCTTCTGGTAGGTTGGGGATTTAGCTCAGTGGTAGAGTGCTTGCCTAGCAAGCGCAAGGCCCTGGGTTCAGTCCCCAGCTCCAAAAAAAAAAAAAAAAAAAAAAGCACTCATTGGCTTCTGGTAGTTCTCAGACACACACAAACACACACCCCTCAATTAGTACTCTGCTGAATATTGAAGAGTAATAATTCTAGAAATTTCTTTCTATGCATCTCTCTTCTCTCTGGTATTTTATCGTACAAATGCTAACCATGTTGATCTCTTCAGAGTCTTTGTCCTGTCTCTGACTGAGGAGTCAGCCTGCTCCTAAGTCCTTCTTCCTCACTTAGTGGTGGAGAAGCGCTATGCCAACAGTGCACTGTGGCCACGGGACACCTAATCCATCCACTGCCTCCTCCAGATCACTTTTGTCCACTGCTTTGTTTCTGCTCCCAGGAAAGCCATTCTCTCTCACGGTTTGTCTGACTGCATTTTCAGAGTTGAATAGTTAAGCATGATTTCTTCCATTCCTCCTTCTAAGAAAATGAAGTTTCTTCTCAAGTCTTTTAGGATGAGCACTGTACTTTCTCGCATGCCCTTGTAGAGAGGCTGTGGCTCTAGGTTGACAAGTATAATCTTCACTTAGCTAATCAAATGCACTACAGACAGTCTTGAGACAGAAATGCACATTGAAAGATTGATTTCTTTTGCATCTCTCCCCAGCCCCACCATATACAGTAGCTGTAGAGATGTACTAGGTTTTTCTAGTTGTGCTATAAGGATTTCCATTAACTAGCAAACAGTTTTATGAATTTCAAGGGATTGGGCTCAGAGTATCTTCTTTCTGCCTTTACTTAACTAAAGACTACATTGAATTCTTCAAAACCAAGAGTGTTAGACAATCTCCAGATCTCTCTGAACCTTTGTCTCTTTGTCTATTGAGCTGTATGGTTCTCAGAGCCAGTAACCCAAGTAGTAGGTCACCATCCTAACCGATTACATCAGCAGCAGCAGCTCACCCTGTAGCATTGGCTTTAAGAACTAGATCAGATGGTTCTCTGATGTCTTGATTATTCCCTCTGATCAGAAGCACAAAACATAACTATGTATAGAAAATAGATGCGAAGGTACCTTGGTAAACTATCAACTCTCAGCAAATGCAACCAAAGGAAAAAAAAAAGGGAAGCTTTCAAAAAAGACAGAATACTTTTATGTAGTCATTTTCCACCTTAAGAAATAACATGTTTATACTAAGGATTCATGGAAGAAAACTAAATGACAGCATAAGGGGATTACTGGAAAGGAGAATTTCAGTGGGGATGGTGACAGAGCAAATTCTATGTCTAGAAATGTAAAATTGTCAAGAAATAAAAATAAATGAATAATAAGTAAGCAAAAGAGGAAAACACACCAAGAGCGCAAATCACCTGTAACTCTAGTACTCAGGAAACACTGGTAGGATAAGCGCAGATGCATCAAGCCCTGTTTGGTGTATGTGTATCAGGATCTCAGACACCCAGGGCTACATAGTGAGATCCCATCTTAGAAAAAGAAAAGAAGAGAAAGTCAATAAAATCAAGGCTGAGGGGAACACAAACATGCATAATCATGGAAGAGCTCTTGATATAAAGGCTGTTAGCTAAACATTAACTTTAGTATATTTTCACTCATTCTTGCTTCAACTGAATTCTTAATTATTACTTAGAAAGATTGCGTTACGGGGTTGGGGATTTAGCTCAGTGGTAGAGCGCTTGCCTAGCAAGCACAAGGCCCTGGGTTCGGTCCTCAGCTCCAAAAAAAAAAAAGAAAGAAAGAAAGATTGCCTTACATGAATTCACAGTAGCTGCAGTTGCCTGCAGTCAGCCATGGATGGAAGAGCGCATGGGACCTTCCCACCCCTGAGGTACTATTAGATATCGGTGGATTCTGAAGGGAGGTGAGTTCAGTGGTGTAGCCACTGGTGAGCCCAACATTCTGCAATGGGTAATTGTAGACCCATGCTTCTGTGGGCAGTCCTGGTTAGACTCCAGGGTCACAAACCAAAGCCAAAGGGTGTAAATGTGGAAAAGGAACTCATTGGGAAGGGGTAAAGGTTGGCAAGGGTGGGAAAGAGTAAAGGCAGGGTGGAGTCTGAAAATAATCAGAATACATCTTTATACAGTTGAAAATTGTCAAATAAGTAATTTAAGACAAAATATATTATCTTGTGAGCAGCGTTATCACTCTTGTTTTGTCAGATATATAGAATATATCTGTTATACAGAATAGACAGTGTATGTGCATGCAAGAAAATTACATCAAACTAGTTTACATTATCTACACAGGCACCTTAAACTGAAGTGTGCCCAAATAGTCTTTAGAATTGGTTCATGCTGATGTAGAGATGTATATTAGTTACTTTTCTGTTGCTGTGATGAAGTAGCCTAGCAGCTAAGGGAAGAAAGGGTTTATTTTGGCTTAGGGTTGCAAGGAGATAGAGTCCAGCCTAGTGGAGAGGCCTGGAAAGAGGCAGGAGGAACAAGAAGCTGTATGATCACATTTCCATCCACACACAGGAAGCAGAAAGAGGGACAAAACAGGGAATGGGGTAAGGCATACTCAATGCCCATTCTTAATGACATGCTTCCCCCAGCAAGGCTCCAGAACCTTCCCCAAATAGTGCACAGCATCTGGAGATAAATTATTCCACTACTTGAGCCTATGGGAGACATTTCTCATTCAAACCACAACAAGCTGTGTCTACGAAAGACTTCTGTATGAGCTTCACTTGCTTCAAGTACTTTCCCTATTCCTCTGTCCTTAATTTCCTAACTGCCTACAAAACCATGTGGGGATGGGTGGGCTTGCCTAGATGAGTTGTAAAGTCTGAAGTTTGAAATTGAGACATCTAGCAAGTTTGTTATATACATCAGCTTTAGGGTGTGTGTGTGTGTGTGTGTGTGTGTGTGTACATACATGCGCGTGCATGCATATGTGTGTGTATAAATACACAATGACCTCATGAATATGTTTTAGTATTATTTTAAATGTAGAAAACTTGAGACTCACAGGTTCACAAACCCAATAAAGAATAAAGATACAATTCAGTCCAAATCTAACTATATTAGAGCTTATACGATTTCCACTTTGCTCTGTGCTTCTAAATGCTGTATCTAGTTAACTATGATTCTCCAGGGCCACCCTATTTAATTATCTTATATCGAGGAGCAAGCCTCCATCCATTGTCCACTCAAATGCACCTAATGTGCATCATGACAGGGTACTATCTTCCTAGTACAAATAAAGGGTTCCTGTTCTTTAACAAAAGATGAGGTTGGAATTAATAATAAAATTTCTATTCACTGAAAATTACCTACCATTCTCAATAAAATTTTATCTTCGGCATGTCACATTTATTAGATTTTTTCCCTTGGTATTCAGAAGCTGGTATTTTCAAGGAATAGAGACTTTAATTATGTGTGTGTATCTGAGGGGTTTGAGACAGTGAATGTTCTATAAAGAGGAAGGAAGGCTTGTCATTCACTAGGCTAGTTTCAGAATCAAATACACTTTGATATGAGAATGAAAGGACTTCTGTACTGTCTCTGAGTCATATTCATACCAGCTAAATCATTAGACCTCTTAGAGGCTGATGAGCTCAGTGTTAGGGATATTGTAGCCACATCTCTTGTTTAGCTGATGACACAGATGCCTAAGACCTGAATCTAAAATTGATTTAAATCCTTTTTAAATGGGTTTTTAAAAATACCGATTATAAGACATAGTCATTACTTTGGAATTACCTTTTGCAATCACTGATATAAGAAAAACAACAATTACTTATAATTATGAATTGATTCTAATATTGTACCTTTTTTCCCTTAAAAGCAGAGGTGAAAATGACTTATTGATTAGAATAAACTAGCATGTTCTTCAATTGGAAAATAGGAGTAAAGGAGCATTCAAATCCTAGGCATCTGTTTAAGAAATATATGACCCACAAAACCTTTAATCAGAAAGAGAGTTTTGAAGAACTGGCAAACCTTTGTGATGCCATGGAATACCATGGAGAGAGTGGGAATCTTTTGATATTGAAAGCATCAATTATTAGTCCTTGGTGTTACGTAAGTATTTGGATAGTTAACATGCAGGAGGCAAGTGAGTTTACAGTCTATATCTAAAATTAAGGCATTGGTTCAGAGTAAGAAAGAATGTTCTAGAACAACAGTTCTCAACCTGTTGGTCATGACTCATTTTGGGGTCAACCATATTAGCATATGCAGTATATCAGATATTTATTTTACAATTTATAATAGTAGCAAAACTACAGTTATGAAGTAGCAACAAAATAATTCTATGGTTTTTTTTTGGGGGGGGGGGTCACCACAACACGAGAAACTGTATCAAAGGGTCACAGCATTAAGAAGGTTGAAAGCCACTGGGATAGAGAAAAGATTTGGGCAATTGCAAGTAGAGAAGAAGGATTTCTGGTTTTAGAATTCTAATGATCTTATATATTATTGTTGGGCCTCTTACATGTTAATTTGATTTAAAAATACTTACTGGCAAAATTATTTGATTTAAACAAGATAATCTGATAAATAGCATGAGGGTGGTGTGAATGGACAACACATAACTATGTAAGGACATGTTACTTGACCTAAGCAAAGGTTCTCCATCATTCCTGATTGTTACTTGCCTCTAGAAGCTTCTAAGAAGAAAATGGGTAAGAAAATTGATTTAAACTCTCTTTTTGTGAAAGCATCTTTTTAGGAGAATTCTAAAAATATAAAAGGGCCTTGATGGCAGTGTCAGGAATGAGACCCTTTCACAACGAGGAGCACATTTGCAGTTCACGTGGCCTTAGCGTTATTTTGTTCAATCTATCGTATGTGTTTCAATGAAATGTGAATTTTTATCCCTGTCACGTGGGTTCATAAACTTCAGATCTCAGATTTGCTTCTCATATTTCCCAATAGACCTTTGAAAATTGATGTGTGTTTTATAGGGGCTGCAGATGAAAATGCTAGTCAGTGGTATCCAGGTCCACATTCGTAACAATTACGGGTGATTGCAAAGGTAGGAACAAGTAAGGATTAAGCAGCTACCATGTCCCAAAGTGCCCTAACCAAAAGCTGTGACCTTAACTAATTCAGGTCACTCAAGAGAAAGTGGGGGTGAGGTGGGGGGATTTGAAAGACTGTTCCTAGGAAGACAGCCTGTTTAAACTGGTGCCCCTGCTCCCCTGAAGCATGAAGTTTTCACTCAATTTGTTTGACTCCCTTCGCAGCATTCCAAGGTACCAGAGATCCTTTCAACCCAGCATTTGGTTAAGCCAACCTCCAGTGTGGACAGTGCTTCCTCTTGGCTTGTGTGACACACCTACTCTTCCCACCCCAGTCCCCTCTGTCCCTGCTGACTGAAAAAGAAGAGAAAATTCTGGAGTTTCACCCTCTCTGTTCTCTTTGTTGGCTTCATATGCTGAGAAATTATTACATAAGAGCCACAGATTGACATCTCAGATGTGGCCATCAGCTAAAGCCTCAGGTTACATGACCAGGATAGAGGAAATCACTTCACCATTCTAAGCCTTAGTTTCCTAAAAGAATAGAAATGATATGGGGTGGTGGACCTGACACAGCATGAACCCAGTGAGGTGGTCATTATTGTTTGGATGATTACTCTAATTCCCAGCCCACCTTTGTGGGCTCATCTTCTTGCCATATTCCACCTGTCCTGAAGTTTCTGAGCTAAAGATGTCAGAAGACATTGCATTATGATTGACAGTGGCCTTCAAGTACAGCCTTAAGGGAGATAACTTGTTGCAATTTTTTTTCATTTTAACAAATCAAATTTAGGGCAAGATAGCAACACCAAAAAAGAGCAGAAATCTTTCAATAACAACTTGTTATTAAAATCTAAGGAAAAGCAAATTTGTAAATGACTTGTGGAGAGCACAATTATTCAAAGGCAGAAAGACCTGCATTTTGGATCCCTGAAGGAGTCTGTGATCAGACTCGAAATGGGGATGCTATCAAAACCATTATTCCTCTGTGATCATGGCAAGTAATTCCACTGTAGTTTAATTTTCTCTTTAATAATCAGACTTTTGTTTAAGCTCTTAAATCTTCTAATAAAGTGCAGTCTCCCGCTTTCTGTTTACTGTACTTTGGGCAATTTCTTCAGATCTTATCCTATTCCTAAAGTGAGTATGTTAAATTATGTAAGAAAAGGCTAAAGTAGCAGTGACTTAAACATGAAGTTTCTTTCTCTTGTCATACGTTGTGGCGAGCTGCCCATAGCTAGTGGGCCAGTGCAACAGATCCATCAGGAAGCTCTAGACCTCCCTAAGCGCATTGATCTGCCTTTCCTAGGGCAGGTTCTGTGTCCTCTGCATTGAACAACAATGCTGGAATGTCAGTCATCCGGGTTTCACTAAGAGCCAAGACGCTGGAGGTAGAATGGGGCCTCTTCCCTTTACCATTTACCACAACCAATTGCATTTTAGGTGTCAAAGTTCAGTCCTCAGAATATACCTTGATTTTTAAAAATAGAGAAGAGAAATCTATAAAAGACACATGGGATGGTAACCATAGCAATGCTAAACCCTTGAGGTTCCTTTAAAATAGAACGATAGAAGGCAAATCGTGGCTTCACCACTGGACTAATAATGTAAGTCTGTCTCTATCCCCAACATGCAGACAGATTTTAATTTCTAGCCACCTCTTTGAGTTCTCTAGTAACGCCAAATCAGAGGGTGTTTAACGAACCCCATATGTAAAGAAATATCAATTCTGCCCTGACACACACGGGAGCAGTGAAGTTGGGCAAGTAATGCCCATTTAGCGTACAGTGTTTTTGGCTGCTGCATATGCCGGCCTCCATTGGCTTTGACCGTCACACTCATCTTGCCTAAATCCACCAAGCCCTAGAGGTCACAGACAATGCATCGATCCCTAATCCCACAGCATTCTCCTACAGCTTTGCCTTCTATGTGCCTGGCCTCTGCTGCTCTTGGTTTACTTCATTTCTCTGACCAAGTTGGATGCATTCCTCAAGACTTTCCCCGAAGGCCACCTCTCTGCCCCTTCAGAGTTGGAGTTAGTGTTCCCCTGCCACTTGATTCCCCAGCCTGTGGCTCATTCCAGTCTTACACACACTTCCCAGTGTGTCCTTGTCCTGTGCGTTGTATGGTATCCTCCACACTAGACTAACCTGTACTAATGGCCACAGCTGTCCAGGTTGTATCACTCCCATCAGCACTGGTCTTTTGCACATAGAAGGTAGTTAATTTGTGTATGCTGAACAATGGAATATTGATTTAAAAATAGAAGTCTTAGGATTAATCAACCACTGCATAAGGCTAAGGATGTGATGGTTCTCTTCTGGAGAGAAGACACTTCTCAGAGGTGGAGTTACATTGAGAAAGGCACAAGAGAAAAGCAAACCAGGATTCGGGTTCAGTTCTGCAACTTACCTAGTATGTGCCTATGCTCAAATGACATAATGTGGCTATCTTTTCCCATTTTGTAAAATGAAGAGAATAATACCAAATCCACAGTGCTTTTACTATTCAGTGCTGACCTCTGTGAAATGCCTACTCTAGTGGTAACCAATGCTATGTTTCAGGCTGCGTTCCTTCCTCAGTTGCTCTACTTCCTGATCCCATACTAACAGTGAATACAACAGGACACAGCTACCCGAAAAAGGGGGAAAAAAAAGCCTTAACATATTTTCACTTATAAAAAATATTAAAAGGAAGAAAAACATGATTGAAACCATTTAAACCCACCAGACTTATTAAGTGTATCAAGTATTGAAAGATAGACTCAAAGATGCATGTAATCGCTCCCGGTGGGAGATTTTGTCCAAGCAAAAGACCACAGTGAGACATGATTTAAAGTGGTCATACTGTGTATCTCTGTGGATTATTAAGTAAATTACTTCTCAGATACATATTTGTCTGGCGATCTTGTAGATATCCTTACCCACTCAGAGTTGGTAACTCCATCTTCTCTAACTGATTAAATGAAATTGAAAAGGGCCCCTTGTGAATATCCCTGCTTGCCGGAATTGATCTCAGCCTGTAGGCAAGAACTCCTCCTTGCTGAACTGGCCATCTTGATTAACTTAACAACAGGGTTTTCCCCTTCAGATGTTCACAAGTCTGCAAAAGAAAATTCTCCCTGCCCTCAAATTACCAGTCAGTAAGTGCATGTTTAAAAATTTTACTTATTTATTTTTCAGACGGATTCTCAGTGTGTAGCCTTGGCTGACCTGAAACTCATTTATGGACACTAGGCTAGAAGTTGAGATCCACTTGCTTCTGCCTCCCAAATGCTGCTATTAAAGACATGTACCACCATACCCAGCCCTATAAATGGCCGTTCTTCAAAATGCAGCTTCCTTTTTGGAAAATTTAGTGAAAATCTGGACTTTACCATACCTATTAATTCTATAGCTTATTATTGGTATATGTAAAACTCAATGGCTAGACACCTGCATTTCTCCATGTTTTTAATCTTTGCTTCAAGACAGGAAGCATGTGGCTACGTGGATCTGAGAATGCAGACTGGAGACACTGAATATTTCTTTGCAACATTTACAAAATAATCTTTGAACAAAATTAAAAGTAATTTGGAATGTCTAAGGACAAGACTTAGTTTTCTCTACAGATCCTAAAAGCTCCTACCGTGATATCTAACAAACTCTAAATATACTTGATCTGCTTGCAGTAGTGTCTCACCAACTAGGTTTATAAAATGAGTGTAAGTGAACTGCTACCTTCTGCCTTTAACTTCAGCACACTATTTAAGATAAGGCCACAGTCTTTACTAACTTCTGGGGCCCGGGTCAGAATACAAAGTACATGGAGAATGTGTAATGGACAGAGGCCAGTTCCGTGGCTGTTTGCAGACAGTTGTTCTGATCACTGTGTGATAGCAGACTGCAAAGCAGAGAATAGAAATCCTAGCTTCACTTTGGGAACTGATGATTACAGTTGTGAACCTTTCTAGTCCAAAGGCCCCCAGTCAGGGGTCAGTCTGGCAGTCTGAATGCTTCTAACCTCTGCCTATTCATCTAGACATCTCTAGCACTACTCCAGCTTGTGTGCCACTGGATATAGACTTTGCTAGGAACAGTTAGCAGAGTCCAGTTCCTCTTATGTTTTCCTGTCCAATTTTCTCACTTCTGTCAGAGCTGATGGCCCAACTTCATGGTAGTTTTCCACTTGAGACTTAATCAATCTGAGTCGTGACTAACATGGGAAAACTCTAAGTAGAATTCTCTCATTCATTCACCTCTTCAGTAGAACTATTCATCTGTCAAGTTTCTGTCAGTCCTTGTACATGCACACAAGATGATGTGCTGTGGCTTCCTCCCCAAACCTATCTCTTAGTCCCTAAGAATGTGACAGATTTCTAATAAGACGTCTCTTCTTCCAAGAAACTACCTCCTTTTCCTCAGCACAATAGCCTCTCAACAGAAAGGACCCTTCTCAGAGCGCACAACACACTTACTGAATTGATTTCTGTTGAGTGGCTGTGCACTCTCCTACTGAGAGGACTACACACTTCCATCCTTCGGATTCCTGTAATTCGAACTCGACACACCCAGCATTTCTCTAGCTGCCTCATGAAGCCCTTTGTTGAATTCTTCAAAACTATTTCAAGTAGATTTCTCTTGGGTTTTATTTTAAAAACCAATAGACATCTTTTGGGATTTCAAATGGGCTTGAAGATGGAATGGCATCAATAAGAGAAAGGTTCATCACTTTAAGTATCTGGAAGCGGAGTCTCTGGCATGAAAGTTTTTAGCTTTGATTTAATAACAGCCAGAATTAATTGTAGGGGGCCTTATGGTTTCTGAGCACTAGAAGTGAAAACAGGCCAGAAGTTATCTTTCCCTCTGTTCAGTCAGCATTTCAGATGTTGTTTCTAGAAATGTTTTTTGAAGAAAAGGCAGTGATTTATTCTGGCACTAAAACTTTGAGACTTGCACATAAATTATGTAGAGAGTGCCAAAGCAAGTATCTGAACCTCCACTAGTCCTGGCCATGTGAACTTGAGTCACACCAACCCACATTGCCTCACCTAGAGTGGGGTTCATTTCTCTCTGGCATATATATATATATATATATATATATATATATATATATATATACTCATACAATCTTTATCCATCTGATTTTTATGAAGCGTCATACTGATAATTATTTTTCTGCAACTGCCAACCCCGTAAAATTCATAATGGCATTGGTTTTTGTGGTTTTTTATTCACCTCCATATTGCCCTCCAACACCTGGCATTATACTCGACACTTCGTGGGTGTTAGCTGGATAACTTTGAAAGCATGATCATGTGGCTTCCAGCATCTAAAAATTACACTAGCTGCCTTCACAGCCACAACACTGGGTGGTCTGATTCCTTTCTCCCATGGAAAGAAAACATCATCCTTCGTTCTGCCCTGAGTTCCCCTGGCTTTTACTGCTACTAGAACCATGAGCCCCAGATCTGGCATTTCATAGGAACCAGAGGGCTGTTACATGAATCAATATTTAAACAATAAAAACTAGGAACGAATCATTGTTCTGTTCTCCAACAGCTGAGTTTTAGCACAGTTGCATGGACCTGTCCATACTATTCTTGCAGCTGTACCATGTGTCTGTACACCAAGTCCCTGGTGTGAGTACTACCCAAGTTCCTCAGCACCAGCATTGTCTAGTACAAAGAATTAACTTGTAATTGAGAGAACAGGAAACAATTTTAAAGGCCTTTGCCACAGCTCCAGAGCAGGTGAGCAGCAGAACTGGGAAGAACTTCCAGTCTCTACTGACATTTTCCATTACTCTGTTCCAGAATGCATAGTGGTCAATGTATTACTGGGTGGATGACTGACTCTGGGGACATGATTTCACCCTATCAGTACTCAAGTTAAAATACTCTGCTATTGGGAACATACTAATGATATTTACATAAATTATAAATGTATAGACACTAATTTTCTGAATTTTATTAGTCTTTGTTTCTCTTTAAATTTCTGAGTTATTTGGAAAGCTGGAGACATTTCTTATAAAAATTGCATCCAGTTGACTAGAGTAGGTACATAAAGCTCTTACTGAGTAAAACTCAGACCACCTGTTTGGGCCTCTCAACTCTTCAGCACTTTTGAAGTCACTGGGAAAAGAGTCTAGAGTGTAGCAGCTTCCAAAAATTAAGTATAAGAAATATAAGTACATGAAGAAGATATAATGAAGTGACTAAGTTACAAGCCACCTACAGCACAAGGGCAGCATGCGTGTGTGTGTGTGTGTGTGTGTGTGTGTGTGTGTGTGTGTGTGTGTGCGCGCGCGCGCACACACACAAGCGCGCATTAAGCATTATAACCTAAGAGAGGATCTCTCCCATGATCACTGAATGGAGGTTATCCTCGATAGTTGTATTCATCTTATGTGTTACCAAAAACAGCAAAATTCTCTCAGTTAAATTCTAAGATGATTTTGATGGTTAAACGACCTCACTTCAGGTGTTAAAGCATAAGAGAGTAGGAAAATGAATGTAAAAATACTGGCATCTTTTACTCCCACTTAAAGAGAAGGGAACCACAGGAGACCAAGGAAATGAAGTAATTTTCCCAAGGTCATACTGGTTGGGCTCTGACTTCAATTAAATTCACCCCTTCCTTTTGCGGAAGACTACAGGATGAGTGGAACTGCTCCTCAAACCCCTAAGAGAAGATTCGGAAAGGAAAAAACAGCAGCAGGCAGGGGAACTGAAGGGGAGCCCAGAACAGCAATAGTAAAGTAACGTGCAGAATGGCACTTTCACCAAGAGTGGGGAAGAAACTGTGTTCCCTGGACAGCCAGACGCAGGAAGGTTTCTACAGAAAGTTATGAGTGTCTGAATTGACTGAAAATTGCTGAACAATTTAAACACACATATAATATATATATATATATAAAGCCTATTTATAAAGCATCAGTGCTTCTACTTCTTCACAATGTTAAAAAATATTGACTAATAGAAAAAAGAAGTCTACAATAGCTGTTCACGTTGTGGCAAGGTATCTGAGTAAACGAAAGGAGGTGTTTGATGGCCAAGCCCATATGAGTGGGGAAGACTGCAAGTGTCCAAGAGAAAAGGGCCAAGGTCACTCTCACTGCAGACTCTCCTGATGGAGTTCCATGCCTGAGGCTGGCCACCTTGTACAGTAGGACTAGAAGATGTGGGATCACTTTTCTGCCGAGAAAGGATAGTAGTCCCTTCCCTCAAAGCTTCTTAGTGAGCATCCAAGAGGAGTTCCTGCTTTTCACTTATGCTCTTCTGACATAGTCTGCTGGGTTCAGTTGGAACTGTATCCAGGTCCTGACTGCTCTGCTTCATTAGAGCACTGTCTCCTCAGACGCCCACATGACCCATTCCTGCGCCTCTTTCAAGCCTTGACTTTGACATCAAGGAAGTCACAGCTTGACCTTAATCTAAAATGGAAGTGTCACTGCCACCATGCCGTCATCCACCCCATAGTGCTGACACAAGCTTTCTGTTCTATTTTCATCCTTTTCACAGCAATTGCAAACTTATAATTTTCTCACCTTTTGCCTACTTTTGTGGTGTGTGTGTGTGTGTGTGTGTGTGTGTGTGTGTGTGTGTACTGTTTTGCCTATCTCCCCAATCATTAAAATGTAAATTTGTTAGGCCATGATTTTTAATGGTTTTTTTTTCCTTATGTATCTCAGGCACCCAGGCCGTCATTGTTTCATAAGTGCCCAACATTTGCTGAGTGACCAAGTAGCCAAATGAATGCACCTCATTACCTACCCTCCCTGCCTTACATAAGTTTCCAAGGGCTGGAATCAAGCTGATTCTTCATTTCTGAATTCTCAGAAAAGGCAGCCATGCCCGAGGTACTTGGGAGATACATCCCAAATAATGTTACACTTAATATTCAACTTCAAATCTTGTTTTCATACATGGAACCTTGCTTATGTTCTGAACTCAGGGTGCTCGCCTGAGTGAGGATGGGAGCAGTGTGTCCTCTCGGTCTGCCCTGTTCATTACATGACAAAGGAAGCCTGAAAATCACATGGGAGGTGTGGAGGGAAAGGTTGCCTAACTCGAGGGCTTCTTCTGTCAAAATGAAGCCTGTGTCTCCCATCTGGTTTTCTGGAGGGGAAAAAAATGACAAACAGAATAACAAGCCCAATACCAGGGAAGGTTGAAAGGTTGGCCAGCAACCTAACACTGTGAAGTATAAACATTCTGTTACGTATTCCAAAAACCACTACAATTTGGAACTAAGGATTCAGAACATTCATATCAAATGTTCTTGGATTTCTTTCTTCCATATTTCATGAATTCTTGGGGAAAATGAACTTTATACACCACATCATCTTACTAGTCAGTAAACAGCCATCAATAACATAATCAAATGCCTTGTTGATACTCCAGTTAGCAAGGAATAGTCTAAATCGATTATTAAATATTGAGCACAGACTCACAACTGAAAGCTTTTACGTAATTTTATAGGGCCCTTTGAGCATAGGTGTTTGTCCTTTGCTGTGTATTTCCATAAGCTTGAGTATATATGGTTCAGTGATTTGCTAAACATTACACAACTGCTTAAAATAAGAAAGGTAATATTTGAATCCAAGGCTCTGATGTCTCTGTTTCCTTATAAATTGCCCAGATATTGACTTAAATGCTTAAATGTTAATTGCTCAATCAGTTCTGGTGATGCATGTTATAGGAATATTTCTTCTATTTCTCCATTCCAAACTTTTAAATTGGTGAGAGTGGTACTCTGACAGGGAATTTGAAAACTTGGCCTCCCTTTTTAGTGCAGACCAGAAAGAAAGGGCTACATCTGGGGCTGTGTCAGCCCCTTGAAGTCTCTCCATGAGTGAAAGAACCTCGGTCTAATACATGAGACCAGAATATAAGAACACTTCACACTATCCATGTTCCCCTTCCCCACACTTTAGTTTATGAAGCTCCAGCTGATGGTATTTAAGAGTTAAACAATAGAAATTTTAGAATGACTGTGCTCTATAGCCGCTCCCAACCCTGAAAACTGAAATACCATCCACCGTGGTCCAACGAACTCTACCCTTGGGTAGGTTCAAGTCTGTTTATGCCTCCCTGTGATGGAGTTGGGAGACTTGTCATTCAGGCCTGTAGTGAAAATTAATCTGACAGGTTCCAGGACACCTTGAGAGAGAAGGCAGGCGGGAGAGGGCCCAATTCCTGAAGATGTTGATAATAAGGTGTCTGAAATGATCGACGAGCAGGACCCCATGCATGAGAAATATGTTCACACTGTATCCCTAAGGAAATCAGTAGCACTGGAGACCCTAAGAGGGGAGAGAAAAATAGATGGTTGTCACTCCTGAAAACAATGATGGTGTCTAAATTATAATCAAAATGTGACAACTACAGGGAGGCTTAGCCTGTAAGGACTTCAGGGCCCAATTAGTTCTATCTTCAGTCCTGACAATAGCTGCCTGATTCCTGGCTACAGCAGAAATTGGTGTTTTCCCAATCTGCTCAGAACCTTGTATATGAGCTCGTACATGCCTTGTGAGGTTCGAATGATTTAATGGCCTAGGCTGACTTGTCATAAAATTTCCCTTCTATAACAATGGAATAATGCCTTCATTTTTGAGTCACAGACAATTAAACACCTAGGCCTGTCATGTGTAAAGCTCACTACAGTACAGTACTTGGTCATAACTTAATAAGCACTGTCATCTTAGGCAACCAACTCTTTGTAAGGATTGATAGGGATGAATTTGTTTCCAAGCATGAAGACTGGTTTGCTTGTAGGTACCACCTCCTCTTCACTAAATGCATGTACATATTAAAGTAGATGAGGAAATAAATGGCTACCTAGGATAAATCTCCTGGACAGGAAAACTTACCCACAAGACTATACATCATGAACCTCAACATATTTGAAGTAATATAAGGACCATATATCTCCCTTTACCATGAGACAATGTGTTTCTACTTGAAAGGCAGTAATGGTGCATAATTCCTCATGACTTCTACAGAAAGACAGGCCAGTCCATGCTGGTTACCATTCTGACCCCCCCTTGCCTGTTGTTTCTAGCTGCTTAGAGAACAATGTTGTTTTAGAGAAAGCTAAGGAATTCTTGGAACTTCCCTATGAAAATTGATGTTTAAAACACTGTTTCTACTGATCAACTGCTCTGTCATGAACCTTTGAAACTGGATGAATGTGAAACCTCCTGACCCTGAGTTTATATAATCAAGAATATGCAAAGGCTAAAAATTGCAATGAGAGGGCAGAAGAAAAAAATCTGAGGTTTAAGAATATTATCATTTTGATCTCAAAGATCCCAAAGGGATCTTTCAAAAAGGGCCTGATTCTCTATATAGGAGTGCTTGGAGGTATGACTTTTGGATCATGAGATGGATAAATTCATCAATGGAATAATAACGGAAATGCATTTCTAGTAAAAAGCTGGGCATTTCAGGGGCTGGCAGTCACTAGAGTTATGCCCGAAAATTGTCTCAGAGCATTTCTTTCGATGGTCTCTGTGGTGTTCCTGGACACCATGAAATGGCAACTTTTCTCCACTATGTGATCTTAGTGTTGATGTTCTGTCTTAATACAATCCCACAGTGATGGAGCCAAATTACTATAGACTAAAATCTTAGAAACTCTTAGTGAAAAGTAACCTTCCCCTTTAGGTTGTTTTTCTTGAGTATGTTTTTTGATGATGGAAAGCTGGCTAACTCAAAAGAGGAAGTGGCATGAGGCTAATTGATCCCTGCAACACAAGCACAGCCCTAGGAGTTGAGCATTAACATTAATTGCATGGAAAACTACCTTGTTTCTTCAAATTGTCTCGTGGAACAAAAGATTAAAACAGGACAAATACATTGAGTTATTGAGTCATTTCCTCCTCCTCTTCCTCCTCCTTTTCCTCCTCCTCCTCTTCTTTTCTCCCTCTCCTCTTCTTCCTTTTCTATCTCTTCCTTCTCTTTCTCCTCCTCCTCCTCTTCTTCCTTTTCTTCATCTCCTTCTTCCCCATCTTCTTGATGATATGTAAGCTATAACACGAAGTAGTTAAGTTAGAAAGGTTTCAAAGTGGGACTGTGTTAAATCCTGTCCCCCTGCCCTCAATTCCACTTCCAGGATGCCCTATATGTTTTAAACATTCTTCGTTATGTGCATGAGTAAGAAAATGAGTGTTTAAGATGGAAACAAAACAGATGGCAGTTTCTGATTTTTAAAATGAGAGCAACTAAAGGTCATGTCTTTCTGCTTCAGTCTAGCTTTCTTCCCCACACACATTTTGAGAAAATTTACTATGTATGTTTTTTTATACCACATTATAAAGATGCCATCTCAAATCATCCTTTATGTAATTTAGAAATAGCCATTCACTCCTCTTAACAGGGTAGAGGTGAAGTAAAGGAACTGTTGTCCTAAGGTATTCCTAAAGATTCTCACTGAATTTCTGCAAATACATGATATGCAGTTGTGATTGACTCCATTATGTAAATAATTTGAAACTCAAATTACCCCCAATAATTTCCTCATGTCAGCCTTCAGAAAAAAAAGGTGGACTGGCCTGAATGTGTCTCTTTATTTATAAGGTGTTGGCACTCTCCACAGCGACTTACCTTAATGTTTAAAATGGAACACATCCATGGGAGATGAGCAGAGTAGGCAGCCTTTATATAATTGTTGGTTTAGTTCTTTCTCTTGTTGCACAGAAAGGTGAGAGAGAGACAGACCCCTAATCAAGCAGAGGCCTGAATTTCACAGGACTGAGGAAATTGAGTTGCAGCACCCTGTTTTTTTGAGCCTTAAAGTTGTCATGGAAACAAATGCTTCTCCAGCCCAAACAAGTTCACAGCACAGAAGGCAGTACTGACTCACTCCTTCATTTATAAATGCTTTCCCTGGGTCTCTGCTCAGGCTGGAGCGACTGACTTGAAGTCACTCCCAGTGTAGGCTTTTAATGTAAGCTGCCCCAAAGCAGTCAAGGGCAGAATGCTTTGCAGCTTTAGAGGACAAAAAGGTCTGTTGCCTTTATGCCTTGGCTTCCTAATTAAGCAAAACAGATGTTGATTTCATAAGGTTTCCTAAGAATTAAACTATAAAAATAATCATCTGTAAGTTTGTGTTAATGAAATTACATAAAGCAAAACTACTCTGCCTATAATGAAGCCATACTAGGTATTCAGAAGGTTATTGGCATTGCTTAATAATTGCTTTTATTTCCAAGTAATCAGTAATGGGCGATAGGACCATCAGACAGGTAAACTATCCTTACTCCCTGCCCTTCAGTCTTCATCTACAAATGATGCTGCTTTTAATCTCCTGTATTATTTCTACATAGCTACTGTAACAAATTCTCTTCTTCCAAGTCCATGCCCTTACTTCGGTCCTCATATCAATCTCTATCAGCGCCAAGTTGCTGCCTCTTTCACTTTTAAAGACTCAGGTGTTCAGACTGATAGCACCCAGGTAGCTCAAGTGCCCTGAGTGTACCTTTCTGGATTGTAGGCACATCTGTATGTCCTTTATGTCACAGAAGGCTCCAGAGCGGTAGTTCTCAACCTTCTTAATGCTGCCACCCTTAAATACAGCTCCTCATGTTATAGTGACCCCCCCGACCATAAAATTATTTTTGCTGCTACTTCATAACTGAAATTTTGTCGTACATTGAAAACATCAGACATACACGGTATCTGATCTATGATCCCTGTGAAGGGGTCATGATCCACAGGTTGAGAACCACTGTTCTAGAGACGAATACATGGACATTTTGAGGAGAGGGAACCATTTTTCTCCCTCCCATAATCTACCTTCTGCTTTGCATTAATTCACTTTCCATAACTGTATGATCCTATCCCACTAACACATTTTTCCATTTCCTAGTTGGCAGTAACATGGGCTCATACCCCACATGCCCCAAACCTACAGACAGGGAAGACTGTGAAGTTTCACGGCTCATCTTACTATCTTCATTTTTTCTGGTATTTGCTAAGGTGACGTAGCCTTTTATTTTTCACCATGTATCACAGCATTCTTATAGCCTCTTCCCAGGGTCCAATTTCAAAGCTGTTCCTAGGTATTTGTTATAGAATACACTGCATCTGGCACCAAAATAGATACTAGTTTTGTGTCATCACCACGACAATTTATTCTACATCTAATAATTTTAAACAACAGAAATGTCTTATAGTTCCATAGGTCACAGAGAATCAAAGAAAGCTGTCAGTGGATTGTACCCACTATGGAGGTTGTTGGAGAGTATCTGCTTTCCACTTGTCTTGTTTGTTGACAGAATCCAATTCCTTAACAGAGTCACCTATTTAAATTATATCTTTATGGTCTACTCCTATACTTTCCTCTCCCACCAGTAAAGGCTCATGCAGTTAAATTGCGAATGCTCGGGTTATCTAGAGAAATCTCCCCAAGTTAAGACCTTCAACTTAACCATATCTACAAGTATCTTTGCCATTTAGTGTATCATATTCACAGAGATGGGGAGATTAAGTTATAGTCATTTTGTACATTAGGTTAGGGACATTATTCTTTCTGCCACATCCTTTACAATCAAAAGTCACAGCAAATAATTTTTTTCTTCACATTTCGGGCACTGCTTCTAACAGTCTTCACCATTCTCTGCTATCCTACCTCGAAAGAGATGGGTCAGAATTCTCACCAGCATAGAACACATCAGTATTGATAAGGCCCATGATTGTTAAATATTATCAAGATCTAAGCTCTAAGAGAAAGAGTGTTTGTGTTTGGATGGGGGTTGGTTGTAGAAGAAAGAGCTCATGGGTTGGTATAGTGGGACATTCACATTGTGTCTTAGAGTTAGATTTAAAGTCCTCATCTTCCCTCTATATATCCCTGGTATATCTTCTGACACTAGATATATTACTTATATTTTATGACTTTGTATCCTCATCAATAATCAGAGGCTAACATGTATGCTCCAAAGCAGCGGCAAGAACTGAATGTGCACCCATTGGATTGCTGATAACTCTCAAACCTAATCCATGGTGCCAATATAAACATTGTCACCAAATCACAGGTTCCTTAGGGATAACGAGCTCTGAACACCAATCTTATCATGTACTCCTAAAACTCTAAGGCTGCACATGTGCAGTCTTGTCTACCTAGTAACTTAAGCAAGACAGGGAAGAGAAAATGTCCTAGAATGTAGTTGGACACTTCATAGGCCCTGTGCAGTTGGGTGGCCTTATATTTTGCAGCTACCATGTGCAGCCACAGGCATGAGCAAGCAGCAGCTTCCCTCTTTCTTTACTAGGCTTTCCCAGTTGGCAAAGAGGCACCTCACATTGCAGTTCAGGAAAGGCAGTGGGGATGAGAAAGCCATTGCGTTATTTGTGTAAAATTCCACTTGTCTTAATGGACTTGTTAAAAAGCTCCCTGGGTGCAAGTGTGAGTCTTAATGGCATTTTATAAAGGCTGTTGTGATGAATTAGCACATAAAGCAAATTAAAAACAGCTTATCGCTTCTTAAATTAGGTGACAGGGCGTTGTAGCATTTTTCCCAGAAGTGGGGATCCATAATATCCAAGGAGACATAAGCTGAAATGTGTCAGCTGCTGGGTTTTAGGAACCAGAAAAGCCAGATTCATTATAATCCTAGCGGGGCAGATTGGCCAAGATAAACAGAGCACATGGAAATAGCACCAAGCTGGGTTCCTCAGCCAGGGCAGCTACTGCCTCAGGCAGAGGGAGGACACTCCCTCTTGGATACTCTCAGGAATGGATGGCACACTGTAGAGCCAGTATTTCACCTGGTGAGGACTGCTGGGAATAATCTCCACATCCTTACTCATCACGTACGGCAATACTGATGTGTGAGGAAAGGGGCTTTCTGTGGTGGCCTAGAGCACTTCCAGAGACATGTGTTGAGGCTCTGCTTTGCCCTTATGTTAAGTTGGGTCCAGAGGCCAGAGAGGGGAACTTAAGATGTCTTTGCACAGATTAAAACAGAGGCAGAAGGAACAACCATTCAGGACCTGTCCTACATGTGGCCCATACATATACAGCCACCCAATTAGACAAGACGGATGAAGCAAAGAAGTGCAGGCCAACAGGAACCGGATGTAGATCTCTCCTGAGAGACATAGCAAGAATACAGCAAATACAGAGGCGAATGCCAGCAGCAAACCACTGAACTGAGAACAGGACCCCCGTTGAAGGAATCAGAGAAAGGACTGAAAGAGCTTGAAGGGGTTCGAGACCCCATATGAACAACAATGCCAACCAACCAGAGCTTCCAGGGACTAAGCCACTACCCAAAGACTATACATGGACTGACCCTGACCTCCAACCTCATAGGTAGCAATGAATAGCCTAGTAAGAGCACCAGTGGAAGGGGAAGCCCTTGGTCCTGCCAAGACTGAACCCCAAGTGAATGTAATTGTTGGGGGGAGGGCGGTAATGGGAGGAGGATGGGGAGGGGAACACCCATCTAGAGGGGGAGGGGGAGGGGTTAGGGGGTCGTTTGCCCGGAAACCGGGAAAGGGAATAACATTCGAAATGTAAATAAGAAATACTCAAGTTAATAAAAAAAAAAAAAGATGTCTTTGCACACAGTAAAGAAGATAAATGCTGGCATGGGTGTGACCCAAGCATATTCTAGAAGACATAGGGCTCTGAATTACATTGTTGGGCACTCTCTGGTATCAAGATACTGTGTTACTTTGTGTGTTTGTTAATCCTCACCTCACTTCTTACAGGTAGTTGATGTTACTTTACGGTTTCAATAAGCTTGAGGACCACCAAGTTCAGACAGTCTAGCCCTGTCTTCTTGACTACCCGATGAGGGCTTCCCTTTTTTATCTCTGTCCCCCAAGCTTGAGACCTGTTGCTAAGCCAGCAAGCAGTACTTTCAGAAAGAGAAATCCTGCGATAAGCATTAACAAATGGGGGAGCTTCAGAAATCTATAGACAATGAGGAAGTCTCACTTGAAGGAGAAATCTGAAGTCATTGGCTCTGTTAGGTCATGGTCACGGGCAGCAGGCTGAGAAAGTGAGCTTTAAAATGAAAGGGCCACAAAAGTCGGGTTTGGAGTCAGTCAGGTTGTACTACAACATGGGTACACAAGTGATCTGGGACAAGTTCACTTTCCTTTCCTTTCTGTGTATATAAGGTGAGATCACTAATTTTTACTTTTATGTTTATTACAAACCTCCAGGCTAAGTTGGGGTGGTTGCTGTTGCTTCTATTGTTGTCCTTACATAGTCACCACCACCACCTCGACCTCCTCCTAGGCTGAGTAAGTGACAGGGTAGAGGCACCAAGCTAGACATTGGGTCTGGATCCCAAACTGCCCTGCATGGCTGCCACTGAGCTATTTATGCCGAGGCCAGTCCTTAGGCTTCCCTCCTCTGAAAAAAAGTTTACAAGGATGAATGGAGTCATGGACATGATAGTCTGTGTGAAAATGTGTGTTATCTATAGCATGTATGTTGGAATTTCCCAAGACACTTGTAAGTTTGATTCATTTTTTTTAATAGAAAAAAATTACAAAATAAAATCAGTAAGAGCAGTTCTGCAGCAAATGGAGTACAAGAGCCTTTCTCTTCAGAAGCACATGGCCATGCCTATTTCATCTGGTATCCACTTGTGACAACGGGACTTAGGTGTTGTCTTCTGGGTAGATGGTTGGAGATCCAGAATGGATGATTTGTGCTGCCTGGAGCAGAGCACAGCGATTTTCAGCCTAAGTGATAATGTTGGTACAGAGTACATACATGATATACTAGTCCAAAACTAGTGGGAATCATTACAGAATCCAAATTCCTAAATATCAGCTGAAGGACACCCTTGCCAAGGGTCTTTTAATGACAATTGTCTCGAGACAAGTATGTTAACCTTCTTTTCCTTTTGTCCTCGAAGTGCAGTCTGTAGACTGGAATGTTGTTAGAATCCACTCTAAAGTGGAAAGTAGCTCATGCTTCCAGTTAGCCACGGCAAGCCAGGCTCTGTTGTGCATGCTTTACCCACACAGACCAGTAATGGAGGCCACATCCATCATCGTATATCATATTATGAGCAAATGCAGCCTCTGAGAGATTAAGTAACTTGCCTCAACAACCAGCTGTAGAACTTCTAAGGCACAGTGAAAACAGGGCATGGCTTTGGTAGTAGTTCTTCACCATTACACTTTGTTCTGCCGCACAGCACCTACCACTGCGGGATGCTGCCTGTGTTTCTATTGTGGGACGGTAATTGTGCATTGAACACATTTGGCTCTGGAATGTTAATTGATTTCTGTCTCATCACATAATGAATTGCCATCAGCAGGAGTGCTGTCTGTCCTTACCCACCCCTACTTTTCTGGGCTGGGGCTTAGTGTGAGTCGTTGATAGGAAAGATGCAGATGGTCAAGGAAGAAACAATTTATTCTGGGCACTCAGACCAGAAAACTCTCTCCAAATTACATCACTTAGGGATACTGGAAATGGCTGTATTGTAAGTAATTTGACTTCTATGATATTTGAGAGTTAAATGCTGTCTTCAGCCCTTTTTGGTTACCATGGCAGCAGATGTGACATTTCTCTGACAGAGAAGAGGGGGGAAAAGAAAGGAAAAGAGCCAGGGTTGGCCTAATGACTTTAGAAAATTCCACTCCCCAAATCTGGTTCGATTTACATGCACGGTGGTTATGATATAAAGAGTCTCAGAGCAGAGTGAAAGGAATTCACAGGGGAGTGGTAGAAAGCACCTGCTTCTTCTGGGCAAACTTACTGTGTGTGGTGATGGCTTTGAGATGTGGGGGCATATATCAACAACTTGACAGGATAATACTTGAAATAAACTGTCACATCCTCATGACTTCAGCTACTCCATTCACGGGTTTGAGCCTGCTTCCCATTCTGATACTGAACCAGGCTTAGGAATTGCAGTACATTGGCCCTAGCAATGGTTCCACCAAACCTCTTCCATGACAACAAAGGATTACAACTCAGAGCAGTACTTGTGATGATGAGGCGGGCCTGGGGTTTATGGAAGTAAGAAGAGCTGTTGTGTTGTTCAAAGGATTTTCTTCTGTATATACATTTTTCACTTTTACATTTTAAACACTTATTTAGGTCATTACAGTGACCCCTTCAAAGCACCCAGGATCAGTGGTAGATAACTCAATATTCCATTTGTTGGGGGAAGTCAGTCACTCCAGATAGATGTTTTACATTCTTATCACTTTTCTCTAGTATAAAGGAAGAAATCTATAAGCTATTACATTGAAGAGATTTTATTTATACAACAAAGGTCTTAAAGATAGCCACGTTTTTCTTCATTTTCTTTATTTTCCATTTCCTTCTTATAGGAAGGAAAATATCTCAATTGAGTAATAAATTGAAGGTCTAATTTCTCATTATCACCTTGTTACACATGATGGTCTCCAAAAAATAAGGAAGCTGATGCTAATAATAGGGACCTATAGGCTGTCCCTACAACTAGCAAGGAAAAGCAAGAAGTAACCTCAGTATGTGGCCCCCCACAAAATAAAATTGAAAATGAAAATTGTGTAGCACAATCCAGGAAACCATGTAGGAGATGATGGAGTCTTGGGGTAAGAGTTGGAATTCAAAAGTGTGTACTTTAAATCGGTGTCATCAGTGCTGTAACCACACTATCGTTTTTCTTTTCTTTCAGAGCCATGTTTGACTATGACAAGAGCAAGGACAGTGGACTGCCTAGCCAAGGACTTAGTTTTAAATATGGAGACATCCTTCATGTCATCAATGCCTCTGATGATGAGTGGTGGCAAGCCAGAAGGGTCACACTAGATGGGGACAGCGAGGAGATGGGAGTCATTCCCAGCAAACGGAGGTAAGGATCCCTTCTGTGTATCAGAGCAAGTATGCGTGCATGGGAGGAAGAGGGCAAAAGAGAGTTGGGGAAAGAGTGTGTGTGTTAGCTGTCTAGGGAGTGGAAATGCAGGTAGGAGAGGCTGGGAAGACTGCATACAGAATAACTGTCTAAATGCAATAAGCATTCTACAGGAAAATTGTCAGTGGTGACAGGTGACAAGAATACAAAAATTGTCATTCTCTACGTTTTAAGATTTTACCAAAATTGGTGAGTGTGATGAGGCATAGAGGGAGAAAGGAAGAACTGCTTAGATGATGCTCCTAGCAGCTATAGGCAAAAGGCTGTGCTTATGTGCCCGCAGGCCCATTCACAGTACTGAATACACTGATGCCCTTGGGTCAGCATTCACCCATATACTTACAGAAGGTCAAATGTAGAAGGCAACTTTCTACCCAGATGCTTGGGATCTGAGCTGTTCTATAGCCTTGTGGACAGACATCTTTTACTGTTGTTAATCCTGTTCCCCATACCAGCACTCCCTTTAGTTGCTCAGATTTTAGATCTATGTGTTTCTTAAGCATATCAAGCCTTTCTCCTCGAAATGCTTCCTCAACTGCTTTTGAAGGGCAGAAATGTTCCTCAGAAAAGCTAATTCCTCCATATCTCCTAGCAACTTCTAACCACTACTACCAAGAACTTCCCTTCTCCTGTGTGTCCTTCTGGCACAAGACATGGTCTAAGAAACAAAACTGACTATAGCACATCAAAGGTTGGTCAGCATCCCAGCGTAGGTGGCGAAGGGACCCATGAGTTCCCACCCCTACCTGAGGAGGTATTGACAGGCGGTGGCTGCTAGGGAAGGGAGAGTTAGCTTTCATCAAGGGCAACATCACACCTCATCCTTTTCATCCACGGAGTTCATGTAGCACTAAAACAGCGATTCTGAACACTACTTTGTTTGGGTGTTTGTGCATTTTCATGTCAAGGCAACATGTGTCCAGGGTTGCTCAAATGCAGTTCGACAAAGCTGTTCTTGGGAAAAGCCATCATGTTCAGTTGGCCCCAAGGACAGAAGCAGAGTGGAGGAGTGAAATCTGTGTCAGAAATAGACTTCAGCTTATTTTAAAAAAATGATTCTTCTCATGGAAATTGCTCTAGTCTACCCAGGAAGACATAGAAGGGATTGAAGCTTTGGACAGGAGGGTTGAAGCAAGTACTAATCCAGTGCTTTCCAACCCCAGCTTCAGCAATTTTCGCCGTCATGTCAATAGTGATTCGTTCATTCAAGAGCTCATCACTTACTTCAAAGAACAGCCCTCTCTGAAACAATTTTCTGCTTACTGTGATCATCCTTGAATTAGCTTTTACACATTTTGGCAAAAGCCATCCTTTTTCTTAAAGAAGCCATCTTTACAGTCATACAAGAGCTGGCCTGAAAACGTTTGTTCAGATTCTCCTGGGTTCATGTTTACTTGCATTGTTTTTGCATAGTAAATATAGATCTCCTACCTTGAAGATATATGTTGCACAATGTAAAAAAATTTGTATTTATTTTATTATAAAATTTGAGTATTTTCGTAGGATTTTAATTTTGTCAAAATGTTTTATTTTATGTATTATTAAACTAGTGTTTTCTCACTGTATAAAAATAACTTTAGAAAAATATAAGAAGGAAAGTCAAAATCACAAATACTCTTACCTCTTAAAGAGCCCTCATATGTTAATTCTCATGCCATTTAAAATCAATATGAGATGACTCAGCAGTCGAGGACATGCACTGCTCTTGCAGAGGATCCAAGTTTGATATTTCTGTTCCCAGCACCCACAATCAGTGGCCCGGGATCGATCCCCCATTTACTCCAGTTCCAGTAGGATCTGCTGTCTCTATTCTCCCCAAGAACCTGTACTCATGTGCATATAATAATTTCTAAAATCTAAATAAATATATTCAACCAACAGATGTTTCAAATAATCAGCTCTTTTCTCACCTGCTTCCAGAGTTCACGTAGAGCGTAGAGAGAGTTGGTGTGGATAGCAACAGTGCATGACTTTACCCTTTACAAAGATGTCTCTTTTGATGGCTCTGCTTAATCATTCAGTGCAACTATAAGGCAAATAATATGAATGCTGTGAGTCTTCCTTTTGAAAAGGAATAAATACATGTATAAAATACCCTTATGGCATGTCAGACCTGGTTGAAGCCCTCTGTAGTTTTTGAAATGTTCAAGTCTCGTTAAACTCTGTGGATAAGGTACCATTCTTATGCCCCTCATATTAGTGAGAGCCACAATCCAAAGAAGCCATTGGCCTGCCTGAGACTGCTGGTCTAGTAAGTGGCCGAGCTGAGATTTGAGTGCAGCCCATGGCATCTTGACTCCTATGGCTTTGCCTCAGAAAGGTACAGTGATAAAAAGTTGATACAATTCAATTCAGTTAGCATTCTTTAGAGTATGTCTATGTGCCAGGCATATTATGAGTATTATATGAACACTACCAAGATCTCATCATTCAAAAGACCTCCATTATATAGATACCAAACAAAGAACAAAAGCAATAGACTGAAGAATGGATTCTTTCTCATTATAGCTATGACCATATGTTGTAACCTTTGTTGTTGATATAATTCAGTACAGCTGATTATCTTAGTTATAAATTATATAGACTTATTTATTTAGCTCATGTTTCTGGAAATCTGACAGCACAGGTCAAGTGGCCACATATGTTGAAGGTTTTACTTATGATGCCTCTAAAAATCCTAAGATAATATAGGGTGTCTTATGATAAGGAAAGCACATAAATTCCACCCCCATTGTCTCTTACAACAAGCCCATTCTCTAAGAAACCTATTAGTCTATTAGTTTTCATTCTTAAGTGGATTAATACATTTGTGAAAGCAGAATACTCATAACACAGTCACCCCTTGAGTGTTCCTCCTGCTCTATTTATTAATGCAATGTTGATTAAATTTCAATAAAAGCTTTGGTGGAAACATTAATAGCATTCTTTATCATACCAGATACTTTCAAATATATGACTTCAATTTAATCTTCACAGTGCTAGAAGCCTCATGGTGAAACTGGAGGTCCAAGAAGTAAATGTATTTACCAGCTAATGAGCCCAGGTCTCTCTGGTAGCAAGATTGAATGCCTTCCCACTGTACTAAGAGCACTGTTCTAAGGTACTTTCAAGTTATAGAAAGGAAATTCAGATAACCCAAGCACCCTGGCAGAATCACATTGATAGCAAGGGGCTAAGCCAGGATTTGAACACACAGCTTTCATATACCTCTGTGAGCAACTGTCAGAGTTTCAGCTCTCCTTATTCCTACAGGGCATCAGGCTTAGGCCACTTAATTTTTTTCTCATTCCTGTAGCAGAATAATCAACACACACAACTTACAGCCTGGTTCACAGTTTAAGGAGGTATAGTTCAGTACAGCTGTAATAACATGACGGTGGGGTTTCTCTGGCTATGGAAATATAAAGCAATTGCCTGTCACATCTGGGTAAAATGAGAAAGCAGAGACAGGACTCTGGTTAGAACCAGACCTACACTATAAGCCCTGAGCCCTGCCCATGCAGCCCTTCACCTGGAGCAAGGCCCCATCTCTAAGAGATTCCACAGCCTTGCAGCATGTGCTCCAACCCATTAGCCTATGTGAGGAGGTTTCCACTCAAACCATTAGAGGGCCACATTTGGGAATGCCCTCAGAAAAAAACTCATGCCTCCAGCTTACCTGGCAGGGTCCACAGTTGTAGCAAACATGTAAAGCATGTGTTGCCTCCCTTTTACAAGGTGAGGAGGAAACAGAGAATGGTGGTCCAAGTGGCTTTAGTGACACTTCTGAATAGCCTTACATCATGAGTCTAATTGCACCCATCTATGACTCCAGGTTAAACACTCACCTTACATGATCTCATTTAGCCTCTGCTGTAACTCTTTGCAGTTTTACTATTCTCAATTGGCCAACATGAAAAGCCACCCTAAAATGTCTGTTTTAAGTCAAAGATTCAGCAAGTAGAAACAATAGGAAACCTAAAGCCAAGGTGTGTGTGTGTGTGTGTGTGTGTGTGTGTGTGTGTGTGTGTGTGTGTGTGTGTGTGTGTGTGACTTCAGTCTGGGCTTTTAGCATAGAGTCTCTGGTTGCTGACATCACATGGTTATAAGTAGCCAAGCCAGGAGTTGGCTCACACTCTGTGAATCTAAAAGCCCATTAATTAATTATTGACTACAACCCATGTCTAACATTTATTAGAAACTTTACTCACCTGTACCTCACAGGCCCACTCAAGTGGATAAGGCCTAAGCAACAGGGACATAGGAAACCCTAGGAACAGATCCTGTTCCTCCTGTCCAGTACTCCAGTTATGTTTTGCCAGAACCTGAAAATAATTGTTGGACAAAAGGCTTGTTATAGCATAGACATTTGGTGCTATCTAAAGATGCTAGGTATCAGAATGGATTTGCTCAAGTTTTGCCATCCAGTTCATGTTTCTAGTGCTTGGTCAGCAACAAGAGTAGGTGGGGAGGATTATGTCTGCTTAAAGAATCTAATTAAGTGATTGAGTCCAAGAGTGAGAGGGAACATATAGTAGTGGTTTCACCATTGTTGAGTCTATACTGACAGATCCAGCAGTTAGTTCCTTCAACAAAGATCTTCGAGCCTTAATGTACTCTCCTTTCCAAAGGAATAAAATAACTAGAGAGGATAATGTTATGTATATCTGTGTGTGCCTATTTCCCATGGAAGCCCCAGGGACTGAAGTTACAGGCATTTGTGAGTTGCCACATGCCTGGGTGTTCAGTAGAAGAGCAGCCAGTGCTCTTGACCACTGAGCCATCTCTCCTGCCGTTAACTTGTTGATAGAAAAGGTGGTGAAATGATGAGCTTTAACTAGGAAGCACAGCTTGCTTGGCAAACCACTTCATGCTCATAGCTAATACCCTGCTGGAGACTTCAGTCAGTCAGTCAGTCAATCAGTCAGTCATTCACTCAGCCAGTCAGTCAGTCATTCAACAGATTCATATCCTTGTTGATTTACATGGACTATGTGCTCAACTCTGTGTTAAGTCATGAGGTATCATAAGTTTAAGTTATAGATAAAATAGATAAAGTGCCAAGCACAACTTTCGAAATTTGGTATAGACTCAAATGAGGATTGCTTTCCAGTTGCCAGATCTTGAGCATTTGGTGCCAAAGAAAAGAATGCTGTACTGTTTAAAGCCCATCTCGCAGCCTTAGCTCTTGTTTGAGGAGTAAGTGAGTCACTGTGTCCCAGGAAGAACTTGGAGAATACAGAAAGGCTAAGGCAAGGAAGAAAAAATTAACCTACAGCCATTTCCACATTTGCAGAGAACTTATGGGGCCAATTTTTTTGTGATGGATAGCCACTGTGGTTTCTGGTGTGTTGAAAAAGAATTGTTTCAGGCGTGCTATGCTGTGCTGTGCTATGCTATGCTATGCTATGCTATGCTATGCTATGCTATGCTATGCTATGCTATGCTATGCTATGCTATGCTAGCAAAAGAGCATTTAGTTAAACTGTTTTCTGTGACTAAAGCAAATTTATTCTGAATATGAGGCTAGCCTGTCATGGTATGTTGCTTCCTTGCTGGTTATATGCTTAGGTCTGGTTGTGTATAATTCATATAATTCAAAATATTTTGACAATGGATATGGGGGACATAGCATTTGTGGGGAAATTCAGCCGAGGCCTCTAGGGTCTATATATTGGCTTGTCAACTCTGTATCACTCATTCAAACCCTCATATTTGTTGAGAATTTCCAATGAGTAAAGTAGACAGGACAAGTCTTTGAGTTTTGTTTCCCCAAAAGCATGGTTATGGGCAGACAGCAGTGTCAGTTGTTGGAGCAAGAGCAAACTGGTTGCATCACCTTCTAGTCTGCCATGCATCAAACCTCAGCTTTGACAGCCACAAAAATGGGTTTGACAGGACTTATGTTGCTGGGTTAACAGAGGACCAAGCAAGATGGTACAAATAAGAATGAAAACCATTAGCAATTGCATATTAAAACCTTAGCCATAGTTTATATTCCCATAACGCACAATACTTCCTACCAAAGTAAGAAAGAAGATGTTCTAATCTCCTACATGAGAGAGCCCAAGCATGTCTCCTTAATGAGCTAGCCTTGTCTTTTTTTTTTCTCTTACCTGTGCTAAGGGTTTCTGCTTGTTTGTTTGTTTGTTTGTTCCCATTCTGGTTTGTTTTTATTTACCTTCTAATTAGAGAAAAGTGTGATTTGGGGTGAGTGGGAAAATGGGAGTACTTGGGAGAAGGGAAACCATAATCATAATACATTATATGAAAAATCTTATTTTCAATTCAAAAGGTTAGCCAAGCATAGTAATTGTTAGATAAATGCACGCACATGTATGTGTGTCTGACTATATTGCTTGTACACCTTTAAAGAGTTCAATGATGACCCCCATTAAAGCTAGACGTAAGGTCATTCACTCAGAAGAGCGAAAGGATAACCTCAGAAGTCTGTGAGGAAATGGAACTGTTCTCCCAGATAATCCTCAGGATAGAGCACTGACCTGAGCCTTGTGTCATGTGTGCTTGTGGGTTCTGTGAGCTTATGCAGAATTTATTTACGTGCTCTAATCAAATAACTATATATTCTCTACATGCTCCCCATAATTAGCAGAATTAATGCAAAGAAGCCAGAATAAAGCTAAAGGCTCTAACAACTGTTTTAGGAAAATCTAAAGAGGTTAATAAGAATTACCTGAGTAATTTCTAGAGTGAAAGAGACTAAAAAGACTTTTTTTTTTGTGATTCTTCTCAATGAGCTTCTTCCCCTTGGCAGTTTCTCTAAAGCCCTTCATTCCATGCTCTGGGATGCTGTGTGGGTGCAGGGAGCTACTCTCAGCACAGGTTTCTCTACATGGAATATATTGCTTTAATAACTGATGTTAGATGTGAACATTTTTGTTCAGTTCTTTTCACTCAAATATTCTATGCTGCCAGTGGAGTAAATGTATTCTGAAACTTTATTCTGTAACTATAGAAACCCAGATATTCAATGTTGCAGTTGGAAACACAAAAGAGCTCCCAGTTAGGAAGTAGCCTGCTGTTAATTACACAGCTAAGAATAGCTTCGACTTCATAAACCATTAAGTTTCTATAGATCCAGGATTATTTTTCTCTCACTTGCTCTTTTCTTTCCTCAGAAAGAAAAAAAAATGGGATTAAAGCCAAATTTAAACAGAATCATGTCACAGCAGCCTACCAAATAATATTTTTGTTCAATGGTCATCCACTGTGGACCTGCAATAATATTCTACTGTTACATGCACCTTGCATATTAAATATGAAATGTTTTAAAGAAGGAAGTCAAGATGTAACTTACATAAGAGATCAAATCCAGTATTGTGAGCAGCAGGAAATAAAAACAATGGTTTCCTGTACAGACTTGGAAAAGTCAAGGAAATATTTAGATTCCTCTTCCTCAACTCTACCTTCAAATGGAAACAGCTCAAATTTTACTTCCTGGTGTTTCTCGAGCCCTTGTTTTCTTCTCCCAATCATCCTTTCCTATTCTTTATTGATATTGCCTAGTTCATGGAAACAGCTTCTCAGCAGATACCAGTCTCCTCTTTTTCCTTCCCTTCCAGAATTGTTCTCCACTGCACCAAGATCCTATTCTTAAATCACTCATTTGAAGGGCTAGAGAGGTAACTCCATGGTGAAGAGAGTTTGCTGCTTTGCAGACGACCAGGGCTCAGGATCCTATACCCATGTCTAGCAGTTCATGAATACCAGTAACTCCAACTCTGGGGAACCCAATACACTCTTTGAGCTTTCTACAAGCCCCTGCTTGCACATGAGCATGACTTCATGCACACACATACATATACGCATAAATAAAAAGAAATCATTAAAGTCTTCAATTGATTATACCACCTTCCTCATTTATGCTTTGTTATTACTACCCAAGTCCTTGAGTGGCTCAGTGGGAGAAAAAGATGAGTTCATGTTTATGTAGATGTACATAGGTGTATGGCTGCATGTGTACATAAATTCATGGGTGTCATTTCTTTTTTTTCTTTTTTTTTTTTTTCTTTTTTTCGGAGCTGGGGACTGAACCCAGGGCCTTGCACTTGCTAGGCAAGCGATCTACCACTGAGCTAAATCTCCAACCCCATGGGTGTCATTTCTTATGCCCCACCTCTTAAGGTGGGTCTTTTACTGGCCTGGAATTCACAAGGCAGGCTGAAAAAACTAGCCGATCTGCCCTAGGAATGGAATTCAACTGTCTCTGTCTCTTCTAGGATTATAAACTCATGCCCCGACTCCCGCCTCATGCCTGTCTTTTTACATGGCTTCAAACTAAGGTCCTTTAGCTCAAAAGACAAGCACTTTATCAACAGAGCTATTGCTCCAGCTATATTTTTTGAGACATTTTGTGATTTCATGTAGGTCAGGATAGCCTTGAATTCATATATCTGATGATGCCCTTGAATCCACTGTCCTGTTGTCTCTTCCTTCTCTGTGGTAGGTTTCAGGCATGTGCCATACACCTGGCCCAATGCCCTATGAAACCCTACAATTTCACTAGCCTTGCCTCATCCTGTATGGACCATGGCACCATCTTTCAGGCACCTAGCTTGTTAGGAACTGGAATGCATGCTAACTTTATCCTACTGACAAGCTCTTTCCCACCCTTCTAGTTTCAGATTAGTTGACATCTCCTTCAAAGAGCCACAGCAGCTCTCTCTCTCTCTCTCTCTCTCTCTCTCTCTCTCTCTCTCTCTCTCTCTCTCTCTCTCCATACTCACACACATACACACATCCCCCGAGACTGTTAGGAATATTTGTCTGGCTTTCTGTCCTTGCTAAGAGCCTATCATGATAAATGCCTGTTACAATCATGCTTTAATTTTTTTATTTTCTTTGTTCCTATATTCTTGGTTAAGAACATGACAAATGCTCATAAAGTGGAAGGTAAGATAATAATGCTACAGGAATGACAGAAGGACATTAGACTCCTTGGAGGGACTTTTGAGATTACATGTAACATATTGGTTACTAAGTGGAGCTGACTGTGTAATGATGTTCTTTAATGGAAGCATAGTGGGGAACAGAAAGGTTTTGTTTGTTTCCACTCTAGGTATTGGTTTTCCTGGGCTGTGATTTCCTGAAATAGGTTCTGGTTGATTCATTAAGCCCTTCAATAATGATTTTCTCTGTTACTTCCAAATACTCTCCATGCATGTAGGACAAATATTTCTGGGGACATATTAGAAGCTTAGATACTTTTTCCTAAGGTTTTTTTAAACTACTTTTACCAAAGGAAGTAAACAATTTTAGACCAAATTTTATTTGAGTCGTACAGATGAGAGGAAGAAGTGCTCTTTACTGAATAAGGAACTTAATTATAAATGCCTTGTCACTTAATTGACTGTTTTTGATTTTCATTAGGGTGGAAAGAAAGGAGCGTGCCCGATTGAAGACAGTGAAGTTCAATGCAAAACCTGGTGTGATTGATTCCAAAGGGGTAGGTACAAATTGATGGAGACATTCTGTTCTCTCAGTTGCCTTAGATTGAGTGATAATTAACATTTGGGCTTTTTATAGCAAAGAAATAATAGCACCAATAGACAAAAGAGAACTGCCACACAAATGTGTTGCTAAAAGTAATGTCATTTCTGATCAAGTGGGCTTATTATAAATATATTAATTACTGGGGACAAAGCCAGTGATAACAAAACATATATGTTGACTATAATGAGGAAACATAGTTTAGGTGTTTTCTATAAATGTTCTAAAAGGTCCCCTTTCATCAACAGTATTGGCTCAACTAAAAATATATCTAGTTTGATACACATCATACAGTTAAGACATCATCACAGAAATATAGACATGGGTTATTTAAGTGAATATGTAGATTGTTGTGACAGACATAGGAAAGAATCAACAACAAAATCCTATCACGCTTAACACTCACATGTACATTTCTTCTCGATCCCAGCTTTAATAGCATTTACTTCACTATCATATCATATAACTCTCCCACTTAAATTTAGAGTTGGGCAGTCATTGCCACAGTCAGCCTGGGAAATTTCATCACTTCATAAAAAAAAATCCTGTAAAGGTTATCAATCATTTCCCATTCTCCAGACTCCCTTCCCCACCTAACCATAGTCAATAACCTATTTTGTGTCTTATACATATGCAGGTAATTAATTCATTAATTCATATAAATGGACTATGCTCCTTTATGACTTCTAACTCCATACCGCACTATTTTTTTCAAGTTGCTTTTATACTGTTGCATGAATAAAGAAGTACTTCATTTCCTTTTTGGCATATAAAATTCCATTGTGCAGACACACCACATTTAGCATATCCATTCATCAGTTGACAGACATCTGTGATGTTTCCACTATTTACTGTGGATAATGCTACCATGAACATTTATATTAAGATTTTGATATGGACATGTTTTTACTTTCATTGATTACATAGTGCAGTAAAATTGCTGATCCCTTCAGCAATATGATGGCTCTGCACTGCACATTTTCAGAACTGCCAGATGGCTTTATACCGTGCCTACAACATTTAGCATTTCTATCGTCAGTATATGTGTGCTATGATTTCTTCACATGCTGAACAATTCTTGCTATTATGTGCCTTTTAAAATTCCATCTATCTTGGTCCCTGTTACTGTGTGTTGTTACTGTGGTTTTGATTTGTATTTCCTGATCAGTGGAGCTGGTGAGTTTCTTTTCATGTACTTACTGGCCTATCCTTTCTGAGAGACGTCAGATTCAGTCTCTGTAAGTTGGAATTTTCTTGGTGTTATTGTTACTGGGTTGTAGGGTCTCTCCATATATCCTGGGGGTGGTTGTAAAACCTTTCTCCTCACTTATTCGTGTGTATGTGTCTATTGTGTGGATGTGGGGTAGGGAGATAGGGGTAGGGGACAAGTAAGTGGTAAGGTGTATATGGGGATGAGTGTGGCTGATTAATGTCAGAAATCTGCCATTGCTCTTTCACCTTTGACGCGGTGTCTTCCAATCAAACCTGTAACTCACCAATACCACTAGTCTTGCTAGCCAGCTTGATCCTGTCTCTACCTTCCAAGGGGATCCTGTCTCTACCTTCCAAGGCTGGAATTACAGGCAGGCAGCCACACCCAGCAAGCAGTTACATGGATTCTGAAGATCTGAACTCTGGTCTTCTTGATTTCGTGGCAAGCACTTTAACTACTTGGACATCTCACTAGTCCTGCACTCTGTCTTTAAAGGCTTTCCAGATAAATGCCTTCCTAGTACTTTTTTTCTCTGTTCTCATCCTATTCTCTTGACAGTGTTCTTTGAGATACAAAGACTTTTTTTTTTGTTGTTTTCCAATCCATTTTTCTTTTGTTGCTTTTTTAATGCAGTGTCTATAGAAGCATTGTCAAATCCAAGGTCATTGAGGTTTATGTTGTATTTTCTTGCAGGAAGGTTATAGTTATAACTCTTATGTTAAAGTGTCAACCAATTTTGAATTAGTTTTGTTCATGGAGAGGCACCAAATTCCAACTGTGTTTCTTTGTATGTAAATTGTTTGCTTAATTTCATTTAAGATCACTTATGGCAAATGTATAGAAATACAGTTATCACTTCATGTAGATTTTATATCTTATAACATTTATAGTTTTGACAGTTTTAGTGAATTTCTCAAAATTTCTTATATAGAAGATACATCATATGCAAAAGAAGAGTTTTATTTTTTTCTCTTCAATGTTGTCTTTACTTTTCTTTGTTTTTTGTTTGTTTGTTTGTTTGTTTGTTTCCTACTTAATTCTCCTGGTCAGAATCTCTAATAAAATGATAGAAGTATCAAAAGAGAGGGGAGTTCAAATGCCAGTCTCTTTTTTATTCTCAGAGAGTAAGGAGTTTAGTTCTCTTACTCTTCAGGATGACATTGGCTATAACTTTACTGTCTTTAATATAACTTATACAGTTGTCAAAAAGACAATTCTAGTTCTCTGGTCACTCCTAGGCCTGTTAGTCTGGAGACTCAACACTCTTGCCCATACTAGTCAGGCTTTTTCTAGGCCCCACTGATACTAAGATTCTCAGGTTCTCTTCCTGCTGTAAGCAGGGTGCTCACTGGGAGCTGCTGAGGACACACTGGTGCTCTGCAAATGTCAGTTAGTGGTAAGGGTATTCACCAAACCCCTCCCCTTTCTTACTCCAGCTCTCCTCTTCAGTGTCATGTTGAATTTATCTCACCTTCCCACTGAGGGCCATACTAATATAAATGTCTTGTTGCTGTGTTGTGAAATAACTCCTCCTACCTTTTGACATCCTATTCTTTTTCTCTTCATGCTCCTTATTTTTTTTCTTTCAAATGTGACTTGGTAGAGGAAAGGGTAGATACTACAAGTTATGGTCAATAGGTGTTACCATGAAAAGAGCCAGAGTAGATCATTTGCCAAGGCTTTGGTTAACCCAGCCACAATGTTGTCTTTTATATATTAACTAGAATTATTATTGAAAAGTCCAGTGACATAATATTTTACTTTGCCAAAATATTTAGGTGAAATAGAAATTCATCTGTACATGTGGTCTATAACATCATGGTATAGAGTCCTTTAAAACAGTCACCACTTTAATACAAAACTGGTAGAAAAAAATTTAGTGATTTTTTTTTATTTTTTACTCTATGTGCATTGGTGTTTTACTCACATATTTGTCAGATCCTCTAGAATTGGAGTTATAGAGGATTGTAAACTACCATGTGGGTGCTGGAAATTGATCTTCTGGAAGATCAGCCAGTTCTCCCAACCACTGAGCCATTTCTCCAGCCTCCAAAATGGTAGATATTTTTATTGATTCCTGATGAGAATGTAATAATAGATGTCCTATTTATTTCCTGCATACAGATGATATATAACAGAGAACTTTAATTAAATACCTACCTGTATTGAATACAGACTATGGACTTGTGCAACCTAAGTGACCAGTGAACACTTCATAGAATTTAAACTTTAACTGGCTTGCTAGTGCTTGAGTCACTTTTCCAGAACTCGATATTGATTAAAGTACCATTAAGTGCTACAAAGCATGAGATATTGTTTAAGGCACCTTATGAGGCAACCAACAAGGGCAAGATCACTCAGTGAGTTCCCAAAGACAATTGGAGTCAAGAAAATAATTGTACAGCACCACGGGGATCATCCCTTAACTTTTGCAAACTGTAGATTTCTGTTTAATAATCAGTAGACTTAGCCTCAGCAAAACTGCCCAAGTTTGTCTAAGATCCCACAATTAGAAAGGAAGGTCTAAGAGTAAGGTTTAAAATCAGGTGATTTTTATCAACCTAACATGTCTTTTCCATTGCTGAATCGTTTTTACCTAGGCCAATGTCTTAATTTTATGTCACTGTGATAAAATACCCATACAAAAGCAACTTAATGAAGGAAAGACATATTTGGAGTCACATAGACTGTTATGGCATGAGCTTGAGGTAGCTGTTCACATTAAATCTCCATTCAGGAAGCAGAGCAAGATGGAAGCTGGTGCTCAGTAACTTTCCTTACACTTCAGGATCCTAGCCTAGGGAGTGGTGACACCCATTGTAGGCAGGTTTTCAGATCTCTATTAATTAAGATAATCCCTCACAGTCTTGCTCAAAGACTACCCTAATAATAATAATAATAATAATAATCCCTCACAGTTATACCAAGAGGATTGTCTCCCTGGTGATTTTTAAATCCTGTCAAGTTGATCATTAATATTAACAATCACAGAGAAAAAGCAGGTTTAAAAGAGGAGGTGATGTTTGAACAGGATCTTAGAATTTAATCAGGAGATAGTTGTGCATACCGGCAAAAGCAAACACATTTCACAGTTGAACTTAAGGAGAATCAAGTGCATCAGGCACAGTAGACCATGGAGGTTTAGAGGCAGTTGCAGCAAAGAGGGATGACAGGGAAGATCAAAAGGCTCATATAAAAGTTCAGAAAGAACTTTTGAGCTATAACCTCTGTAAGTACGAACATGCTGTCTTGCCATGCTGCACTTCCCAATTCTATGTCTGAATGTGTAGAGGAATGTGCTATTATAGCAATAGCATGGATAATTCCAGGCCACCTTGACTGCTATGCTGCAAACAGTCATCTGTCAGGATGAGCCTTTTGAGAGCCATCTCAGGACTGCCAGTCTCAGGGTAGTCAAGTTCCACCTGGGAATGTCTGTGAAGTTCCTTTTGAGTTTCATTCAGACTATCCTTTATGTAAACTTGATGTAAACCTCACCCCTTAATTTCTTTCATTGTTCTTGCAATGTTTTTTCATTACTTTCCTAACCTGTCATTCTGTTACTTGTTGAAAGGTCTTTAAAAATGAGTAAGTTTCAAGGGCAAGCAAGCTGCACTGTATTAGACAGAGTGATTACTTGCTGGACTTTGTTGTTCTTGTTAAATTCCTATAACTAAAGAAGAGAAACACATGTAGGCAAGGATGTAGAGCAGTGTCTGTATCCTTACTGAAGAGTGTCAGCAAGGTGTGGTAAGTGTGTCTGTTCATAGCTGTCCCACTTGCACCTTAAACCTCTCCTAAGGTCTAAACTAAAATGGAAATAGTAGCTAGTTCTGCTTTTCCTCCTTCTGGGATAGAAAGACGAGGGTAGGTAGGTGCTCTGAAAAGTGTAGGAAGCTGCAGACAGCTCAATTGCTGAAGTGCTCATTGCATCAGCATGAGAATCCAGGTTGGATCCCCCAAATCCATATAAAACCAGGCATGATAGCCAGTATTTATCATCCCTGCACTTAAGAAGCAGGGGCATGTAAACCCCTAGTACTCAGTCAGTCTAGCCTAGGAGACAGACTAGGTCTGAGTGAGAACCAGCATGCAGTCTGTAATAACTCATACCATTTTTTCATAAGAACAAGATGGAATTTCTATCTCAAAAAATATGGCTGTAGACTGTGGTGAGAAATTCTGCCTGCTACGGCTGCACCCTTCCCTGGGCATCCTGTGGATCCTAGAGTGTACAAAAAAGGGAATGTGAGCTGGCATCTGGCTGCCACATGTTAGCACACCTTCTCTCATTTGAAACTGCATACACACAAAGTAGTAGGAGTATAATTGGCAACAATCCAGTTTCTATAAAATGTTAAACACCACTACAAAATTCCAAAGGAAGTCATTTACTCCTTGGTAGACTTAAAGTTTTACAAAAGTAAATCTAGCTCATGTCTGGCTGATCCCAAAGCTCATTATCTGTTTACTATAGCATGCAGTAATCGCTCTTTCCCATTGAGATATGTCACACTTGTGCAGTTAGAAAAATGAAGAAGAAAATTGAGTTCAGTTTAGTTTTGTCACAAACTTAACTCAAGCAGAAATTTAAATCTAGAAAGAGGAAAACTGGGGTTTTTTTTCCTTTGATGTGTGTATTTCTGAAGTAAGCTAAGGGCTACATCCTTCCGCTACAGTGGCCTGGGAGAATAAAGTGAGGGCCTGGGTATTGGTTAACATGTTTTGTCAGTCATCAGATACACATGTGAGATAATATGGAGAAATAAATCTCCACCCTAACAGCTGGCCCAGAGAAGCAGATGTTCTCAGGGAGAGAATTAGTTCCTACAGGAAGGAAGTCATAGTCCATAACCCAGGAAAGACCAGAGATCTTACTCTTAAGGACAAAGGAAATAGAATTCTTGGTTACAAACCCAGAGAATTTGAGTTGCCAGCCTTAAAGGGATCAATGGGATTTATAACACATGCGAGGCAGGTAGGAGCAGGCCACCAGCCAGGCAGGAAGTAAAGTGCAGTTGCTTCACTGCAAAAGACACTTTATTAAGAGGAGAATAAAGGGGCTCAGAAGGAGAAAGATAATTCTGATGACTTAAATCTTTTGGGAAGCTTGTACTTTATCCTGTAGAAAATGAACAATTGTGGGGCGGATGACCAAAGCAGATCTAGTAGTTTTTTCTGAGCTTGCGCCGAGTGTTCCTGTATTGTACTTGCTTGTGCTGTGAGGCTTGAAGGCAAAGATGTGAACCTGTGTTTATTTATTTATTAATTTATTATTTATTTATTAATGCCTCAGCACCTAGCATGTTGTCTGCATGACAGGAAAGGAGCAACCCCGGAGGGCGCTGGGAGGGCAGTTTGGAGGTGGATGATGGGAGGCCTTTGAGAAAGGGCAGTATCCTAGGTATGGAACTCTGAAAATCTGAACTAAAAGCAAGAGAAGAGGGAAAACAGAAATAATGTCTAAGAAATAATCGAAGAAGATGATCATCTGTGAAGGTCTGTTCTTGTGCTTCCTGATAACAGCTGCCTTCGGCAAGGCCTTGGGATCCTAGTAGCTAAGTGAGGAAGGATAGGCAGAATGATGCCTCAAAGAAGCTGGTGACAGCAGTGTCCCCGAATCAAACTGGCATCAGCACTGAGAAACTATTCGACCCTATTGATTCTTGGAACTTCTCATGTAGCCCAAGATTGCTGATAGCAGAGCTGGCGATTGTACCATTTATCATAAAAGCAATTCGATGGTTCTGTTAGCAAAATGGGAATTATATTTGCTTGACCAGCGTGAGTTAGAGGGATTGATTTTTGTCGCGGGTTTTAAGTAACATTTTCAGAGATGAATTATGACTAGCCCACACAAACTCCAGCAAAATAGATGAATAGACCTTCATGGTGCCAATCTGTGCATAGAGGAGAGGTTAAGAGGCTCACATGTCATTCAGATGGACTAGAGGGTCAGGTAGAGGGGATGAAAGAAAAGTCATCAGTCATATTACCCTGTGGGAATAGAGAAAGACAAGATTTTTCTCAAAGTTAAAAAAATTGAGAAAAAGACTGTCTTTGGTGGTTGTCATTGCTTTTTCATCCTAGTCCGTCTAGAAGCTTCTTAACAGGTTTTCCTGACTCTGACACCTCTCCTTTTCTTCTTTCCAGGGTGCAATACAGATTAACCAGACATATCATCTTGCATAAACATAAAGAGTAAGGTTCCCAGCCTGAGTAGTATTGCTAAATCATGCTCTTTTAGAACACAATAATTACATTTTTTTTAAACTTCAAGCTCCTCTGTCAACTGAGACCTTCCCAATTCACACACAGATAATTATCTCATAAAGTGGAAATGGCTTCTCTAGGTGGCTCTCACAGAGTGTTGGGTGACACTATTCCTGCGAAGCCATGAATAATCTACAAACAAACAAACTATCTACTCACTCAGATAAGAAACCAATGACAGACCAATGTAAGGTTACCACCAAAGCCCAGCTTGGTGAGCCTACAAATTTAATTGCCATATCTCATAGAAGTATGTGTGAGGGGTAACGTACAGGAGCAGAAATGACTCACAGGCAGCTACATCACTAGAAGCCCACCCTAGCGTGGATGGCAGTTTGCAAAATCTGGAAAACAAGTTCACGAGTTCACTGCACATCCTACAGGCAGCTCAACAGGTTGGGGAGTTCCCCCTCCAGACAGCTCATCGGAATGGCATGAAGAATAAGTTATGTTTCTAATGTATTTTTTCTGCATGTGCATTGTTCTATGCAGTTCCATCTTGAGCCTAAAAAATTGCTATTGAAATATCCAACTTAATCTGAAACCTTATATTCCAAGTATAGTACAATATATAACTGAAAAATAGTATCTACTGCACACATGTGTAGACACACACACACACACACACACACACACACACACACATTTCATCCCTATTTTATAATTGTGTATATTGGCATTTGAATGTATTTAGTCAACTTCATCCCCAAGGAAAGAAAACAAATTTTAAAAATGTGAAAATATTTAAAGTGTTTCAAATTTGATGTTACTTTCATTCGGTTGATTAAGCAAGAGTTGGATGATCTAAACATCAAAGACATGTTTGTTAGTTCTACTGTATCCCCTTCTCGTGCTGTTGCTTCTCAGGATATGTTTTAGCCTTTCAGTTTAACAGATCCATCTTGAAGCTATACCTAGAGTCAGGTAGTGATTTAGGGAATTGAAGTACAATTATCAATAAGACATGGCGCCTACCTTCAGGAATTATGAATCATTCTATGTGTGAGTAATGAACAGAATCAAGCAATTCCTGCATGAGAGGTAAGCACAGGGTATTATCTAAACTCAGTCCAGAAATACTAAAGCCTCTTTTGGAGCTCAAAAGAAAGAATGGCCAAAATGAGTATTAAAGGAACAGCAAAAGTAACCAGGTGCGAAAGAATTATATAGGTGAAAATGATAGTATGTAAGACAGGACATGGCCCTATGTATCTACAAAAGCCAAAATGACTGATGTCATTTCAGCACAAAGGCTGGGGTGTCAGAAGAGAAAGCAAAGGAGTCATGAACCAGGTCATGAAGAGACCAAGAGTCCATTCTAGTGATAGAGGGGGGGCAATGGAGACAGCCTGACCTAGATCCACAGTGAAGCTATGAGAAAAGTAACCATAAAATATCTACTAGTGGATCAGGGGCAGTAAAGTAGCCTGCAGTGTCGACAAAATCAACCAAGGCTTATATTTAAAATGAGCATGCCTAAACACAGCTCGGGAGATGGGCAGGAGGAATCAGATTCTCTGGGGATGGTGGCTCAATGTTGCATTTCAACAAGCTTCTCAAAGACGCCACTGGGCATGATGAAATGTAAGTCACACACACACACACACACACACACACACACACACAGGTGTAGTAGAGAGGCTTGAGATCAGAGTGACCAATATCTTTCATTGTTACATCATACATTAAAATGAGAACCATATTAGAAGAGATACTGTGTGACGATCCTAGAGGCATCCAGGTACCACTTTCCCACCCCCACATAGGTCCACATACATCACACACATCCCACAGATGCTACTACAGCAACCATTACTCACCCCATAGGCTTACATTCCCTTTACAAGGACGGAAAGGAAGGCAAGGTTGCCCCCACTTCTTCCTGTACTCCTTGCACGAGGCCTAGTTTTGACCTATGGTTGCAGGGAGAGAAGGACTTTCCATACACTGAACATCTCTTAACTGCCTTTTTTAATAGAGGGTAGTTTTTTTTTTTTTTTTACTCCAGAAGATCGAGCCCAAGGTCATGCTCATAAACAAGATGTTTTCCACTTCCTGCCCTTCTATGGATTATCTTCATAAGTACTGTTTATTTGCTATTTACAATAACTGTGAGTTAAATACAGTTAATGGGCCCATTTCAGGGGAAAAACCTGAACTTTAGAAAGGAGACAACTCACCAAGCTCATAGAGCTAGTGGGGAGCATAGCAGGGTCCCACCCAATAACAGGATTCTACCCATTCAATTAGTGATGCTAAAACTAAAGTAATATAAATAGAAGTGTAATTTGCAGTTATGTGAATACCAAGTTGCAGTCTTATCAAATGAGAGCATGAACCGTTCATTGTTAAACTTTCTACTACTAATTCACAATATTAAGTATTATTCAGAAAGCTTGGCTCAACCCCAGTTCTACTTTGGGAGTCATTCATGTGTAAACTCTGATTCACTGTGAGGATTCAGTGAACCTGACGCATGGCAGAAGGCGTGGAGCCATCCTCTGGACCATGAGGGGTTCCCTCTGCCAAAGCTAGAAGCACTGGTACAGAAAGGAAAAAGATTCTGAACTGACTGTGCAGTCACACAGCCTCCTTACAATAGTAATTACAGAGTCCTAGCAAGTAAAAATAGTCATATTGCCCTTGTACTGTGCTTTACTTTATTTATGTGTATTGTGCATGCTATGACTCACTCAGAGCTGTCAAGCACAGCTTTAGAGGTCAAGCCTTTCCTTCTACCATGTGGGTGGGTCCTGACCATTGAATTCAAATCATCTGTTGTGTCAGAAGGCAGTGCTACACTCTGAGCCAGCTCAGAAACCCAGATCTTGCCTGTTTTCTTTGCTTTGTTTTTTAATCTGTACCCTGTTTGTGTTGGTAGAAGTGGTTTGTTGTTGTTAATTACAGTTCATGTGATATCTGAAAAGAGTTTCAAGAGTAGCTTCCTCCAGTATGTTGTTAATAGGGGTGGGATTGATCTATTGACTGTGGTGGGGAATCTTATATTGAGCTATTCTAGTATGCGGTGAGTATGTCAATAATTATTGAATTAAATAATGTAAAGACTAGGGAACTGGCTCCATCAGGAAGAGCATCTGCTCTAAACAAGGACCTGAATTTGAATCCCCAGCAATAGAGGAGGATACTTAGTGTCTTGCTCTGGCTTCCACAAGTGGCATGTACCAATATCATGTATACACGTACCCCCCAACACACACACACACACACACACACACACACTTAGTTACTATCAGTCAACTAGTATAAGAATAAAGAACGATGTTTGCGAAGAAAAGTCAGGTACATTACAAAGGGACTGTACATATACTTTTTAACATCACCCATAAATGGAAAATTAACCAATTTCTTGTCACCTTTATAGAACAGGTGTTCTCAAACCTTCCTAATGTTACAATCCTTTAACACAGTTCCTCATGTGGTGACCTCCAACCATAAAATTATTTTCATTGCTATTTCATAATTGCATATAAGTATAATTGTGCTTCTGTTATGAATTTTTATATAAATATCTGTGTTTTTTTTTCCAATCGTCTTAGACAACCTCTATGAAAGGGTTGTTTGACTTCCCAAAGGGTCACAACTCACAGGTTGAGAACCACTGATTTAGAGGGATGTTCTCCTTCTCTGTATATGTATGGTGCCGGAGAAGGGGCTGAGAGTTCTATGTTTGGATTGTGAGGCAGCAAGGGAGAGAGAGACAGAGAGAGACAGAGAGAGAGAGAGAGACAGAGAGACAGAGAGAGAGAAAGAGAGAGAGAGAGAGAGAGAGAGAGAGAGAGAGAGAGAGAGAGAGAGGACCTGGCTTGGCTTGAGCTTTTGAAACCTTAAAACCCACCTCCAATGTCGACACTTCCTCCAACAAGACCATGCCTAATAGTGCCCCTCCCTAGGATCCTATTTTCAGTCAAACCCCCACATTCCACTAGTGTTGGGTAATGCAGTGTGCTGTCATCACCTTGTAAGTGATACTACAATAACCACTGAATGCCAACCCAGATCAGAATAAATACTTTTTTTTAACAAAACAAACTTTATGACATTAAAACCAGTGCTTGCCTATCAAGATGGTTGTGATAAATCCATTTTTCCTGGATAATAGAATATCTTTAAAAAGAAAAAACAATACAAAGCAACACCAAAGAAACCCTTTGGTTCCTTATCCACCTCACAGATAAGAAGGCAGGGTTGGAAGAATGAAAGACCTATCTGCAGTCGCTCAGCAGGGCTGCCCTTTAGAGGCATATGAATATTTATTTAGATTACCATCTTATTTACATAACAGTAGTTTTCAAGGCCCAGAACTATTCTAGGTGAGACTACTTTGCATTTGCTCTTGGCAAACATCAGATGGTCTGGGTTTAGGTTTCCTTGGAAGTTGTCACTCTCAGCATATGAGTTACTGCTTCTGGGTAGTCAGCAAATCCAGTGTGAGCCCCCAGCTCTCCCATCAGTTAGGTCATCTGAGGCATCCCAGTTACTTTTCCAAAAGTGCAATGTGTAAAAGGGTAAATTTGCTTTATTGAAGATGAACTATACTAACCTACAGAGTCATAATATAGAGTCAAGTCAAAACTATCAACATCTAACTTACTCTTAATTTTCTATGTATCTCCTAATGGTAATGTAAGTCTCATAGAGATACTATCAAGGGCTAAGACGCCAAACCATTGAAAACGCATCATGACCTGGGGAGGCGTGGGTGTAGTGATAACTATGTTTCTGTTCACCAAGGCCAATTGATATACATGGGCACCATCAAAGTTTTGGGAGCAATTTCACTTTGCTAGCCATGAGAATTATGTGATCACTGACAAAGGTGGGAACTTTGGATGACAACCACTAGTTGTTGTCCAGCCCACCACAAGCTTTGTCAGTGAAAGCCAGGGCCCTCCAGAAGGAAAAGAAGCAAAAGGTGTCACCTGCCTTTGATGGTTTTACAACTTCATAAACAGTTTGTAAAGATTTTTTCCCTCCCACTCTTTTCTTTTCTTTTTTTTTACTGGTTATTGTATACATTTACATTTCAAATTTTGAAACATTAGTTGAGGTTTTTTGCAGGGAGAGCGGGGATGAATGTTTTTTCTTGGACAGCCCCCAAGGTGAAATATTCCCTTCTCTGACTGGCTTATGTTCAGTTCCCACAAAGAAGTAGCACTTTAGTAAATGCAAAGCATTAGCTCAATGTGTGTAATAAACCCAGTCGCTTTTTATTCATGATGATTAACTCCCAACTGCCGTGGGAGAAGCAAGAACATGAGTTCCATTGCATATACCTATGCAGAGCTATGATTGCTACTCAGGGGGATACCTGCTAAAGGAAATTTTTTCACCACCTGAAGTGACCCCAAAATCTAAGCCACATTAGGCTATTAAAGAATCCCACCCTGGCTAGTGTTGTTTCTGAAATGTAATAAGAATACAACTGGCATTTATCAAAGATGACTTATAAGGCAAACATTTTGTCATGAATAAGACTTTCCTCATTAAATTATCATGACCCCATGAGGCTGGAAATACATCAGGATGGCTCTTATAGAAAATCATTTTTCTAGACAGTCCCCCTACCTCCAGTGTTAACTGTATCTTGCTGTGTTTATGTCATCCAAACACATGCAAATGTCCATTTCAGTACAAATACCAAAGTGCTTATAACTCTTACCTATAAATTTAAAGTCAGTTAATATACTATGTGTATATATTTTTGTGTCATAATACGATTCAAAATCATCTGATTAGTAATAGTTAGAAAACTCAATTTTCTTCCTGTGTCTTTGTTGAGGTTGCTGTGACAGTGTCTTTGGACCTGCAAGTAATAGGGAAGGCCTAGGTCTCTCATACATGGTTCTGTAAGGTGGACGTATACTTAATATATGGTATACTTAACATACTCCTTTGCCATGGCCAGGTCACGTCTAGGTCTCACTCCTGGTTATTCACCCAGCTCCTAGGAAGGAACCTAGCAGGCTCTAGCTGCTAAGAGAAACTGGAAACTCATCAGACTTCTGTTCCCTCTGCCACTGCTTGCTCTGTATGTGTCTAGGTCTCTAAAGTCGCCTTTGATGGTCTAGCCTCATTCTGTCGTGCACAGCTATGTTCTCTAAGCTGTACCTGCAGGTGTCGGCCTGAAGCAGCATTCCTGTGCCGCCCTGCCCACACTGCAGCCCCGCCCACACTGACCTTCCTATCCTAAATCTTCAGAGGGTGGAAAAGTCCTGAGAATAAGCTCTCACCCATTTACCTTTAATCTCATTCTTGTTACTTACAGCTTTGTGTCATCTCACAGTAAGTAGATAAATGTGCCCAGACTTTTAGAATAGATTGTGCAACTCTTCTGTCAGATTCAGATTCTTCCCCAGGACTTAAGCTCTAAATACTCTGAGTTACTAGTAGAAGGATATAGTTTCTGAACCCTGTGCATGATTCTATAGAAAAACAGAGAGAGCCCTTCGCCCATTGCTTCTTTCTTCAACAGAAGTAAATATCTATGGGGCCATTTGTAACTGATAGAATCTTCTGATTCTTTCCACCTTTCCTCTGTGCTCTACTCCCTCTGCATAGCTTCTCACCACTCCTCCTTCATGCGGGGTGGGGAAGGACGGAGGCCAAGAGGTACCTTTGCACACCATCATTAGTAGGCCTTTGTTCTTTAAGATGAGGTCTTCTCTTGTCAGTTCTGTGTGGCAGTCCCTCAGTTATGCATTAATTCTCACCTAAAACATGTTTCTGAGTCTTCCCAGCCTCCATCCTCTACCTATTCTGTCTTTTGTGCAAGCAATTATTTCACACTGGAAACCGATCACTTTATGGTCTCAGTATCTACTTTAGCAATCTCTACTTGGTATGTGTTAATGAACAGAGCAATAGGTTGAGTTGATATTTCTATAAATGCATTTATAATCCAATTCTATGCACCCCTTCCAATGATATTACCCTCTTTTGTTCTCTACCTTTTCCCTTCCTCACCCCTAAAAGTCTCCTTTTTACCATCCATGTCCTGTACTTGTAAACTCAACATAGAAAAGTTAGCCCCATGCCATTTAACAATAGCTAGCTTAATTAAGGGTGAGTTTTCATATTCCTTCTTCCCTTCTTTCTTTTTCCACTATTCCCTCTTTCCAATTGGAAGCCTAACTATGGTATCTGGCAAGTCAATGGAACAATTATAGTTGATTGAGTTCACATGATTACAGAGCCCTTCGTGCTTGACTATATCTACCACTACAGTACTCAAAGGCGATATGGATACCCCACATCTCTAGGACCTTAAAGTAATGAGTATTACTGTGAGACTGACTTAATTTGCTTAGCATGATGCTATTTAGTTTCTGCAATTCTCCTTCAGGGAACACAATTTCATTCTTCATTATTGCTGACTAAAATTCCATGCTACATGTGCACCATGTTCTCTTAATCCATTCAAATGAAGTTGCTTCTATTTGGATGTGAATTCCTCATTGCTTGATCTGAAACGTGATAATTTGTTTTATAGTTCTATTTACCAGGCACATGTGCTAAGTACCTCATATATATTCCCCCAAAGGTGGAATGAAATGGATGTTGGAATACTGTATCCAAACAAGGTACAAAGCTCTCTTCCCGAGCATTTGAGGGAAAAATAATACTGTTTTGTCTCTGGCTTTAAAGTGACATTTGACTTACAGTGTCACTCACCCAATGACTGGTACAGACATAAGAATCAGCATGTCAGGCTGTGCGACAAGCACGCACAGGACTGGTGTGTTCACAGAAGGCAGACTGGAGGCTCCAAGAGCATTTTATTGTCTTGACATGTGGGTACATGTTTTCCTTGCTTTTTTTTTCCTACAGTCTAAAAAACGAAAAGAAATCCAAATCCATTCTTTTATCTTCTACTCTTCAAAGATGAGCACGCAATATTTCATTTTTCTGTATTTAAGAAAACAGTGAAGTGCTGAGAAACCCTCAGACTACTCAGATGTTCCCTCTTTGTGAGTATGATGCACCCCTCCTGACGGGCCTGAGAAAATGTAATCCACTTAAAGATAAACTACGACATCCCTAAAAGGAGGTGTTCAGATGAAAGATTCTGTGTGGACTACATCAAAGAGCCCAAAGTAGTAACCAATGCTCTCCCACCTCTTAACTCACCTGCCACCTAAGTGAATCCTTAGTGGGAGTCCTAATCCCTGGGTCTTATTCTGTCTAATAGTTATTGGCTGAGGGCCAGAAGTCTCAGCTGCAGGATGAATCTGCCTCTATTTGTAAGTTCCCCTCCCTTCCATTCAAGCAGGAAATAAGAATTATTCAAATGAGAATTATTCAATCAGACTTTGCATTATTGGAAAAGCACTTCAGTTGTTGTGCTTAGCTTTTCCTGGCTTGCCTTCGGTCACCCCTGGGTCACCAGTGCTGTATAGTGATCTCCCACACATTGAACTGGAGGTGAAATCAAATGTCCAAGTCGGGAAATGAAAAGCAACTGTCAGCTCCTGAAATGGAGGCATCATCCATCCAGAGAGTGAGGCTGCCTGCCTTTCTCCTCTGTGTGTAGAAAGGAGGGAGAGAAAGCAGAAGCAGGAGAAAGAGGAGCGACACAGAGGAAAGAAGAAACATCTTCACAGTGAGGATTCTAAATGCTATAAAAGAAGTTGTCTCACTAATTTCCTGTAAGACAAGGAGGGAGCTAAGGCTGGGAACAGGAATGACTTTCATAAGCACTTATAATTAGGAGGGTTCGGGGCCGGACCAGGACCAGGCATCTATGTTCAGAACAGCTGCAGCATTTATTACCTGAATATGTGCCTGTTAACCTCATGCTAGATGATCAACCTTAGGTAAAGCTCCCTCTCTGAACTGGTTCATATCGTATTCCAGTGCCTCTGCCTATGAGTGCAGAGGAAATAACCAGCGATTTCAGAAAAAAACAAAGCTAGATTCCTAAATGTGTGGACCCTGGGATGAGGGCCCAGCCTTTCTCTAGGTCAGTTCCTTCAGCTCCACATCTTTAAACTTTGATATAAAAGGTAAACCCAGTTTGTAGTTATTTAATAGGAAGGAGCTGATAGGTAGAAAGCACTTAGAATGGTTGAAGGACATTTAGAAATGCAGATGCCAAGTGGGGAAGGATTTAATAAGTACTAGTGGTGAGGGCTAGAACCATTGCCCAGTACATATATATGTACACCACACACACACACACACACACACACACACACACACACACACACACTTTTTTTTTATTTAAAAATGTAGTTTAGGGGCTAGAGAGATGGCTCTGCTGCTGTTTGGAAGACCTGGTTTCAATTCCCACCCATCATAGGTGCTCACAACTGCTTGTACCTCCAGTCCCTGGGGATCCAATGCTGGCTTTTGGCCTCCGTGAACACATACCACACACATAAACACACGCTGTTTTTTCAATACCTTATTTATTTTTAAGTATTTTATTAGCTTATTTCTCAGACTCTAGATCATAGCAATCAAAGGACTCCCTCAATTGTCAAGTCCTTTGAAGAATAGCAAAATAAAATGCAATTGTTTTTATTTGACTTGGAATGTGGCTTCAGAATTTGAGAATGATAAATGCTGTTCCATCCTGTGGCCAGTGGACAGATGCTAACAGCCACTGCAGACTTAGCATTTTAGACCCTGGCAAGAAACTTGAAACTATAACAAATGGCAGTAGAGTTAACACTGAAATCAAGAATTAGCAGTGTGGGTAAGAGTGCTTGCTGCCCTTCCAGAGGACCTAAGTTCGACTCCCAGCAGCCATATTGAATGTCTCACAGCCATTTGTAACTTCAGCTGCACCCTATTTTGGCCTCTGTGGGCACCTGCACATGTGTTTTTATACCTGCACACAGGTAAATACACAAACACACATCTATCTAAAATTTAAATAAATCTTTCAAAATAAAATAAAGAGCACTATGACCAATATCTGCTATGAACCCTGTTTTCAAATCTAGCATGGCAATTTAAAGATAATCTCCATGTTTCCTATTGATGAGACTCTTGGAAAAGAAAACAGTAAGGAAGAGAAAGTTTTAAGTCTTTGTTCCATTTTGTTTTGTTTCTGAATCTGTGGGTTGTTGCATAAGCTGTAATATTGAGAGATAGAATGATAAAGTGCTGGATCATTAAAGAATTATAAAGCAACCAACTGGAGTTACAGAAATTGGCAATTTCCTCTTGGAAGTGATCTACAAATTTCCCAAGCAAATGACACATCATCAGGATACATCCTAGTTTTATTATTAGTTACAATTATGAATATTTAGGTGAAGGTCAAACTGTTAAGCGCTCAGTAGAAGACGTGGCATATTTTGTTTTGTAAGAAAAAAATGAATTGTGTTTATTCATAATTTAATATCATTAGTATATAAACAAAATGAGTGAATGAGTCACCCCATTCTGGACAAAAGTTCCATCAGTTCCAACAAACGCTAGAGAAGTCAGTTATATTCCTTCCCAAAATTCTACCTATGACCCTATAGCCACATCAAGGTTGAAGTCACAGGCAGAGGATCTTTGAAGAACCTTAGGTGTGGTAAACAGCATGGGATATCAGCACAGTATTTGCTTCTCTGATAATTTCTCAACTAGTCAGGGCAGAGGCCGCAGCCAGTTTTCATAACAAACACATTCAGCTGAGTTTGCCAGAGCAAGTCGATCTACATGATCTTAGCATCCTCTTTACCACCACCACAAAGAGGAGGAGGAGGGAAAGAGAGAGAGAGAGAGAGAGAAACAAAAAAATGAAGCAAGGTATGAGGAGTAAGGTGAGCTGTTAAGAGCACTTGCTGCTCTTAAAGAGCACATGGGTTCCCAGTCCAAAAAGGCCAGGAAGGTCACAGTTCCAACTCCAGGTAGCTCTGACACCCTCTTCAGCCTCCTCCAGGTGCCTGTACCACCACACACACATGCACACACACACACACACACACACACACACACACACACACACACACACACACATACACACACACAAACACACACACACAGAAAAAATAAATCTGTTTTTAAATTTCTTGGGAGAGTTTCTAGGGCATTTCAAGAATGCATGCCCGTACGGTTGGAACAAAGCTTCCTGTGGGTTAACAGTGCTGCCATGCACTCAGAAATATTGCTTGATCAATTGGTTCAGTATGTCTAAAATTTGATGTCCTGAACTGCACATATATTATTTTAATATAGTTCACTGTGTCCTACCCTAAGATTTGAAAAATGGTAGAAGTTTCAGCTTTTCTAAGACATAATTGGCTTTCAAACATTACTAGATGATGAAACGCAAAGGCTTGCTTGCCCCCTCACTGTCAGATGTGCCAGCACTCTTTCATCAAGTGTCTGAGTAAAGCTTACCCTTCACTCACAAACCCTTCGCTGGAAATCCTCTTCCATAAACACCCTACATTATAATAAGGTAATTAGGAGTACATGAGGATGTTGAAGGGGGTGGGGGGGACAGGATCCATCACTGGACCGGTTGCAAATTAAGAGTGTGAATAAGTGTTACAGGGAAAATGTCAGTCAGCACAGATCACTTGAAAGCTATCTGGCCATGTGTCATATTGTTTTAATGTTGAACTATCCATAATGTTTAATTCAAGAATTCAACTATAGGAATCTCTCCTAAGAAAGTAATTTAAAATGTAATGAATGTTACCTTCATTGCAATGGAAAGGAAGACAGGTGTCTGGGAGCACAGGAATGTTTAAGCTGTGGTAAATTAACTGGGTGAAATATTGTGTTGTCAGGATGATGAGGCTCATTGGCTTGTAGTCATCTTTCTTTGTGATATTCCTATCTACTTCTGGCCTCTGGGAGATACTGGACTTGGAGCGTGCTTGGAAATGTTTTATCTTCTAACATTTAGAAAACTTACATTAGTATACACTCTTCTTAAAGACATTATAGTCCATAGAATAAACATCAAAACCAATTGGTGTGAACCATTTTTTATCATTACTTTTCCAACCTCCTATGTGTTGCTGATGTATTTAGAGCCCCAGAGTTTTGTCAGTTCATGTCTTCCTAAAAACTTGCCTGGCTTGTCTGTGTCATCTAAGCGATACACATTTTTAAAATTTCTATAGGATCTGTAAAATTCTTTAAAGACAGTTTTACTATATAGCTCGGGCTGACTTTGAACTCATAATCCTCTTTGATCAGCCTCTCAAGCGCTGGGATTACACCCAAGCAAGGCCTCATTCGTTTTAGAAACAATTTTATCATTTTTACTGTGTGTGGCTATTGTTTACATGTATGACTATACACCACATCTGTGCAGTTCCACTAGAGGCCAGAACAGCATGTTGGATCATCAGGGGCTGGCATTATGGGTGATTTTAGGCCACCACATTAGTTCCAGGAATCGAAACCTGGGTCCCCTGGAAAAGCAACCATTCATTAAGAAGCATTTTCCTCTCTCTGGTGGTTTCCCCTTTGACCCCTTGATTGACTAAGGGATTTTTATTTGCAAACTATACCCTTGAAAGGTTCCCAAATACTTGCATTGTGAATTCCATTTCATTAATTCATTTAAATTGATGCTTACAGAAGCTCTCTAAAGATTGCAAACAGACTCTGTCCCTATTACTGTTGGCTTTGCCTCATGGGGCTTGACTTAATGTTATACTTTTGATACATTTGATATACTTTTGATCACATTTAAGTATCTACATCTGAAGCTCAGAAATTAAATAACAATCCTAAGTCCAATGGTGGGTGGCTGTGGTATATCCCTTTAATCTCAGCTCTTAGGAGGCAGAGTCAGACAGATCTCTGAGTTTGAGGCCAGTCTGGTCTACATAATGAGTTCCAGGACAGCCAGAGCTACACAGAGAAACCCTGTCTCAAAAAACAAAGAAGCAAACAAGCAAACAAAAATTCTTAGGGCCATACATGTAAAAATAGTAAATTAAACCAAGATTTTAAATTATATTGCCACTATAATTAAGTTGAAAAAATAGATCTGCTTTCCACTGATAACAGATATTTTGTTCTATTATTTCATCTGAGTTTCTGGCAGGAAAAGGTGTTTTTGGAATGCTTCACATGTCTGAGTGTGTACAGATATACATGCTGTGCACACACAGAGATCACTGGCACCCACTGTCCATTGGGTGTTGCCCACCTTGTTCCTTCAGACTGGATGTCTCACTGGCCTGGACCTCATAGATTAGGCTCGGTGCAGGAAGCCCAGGAGCCTGCCTGTTTCCATCTCCTCAACACTGGGATTATAAGCATGTGCCACCATAACCAGTTCCCCCCACACCAACTCCGCAATCTGGACTTGAGGTGTGGGATCAAGATCCTTAGCCTTTGGAGGTAAATACTTTACAGACCAACCCACCCCCAAGCCCAGCACAGAAGGTGTTTTTGAGCAAATTGTCCTTTTAATTGGGAAAGACAGCGAGCTTGGGGGAGAACATTTAAAAGGATAAATTAAATGGCTCATTTTATCGGCATTATGGATGCTATTAAAATCTTTATAACTTTTCCAAAATCGAGTCCTCGCTGAAAATGCAGCTTCTACAAGCCATCTCATTTTTATTAACAGTAATAAAAGGCATCTAAGAATAACTCAGATCGTTGAGCGTAAAAATCACAAGATAAAATATATGGGGAAAGCGAAAATAGGAGACACTCACTGAAGAGAAATGCATTAGTCCTTAGGGTACTACTTTTCTGTTACTGCCTCTTTCTAGCGAGTCTTTACTGATGTGTTGTTGTGTTTTGCCATTCCCAAAAATCTTCCCCCGTGCATCAGAGGGGACACCCCCCCCATCAACACTGTAGTTTATGTGTTCATTCTGTAAAATTGAATCTTTATCATGCTCTAAATCTAAAAGATATGGAAATAAAAGTGTTGTGGAACCTGCTTTCGGATCATTTCCAGATGATGGCTCCACTGGATTCTACACTCCTCGGAGTACTTGCCTTCATCACTTAGAATGCTCACTCTGTCCATTCCTGCCTGGGCTGGAGAGTTTCTGTTGGGAAATCTGCTGTTAGTCTGATGGGGATAGCCATGTCACTTGTCACTTAGAAACTTGTGTGTGTGTGTGTGTGTGTGTGTGTGTGTGTGTGTGTATGCATATGTGTGTCATTGCATCTTGCTATACATAAAACTCAGGCCACATGCCCACTAGGAAAACCCTCTACCATTTTCATGTCTCCAAAGTAAGGAATGTCTATGTTTATCTCTATTCACTGTTATATTAATTCTGCTGTACATGAATGTCTGTCTCTCCTCAATTTGTGAGCCTTCCTATTACTTATTTCCTGTAGCTTCAGTTACTCTTCTCTCCTTGAGAATTCCAAAAGCAGAGGTCATCCTTTATTCGATGAGGTCTCTGGGGTCTTAAATATGTTCTCTTTTCTGTGTGACTAGAACATTTCCAATGACCTGGTTTTGTGTAAATGTTTTTCTTAGCCTGTTCTTTAGCCTCTCAACCATATTTTTACTTTTACTGAAATCTTCTCTTCTAAGATTTCTATTTGGCTCTTTTATTTAAAAAAAAAAATCTTTCTACTGCTCTGCCACAATTCTCCTTTATAGTCTGCATTCTTTCCAATTCCATTCTATTGCTTATGTGTACTGTCTTAAATCTCATTAACTTTTTATATTCCTTCTTTTAAATTGTTCTTTAATTCCTTTTTTAATTTTAGTTTCATCAGTGAAGCTGGATAAGTGCCTCAGATGTTTAGAGCCTTTCTTGTTCTTCCAGAGGGTCAGAGTTCAGTTGTTAGCACCCATACTGAGCAGCTCAGATGCCTGTAACTCCAGCTCCAGAGTATCCAGCGCCCTCTTCTGGCCTCTCTGGGTACCGACCCACACGACATACACTCGACATAGACACAAAAGTACATTAAGTTGTACTTTTGCTTGTTTTTAAAACAGGGTTTCTCTATGTAGCCCTGACTGTTGTGGAATCTGTTCTGTAGACCAAGCTAGCATCAAACTCACAGAAATCCACCTGCCTCTGCCTCCTGAGTACTGGGATTAAAAACGTGGGCCATCACTAACTAGCTAAACACATAGATTTTAAAAAATATTTGAAATTATTTAGGCAGTTGTGGTGGCACAAGACAGTAGGGTGTGGTAAAGAGGGTCACAAAACTGAGGCCAATGTGGGCTACATAACTTATACCTTTTCTCATTTTTAAAAAAGTAAAATATTTAATTAGCATAGATTCATTGTACAAGATTATGGGTTTCACTATGGCCGTGCACAGACTCATGAGAAATTCAGAGCTGAAGATAGGTGCATATGTCTGTTCCAACATATCTCACTCCAGAGCGATTGATGGGGATGAAGGAACACTATGGTTCCCACTGCCTGCTTCATGAGCATAGCACCCTCCATTCCACACAGTGCAGGGCAGTGAGCAGGCTTAGGCTACTCCTCTGGGCCAATTTATGTTTGCAAGATATCTTTGTCCACACCAGTGAAAAATGAAATGTTTGGAATCTCATAAATGGGAATACACTGAGTGTTCTGGCCCCTACCCAGTACAAATTCAGACAGTGGCTCATTTCTTAAGATGGATCCTGGCTATAGAACTCAGAGTGTTCCCTGGGGGATGCCAAAAGAATGCTGAACAAAGTTCAGAGTACTTATCTAAGTACAGGGAATTGTGGGACTTCCTGTTGGCTAGAATTATTATCATCTAGATTAGAAGTTCTCAACCTGTGGGTTACAACCCTTTTGCAAATGTCTGTCTCCAAAAATATTTACACTATGATTCATAACAGTAGAGAAATTACAGTTATGAAGTAGCAAGGAAAATCATTTGATGGTTGGGGGGTCACCACTCCATGAGGAAAGGGTCGCAGCATTGGGGTGTTGCAGGTTGCCGATGTAGATGCTGCTGGAGTTAACCCTGAAATTCTCTTTCACCCTTCTCCATGCAAAGGGAGGCTATCCCTACCCCCCTACACACACACACACACACACACACACACACACACACACACACACACACACACACATACACACACAAACCCCTCCACTCTACCCCTCCCTTACTGTGGAACCAGGTGGCTGGTGTTTTGTTTTCTTTGAATATACTCTTGTCTCACTTCTATTCGAAGGAGTCAGTGTCTTTCTTACTGATTTCTAGAATTTTCCCTCCAGTCACCCAGCTCAAACTGCAGTTACATACATACTTGTTTTGAGAACTGAGTGAGTGCTGGGAACGCCTATTCTGTCATCTTGTCCCTCTCAGTTTAGCTTCAGTCATATATTCTTTTGTATATACCACAGATCATCCAACAAAACTGATGCTTTAGAATCAATGATAATTCTAGAAGAATTCTGTAGAAGATGGGCAGGACTTGGTCAAGTGGTTTGAAGGTTGTTGATGAGACAGAGATGATAGACAGCAAGTGTATATGAATGTGGAGTTCATGGAAGAAATGCAGTTGGAGGTCAATTTAGATATGCTCGACCATCCGCATCATACAGAACATGTGTGGAGAGGGAATGAGAAGGATGAGAGAGAAGGGGCGGGGGGAGATCAAGACTTGAGCATATGTCCCTTCCAAATGTTAGAGACTGAAAGGTAAGAAAGATCTAGAAGGGACTATGATAAAGAGTTTCATTGGGAAGTAAGTAATGAAAACATAAATGTGTACCAGCAGTCACCAACCAAGTGCTTCAGGGAGGGAAATGGGAGGGGGAGAGACATGAGACCTGAGAACAGCTCTGAACTGGACTTCTAGAATTCATTGGTGACTCTAAGAAGAGCAGTTTAGATGATCATTAGATTGATTTTTTTCCTCTGTAAAACACCAAATATGCACATTTTAGAATTTATCTTGGCACCTCTGAAGTTAGTGACCATGACTTGAACCAATAAGCATTCCATTTACAGAATCACATAGTGGGTCAGACTGACCCGCAGGGTAGAGTTCATTGGCATCTACTACAGGGACAAAGCATAAGATTTAACGCATGATTAGAGTGTGTTCAAAAGAAAGGAATCCAATGTTGCTATGAGGGTTGAGGTAGCTTGATAAGCATATAGGATGATGGAGAACAATTTTCCATGTCTTTGGGAAGATAGGATATCCCTGATGCAGATGACTTGGACCCCAGAAGAAGACATCCTTTTTATGTAGTGTGTACCAGAGTACCCATAAAGTCCAGTATACGATTCAGGCAGCCCTTTGCTATACTACTCGAGGCTTGCTCTCTGAACTATTGCCCTATGCAACACATTGTCACTTAGCATGACCAAGCCAGACCCAGAAATAATGTAAGCAGAGAAGAGTAGCAGAGAACTCATTTAAGATGACATTTTCACAGCCATTTTTAGAATTGTGGATCTTGTGATTTTTCGATTCTTAAGCAACGAGTGCTGAGAACTTTGTCCTTTCAGGTCACAGAAAGTCAGCTGCCACATTTTCATGTATGATGAAGCCTGTTTGGTGCCCCACTTGGTCCCAGAACTCATAAGGAGCATGTTTTCCTCTTCTTTCCTTGTCTGCTTTACTTCCTGTCTTACTACTTTGAGTCTAACAAAAGAAAAAAAAGGAGAAAAAGACAAAAAGAAAAGGTATAAGAAGAATTGCCCCCCATGTAGTCACTAGTAATGTTTATTTTATTTGTGCTATGTTAAATACTATTCATCTTTTTAAAGCGACCTTATGAAAATTTTTGAACATTAAAAGATCAAAAAGAGAATTATAAATCCCTTATACTCAAAAATTTTATACCCATCTATATAGTCCCCTGAACTACATTGAGAGATCGTTGTAGAAATTATCCATTTGTTTCCTTTCTGAGCCAGGGTCACACTTTGTTTCACTTGCCCCATTCTGGCACAATTGCTCCCCTTTTTATGCTGTCATCACACTGGCATATCTTAAGAGGATATATTTTAGTTAGGAAATGACTGCTTCTTCACCTCCAGTGTGAGTTGTCCCCTTTAGGAAAGAAATACTGCATGGCTTTGTATACTTTTCAATACTTGCCTTCGGGAAACACATCTGCCTGACAGTTGATTTTGCTCCACTATACAGCTATTTCTTGCTACTCTCATAATTAAATAATATGTGAAGAGATGACTGCCCTGTTTTCTCACAGTCTTGCAAACACTGATGGGCTCTTGAATGAATTTTCTCTCATGATGGCAGTTTCAGAATATTGATTCCTATTTTATCATTCTCTGCAGATTCTCCTCTAAAGAAAAGCCTTTCATTTCCCCTGCCTTTAATTAAGTCTCTATAACCTCCATGGCATTACAAATTTTCTCTCAAATTCCTTTTGACCACTGTCCATATTATATGGGTTTGGCTTTGATATCCTTTGCACACAGCACAATTAAGCACATATCATAATTAATGTAGTTTGTTCCATCCCAACAACATTTATCCTACTTTGCAGGGTGGGTGCTAGCTACACTTTTGACTACAAGGTTACTTTCACATCCAAGGGTTCTTTGGAGAATGAATTAAGACTTTTAAAGATCCTTTCCTTTCAACCATCCTACCCTTGACCATGGCAACCCTTGTTCCCAGCATGCCTGAATTTATCCATTTGTTCAGTGTCCAATGGTTTACTGTTGTTATATCCATATCACAATAAGCCTCCCAAGACAATGTCTGTACCCTTGACAGTTCTGCCTTTAAAATGCACAGATTACTCTGTTGCACTCATATGCTATGAGGTAATCCAGGGCCTCAAACTGTTCCCTAATTCAATACAGCATGGCCACATAAAAATTAACGACCACTGATTGGCACAAAACTTTGCAGGGTCTCTCTTTCCACCTTTACATGGGATCTAGGGGTAAAGCTCAGGTTGATAGAGTTTTATTATCTCGTGGCAAGTGCCTTTACCATTGAGCAACCTGTCCATAGTCCCTCCTCCCTCCTCCTTCCTCCTCCCTCACCTCTTCCTCCTCTTCTTCTTCTAGATTCATAGTGCACTACAAATGTTGTTGTTGTTGTTGTTGTTGTTGTTGTTTTGTATTATAATTTGTTTGAACCAGAACAGAAATGAAGTCTACATGATAAATCATTGATGTGACTTGTCTTTCTAATTTGCAAATTTCCCTTTAAATATTTGTTTGTTTGGGTTGCTTAATGCAATATTTATGTTGAAGAAGCCAGGCTATCTGTCTTTCAGAGTTTCACAAATTTCAAATAGTAATGATTGTATCTTTATAAAGAAACAAATTACCATGAAAAAAATCAAATTGTGTCTGTCAACTGATCATGGAACCTGTAGGTTTGTATATATCCATGTTCATTCTCAGTTTAGTTTTGTGTTGAGTTTACCAGGGCCCCTCCACAGTGACGTTTTGTTCTTCCATCAGGAGCCATAGGACTTCCGAATGGGTACTTTTCTGTGCTTCGGATTCTTGATCTGAGATCTAAACTTTGGTTTTTGACATAAGTCTTCTTGGTCACATTATTACTTATTCTTTAATATATTTTGTTTTATATTTTTTCTGCATGAAAATAAGCTACAGAATACAAAGTGCTGCCCAATGAGCTTTTCCAACTAAGAGAAAATAGGGACTTATAAAAGTTAAGAGGAGCCACAGAAAAAGCACATTTGAACCCTGTACAAGTTTAAACTCCAACAGAACACACCATTACCCACAAAGGTGACATTACAGAGCTACAGAAGCTGAGGAGTAACTGGCAGATAAGAGGAAAACAATGAGTCCCTCCTTCTCAGGTTTCCTGAATACAAAGCATAAGTCCATGCCATGCATCTCTAAGAACATGGGATTTAAGTGAGAGAAGAGAGGTTTTGAGTTTTAGCTTTCTTCCTTATGAATAATGTATTTTATATTATGCTAAAACTTATCAAAGCATTGTATGGTGGTGTGAAGCCGGGGAGTTTCATGCCAATGGACCTACCAACCAGGGGACTTCTGAGTGACAACCAAAGAGGTGCTGACTCCTGACATGAGTATTGAAATGTCTGTCACAACATGAAAGGTATTCACTTAACCAACACACAACATAATCATATCAACAAAAACATCTGTAGATGTCTATGTGCACATCCATGATGGAGTACAAGGGTTGGAAAGCATCCAATTAAAGACATAGCATATTTACACCAAGTGGAGAAACATATTACATATCAGGAGAAACCAGCTATGATTGTTTCCTTTCAGGTTGGGGGTAGGATTCCTTTTGTAAATGGCCTTATTTGGATATAATTTACATTAGTTAGATGACCTTAAAGTACACAATTTTGTGCTCCCTGATGTATTCATAGGATTATGTAACCATCACCACAATCTCAGCTTTACCCTAAAATAAATCCATACCCATCAAATGTCACTTCCTACTCTCCATACCTCATTACCTAAGCTTTATACAGCCATTCAGTTACTTCCCTATTAACTAGCCACTTATAAGCAAATTGTTTTAAATTGCTATGTCTAACATGTCTCGTGGAAATTACTTGTTTTTTACAACATCATAAAAATGAGAGTGGGTTTGAACCCTCAACTGCATGAAATACGGGGGGTGGGGGGAGAAAAGAAAACAGAAATACCAAAATAACCAAAAGAGATAGTATTGAGTCTAGTAACATGTGGTGGCCTAAACAGTGACCAGGCACTACTGCCCAGGAATAACAGAGTATGTTGTATGATTTGCAATAGTCAATTGCTTGTGATTTTAAATATAAACTTGAAGGCAAGGCTTGCAGAAATTGGTACTCACAAGAACAATGACATTTGCAGCCAATTGAATTCCTGACCTCACAGCTCACCATTCAAGCACATACAGGGATGGTGATGAGGCAGGATTTATCAAGGTTGCCAATAGCTCTACACGTGTGATGCCTTCGAACTAAGCCTGGTAATTCAGTGCTCAATAGATTCAAATGTTTGCTTAGAATTCTTTCTGATGCCAACTTACCCCATGCCATATTTGATTGGTATTTTCCAAATTTCTAATCATATTTTCTCCTTGAAAATGATACATGGGGATTGAAGATGCCATAATGTAGACAAGACAGCACTGATCAAGTACAATTGTTACTGGAGCTGGAAACCTGCCTTTACTTTACAGCCATATGCTGTATAAATAGCAGAAGTGCTAATTTATTATGTTCACCCAGCACTTGTGGAGCAGATTAGCTCCTCTTCTCTATTAAAAGGAATAATTAGAGTGGAGACAAGGCACTGGTGCTATATATGTCTAGAAAAAGAATAACCTCATAAGCCATATATAATCTATCATAAGTCAAAACAGTTAAGTTCCTAAGTGCATTGAAATCTTTGTGAGCTGGAATTGTGATTTGATTTTGTGTCCATACATGTAAGAAAGCATGACCATGAAGGGGTCCAGTACCTTCCATGTTACGCAGGAAGGAATCAAAGTGCATTTGCTCATAATACTGTTATATAATTTTAATTCTGGAGTATCAGGTATTTTCTGTCCTTTTAAAAAAGTGTGGTGTTCAGTATTATTATTATGTCTGGTCAGAGAATTCATGAAACACAACATTTTCATACTTGGGAAATGTTAACACGTTACATTCCTTGCTTTAAAACATGAAAGAATTAATCAAGGCGACACCTTTTTCATTTTCCTTTGACCCATGAAACCATTAAAATGATGTGGTTTGCATGCAACACCTCTTGGGGTCCCAGAAACCCCCGCATTCTCCATCTGTGTGTGTCTATGTGCTTCTCTCCTCTTGGCCCCATTTTGTATTTGCATGAGAATTCACAATTGTTTTGCATGGAACGTCCTCTGTAATGTTGAAGAGAAGTGTCTAACACACAATATCACATGCCATTAATTCTTACATGATATTTTTCTTTTACTTTCAGTTACTGGAATTTAAATATGCTTGACATGTAAAAGTAGCATGACACTGGAGTGATGCAAGAGTCCACAATGTTCCTTCAAGGAAACATGGGGCACTTCCCAGCCTTGTCTATGGATGACAGGGTCTCAATTAAAGTTAGGTGAAAATGTCCTTAAATACAGGTGCTGTCTGCAGACTTAAGTTCCAAGAAAGCAGTGCTTTAAAATAAAAGATAAACCTTTTCCTGATCTGGCCTAAAATTAAGCTCCTCTGACTTCGGTGAAAGACATTTCAGTATGTCAGTGTTTTCTGAATGAAGAAGATCAGAGGAGCACAAGATATATATTAGGGGAGGGGGCTTGGTTGAGCTTCTAACTAATAATATGGGCACATGACTACGCCCCACCAGTGGGTCAAAATGCTCATCTCTCAAACAACAATTTCCTCCAAGCTGTCACCTCTCTGGCTCCATAGTTTTTCCCACCAGTGGCCAGTGCTAACTCTGGGTTAAAATAGCCCTTTTCACATTGTTGTTGGCAATCCATTTAAAACCTATGCAACAACAACAACAACAAAAAAATTGTTCTGTGGAGATTTTTTCTAGTGTTTTTCAGAAGCTAAAATATTCAAAGATTCAATCAGTAGAGTGTGGATGTTAATCAGACTGGTGGGACATTTTTGAAACATATAGAAGATGAAATTAATAAGACACTTCACAATAGCCCCACAAAGCATTTGTGTACCAACAGTCACCATGTAATAAATTAAATATTTTCTTAAAATCTACTGAACAAGCATGTGCTAATCAATTGAGTGAACACGTTTTAATAACTGTAGTATAATGCGTATATATATATTATTTTAATTCAGACCTCTTAATTAATAGCTTGTACTTTAATGATATTCAGTATTCATGCTTATATTTTGCCCCTTACCAAAATGTAGATGGGTGACTGTCATTTCTCCCATGCTTGGGTGATTACCAAGTAAATACCATGTCAGCAGCTTCCTGTTGATTGCCTGCTGGCTGTCACCAACAAACTTTGATACTAGCATTGGACTCAACCTCTCTGTGCCTCTCAATCTAGTCTGTAATAAGAACGTGGGGCTAAATTATCTTTCAAATTAAAATATTACACTATAGTTACCATGTACCATAAATCTATATGCTTCCTTTTGTACTTTTAATTCAAGCTGAAATAATTCAAATTTAATATTAAGTCACCTAGACAATGAGAAGAAAAACTATTCTTCCTATAGTCATTTTGTGTCTGACGATAAAACGAGAAGTGTATTGTGTTTTGCGTTGACACTGCCTCATGTGCTCTTGACGCCTAAGAAGGGCGATGACTTGCAGACGAAGGTTCAGACATTCAGAGAGACTCAGTTACTTGTCCAGCTGCTAAACTAGGATAAAGAGTCTGAATCCCCCACCCTAAGACACCGCTGTCACCACTCATCCGCAAAGACCGTTGTGACTGTAAACCCATGTCCCCCAGGTGTCATTATCAAGGCTTGGCACTCCTTGAAAATCAAGTCTGCCTTTCGAGTCCTCCAGCACCTTTGCAGTGTGTCCACTTGCCTCACTACAGCTCTCTGTGCTTTTACAAACTAGTTGTTTTGTCAGCATGAGTGTGACAACAATTAGACGTCCCCTGTTTTTGCCCCATGCCTTTTCTCCTTCACAGTCATTCAATGACAAGCGTAAAAAGAGCTTCATCTTTTCACGAAAATTCCCATTCTACAAGAACAAGGAGCAGAGTGAGCAGGAAACCAGTGATCCTGAACGTAAGTAGATTCTCGAAGATAATGCCACATGCAACACAAGAAAAAAAAATCTTCCAGGGCATCACTCATAACAGGCTCTCCCACACCACACACCTAGACAAACAACATGGCAGGCAGGCAGGCAGGTTTTACTACTGTGACCAGTGTTTGATTGCAGTCTGGATCCTTCCCTTTCTAGGGCTGTGTTTTGCACAAAGAACTGAAAAGGACCTTGAAAAAGCTGGGTTCAATTCTAACCAGCATTTCTTTGTGACCAGAAACAGGCTTGATTTGATCATACAACACCCTACGGTTTGAGACAAATTCTTTTCTGCCTTGACATATTGGATTACATTCACCACATATGTATTTTGTCTCGGATTCAAGCTCGCTGCATTCGCACCCTCTCACCCTCTGGGAAGCCATTCAACGCATGCTGAGAAGGGAGCTTGTATTGGTGGATGCAGAATTCGTTGTGAAATTTGGAGTGACGACATTCTTTGACAGTGAACAAAATTCCATTCACTGATTTTTTTTTCCTAATTTCCCTTCCCACAATCTCTAGCTTCAATTCACAAGTCAAAAATTTCCTTTTATTTCTCAGCTCAGGGAGTTTGGGGTGAACATTATTTCTGAAGATAAGAGGGTAGGATCCAGACTGCTTGGGCAACACGGTCCGTCATGGTAGTATCCATTTCAATTCCACTGACTTCTGCCTTCCTCTTCCGTGGCTGTTCTTCCTCTCTCATTGCTCTCTCTGGGGACTTCCATGCAGGACATCCCCGGATTAGGTGACGACGGTTATGGAACAAAGACTCTGAGTAAGTTTCCAGGAATGGTCACTGTTAACTTTTCCTTTCCTTTCCTTTTGAGTTTGGCTTTTGTTCCTTTTCTTGAGGGCCTTCCATTCCTAGCATGCACACGATACGAGTTTCATTTGTTACCTAGCTGTGAATGCTCCTACAAAATAATTTTCGGTCATTTTGTTCTGCATGTCAGCATTTAAAAGCAAAGTGTGTCAGGCAGTCTAACTCCTGCTGCGTTTAGCGCCTCCCCTTTCTGACGGCGTGACAATGGCCGGCATGGTCTGGATGTCCATCATGGCATCTCTTGCTCACCCACCAACTTCGTCTCACAGAGCAAGAGACCATGTTGCAAAGAAAGGGCGAGCTAAGTGTTCCAGAATGGCAAAGTAGAAATATACCTTATGTTCTTTCTTCTGCCTTTCAGCAGTGGAAAGATGTAATGACCTTGCCCGACTCTATAGTTGAGCTATACTTTGCTACTAATAAAGGAGCTGTTTTCTAGTAAAAAGCAACATGCATTCTCAAAAAAAAAAAAAAGTAAATATTAACCTATCCAAGCCTTAATTCTTTGTTATTAACTTGACTGACTTCTCTTTCTCTGACTTGCAGTGGTCCTGCTTGAACCGTTTGTATGATAGTTTTAGATAAACATTAATGCCTTTTCCTATCAGTGAGTTACCAGCTACATTATGCTGTCAGGGCTTCGTCTTATAGTATGAAATGAAAAATAAGATATATTAGACCTTTACATTTTCTACTTATTCATGTCTTTGGTCTATGTCTCGTTGCACTTAGCAATTAAGAACAGGTATCTATGTCTCATAATCAATCCTATGCTGTGATTATGGTTTCCCTTAATCCTAACCCCACTCTAGAAGCACCAGTGGAATAGGAACAGAATGGTGTATCTTTTGCAAATGAACCACATATTCAATTTTGCTTTGCTTGTCTTAATGGAATACAGGAGACATTCTTAGTTGTCCATTTCATTTTATAAAGCAAGCTGCCAACGCGTTGGATTTCACATTGAGGGGCTGTTTACATAAGCCTGTGCATTGTCAATGATGCCTGCCTTTCAGGGTTCACATTTTGACTCTCACTGGCCTGTTTTAAACGTGTAGCTGTAGCAATCAAAATCTGGTTGAGTGCTGCTCTCCTTAAAGATGAAAACTTTATCTGTGAAATAGAATAGAGAATGTGGAGTGAAATTTAAACACCGATGTTAGCATCATCTGGACAGCATCAAGCACCGCCAATGGGAACTTACACGCTTTCAATTTGGAAGGGAAAAGGATTGTTTTAGCATAATGCTAATAAAAAAAAATACACGATGCCCTGTTGAATCCAGAATGTCCAGATGTTTGCTTACTTTTTTAAAAACGGAACAGATTTAAGAGAAAAAAAAATCAGGTATGCCCTGCATCACAATTTCAAAGTAGGTAGATAAGAACGTCCGAGGAAGGTGCCCTCCATTACCAGTGAGCACCTCACTGTGCGCTCAGGGACAGGGAGCAGCCTTTCACAGGCTCATAGCATCCCCTTTCCCATGAGTCCTTGGACTTGTTAAATGTGTGCCCAAGTTAACTTCACAGCTCTGTCCATAACGTCACACGGAGAGGAGTGGTGTGTGCTATCGAGTCAATCCCCTCCGCAGCAAAAATGTATCCATCAAAGCATTTTAAAGCACTCTTTTGCTGTTAGAGAAAAATGTGCCTTCCTTTTCCTCTTTCTTAAATATTCCCAAATAGTCGAAAGTCAAGTAGTTGCATATATATCCTTTTGGTGCTATGGACATATGAAGTTCATCAGTTACACATGACCAACTCATCAGCTGAACAATATACATACCTCTGTTATGTTAACCAAGTCCTTCGGGAGGAACTGAGCATAACTCATGCCAGATCCTACACTGGGTGTCAGGCCCATTTATCTTCCGTCTGCTCCATTCTCCCAGAATTTAATAGCTATTCCAGCAAGGATTGTAGAATAAAAACTAAGTCAGGAAAGATTTCTCAAGGACTTATTGTTTCCTTCCATATTTTCTACTCACTGGAGCAGGAAAGCGCTTCAAGAATCCCTTTTAGACCTGAGGATTTGCTTGCAAAGTATCTAAATAGAAAATAAAACCACAGGGACTCCAGGGATCACCTGGTAAATGCAGTCTCCCTTCAAGATAATTAAGGGCTAAAACAGAGACCCAGAAAATCGCCTACACAGCAGTGGACACACACTGTCCTTCCCAATACCACTCTATGGATGGATGTGGCATAGTATTTATTGAAAGAGTGTCACTTGATTGCTACTGTTTGATAATAAGAGGTACTTTCTTTTACTTGCTGAGAAACAGGGGTATCGTGTAAACTGGCAATAAAGTTTTCATCTTTCTCTTATCTGGATTCTCCCGGTGCGATCTCTTCCGCGGCCTTTCACTTGCCTTTGCTTACATTTCCAATAGCTTTGCATGGGTGTGTCCTTTCCGTTCTGGCTGCTCTCTGACGCTTGATCCTTCTTTAATTTGCTGTGCTGTCCTTGCAGAACACGTCTCTTCTAATGCCAGCGATAGCGAAAGTAGCTGCCGTAAGTTACTGCTTGGGCTTGTGGTTCTTTTCTTTGCGGTTGCCCCCATCGCCTGTGGTAGTCATTTCGCTGCCTTTTTGTTTTGTTTTGTTTTGTTTTGTTTTGTTTGTTTTTTTGTCATCCTTCACCAAAGCAAATGGCTTGAAACAAACTCAGCATTTGATGTGGAAAGATACAGACGACACAGGCACCACCTGTGAACCCTAGCATGATGTGTGCACGCAGGTGCAGATTTTCTAATACCAATTCCAACCTCAACCGACTGAGACCCCCATGCTGGATGATCTTGACATCCGATCAGCTGAAATCAATGTAACCTCCTTGGAGGAGAGAAAGTCGGGATTCTGTTCTTCTTTGGCCTCTTCCCTTCTGCTCCTGAAACAGAAATATTTCTAGCTCACAGTGATCCTTTAAATCGGGTCTCTTGTATCACTTTCTCCTTGATTAATATTTCAAGACACATAACAAATCTAAGGAATGGTTGGGGAGTTGATAAAAAATGCTTCATCTAATGCTGAAAGAACTTTTAAAACTTTTTAGGTCACTAAACATAACCGAAAAGGTAGGTACTACTTTAAAATGTTCTCTGGTCGCCTCAAGCCATTTGCTTAGTGTATGGAAATATTCACCAACTAACAAGCACATCCTTCTAATCAGCCCTCACGGTTTCCTGCTGCCTACTTACTGGTCTTTGGTGACTAATACAAGTACCTATTAGCAGTGGGGTCCTTATGTTTTTAATATTAACTTGCACTTCTTAGCAAAATGGGTTACCCAAAAAACAGTTGGCAAGAGTATCAGAAAAACTGCAGACCCGATACATGAGCCAAAGATATAAATGCCAATGCAGAAATTGGTACTGTCTTCTGCTCGGATACTAATTGAAAAGTAGAATTGTTTGGGACATCTGTGTTCCACCCCGCTATAGTATGATGTATTATAAAACCATGCCTTTGGAGGCGGAGTGCTGATTCATACGTATGATCTGGAGATGGAGAAGGGTTTTGAAGGAGCCCGGTGGCCAGTAGAAATCATATACACTAGAGACAGATGTCAGGTAACGATAGGGATCAGATAAGGAAGGTGACATGGACCAAAGACTGAAATGACAAACTTGAGACAAGATGCCCAGGCAGAATATTAAAGTTACATAATTGTCATATCGATGAAAATGTTATTCCTCGCTGGTGGAAGGATTCAGAGTTCTTGTGCTCAACATGATTGCAATCTTCCTACTCCAATGCTTAACCCAATGTGAGGATGAAGAAAAATTGCCTTTCCCATTTCTCATTGATTTTTTTCAATTCAGAAACTAGCAAAAAGGGAAGAGCCAAAGCTTCTCTCTGACTCCATGAGCCACTCCTGATTTTTCAGAGGGAGAAATATGACTCACTGGTGTGGTTTCATGAAGACCACTAACTAATTTCCTTGGTTTTTAGTTTTCAAAAACTTTGCCCCCATTGATCACACAGCCATAGAAAGGGAGAAGGGCATGCCTTGTCCTTCGGTCCTCTTTATGGGGAGTCCCTATAGTAACAACCTTCTCTTTGGGAAATTACAGTTTTAGAATTTTTTTTCCAGAACCACTAAGTTAATAGAATTTAAAATTTAAGCCCTAGCTTCAAGCTGTTGGGGTGACGAGCCATGATGACAATTATTCTTTATTCTCCCAAATTATAGCTACACACAAATATTTATTGAAGGAGTGGAGTTGGAATCATTATGTTAGTAAGGAAGATGTATGCCTACGAGCCTTCACTTCTAAAACATAACTCAGACATCTGGTACCACATCAAGTAGAATCATTCCATTCAGCATGTCAAATTACAGAGGCTCGAGCATGCAAGATTCCCTCCAAAGTTAGAAGGAACAGTCAGCACATCATTTGACAGCTTCTGCATGCAAGGTTGCCTTTCTCAGCACCATAAAAAACAATATGAATATTGATCAAGCCCGGATCTCAATGCACACGTACTGGGAGAGAGAGTTCAATAAATGAACAGGAGTGCCACTCCAGGACGAGCAGTGCAGCAACACTACTTCCAGACAGGAAGTGACCTGTGTGCTCCACTTGGGAAAGAAGAGCACTTGTCAAAAGGGAGAGAGGAACTTCCTGCGAGGGGCAGTGCCAGGACGAAAAGGCAGAGGCATGGCCAAGACATGTGTTCCAGGAAGAGGCAACTTTGATATCGAAATAGGCTGTATTTTTCTACTGAATTTCTGGCTTTTGCTATAGCCGAGACTTTTATGTCTCATGAATGGCAGTAAACAATTGCGGAAAAACTCTTTGCCAATATGAAAACTGTTCAATCTGGAGACAGAATGGCTTTATGAAAAGCGGGGGATAACAAAATCGTCCAAGGCTACTGTACTGCACAGTGCACAAAGCCCCATTCATGCTGTGTTCTGCAGACGCACAGCCCGGCACATGCATATCTACAGCCTCCACTTGTAAAGTATAATTCGGACATCTGCTGCACCAAATCAAGCATTACTTTTCCAAGTACAACTATATTGAGTAGCAGCTAAAATGTTAACTCATTAACATGCATATTGCCTAATTATACAAATGCCACTTCAAAACCTTATGTATTGGATGGTTCCATATTTCTGTCTACCAACAAAGTAGTAAAGTTAAGGCTCATGGCTCTCCGTGTATACCTTCCAATTGTCCTTGTATCTGGAGGCAGTGACCACCAAACGGCTATTATCAGCACCAGGCAAACTTGCACAGCTAATGACCCACCTTCTCAAAACTCCATCAAGCTCTTTACACAAAATGATGTATGGGCGTTGACAATCATCCTTCTTGCCCATCGGTATTCATCAGTTAAGTTAGGTTATTCCCAATGAGGATCTTGAGGAAATGGCCTGAGTGTAGTCTCAGAGATAAGAAGACCCAAGACTTCTCTGCAAAGGTTGGTAGTCCTGACCCCCATACTTTCTATGCCACTCCACTTTTCACAAGCATTGCCCATGGCTGGTTTTAGTTCTTTCCTCTTGATTATCTCATTTGCCTACTGCAATGACACTATTACTAGGGAGGTCTTACCTCGGCAGCCTACTTTGCACAGAAGGCAACTAGTGTGCCTCACCAGTAAGTGATAGCCCTGAAGTTTGTGATCCTGACTCCCACGCAACTTCTTGCTGTTTAAGCCAATACTTTGCAACCATCCTGTGCTACTCACCAGACTAGTAAGGCGAGACCTGCTTCCAATGTTAACTGTATACTAAGCCTGAGTTTAAGGGCTTCCTCTTAGTTGAGTAATTTAATCTTCTGGCTATCCTGTGGAGACACCGAGCTAACAACTGGATGCAAATCAAGGTATCAATGGTAGCCAATTAAAAGTAGCTGCTTGAAGACTTGTATAGAGAGCTAGAGAGATGCTCATCAGTTAAGAATACTGGCTATTCCTCCAGATGATCTGAGTTGATTCCCAGTACACACATGGAGACACACAATACTCTATAACTCTAATTCCAAGAGGAACTTTTCTAACCTCCACAGACACCAGGCATGCAAGAATGCATAGACATGCATGCAGGCCAAACACCCAGACTAATATAAAAGAGAAAAAAATAAGAAATAAGCATGAAATATTTTTGTGGCCACACTTCAGGCAGTGACTGCTGTATGATTCCCACTGAGGGCACAGAATGGAGGAACACCACCATGGGCTCCATACTTGCTACCCTGACATGTCCTGGTGCTCACATTCTCAGACCCTGGGAAGCAGACTGAGTCCTAACAGCCATCAGGTGTGAGCACTACGAAGTACGTTTAGAACGCTATACCCAGCATTAACAGCGCCAGCCCCACCCCTCCTCAATTTCTTATTTCCAAAACCCCAGAAGAACGGAAGGTTCTTTTTTCTCTCGGGAAAGAGGGCTAAGGTCTTGCTCTAGCCATGCCTCGCTGCGGCAGGCTCCTGATTCACATACCCAGTGCTGTGCAGGGTTCTGTTGGAAAACAACTCTGCCAAGTGTCTGAGAGCTGCAAACCCACAGACTGTGCTGCTTGCCCACTGCCAACCACAAGGTTGCCAAAACAAGACCGAGAATAGTTTGTACCTTTTGCCAGCTGTTATTCTAAGTGCCAAACTCTTGTGAGGAGAGAGAGAGAGAGAACCTAACTAAGGATGGCTGTGGAGATGTTGTCCCAACAGAGGGGAAGAGAAAGCAGAAGCGCTGGTGTTTACAGGTGAACCTCTTCAGACCTCTTCAGGTCTCTCGGTGACTCTGCCTTTTCTGTGGCCCCATGCCCTTTGTGCCCTGCAAGCTCTAGTGTGTCCCGTGGATAAGTCTACATCTCCCGCCCTCCTGAGACACTATGATTCACTCAACAGAGAAAAACAAATGTGGATTTAAATCTTGGCCACCACTTAATAGCTGAGCAAATGGGCCTCATGGAAGGCTTGAACCTCAGCTTCTCCACCTGAAAAATGGGTCACCAGAGTACCAACTACCCAAGAAATTTTGTGGAAACAAGAAGTCAGTAATAGTAAAGCAACGTCCCTGAGAATGACATGGAGAAGTGCATCTTTCTCTCTTCATTGCCTTAGTATTTGCCCTTTGCGTTCTGGTTCTTTTCTACTTCTTTTGTTACTGGAGCATAGAAACCGGCATAAGGTGCTGAATTCATAACTCATATAGAACCTCAACCTCACAGCTTCTCCACGAGCTTCCCATGCACACATAGTACCTGTTTGCACAGGGCCATAGCATTTGGGATGCACAGAGAATTGCAGTATTACCTGCCAGTACTACAGCTCTGAATGAAAGCCAGTTCCTTCCATAGGAAATATACCGACCACAAAATAGCGGGCAAACAGTTCTCGCCTGAAAGAAAAGCTGCGCTTGTCCTGGTTTCCTGAATCACATACGATACGGACTGACATCAGATGTTATTTAAGATTTGCATTCGGAAGATCCCATCGGGGTGATCTGCAACACGGCTGGAAAGAGATTCAAATAGAAGCATGACGTGCTATGGTTATTTAGAGGAAACTGTATTTCCCAAAGGGAAGTGATCGTATTCATAGACATGCAGAGCTGAGCCTTTCTCAGCACCCGTTACTCATCTTGTTTTTCACAACGGAAATCACGACGTGAGTTCTCTGTCATCTTTTAGGTGCTGGAGTCACAGTGATGGATGAGGCTTTGCCTTTGTGCTCATGGAAAAACCAGTGTAGAGGACAGACTCTGATGATGACCTCCTCCCACCTGAACCTTTATCTCACTGTCAGAATTCTCCTGATAGTTTCCAAACCTTCTATAAAGTTGGAGTCTATTGCCGCCATTAAGGAAGCATGCTACCCTCCCTCCAACTTTTTCTCCACCATCTTGTGAATGGCGATGCATCTCCAGATCAGAAGACTGGGGCTTGAACGTCAGCCACTTTTTCCCCCATCTAAACTCAGATTTTGTGTTGTTTAATTTATTTGCAGGGAATCATTCTTTCCCAGAATACACAAAATTCTGAATCGTCCCATATTGGCTCCCTTTTTCTCAGACAGAAGGATGCTTCCTAAGCACTTCCAGGGCAGGTGTGGACATGGCCATTTAGGAGAGACATTGAGTCTTACCGTCCCTTCAGGATGTAGGGTGGCCTAGCAGTGTCAATCCCAATAGCAAGTCCTCTTCAAGGGAGATATAAAACATGACGTAAGTTGGCAGCCATTTTCTACCACTACCAAGACTCCATAGAAGACCTCTATTCTACAACCACTACCATATCATAAGAACTGCCTACATCAGCTGCAGGCATCAAAACCATCGGCAGTTACCGATGAAAACAGCTCACTTCCCCCGGTGCTGGAGCTATAGAAGAGAAACTCAGATTGACAGACTAAATGTGTCTGGAATGGTCAACCTATAGACTCTGCAGTGTAGTATAAAGCAGTGAGATTTACTATCTTTTGGCCTTGGAAAAGACAACCTCCCATCCCAAACCACCTCCAACAGATACTGAACTGTTTTCAACATCCCCAACCTACCCTCACACCAAAGATTAGCCAACACTAAACCTAAGACAAATATAGGAGCGGAACATTTGGGATTTGCAGCTGAGCTCAAACAACCCCTGACCAACTAGTTGATCTGGCGTATATATTTGATTTAAAACTAGTGCCAAAGTTGACTCAAGGCCAACCCTGACGCAGAGGACATGCAACAAATGCTGGAAAAGCATTGCTGCCCTTGGTTCCCATCCGGAAGCTTCGAGACATGAGGTAGCAGCAATCGTAATAGCCTAGGACAGACCTCTCAAGTCAGAGCAGAGGCCAGGACTGGAAGCAGGGTCTACTGCTGAATCCGATTTAACTGACCAAGGACAGGTTGCTGGTAACTCGGTATTAGACTAAACTGCTAGCATCCTGTAATAATATTCTGACAAAGTTTCTATGTCTTAAATGAAATAGACACTTGCTTTTGGACCACATCCTTAGGAAAACAAAATAGGAGATTAATTAAAAGAAATCAGAAATTCTGGTGAGGTAGCTTGAAATTATTGGACAGACCCTTTCCTGAGTGGCTTTATTTGGAATGCTTGGTGTGGAGGCACGGCTCTCGTTTCTAATGTCAGGTAAAAAGCACTCTCTCAGATCATTGCCCCACTGCCGAGAGCAAGCAGCCCAGTATCACACAGAGCTATGACTGTGCGATAACTAGACACTAGACTTTTATGAAGACGGGGGGAGTTTTGAATGGTTCAAGGAGAGAGCACAAGGAGAATTAATCCTCAACTGTGCATTTCCTGGGTTTCAGAGCAGGAATGATATCTCAGTGTGGCTGGTCGTTTGTCAACTGTAATTTTCCTTTCTTTTCTTCTCAGGAGGACAGGAAGATCTCATTCTTTCCTATGAACCTGTCACGAGGCAGGAAAGTAAGTTTCCCTGGCATGACCGTGTTCCTGATTTCCAGGTTATGACAGGGACACCAAACTCTGCTTAATACTCAGGCCCAGGCCCAGCAACAGCTCCCAGGAGGGCAGAAGAGTCCTGCAGTGGTCTCAAGAAGACATATGTCCCTGTCACCTAAGGGCCTGAGCTGAGGGCTGACAGGGAGCACTCAGGGCAGCTGCTGCCAACCCAGTTTTCTTAGCAGACCTCAGAGGCAAGCAACCTGCACACTGCTCCGGGAGTCTGAGTCTATTTCTCTGGAGACGTTTATACAGATGATGGTTTATAGAGAGGTTGCAGAGAAAACTGAAGCATCAGATAGGAAGTTCCACCGAATAGACTTAAAATACCTTCTAAAACACAAAGGAATCAGGAAGCCCCCAATGGAGTGCAGACAGTGAAGTGTCTCTATTAGTAACAATGACTTTAAACAATGGTTGAAAACCTGGTTGCTTTTTTTTTCTCCTAGGCTCCCTAAATCTAGGTGTTTTGACTCTGGATAGTTAAGATCCAAAAGAAGCAAAACTCCTGCTCCTTTCCACTGGCAGCTGCTGCAGCTGCTTTATCCTTTGTTAGTAAATTCCAGAAAGCAGGAGATTCACCATCCTGAGGGCTAAACATGCATTTCTGCATGCAGGGCTTTATGGGTAATTTACCCCGGGTTAAGGCCTTAGCACGTCTCAGTTGTTGGCAATTTGCCGTGAAGATTCACTTCTGCAGAAGTACAGGCCTGCACCCGCATTGCAGGGTTTTAAATCTCCCCCCTCAACTGCATCTTCCTTTCTCTGTCTATAGTAAACTACACCCGACCAGTGATTATCCTGGGCCCCATGAAGGATCGAATCAATGATGACTTGATATCTGAATTTCCTGATAAATTTGGCTCCTGTGTGCCTCGTAAGTATCACCTTTGTTTCCTGTGAGCTAAAGCTGGAATCCTTGGTGGATAATCACATATAATCCTGTCCCTTTAAGAAGTGTCTCTGGTGCGATTCATAAGTCACCAGTTACCCAGTATCTGAGCACCAGATTTCATGTACCACCTAGCGCTGTTCACCCGCGCTGTCACACGTATTGTTTTCTGTTGATAAGAGCTGACCTTCCTCCCCAAAAGATAACAAGACCTCCTGAAACCTCTCCTACCACTTGAAACAACAAGCTATTATTTATAAGCTTCAGTGAGTTCTCCAAGATTGATGGAAATACCACTGCAGCATCTGTAGGGATAATAAGAAGCAAAAGCACACATTGAAATTGTCTCCGAATGACTTATTGCATAGTAGGCCAGTCCTCAAGCCAGTCTTGCCCTTGTGTTTTGATAGTCCCAGGTTATCAAGGTGTGTGTGTGTGTGTGTGTGTGTGTGTGTGTGTGTGTGTGTATTACTATATATTATATATTATGTACTATATAGCATACACACACACACACACACACACACACACACACACACACACACACACACACACACACACACCATTGTCTTTAGTTGGGAAGGGGTGAGTAGAAGCCTGTTTATAGCATCTGCCTGTCTGAGCTACCATTTTTGAGAGAACTAAATGAGAGGAACTTGAATGTTATTGCACATGCCCTTCCACCCTGCCCACACTTTACATTTTCTTTTTCTGTTTTTCTTTCATTAGTTGCACTGTTCTATGTTTATAAGTACATATTGATTATACAGGATTTTTTTAAAGTTAGCCAAAAAACTGAAAAGTATACATAATCCCACATAATACCCAGAAACAAAATCATTCTTCCTTCCAATACATTTTTTCATGTATTTAAGTCTTTAAGTCTAAGTTGTTATATAATAATTTAAAATAATTATATTCACCAAAAATGTATATGCCTTTTACGTTTCCTTTCCTTTTTGATATAATGGGCTATGATAAAATATAATTATGTTATAAATTACTAAAGCGAATATATTTTTTTACCTTTTGATCAATTTTAAGACAAATATTTAGAAAAAACTATTTGAAGGTTGGATATACATTAACTTTTGAAAGCTACATAGCTACTTTCCCTTTATCTTAACAAAATATTAACATAAAATTGTTAGATTTGCTGACTTTTGGTTCTACCTGAACATGATTCTCTTACTATACATAAATGTAAGCACCACATACCGCACTTTCTTGTGTCTTTCATAATCTATTTATGTGTCCTGTAGTGCTACATGTTTTGAAGCAGTGCTTATATGGAGACAGGATCTCACTGTGTAGACCCTACTGGTCTGGAACTCATGACCTTGCTTCTGAATCCCGAGGGATAGAATTGCATGTGTATAGGCTTACCCTCAGGTGTAGTGCTGTCTTGCTGAGTGTGGATTGCGTTGCCTTCCTTTACAGAGTATTTTGTTTTTAGAAAACAATAATGTACTGGCAGATCAGCATGTTGTACTTGCAACTTGCTTTTAGAGCTGTGAAGACGGGCCTCAAGCCTTCTGATACATGGCTCTTTCTGCTACACCAAATGCCCAATTTCATATGAACTTCAGTATCTTCTAACACTAAATGGCCTCTGGACTCTCCACTTAGACACAGCACTGAGGCAAAGGGGAAGAGATTTGCCCTCACAGCGTTCATCTCTTATAATTACAGCTGTGCCTTATCTGTTGTCTGACACCTGAAACAAGTCATCTCTTGTATTTTATCCTGTTATATCATTGCTTATCTGAAACGGTAAGGCTGTGACTCATTGCTGTGGCCCATCGTATTACAGATGATGTATATCCATGTATTTGTGGTAAAGGATGAGTAGAGGAAATATCACCTGGAAAAATGTTTCTTACTCTAAGTATGTCTCAATTTCATCGTTTCTTCTCTCATAAAGATACTACGAGGCCAAAGCGTGACTACGAAGTCGACGGCAGAGACTATCACTTTGTCATTTCTAGAGAACAAATGGAGAAAGATATCCAAGAGCACAAATTTATAGAAGCCGGCCAGTACAATGACAATTTATATGGAACCAGTGTGCAGTCTGTGAGATTTGTAGCAGAAAGGGTACGTTTGCCAATCCTCTCATGACTCCCTTAAAGATTTCTGATAGCAAACTGCTTTGGTCTTTGCTCCTTCTTCATTGCAAATTAATGTCCATGCAGAGAATTACCTTAAAGCAATGTCATTATTCTTTAATATAAAATAAAATATTCTGACTGACTTGCAGATGAAGGGAACAGAGGACAACCATTAACCCAAAGACATTAACAGCCTGCAGATTATGGGGAATTAGTTCTTGGCTTACTATCTGACCAAGATTAATAAGACCGAACTTACGTATTAAGAGATCTTTGCTACTCATATTTGCCTAGATAGGCTGAGTTTGTTTTTCTTCTGAAAACTTAGCACTGTCATGATAGAAGAGAGATTCATGGGAGAGTGGTCCAGGCTTGTTGCCAGAAATTTTAACTTTGAAGGGGTATTATACTACGGTCTCCTTCTTGACAATATCAGAAGCATGGAAAAGAGGAGAATATTGAAGGGAATCTAGGATAGGAAACCACTTTGCTGTGCCTTTAAAATCTGCTCATACATACAGCCTCTCTCCTGTAACGGCATATGAATAATCCACAGGAGGAGAACAATTGTCTGTCTGTTTGACTCAATGTGACCCCTGCTTTTGATGTTACCTTCCTTCTGATATACTGATGTATTAAACAACTCACTTCCTCCACGGAGACCCAATATAATAGGTATATAGTTCTGTTTTTAAGAGGAGTGGGGTAAGAGAAAACTGGAAATCAGAAAGAGAGACCCATGGAAGATTCATAGACCTGGGACAACAGCATGAAAGAAAAAAAAAAAAAGACATCTCACCAAGAGCATCTCCAAAGCCAGGGTGTGCAGAGAGGGGTTGTCCTCCTGCCAGGAGTAAGAGATGAAAAGAGCTGCTCAGCAAACCCTGCAGTGGAGATGCTGGCAATTCTGCCTACTGGAAAATTCCTTTTAGATAAACAACCTGAGATCTATACAGTAGCCTTGTTTTAAGAAAGGATTTCCTGTATTTCCCCAGAAGACACCCGACATGCCAGAGACAGAGGCCACCTAGAAAAAAGAGGTTCTGTATGAATTTGGATGCCTCTAGAAGTCAGAAAAATCTTATTTTCTCCTTTCTTGAAACCCTTCTACCAATCATCCATTCTACCAATTTAAGGGTAGCTGGCTTGTGAATTCAGTTTAACCCAGCAGAGTGGCTGTGGGCTAAGCCTCTGAATAACCAACACTGTAAGAAATGAGTATTCAAGACATAGATAGGCAGGGAGTGAATTGGTTCTCTTCTTAGGAGATGTCCTGTACCATGTGTGGCTTCATGCAGGTGCCAAGACTAAAAGGCAGGCACCACGTGGTGCTTGAAAAATTCTGACATAGCTGTCAATGTGTCCATAGGCAACCAAGGGTAGGAGCACCAAAGAAAAACCTTTGCCAGAGATGTCCACCTCATCCTCCTTCCTAGGCAGGACTAGAGCTGAAGGAGAAAGACTACAACCAAAGCCCCAGCTGTGACATCATCGACTCTGGCTAAGGTCCTGCTCCTGGGCAGACACCATGACTTGGGCAAAAGCAAAGAGCACCATGATTCCTGCTACCTCATGCACACTGATCACACTGCTACCCACCAGTATGCCTCATGGAGACTGGCGGGGACAGCACGAAGCGTGGCCTGCATTATGCTATCCCCTCTCTCCATGCAGCACCTAGGCTCATACCACTGGCCAGTGGAAAAATACTTTAGAATCTCATTACCAGAGAGCCAGAGATCCCCAGATCTTTAATAGAAATATCATTGACAATACCAGAGGAGCAACCTATTGCTTAGCAGGCAAAAACTCATCTACATAAAATAATTTTTAAACCTTAACAAATTGCAATTGATAGCCTCAACAACCAATTAGATAAAATGGATTAAGATTATATAAACAGCAAGGCATGGATTTTGTGTTTGTTTGTTTGGCCCCAGTCAGAAAAGCACACAAAGGATAGGGAGAGAAAAAGCTTCAGGACACAGAAAAACGAGAGAAGAAAACCACACACACAAAATAGTAGGAGGCTTTTAGGGCCCTGAAATAAGAATGAGTAAAATACAATGTTACTGCAGAACACTGCATGCAGGATACCAAAAGTACAGCAATTTTTAAGCTGCTAGAAAAAAAAATGGCAATATGATTATCGGAGACGAACCACAGATTTCTCAACAAAAATTCTATCACGTAAAAAGGAGCACAGTGAGATAGCCCAAGTCTAGAATTAAAAAGCTGTACCTAGCAAGAATAGCCTTTAGAGGGGAAAGGGAAATGGACCCAGCAAGACCAAGAATCACTGAGGTATTCGTGACCATTAGACTAGCTTCACAGAAGCCAAAAAAGATAAAAACAAAACCTAAGAAGAGACACAGCCAGGTGTGGTGATGCCCGCTGTATCCTCAGCCTTCAAAAGCTATTGAAAGTTCAGGGACAGCCTGGACCACATGGGGAGGGGCCTGGTAAGGAGAGAGAGAGAATGTCACTATGTAGTCAACAGGGATATACAAAGATTGTACTCCACGTGTGTCAGAGGGCTCACTTTTATAAGCCTGGCTCTGGTGCAATGGCAGTAGAGACATGAGTGAGGCTCAAGTATAATAGCAGTGCCGTAGCCACTGGTAAGTTTCCCCTGCTCGCACAAATACTGCTTCACCTATGCTGCTATAATCAGCCCTATTTAAACTCACTAAGTGAAAGAGGTATGTTGGGAAGAGGAAAGAGATCCATTGGCCATTGGAGTGGGACAAGGGAGAATAAAAGGGTTGAATATGATCAAAATATATTGAAGAGTCATAAAAAAGACTTATGGTTGTGGACTAGAAAAATTAATATTGCTACAATGTCCACACTACCCATCCTCAGTAATCTTGAGTACCAATTTGATAGAATTTAGAATCACCATAGCAACAAATCTCCAGGCATGTCTGTCTGCAAGAAGATTATTCAGACCAGGTTAATTGATGTGGAAGAACAACCTTAAGTGTGTGCATTGTTCCATGGTGTCCCAGACTGAATAGAAGGAGAAAAGGCTGAACCCCAGCATTCACCTCTCTCTGTTTCCTATCTATGGCCAGCTGCTTCCTGCTCCAGCCACCATGACTCCTCCGCCATAACGGCTTGCATCCTTCCTCCTTTAATTTGCTTCTGCCTGCTATTTTATTGGAGCAACAAGAGGAGGAAATAATATATAGCCCAAAGTCGCAATATAGTACAATCCCTATCAAAATATGAATGATTCTTCACAAAGCTTGAAGTAATTTAATCCTAAAATTTATATGGAAGCACATGCATAAGAAAAGGAAAAAAAACAGCCAAGGCAAAAGGAACCAACATTCCAATTCCCAAATTCAAGAGATAGCGAACAGCCAGATTAATTAAAGCAACAATGATTTTGATTAAGATCAAATAGGAGACACAAAGACCATTAGAACAGGCTAGGTTTGCTGAAACAAACCAACACATAGACAATCAACTGTTCTCAATAAAAATACCCAAAAGTCTGAAAAAAGAGAGAGCGTTTATTCAATGTAGGATACTTTTTAAACTGGATTCCTTTGTGCAGAATTCTGACACTTGACTTCATTTCATCCTGTACATAAATCCTGTCAGCGTGGACTGTGGAGCTAAATGAGAGACCAGAAATTCCTTAACTGCTAGGGGATAAAAAGGACTTCAAGGCATTGAATCAGGCCTTAACCGCCCAGAAAACGTTTTTAATGGATAGATGGGGTTACCTCAAACTAAAAAATTTGTACACAGCAAAGAAAGTGCTATGACGATAAAAAAGGCAAAGAAATGCTGGTATTTTGTAGGGAAAATGAGAGCTAGCATAGCCATCATGAGAGTAAAACTTCAAGCCTAAAGCCAGGGCCTGAAGAGATGGCAGTTAGGAGTACTACCAGCTCTTGCTGACCTGAATGTGGTTCCCAGCACCTATAACTGTCAAGCAACCGTAACTTCAGCTGCAGGGGATCAAGTGCCTCTGACCTCTGCCAGCACCTAAAGGTGTGCACATAGCCTACACGAACTCACATGCATACACTTAATTAAAACAGTGAATCTTGAAAACTAAAACTAGACCTACCTGAACTATCTGTCCTACTGTTGGCTACATATTCAAAAGCTATAGATAGATTCAGCATATCAAAGAAATTATTCCAGGTCTATGGTACTTATGGCAATGATATTAATGACTAAGACAGAGAATCAACCTAGGTGTGTGAAGCAAATGAATAAAGAAAGTCAAGATAGATAGATGGATGGATAGATAGATAGATAGATAGATAGATAGATAGATAGATAGATAGATAGATAGATAGATACCTATCATCTGCAGCAAAATGAATGAAACAATGTTACATTGGTGACACAAGCTATTCACACTAAGACAAGTTCTACATATTCATTCTCATATGTTAAACAGTATTGACCTCAAAGAATAGTAATTACTAAAAACCAAGAAACCTCTTTGTTTAGGAGAGGGTAGAAAGAGTATTCTTGGCTTGATCAGTACACACAGTAAGCATACATAGAAATACCACGTTGAACCCTGTTAATAGATAGAATTGATGTCTTTCACAAACATATCAAGAGTAGGAAGTTTAATGTCTGAGAACACACTAGAATATCTCTAGATTCATCTTCCCAGCAGGCAGTCTATTGTGTTATAAGGACTGTTTCTAGTAAGTAACCTGGAAGGATGCATCGGTTTTCCTCTTTGAACATGTAAGCACAGCCGGTGTTGACTGAAAAGAATGCTGTCTAGTACATAATGGAACTGCATTTCACCTTTCATGTAACCAATGTGCTTCACAGCCAGCAACCTCGGCTTTATTAATTAAGCGATGAGGCATGAAGCATCCTGGTGTGTTTCCCATAAGCATTCGAGCATCCGCTGCACTCTTCGTCTTATACAGACAACATGCATTTTCCATGTATTACTGACTTAGGACTGTGCCTATCTACATAAACATGCCTTTTATCTTGTGTAAACTTCTCTTAGCCTCAAAATAATAAGGCCATTTCTCCCCGGGAGGTAGAATGAGATGTGGCAAATCATTGTATTTTCCCAGAAATATTTTATGAAGTAGCTCCCGGCACTGAGCATCCGCGGCTTTGGAAGCCAAGTTAAATGAGGTGTGTTATAAAGGAGGAGGCTTTGATCTGTTGACAAACCACTGTAATATTCACTGAAAGAGTAGACATTGAACCACATAAAACTGAAGGGAATGCTTCTGTGTCCGCCTTCTGTCGTGTACGTATCAAGACAGAGTGCACATGAGCACTGAGCAAATGTAGAGAATCGCTCAAAGCTTCTGTGACCACCATCCTTCCAGCTCTAACACTGGTTAAAATGATGAGATGTTTACTCAACCAGTTCCTCCCAAGCTCAAAAGCTGGGCTTCGGTCTTCCTACTAGTGAATTTGGGGTTGTTGGTCAATATCATCAATATTGCTAAAGCTTAGTATTTTCTCCTGTAAAACAGTCAGTAATACCTACTTTGCACTTCAAATCATTCACTCAAGTGGGATTTTTTTTTCCCAGTCTTTAGAAACCCAACACTTCATACCTCTCTCTAAAACATGCTGTATTTTATTTCATTGAACACTGGCCATTTTTCTTGATATCTTTAAGGTATTTTTCTTATCTTTCTACCAGGGCAAACACTGTATACTTGATGTATCGGGAAATGCTATTAAGCGGTTACAAGTTGCCCAGCTCTATCCCATTGCTATCTTCATAAAGCCCAAGTCTCTGGAACCTCTGATGTAAGTAGAGGATAAATCCTCATCTAGCTCCCTGCTCTGAGTACACAGCAAGCCACAGCAGTTTGTCACAAAGGCTTTCAGATAGGAATGGCAGTGTCGATCATTAGCATTTCCCTCTTTTAATATATATAAAATTATAAAATATTATTTTACATTATATTACTTTATATTTATATTATCTTATATTGTTAAATATTATATATTGTTGTAAATATGTTATAAGTGTTATTAATAATGGCATTTATATTTTATATATTATTAAATATTATATATTTAATTCAATATATATTTAACATTTTGAGTCAATAACTCTTTGCTACTTTATGAATTGTTTTCATCTTTACATTTTCTATTTGTTGACAGCTTTATTTAGTCTAAGAGGTTTATGGAGGGATTGGGCAGTTATTTTAGCTTTGGTTTTAATTTTTACCAATCACAGAAGACCATCATCTTTGTATTGTTTCTTAACTTTGAGAACAGTTTCACAGGTAAATCTTTAAATGTGTTATGTTTTGTTTTTATAAAGGGTACAAATATTTCAGAATTTTTCCATTGACATTCTACACTACCTTTAATAGAATTCTGACTCTACGTTATGATATGCAGACCCTGGTTCTTCACAGAGCCTTCCCTAGTGACATGACTATATCCTTAATTCATCATCTCCACATCTGTGCAAATACATAAGCATGGGAAATGCATGGAGGGAAGTGCATTCAAAGCATTTCCAAAGGTCTAGTAAAATACTTCTCTTCAAATCCAGTAAGCAAATTTAGGCAGATGTTCATGATCTAACCAAACGCCCATCTAGACAGTTTCCATACAGCAGTGAGACTACTGTAGGTAAGGTAGCAGAGCAAAGAGGCCACAATCAGAGACATGGAAAGTGGACAGTAAGGCCAGCTGGATTTTTTAACCAATGATCCTTCATATAACTTTAGCACAAGTTGCTTGAGCTTCCCAAGGTTGAACAATGTCACAGGGGCCCATTTAGTCCTTATTATATAGTAAGTGCTCAGAAGGTAATATTATTATTGCAAAATACACAGGGTTACTTTTTATGAATCACTAATTCAATCTTATCCTCATAAAACACATAAGCAGCTTCCTGGAGAAAGCCAGAGATGAGGTCAGTGCCTCTGTTACAAGAGCCTGGCTTCAGCACTGCCTCCAGGAGAGGCAAACACAGGCCTTAAGAGAATGTTGTTGGGCTGAACCATACACAACACACTGGAAAACAATGCTTATGGAAAAATGGTAAAAATAGAAGGTACTTATTCCCAGGGATGAAAGCCATTGTTTCCTGAGTATATCAGTTACCTGTTTGGTCTCCTCTGAGGACAAAGCTGCAAATTGAACCACATTAGTTAGAATGGCAGCTGGGATGATAAACTTCAAACACATAGTCTATCTCTGGGGAAATCACCAGAGTTGTATCCTAAGAACAGAATATATCCCCACAAGTAAAGTAGACAAGAGTTTTTGCCAAGGCAGAAACTAGGAAGCAACCATGAAGAACATTAACCCCAATTATCACATAGAAAATGTGTACAGATGATGAAATAGTGCTCTTGTTGTTACTCCAACGGTACACATTAAACTTCTTCTGTGAGGGGTATTTCACACAAATTAGTTAAGTGACCACAATGTCATTATGTAAAAGTGATTTATAATCTGTAGACCGCCATACAAAGCTATGCAATGTTAACCTTAAGAGGAGAAAAGTGGTGCTTGGCTCTTGGGAATAGCCTCATAAAAGCTCATTTCAGAAATAGAAATTAGTCCACATCATAAACACACAAGGGACGGATGACTTCCTAGGGTAGGAAAGCCTGAGGGACCAAGAGCAGTGGCACATTTAGTCCAGTGTGACGCTGGGAGACAGCCCATCTGGTGCTCAATGGAAGATCCACTTCTTCCATAACTACCAGATGATTCATGTAGTTCTGCCCTAGGGCCCTGTCACAGACACTTATCACCAAGGAAGACTAAGCATGCCAAAGGCTGGATGCCACAGTGAGGACAGTGTCTCTGGCATAATGTGTTTCAGCCATATCCATGGATCTGCACTGCTGTGGTGATGACACTCAGCCTTGTATAATCTCATTACTAACGGCTGTTGTTTGTGGCTCACTCTTTCCTCGGGCTTTTACTTCAGGAGCAATGCTGCCTTGAATTGCCCATTCCCCAGGAAGGAGCAAAGCTCGGTCAGCTGGAACAAAAGCATAGCGGCTGTCACAACGAGACAGTGACACACCATCACACCCATTACCTCTCCTGTGCATCATCCACAGAGCTGATTAGCAAGCACACAGCTGCCTCTTAGGGGGAACATAAATTCAAGGGCATATATGAAAGATATTTTCATAATATGCTGCCTCCTGACTTCTGTGCCTACCCCAAAGGAATGAGAAGCTTTCCTGTGTCCATGCATCCTATCCCCACCAATGGTCTTTTATGGCTTTGTACCCATGATGCATTGTGTGTACCCCTACTTGCATCTATGACATAACCATATTTATTTCCCTCATTCACCATTTAGTCATCCACTCATTTGACAGCTATTGAATCAAGCTGATGTCATATGCTAATGAACAAGCCATAGGCTTCTCCCTCAAAGAACCTGAGGCTTAGGTATGAACTCTGAGAAATACAATGAGACTATTTATAGCAACAAAGGTGCAGGAACACGGAAATACTTACTTTGTACTTCAGTTCTCAGTATCATCCAAATCCATGTCCGACTTCTTTCTTTACATAGCTGTGTTTCAAAAGATACTAAACTTTGGTATAATACGATTTGGTAGGCTATAGTTGTAGGAAGGGGCTCAATTTCTTACTCTAGAACTCGTGATTACTTTATAGACAACCTTAAGGAAGACCCCTCTCCATTTCAAGCCCCCATAACTTGCACAAGGAAAAGGATTGACTAAGCCTAGGGGTTCTGAAACTGGATCTCTTGTGTCCAAGTGGCACACAAGGCCCTGACACCTTCAGAAACGTACCTAACCAGGCAACCTAACCAGGCAATCAAAACCTAACCATAACCTAACCAGGCAATCAAAACCTAACCATAACCTAACCAGGCAATCAAAACCTAACCATAACCTAACCAGGCAATCAAAATGTCTATTCGTTTGGTTGAACCTCTACTCTCAGTCCTAGAGGCTATGGGAGAATAATACCAATATGAGAATGGGAATCAATTTCATGTTAGAGAGAATTAGAAAAATGTCCATTTTCCTCCCACCTTCTTGTCCTTGAGACTAGGATAGGTAACACTTTAGTTACCATATGATCAAACAACATTCTTCTATATAATTAGTGAGAAACCAGACTAATAGAAAAGACAATCATGGCATAATTCCTTTATAGTCCTTTTCCTATCTGAACAAATATCAAGCAGCCATCAAATTTTCTTTTTGGTTTTTACCCTTTAAATACATTACAATTTACAAATAGTAATTCTATGTATTGATGGGATATGGTATAGTAGTTTGATTCATAAATACAAAATGTAATGGACAGATCAGACTCCTCAAATATCCATCATTTTGAATCATTCTTGAGATCATGCCAAATCCCTATTAACCATTTAGAAATAGTCAACTGACTGCTGTCAACCACATTTACCCTAGAATGCCATTAAACATTAGAGGCGATTCCTTTTTTCTGATGGTACCCTACACCCTACGTTAGAGATCCTTCTATACCAAGCTCCTCTCTCCTAGCTCACCATTTGACTAAGTTGCTCGATTATAGTCATATTTGAAAATATTGTGGTCCCAGCACTTTTCAGTGATTCTGCATTCACTGTAGTTCAGTCCCCTAGCAGACACATATGCTGTCATTTGTTCATAAAAACAGGAAGTTTAGAGTTCTCGTCACTATGGCCATGACTCGACGTCTGTACAAGTTGAGTAGTTAGAGCTACAGAACCCCTCAGGGATCTGCTCTACTCTGTATAATACTCCAGAAGCTCTGAGGGTTTCTGCTCACCAGACTCGCATGAAAGGTGGACGGTAGACTTTAAGAGGGATGCAGGCAAGAAATTAACCCTTTTATAAGGTTATACTCATGAGTATAACCAAGGCTAGTACTCTTGGGTATAGTGCTGCCTAATAAACCCAAATATATGCTCATCTTTCCTCCGGCTGATCACTTCTGGAATGCTGTCTTCATGTCATGTCCTACATATATTTTAGAGATGTTAAAACCTACTCAAAGTCAAACAAAGGAAGTTTAGGTTTAGAAATACAACAAAGAAGTTGTTGCGGGGCAGTCTGTTCTGATGAGGTGTAACCTCAAGAGACACATAAGCACTCCATTTAAATACACTGGGGCCTGCTGGAAAGGACATTTATAGTCCTGCTTTAGGGACTGCAGGGAAGCAAACAGAGGTCACAGATGGCAAGAGGACAGGTTCTACTTCAATCCTGTGCTGCGCATTCAGCCGACAGGAGAGTGGGCACCCTACCAAGTGACCCTCAGTGGCTGAAATGGTTTCACCAACGAGTTCAAAATGAAGCCTTGACAGCTACTAGGATTAAACTATGCTTCCTACAGGGTTCATTTTAAAATTTCGGAAACTTGTTATATTCTCTTTGTGTCCTAATATCAAACCCTCATTTTCTCAGGGAGATGAATAAGCGTCTAACGGAGGAACAAGCCAAGAAAACCTATGACCGGGCAATTAAGCTAGAACAAGAATTTGGAGAATATTTTACAGGTAAGTTTCCTCGACTCCCTGGTACTAGAAGAAAAGATAAATGTCTTAGTGCTATACCAGGCATAGGCTCCATGCCTGGGAAAGCTAGATCCCAAATCCTTCCATTGCTTATACCCTTGTCTGCCTTGCCCATTTGGTTTAGAGCTCTGGATTCTCTCCTCTCTCATTCCCGGTTCTCCACTGGTCCTAAACCATGAGTGCCAAATGCCCTGATCTATCTCCTGCTATTAAGGAGATCTTAGACATGCTACCTCATTAAACTGTCTCCCTGGTATTTTCAGAAAACTTGAAAATGAATGTTTTAAGGCTCAAAACAGGTAGTTACTACAATAGTTACTATCCTGCAGCCTCTACCTTGAAGACCTCCAGAACTATCTCCTCAATCAGCAGCATGAGACAAACCCACTTGGAGATGTTTCAGTTAACGCTGTTTCAAGACCAATAATAGCTTTGATTTTTTTTTTAACAATGTCTTTGGCAACAAGATATTGTGGGGAATATGAATTTCTTGTGGATGTCCTGAGTTCCCTCTCCTTCTCTCCTCTAATGAAAGACTGATAAAATCCAGAGAGAAACCAGTCTTGGGGGAATTTTTCTAACAGCAGATTCTCAGTGATTGATAACAAGGTACTGAGTCTGGGGTGTAGGGCAGAGTGGCTTTCATGAGGCTCAAAGTTTGATCCCAGCATCCTTCAAAATAACAGCAACTTCCCTCATGAATTACTGGCATGAAATGAGATATTGTTGCAGTTGCTTTGAATACCAAAGGCACCACGAGCAAGGCACTGTGTAATTATTTTTACTAAAGCTCATATTAAGGTGTCTTTTAGTAACATGAGTGATTTTAAAAGAGCATTCAGGTGGGGAAAACCTGAGGGCTGGAGAGATAGCTCAGCAGTTAGGAACACTTGCTACTCTAGAGGACCCAAGTTCAGTTTGCAGGTGAGAAAATTAGATCAAAACAATAACTGTTTGGCTCATAGTTTGCACTCATGGGTAGATTACTATAGTGTGATCCGAAGATTGTGATGTCAACTCTACTTCAATAATAATTCATCTTGAAGTCTTTTTTTTTTTCCTGGAGCTGGGGACCGAACCCAGGGCCTTGCGCTTGCTAGGCAAGTGCTCTACCGCTGAGCTAAATCCCCAACCCCCATCTTGAAGTCTTGGTGGCATACGGATAGGGCTGACGTGTTTGGGAAACCCAACTCCAAGAGAGCATTTATTGAAGGAAAAAAAAAAAAACTGTGTTCAATTCTCCACTGAGAGCCACGTGTCTTACTAATTTACAACTTAGTGATTTATATCTCCTCTTATTTATGTTCCTTATCAGGTATTCATAGTTTAAATATTCTGTGAGATAAAAATCTTTCTTTACAAAATAACTGGTGTTTCTGGGTGAACTAAGCTTGTCCTTCAAACCTCTTATTACCTCCATATCTATGAGACCTGAATTTCGGCCTTCATAAAGTGTAGAAGCTCTACAGCCAAACAGGGAAGCTCAGTCTGAAACTGCTGTGCGTTCTGCTCCAGTGCCTGGCTCAAGAGCAGCCATCCATGAAACAAACACTTTGTTGCTAGAGTTGTGAACAAACACAGAAAGCGCTAAGATTGGGACGCATTTATTACTGACCTAGGGCAGGGAAAGAATATTTTAAGCACTTCTGAGGTGACTGTTCTTGTGTAAGCACCCTGCATTCCCTCCCCCCCCCCACTTAAAGGGGACATTAACTCCTGGTGTTTGTCACTGATTTCGGTTGGGTGAGAGATCACAGTCCTCACCCCCAAGGCAATGCCTCCTAACTCTTGCTATTTTTGTCTCTGCAACAGCTATTGTCCAAGGAGATACCTTAGAAGATATTTACAACCAATGCAAGCTTGTTATTGAAGAGCAGTCTGGACCTTTCATCTGGATTCCCTCAAAGGAGAAGTTATAAATTAGCTACTGCACCTCTGACAACGACAGAAGAGCATTTAGAAGAACAAAATATATATAATATAACACTTGGAGGCTTTTATGTTTTTGTTGCATTTATGTTTTTGCAGTCAATGTGAATCCTTATGAATGTACAACACAAACTGTGTGAAGCCATGAAGGAAACAGAGGGGCCGAAGGGTGGGACGGAAGAGACATAGCAGTATGCAGGAAGGCTTGGGTTTGCTCAAAGTGCCAGGTGTAGGGATGAACCTCTGATGGGCTCTCTGCCCTAGAGACGGGCAGCCTTCTCACCCCAGCAGATGTCCAGAGCTGATTTAGCTGCTGAGCTCTCTGTGTTTGCTTTAAGAAAAGTTGCCAGCACTCGAACCTCACCAACCTACCCCTTACCAACCTCTGTAATTGGTACACTTTGAATTTTATAACTATGCACATCCTTTGATTTCTTAACAAGCAAAGGAAATAGGGAAAACAGAAAGGAGTCCCTTTGGAGATGACATACCATCGGGGGAGGATGATTGCTTAGTTTCCTTGGCTGGCATGTGCAAAGACCAGCGTGTCGTGTGTGGAGGACTAAGGTTACTGAAGGGGGTTCCACCTGGCCTAGCTTTAGGACTGTCAATTGTCTATTTTGCCATTTATAAGCTGAAAGAAGGCACTAAAGATGAGAATAATTTATACAATAAATATATTAAATGTATAGAAATGAATTTCTATAGGTTAAAAAGTTTTGTGAAATATTTTGTAAAGACTAACAAAAACATTGAAAGACTGAATGTCCGCACTCTCAGCAGGTGATCAAATTTAAGACTTTGAGGCTGCACTCTCCCTTTTGTCGCCAATGATCCATTCAGAGCATCTGAGTTCCCTCCAGGTCTGACAAAGACTTCCCCTTCACCCCTCTCCCCACGGCCATGCACACTAGCACACTAGCGATACACTCTTACGGAACTTGCTCCTTAGTAAGTTGCCCTCATGAATATTTTTGGAAGAGATTTTTGTTACAATTCTTTAAGCCCATGGCTTTTCAGAGACAAACTCATGCAAATAATCGAAAGGGAAAGATTGCTTTCCTCTAGTTAAATAGCCTGAGCCAACCACGCAGATAGTCAAATAACTTTGTTCCTAGCTACTTGTATACAGCTCAAGAACTATTCAGTATTCTGGCAAACCATAAGTCATTAGAATTATCTTTTCTTTGTTTCACAGAGCAATTGAAGTGTTTTGTAACAGTCCAAGTTGGCATTACAGGGGAAGATCTGTCCTGAGATGCACTATTTCTCTAAGGAAGAGAAAAAAGAGAAGTTATCTAGTTGGGAGTGATGAGGGACGCATTTTGTTTCAGTATATAGGGCAAAGAGAACCGCAAGAAAAGGACAATTTATGGCTTTGAGCTCAACCAATTGAATTGCCTTCCTTAGGGCTGCACCTGGACCAAGTTTATTTTTCTAACAATTATACTAATAATGATTTTAAAAGAGAAACCTCCCAGAGCCTATAAGCTGAAACACAAGAGTTAGCTTCCCACTTTAGCGCTGATGCTGTCGTCAGCCCTGGTTCTGCCCAAGGTGTTCTGAGAGAGACTTTTTAGTGTTATTAATAACCACTCATGTCTGGGTTCTATGCATGCCCGGATTAAGCCCCATCGCCTTATTTCTGGGGTACATCAAGACCTGGCAGGGATCCTGCCACACTGTGCAGTCAACCAGCACATAGGCTGGAGTACAAGAACAAGAGACAGAGCCATCAGAGTGATGGGGCTTCTTCTAAGTTAGAGCATCAGAGCTTAAAACTGAGAGTCTCTTTCCAAAATCAAGGGTCATTCATCTTTTATGAAATACCATCGTCTGCCCAGTTGCAGTCACCAAAACAAACATTTAATTGCAAAAAGTAAGCATCTACCTAGAGTCTTGAGGCTGCCTTTGCCAAATGAAGAGGTACCAAGCAGCCACGTGTATCTTTTTTCCCTCAGTTTTCTAGAGATAGCCTTAGAGGGCTCAAAAAACGCTAAAAGATGTGTCCACGTCTGCAACTCACCAGTTTCAGGTCACGGCCAACTTCCATCAATATAGCTCTCAGAAGTTTTCTGCCACTAGAATGCCATTCCTGATCCCAGCTCTCTTTATAGGCCACCATGATAACTTCTTTGGTTTCTCCACTGAGCATGCAACCATTTACCTTAGAGGACTGTCATTAATGAGTAGATGTTTTCTCTAGTTGTGTGACGTGCTTTCCATTTGATAGTATTGCTGTGGCTGAGTACAATCAAATTGAACCACAAACCATTGGTTTTGTAGTAATACAATTATTTATTTTCCCAGTATAGATGCTTCCGGATTAGCATTAGCACTGATTTTTTATGTAGATTTATATAAATATAAATACATATATATTTGCTTGACGAATCACCAAGCACCTTGGTGAGAGGGTCTTTTCCTATAGAATTCACTCATCCATTTTGTTGTGTCGTCCTGCGCTTCCCAATGTTGAGGTCTCTATGGCTCCAAAGAACTGGTGTATTTTGCAGCAAATCCAATGACATATAGGGAAATGGCATGAAAGTCACCCAGATCACATCTGGTGCAAATGCACCTGGAGCCTTGGGCCAGATTGGTGCTAACACTGCAAACTTTGTCCGGAGCTCTCTCCAATCTGAAGGCTCGCTGGGGGCACAGTGTCACCTTCACATGCTGGGCCCTTTCGGAAAAGTGCCAGATCGTGTCACTGGTGCTATTTTTCATGCTCTGGTACAATGTGTAGCACCATGGGGGTCTCAGCTTTACCAAAACCGAAATCCCACCTGTCAGCCAATTATTGCTGAGGCATTTGCATATTGCTCTTTTCCATGAGATATGATGGCCTATTCTTTGAAGGCCCTTTCTCCCAGACCCAAATTCAGGGGTTGGCTCTATCCACTTTGCAAACCCATCTAGATGAAGCTACACTCGGGTGCCTCTGTGAGCTGTCTTAGACCCTACTGCCAGCCCTTCAGGACAGAGTCAACGGATGCTCTGTACACCTCCGGCTCTCATCTATTTCTCCTCCTCAGTTCTCCTCCTCATCTCCTCTCATCATCTGCCATTTTGACCTTCTCTTTTTATCCTTCCTGGGTTGTTGGACTTGCCCCTCCCTCTCTTTCCTCTGTCTGTCTTTTTCTGCCCCTCTCTCCTTTCTCCGTCTCCTGTTCCCCTTACTACTCCTCCCCCCAGACGTGCTCTCCCTCCCTCTTCTCTCAGCTCACATAGTTCTGGTCATCAGTACATCCGGCTCCTTAGTTTTCCTGTCCTATAAAGGGCGCACGGCTAATTCAGACAGCAAGTCCACACATGGACTAATGACACAAATACTTGGGGTCACCATTTATTTACTCAGCCCAGAACACAAAGCTGAGTGTGAGGCCCTCACCTGGAGCCAGCCTGCACCACTGCCCCAGCAGTGCTGATGCAAGAGCTGTGGGGCCCCGGCACCTAGAAGCCTCCGCCTGAACCGTCTCCAGAAACTCACTCCCAGCACCGCCCAGGCTGAGGATGCTTCCTTTCCACAGAGGCAAACTCTGGCCCCAACAACTATTCTAATGAACCTCATTGAAGCCATGACACCGCCCTGGTTTGGAGAGAGATTTTTCCCTCTATATTCTTTTTCCCGTTTCCATGTGAAGCCCCTCTGCTTTTCAGCTGGCGATTGCTCTGGTGAGACTGAATGGACTTGCTAGCGAAATGACATCTTTTTTTTCCCTGTCTTGGTCCTGCCTAAAATTCCTACAAAAGAAAAAAAAGCATTTAAGTCAAGGACTAAGGCTAAATTTATTATACTAATGAGTCACTCCTGGGGAGACATCAGTTCCCTTAAAGCATGTGGAGTACCTCCTGTGACAACTGATTTTCCAGGAAACTCCATAGAGAATTCTGTGGATATGCATTAATTATTTAAGGGTATGGTATACGTAGTATGCATACCACGTATACACATTACCTGAGGTAAGATTCAATGTGGTTGGAAACACATACACACTTCAGTCTGTAAATATTCTTCCTCACTGAAACCTGTGCTTCAGAAACCATTTCTCGTACAGCTGTGCAGTTTCTTGTAGCAGCTGGAGACAAGCTAAGGCGGGCAGTGAATTTAGACTATGATCAGCTGAAAGAGTAGTTTCTCCCTTGCAGCTCACAAGGACAGACAGCTAAGTGGCGAGGTTGACTCCCAATGGGATGGCGAATTTTTCTTCTTTTCAAATTTGTGTTTCCTAAGTGTATCTTAACTTCTGAGTGCACCAGGTTGTACCCATTAGATCCTTTTACTATGACAATTTTGTGCTTCTCTCTGACAGGATGCTTCTCCATCAAGCTGTAATGCAGGATGGGAGGGGAGGGAGGGAGGGGGAATTACTCCTTGCCTGGCTGGAGTTTACAGAGACACTGCACAGCTTACACTCCTGTTAAGTGTAAATATTCAACACTTCCATTCCATTTGTGTAAAAAATAAAGCACACACGATTATAAAATCAAGATGTATATTTCATACTCCGTGTGTCCGTGAATATTTTTTGCGTTTCCAGATGTTGGTGGAGGCCGCATTGTAAAAATGCCTGATAGAGTGTTTATTATAAACATGCCGTGGTTTTCTTATATAAATATTAAAACAATTTCTACTTTATAGCAAAATTATATTCTCCAAAAGCATAATTGTGTCATTTTGTAAGAGAATCACTCATTTCTATTTTTATCCATTATGTCTGATTTCAAAGCAAAAATGTAGTCAGAATATTTTTGCGCTGGAAACTGTTGGCACTGCTGAGAGGAACTGACAGCGCTGCATTTGCATATTTTTAAATATTTGATTAACATCTTTCCTTTTAATCAGATTTTTTTTCCAGGAATGAATAATGTATTAAAAGGTATTAAAAGTTAGGCTTTCTAAGACATGCCTCTATATGAAGAAAAAATTTCCAATATCAGAAAAGGCTAAGAATACAGTTTTTTTTTCTTTATCTCATACTTAAGGCACAAAGAAAGGCCTAATTTGGAGACACAATATCATTATACACCCTAGGGTCACCAAATAAACCGGCACCAGCGAACTGAGCATATCAAAGCTGCCAGGGGAAGGAATCAGTGTGGTAAATTCTTTGGTTTAAACATACTGTCCTCTTGGCATTTAGGTAACGCAGGTATTAAAGCTGAAGATCCGAAACAAATTCCTCCCAGGAAAAGGGTAAAAATGTTTACATCAATGCAGTCACTCTCAAGTATAACATGTAATATGTTATCACTGATTGGAACATCGATTCCGGGATCCAGCTCAATCGACCATACCATCCTGGTCATCCCTGTGATCCAACAGGGGGCGGGGGGAATGAATGGTGCAGTGCAGGGGTAAACAGAGCTTTCCACTTGAACATATTGAGGCTGTCAGACCAGAACAGTGCAGACCTCTGATGGCAGTAATTCTATTACCATTGACATTCACGTAGCCTTGTCTGCTTTACTATTAATGTTATTCTCCAGACTAATTTTGATGATAAGTGTCAATTCAGAAGAAAACAGCTGGAGGAGGCGCCCCTGATTTTTGTGTCCTATTTCATTTTCACATCTTGATCTCTCTAGAAGTCTCAAAAACTAGAAGTGTTTAGGATCTCTGAACCTAAACAGGCTACAAGTAAGACCTGTGTGTTAGCAGGTACACAGACCAACCAAGGCACAAAACCAAGAAAGATCTGTCAAGGGAAATATCAGCTTTCTTGATATAACCAGACACCGTCTCCAAAGGGAAGGGTGTCTTACCCTGGTCAAGACAGGTGGGACTTGTAGTACCAGCCCCCTGCAACTCACCTTTCTTAGGGACATCTCAGAGGCAACACCATCATTAAACTGATCTCTCTCTCCCTTCAAACCCCATGACTCAAGTGTCAGATCTAGGCTCTGTCCCTAATTCCCCTTAGCATACTTAAGACAAAGTTAGAATAATTCAGGGAACTTTGCTAACAAAGAGAAATAAAGGATAATCTGATCTCTGAGTTTAGTGTCCAGCTCCTGGTAAACTTTTGGCATGACAAAGACCATCTTTTCCTCACTTTCTGGGAGTTCTGTCCAATACGGCCCCCGCAGAATCTTCCTTCTGTGTCCATAGCCAACCCAGAAGCAGTTGTGTAAGGTGAGCTCTCTGTCATCACCATCCCCCTTTGCTCCCATATACTCACTGCAAATGGAAGGAACTCAATGTGATTGACTGTTGTTGCCTTTTACAGTGATCTGCAAGGAACAAATGGTTTACAACAAATCTCGATGTTCAAGGCCAAAAAACTAAGTCCCAGGTTGAGTACCAGTTTCTTTCTGCCCTATCTTCCCAGTTCTGAATAGCTGATCAGGTAAACCTCTGTTCTTTAAGGCCTGTTTGTGCATGTTGCATGCACAAACCTTTTCAGGAGTTAAACACACAAACCAGGATTCCCTCTAGCATCAAAATCTACCTCCAACTGAAAGGAGAAGAAAGGGAGAAAGTATTTTTATTTTCAAGGAAGCTTTTGAAGACCTCAAGGAATTTTAAGAGTTTAATTATAATTTATAGTTTAATAATTAAACTTTTGAAATTCCTTGTGGCCCTCAAAAACAAATAATGAAAAGGTCCTTAGTGTGGACTTGAAGAGTCTCAGGAAGTGAGAAGAGCGGATTCCAGGAAACTATGGAAACGGTTTGATTAACGTTATTCTCCATAGATTTTAGGTTGTCAAAATTCAAACCACAAACTATTAAAGAAAACGACCATGGTCCTGAGGTCAGACTTGAAAGTGATTTAGGGAGAGATTATTTGAAGAAACTGCCTTGACAATCCTAGTGGAGAGCTTGCTCCGGTCTAGGGGCTATTGCATCAGAACTTCCTGGTGAATGGGCTTTGTGACAAGTGTAATCTGTGGAATGATTACTAAGAATAAGGTGTCACTCATAAAAAGCAAACAATCTAATGAATTAGGAGCGTAAACTTGTAGAAAAGTGTGCTGTGTATAAAACTGGAGACAGACAAATCAGTAAAAATTAGAGTATTTAGCCTGGGGAGGGGGGTGATGCATGTCCTTTAATCCCAGTCCTTTGGAGACAGAGGCAGGTGGATCTCTATGAGTTTGAGGCCACACTGATCTATATGGACAATTCCAGAGCAGCCAGAGCTACATAGTGAACCCTCTCTCAAAAAAAAAAAAAAAATTAAAGTACTCAGGCCAGCATCCCATTCAAAAGTTACCTTGTGGTTGTACAACTAAAATTTTCCAAGCTGGACTGACTAGGTGGCTCAGTGGATAAAGGTGTTCATCACACAAACCTAGCCACCCGAGTTCTGTCCCTGGAATCCATGTGAAGGCAGGAAGAAAGAACAAACTTCTGCGAGTTGCCTTTTGACCTCTTCAATTATGCTGAAGCACGTATGCTTACACACACACACACACACACACACACACACACACACACATCATGCATTTGTATGCACAATGTTAATAAATTCAAACTTATAAAAAGTAAAATTTTCAAAGAAAAGGATTTCCAAAGAAGGAGCAGTATTTAATTACTTATCGTTACCATTGCTTGTATTTTTAGTCAAACAAATAAACATTTGCCTAAACCTGACCTATTTACATGCTACTGTAAAAAAATAAAGCAAATTACACAGAGAAGTCTGTATGTAGGATGGAATATAATTTCCACCCTAGGCATGTAAAGGGAGAAAGTCATTCTAATTTAGGAACTCTGGAACAAATCAGAGAGCACATAAAAACTAGGAAGGGTGACCTTGGCATCTGGGAAGGGTGACCTTGACATCTGGGAAAGGTGACCTTGGCATCTGGGAAAGGTGACCTTGGCATCTGGGAACCGTCTCTCACCAGCTAGCAGTTTGCTCCATTGCTTATACAAGTGAGGAACCTTGAACTTCTGTAGAAAAGTGACTCAATCAATCCCCCTTCCCTCCCTTTTTGTTACAGATAGGCTCTTCTGATGCAGCCCTGACTGACCTGGTACTCAGTATATAACTACATGACGGCTGCAAACCTGTAGCAAGCCTCCTGCCTCAGCCTCCTACGTTCTGGGGTTACACATGTATGCCACTTTGCCAAGCTGTAAATTAAAAAAAAATCCAATAAAAAGATACTTCAAGCTAGAGAGATGGCTTAAAAGCACTGACTGCTCTTCCAGAGGTCCTGAGTTCAATTCCCAGCAACCACATGGTGGCTCACAAGCATTGGTAATGGGATCCGATGCCCTCTTCTGATGTGCCTGAAGAGTGTGACAATGTACTCACATTAAAAAAAAAATCTTAAAAAAATACTTCAAGGTTATAGTAACTATAATACCTTGGTGTTCACATAAAGACAGACACATGAAACAGAAGGGAGAATGCAGAAATCAATCCATAGTCACACAACTGATCTTTTTATTTTAACACACATTTCTTTTTATTTTGTTATATTTGTTTGCACTCGTGTATGGGTTCCATGGTGTACATTTAGAGGTTGGAGGACAAACTGTGGTCCTTATTTACCGTGTGATTTCCAGAGATCTAATTCAAGTTACCAGTGTTGGCAGCAACATTACTCATAAGCCTTCCCACCAACCTCTCAACTGGTTTTTGACAAAGTCCAATAGACAGTAGAGAACAGATCAGGTCTTTGAGCTAGGGAACTGCCAACAGTGGATCCATGTATTTAGGGCAATTACATTGGAACTTTTTATCCTCTATATACAAAATAAGCTCAAATGCATCAAAGAATTCAACCCAAAGCATGAAATTATAAAACTATTAGAAGGAAACTTAGTTTGAAACACTTCAATATATTGGTGTAAGACAATTTTTTCAAGATAGGATCCATCTTTTCCCTTTTGCATAGGGAAAAGCAAAAATACTTAAATGAGATTATGCCAAGCTCAGACAGTTCTGTGCAGCAAAAGAAAAAAAAATGGTGGGAAATATTCGTGTGCTATTCAAGGATTCAACATATCCAAATTATATAAGGAACTCAAAAAATCAACAATTAAAAAAATACAAATACAGTTGCTAAATGATCTTAAGATCTGAATAGCTGCCTTTCACAAGAAAATATAGTGGGGGAAATCTCAATTCATAAATGATCAAAAGAATTTTAATCACAACCAGAATGAGTCTCGGGTCAGACACTTTAGAAGCTGCATCTGTGACTTTGCTGGTAGAGTTAGGGTAACAAAAAACAGACTTCATTCTAAATGGAGAAGGGGCAAGAGCATCAGGCATTACAAAGAGATGACAGTGGAAAGCACACAGAAACAGATAGGCCCACAGAAAAATGCGAAGGGTCCACAGCTACAGTTTGAGGAGCTGAAGGGAAGGAAGTGCTGAAGCCTTCACCACAGGTAAACTGGGAAGGCCTGGAGAAAACAAACTAGCAGTCCAGGCCACAGGGCAAGCCCACGGTTGAAGGATATGATGTGGCAGTAAACTCCACTGCGGAATAGGCAAGCAACTGGAAAAAAACTTCATTTTATCTCGGAATGCTATGTCATAGCTAAATGGCATCTTGGAGTGGGAACTTTTTGAGACTCTGGTATCCTTGAAACCTGAAACCAAGGAACGATTGTGATTTAAAAAACTTAAAACTACCCTGCCACTATATCTAGAGGGAGACAAAGTAGTTCTAAGGAAGGGAAGACCCGGCCAGGAACATGTACCATCTGAATTAGGCTATCAAGCACACAGTTGTTGGTGGGCATACCGTCTGTGGCAAGGAACCAGCCACAATTACTGAGGGTAAGTCCAGAGATGGATAACCCCAAGCCCGTGGCGACAAGAACCTTTAGCTTCTACAGATGCCTTCTGGTCTCAGTTGCAAGCAGGGCCAAAGAGTTCTGAGTGCAGATCTGGCAGACGGCTGATTCCACAGACTTCCCGTTCCTGTGGAGTGCTGGATGACCAGACATCTCCACCTGTAAATCCCAATGTTCTGTTTTTACCCAACCCTCGTGGACTCAAGGGAAACCCTTTGGCATGGACAGATGTCCCTTTGGCTGTACAAAAAGAGAGTGCTCTGGAGCAAGTGGAAGCATGCCCCTTTCATGGGCTGCAGAGCTCAAATGCTAAGGAAGGAAACCTAACAAGTGCATGAAGCCCTGAGGCTGACACCCACTCTCAACCAACATAGAGCAGCAGCCAAAACCGTGTTACAGCCGCTACCACAGTTTGAAAGCTCTGCTCTGAAAGGTGCTGACAACTGATTACTTGGGAAATGCTATTAATGAGATTTCAAACTAAACGACAGTAAAAACCCATCCCAACCAATGAAACTTAAGGAAAAAATAAAACCACTCAAGACCTAAGGGGGAATTTAAACTCTGTGCTTAAAGAAAACGAGAATATGGAGCTCATGGATTAAGACAATTATGTCCTTGTATTTTGCCATCAACTTCTACTATGAGACATTTTACATGTTACAATGAATGATTGTTGGGAGGGAAAATTCGTGCAATATGCCTGTCGTAGGTTGGTATCCTATAGGATAAACTCTAGTTATTTGATATCAGCCATGTTCTTGGAATTGGAGCTCGCAAGTAAGAGCCAAGTGCTCCTTGATTAATTACATCACACTCAGTGAGGCTTTTGCCAGAGCCAGTGTGGCTCCGAATTCTTCCCCAGTTCAGGAGGAATGCATCACACTGAATTACAGGGTGTGACGGAGAACAAGACTGGACAGCATACAGCTGCTGTGATCTCACTGAAGGTGTGCCTCAGCCAACAGCTTGACACAAACCAGAGAATGCTAATGTCACCCCGCATCCCGGCTTGCCAAAGTCAGTGTCCTTATCACACTCTAATCTAGCGGACACAGAGTGTGCTGTGCCTCGTGGCCTGGGGAACTTCAGTCCTGCCATCACATTCCATTTGGAAAGAGTTCATGCAGAGTGGGACAGGGCGCCTGCCTTATCCGGGAGCCCAGGCACTGTGTGCTCCATTCCTCTGGTGCTCACACAGGTTTCTGCAGCAGAGGGAGGGTCCACCAGTCCTATAAACTCACGACTAGGCAGACTATCAACTGCCCCAAAACTGGGGTCATTAGCACCACCTAAAACGTATCGGAGTGTATCTGCACTGTGACAGGATTTCTCAGTGACTCCTTACATGCTAAAATTTGTAACATACTTATTCTGAACCAATAGCTGTGAAGAAAAGGACACTGGGAAAAATATTTTCTTACACTGCAGAACTGACTTTCTAACTGTAACCATGGAAGGAGCAGCAAAGAAATAGAAGAACTGAAACACATAACGAGCCCGTTGGTAACATCCTAAGACTTAGAGACCAATGAAGCGGGAAGCCTGTCTCTGCCGCTCCCATACTGCAAAGGCCACACTGAGATGGGAGTGAGGAGCTACAGCAACCATATACTGAGCATAAAAATTATTCACTAGCTTGACATGGAGTTAAAGCCCATGGTTGATTATTGTCACTGTACCACCAACTGAGAAAGTAGTCCCTGACATGAGCCTCAAAGGATGGTCAAGTGACAGTACAACATACAGTACTACAAGTGAGCCCCAGGCTAGAAACAAGAGACATGAGTTTGAATCCTGGCTGCACTCTATATTGGACAAAGAGACCTAATACCCCAAAGACAAAGTTTCCTATTCAAACAGAATGCAATAATATCATCTGCCTTGAAGAGATAACTGGAGAAGAGCAGGAAATCATGCAACACAAAGGCAACATTCAACAGGACTTTATCCTCCATATTTTATGTTCCCTGGTCCTCAAAATAGTCTTGTGAGAGAGAAAGGTGTTTGCGTTTGTGCCTAGGTGTGAAGATGGAATCCGGGAAAGCAGTAACTCTCCCTAGAATGCCCTGCTGGTGACAGGGATGAGACAGCCTGGCTTTGCCTCCTCCAGCTCATTGTCCTTGCAATACTGTGCCAGGCAGGCATGGTAAATGTCAACAGTGATCCAACCCAGAGAACAACAATTACAAGGAAAGCGCCAGAAAGCCAGCCCAATGGAGAGGCACACGGCCATCTGTCAGCTCCCTGGATCATCTTCCCCCACGTCTCAGGAAAAGCACTGATCTGTCAAAAAGCAACAGTATTTCTGGAAAGGCCCTCTTAGCAATCACTCATGCAGGAACCAGCTTTTCAAATGCCACAAACTAGAGCAGAGGTATCCGGAGGTAAGAATGGAAGGCCTCTTCTCAGAGTGCATCCAGAAGGGAGTCTTTCTATCCTGTTATGCAAAGATGAGGATAGAGAAAGACGATAAATAAGGAAACAGGGAAGTTCACAAATAACTCTGGGCTAGGCACAGATTGCCAGCGGTATTAGTTTGTTTCATCAATGCTATGTCCCTTGTCACCACCACACAGTATATCAAAAGGCTTACCGACTTAAGGAAATACGCATAGCTATCACTATCACATGAAGAAGACAAAAAATGATTATAATTTATTGGGCCTTTTTCCTACCTTGCCACATTTTTAAATATTAACTATTGCAGAATAATTTGAGCTTAGAAGATAAATTGAAAAACAATACCAAAAACACTACAGAGAATCCCCATGCCCCAGATCTGGTTCCCTCCGATGTCAATGTCTTGTCACAAGTAGTGATCTGATACGGGCCTACTATCAGCTAGAATTTAAATTTTCTTCACTTTCACCTTGGCCTCATTTTGGATTCTACCCCAGACACCATATGGCATTTGGTCTGCCTGTCTTCTCAGGCTCCATTTGGCTATGACATTTCTCTTCTTTTAATGGCCCTGGGAGTTTTGCAGAACACAGGTACAGTATTTTAAAGAATGCCTCATCTGAGGTTTTGTGATGTTTCTCTCATTGATTGGTCTGGGGTTATGCATTAGGGCCAAGAAGACCACAGAGATATTACTGTACCCTCATTCCATAAGGGTACAGTGATTTGTCACTACTGATATTAACCTTAGTCATGTGCCCTTGTTACCCTTTCCCCTTTCCCAGAATCCATTCTTTAGAAAGAAGTCACAATATATGTCCCACACTTACTAAGTAGCAAGCTAAGCCTCTCATTTATGGGGGCGGGGGGAGAACAGGTACATGAATTACTTGGGATTTTTCTGTATTAGAAATGTTTGAAGCCTCAAATTTACTTACTTATTTGGTCATTAGTTTATTGGCAGAGTCTTAGGGTTTCCATTGCTGTGAAGAGACACGATGGCCGAGGCAACTCTTATAAAGGACAACATTTAATTGGTTAATCTATTATCAGCACGGTGGGGAGCATGGCAGTGTGTAGGCAGACAAACACTGGAGGAGCTGAGAGCTCCACATCTTGTTCCAAAGTCATACAGAAGAAGATTGGCTTGCAGGTAGCTAGGAGGAGGGTCTTAAAGCCCATCCCCAAAGTGACACACTTCCTCCAACAAGGCCACACACACCAGTCCCTGGGCCAAACATATTCAAACCACCTCAGGCAGCCACACCTATGTTCATTTTCTAAATGAAATAACCATCTAGCATCATCTTATTGTGTTACTTATTTCACCTTTTGCCCCTGAGAACTGCCTTCTGTACTCCTTTGATCTACACACACACACACACACACACACACACACACACACACACTATCACTGTGGGGGGTTTGGGAATTTGCCTGTCTTGTTTTGCATTCCCTTATTTTCTGCAACTAGAAAAAGTTCAGTCCTGTTTTGACTTCTTACTAGGTTCTTTAGCATCCACATGAAAGCCAGGCACTGCGACACATGATGGTAATTAGCTTGTGTGCCTGTAATCCCTGTGATTAGAGGTGCAAACAGGTGAGGCCCTGGGCTCACAAGCCGCCAGTTACCCAATCATTGAGGTCTAAGTTTAGTGAGAGTCCTATTCAAAAAATGAGGTGAAAAGTGATAAAAGATGCTGAATGTTGACCTCCAGCATCCAAGTGTATGTGAACACACAAACACTTACCCACATTACATATATCTGTTCAAAACAAATTGGAGTAAACAAAAGGAATGAAGAGAGATAACAATTGATAATATTTTGAAGTAATATAACCAGTTACAAAGTTTAATCTTTTTTCTCAGATTTTACTAGTGTGTATTAATTGCCCAAATGAGTTCTACAATGATAATTTCATACATAAGAATGATGTGTTTGATCAGATTCACACAACCTGTTACCCTCCTCTGTCCCCCTGAAAGTCTAAATTCTTTTGTCCCCATTTCATATATCAGCTTGATACAGAATATTTCCTATGGTGTAGATAAGAGAGCCATAAAACTGTGATAGAAAAGATAATTTAAATCAGAAGAGAAATTCATTCTTTATAGCCTGGAGCTACTGAAAGCATTAAGACAGCAAACACAGGAAATGTATGTTCCTGATTCTCTCCCCAGACTAAAACCATGACAAAATGAACAATTGGAACAAGAGTTCTTCCTTCTCCCACCCCCTGTCTGGAACTCTGGGAGGTGGTCGTCTTGTGGCTCTCTACTCCAACATGTTCATAAGAACACAGGAAAGCAAAGCTAATGGAGTTGCTCGGCCAGGAAGTGATAGCCAAACTTCAGCCTCCCCGGGGCTTCCATCTTCCCGCTACAATATCAACTGAATCCAGAAACCCCTGGTAGCATGAAAAAAAGGAAGCAAACCCAGTCAAACTAGAGATCCACCATTTCAATCACCATGTCTACTGAGGTAAGGGGTTACTCAGGAAAAGATGGACCCCCACCTTCAATTCCCTTCATCTTACCTTCCACTTGAAGAAAATAATTCACACAGAGAGACTCACTCAGTGGACACTTAAAACCAAAAGGAATTAGTACGGGTGGTATACAGGAAGCACTCCAGGCTCTACTTAGCTTAGAGATTTCAGACTCTAAGCAACCCCATTTTTGACTTTCAAAGCCAAAAGCCAGTGTGGCAATCATCCCTAGAGGGGATAAAAGATGTCATTATGAAAACAGAATGGTCTAATACCATGTAAAGCTGGATAACTCTTTCCTCCTCACTGACAAGATGACAGAGTAAGCCACATCCTGCTCCACTGATGTAGATACACCACCAGGGAGAGAGGCATCACTATAACAGGACACTGAAGGACAGACTTCTCATCTAAGGACATGGCCTAGGGTAGACTGATTTCTTTTGTACTTGGCACATACTTTCTTTTTTTTCTTTTTTCTTATTTTTTTACTACTTAAATATATTTTGATCGCATTCTTCCCCTCCCCCAAGTCCTTCCAGACCCTCTCTCCCAAACAAAACCCAATACAACAAACCCCCAAATCCAAAAAAAAATAACCAACCAAACTGTAACCAAATAAAAGCAAACAAAAAGCTATGGAATCCATTCCATGTTGGTCAGCTACTCCTAAACTTGAGGCCTGCATTGGAGTGGTTGATATATTTAGTGTCACTCCTTTGGAGAGAACTCATTTTTCATTTTCCAGCAAGTATAAATAACAGTTCAGTTGTTAACCTTTATAGGCTTTTCGGTCATTCATTTATTCATTCATTTTTAAATATAGGAAGATAAAACAAAAAACTATCGCATCAAAGTCGTATAAGGCAAGGACGTTTCATCCTGCTACAGAGACACTTACTCAGCCGTGTTTGTTGTTGCTCTATTCCTAATAGTGAGCAGTTGGAAGCAACCTAGATGTCTCTCAACAGAAGAACAAATAAGGAAAATGTGGCACATTTGCAAGGTGGAGTATTATTCATTGGTAAAATAATGGCACCACACTTCCTGCGTTTTGAGTTTGAGGATGATGTCACTGGGAGCTCAGAAATGAGCAGCCACATGAATTCCCCAAAGTTTGACAATGGCCAAGAACAAATATAAAGGACAGAAGTCCAGGTATATATTTCACCTCTCGAGCCAAAAATACCTCCAAGGCTAAAAGCAAGGCAAAATCCAGTTTACTACTAATCTTTAAGATAAACGTTATGAATGATGAAAAAGTCAACAGAATGAACAGAGCTTTCATAAATATACAGAAAGGATTCGTAAGCTTTTCAGAAAGCCTTTCTCTTAAATCTGAGCAGAAAGAGCTGTGCCATGAAAATGAACCAGCTAATGATGTCAAAGTGACAAGATTAATGCTCGGTTATAATACATGACATGTATCTTATTCCCCCCAAAGATCAATAAATTCAATGTTTCATATAAAAGTGACATCATGAAATTTGCAGATAAATGGATGGAACTAGAAAGGGTCCCCTCAGAGTTGGTAGAGAACACACCCAGACACCAAGTTCTCAGCAAAAAGCAGATGTATTCCCTGGAAAAACAATCGGGGGTTGGGGGTTGCCTCTGAATTAGGCAAAAGCAGACAGGAGGTGTTGTTGCAAGAACAGGTTTTTACAGAGGCAGAAGGAACACCCATTCAGAACCTGCCCCACATGTGGCCCATACATATACAGCCACCCAATTAGACAAGATGGATGGAGCAAAGAAGTGCAGGCCGACAGGAGCCGGATGTAGATCTCTCCTGAGAGACACAGCCAGAATACAGCAAATACAGAGGCTAATGCCAGCAGCAAACCACTGAACTGAGAACAGGACCCCCGTTGAAGGAATCAGAGAAAGAACTGGAAGAGCTTGAAGGGGCTCGAGACCCCATATGTACAACAGTGCTTCCAGAGACTAAGCCACTACCTAAAGACTATACATGGACTGACCCTGGACTCTAACCTCATAGGTAGCAATGAATATCCTAGTAAGATCACCAGTGGAAGGGGAAGCCCTTGGTCCTGCTAAGACTGAACCCCCAGTGAACGTGATTGTTGGGGGGAGGGCGGCAATGGGGGGAGAATGGGGAGGGGAACACCCATATAGAAGGGAGGGGTTAGGGGGATGTTGGCCCGGAAACCAGGAAAGGGAATAACATTTGAAATGTAAATAAGAAATACTCAAGTTAATAAAGAAAAAAAGGGGGGGAGAACAGGTTTTTAAGACGAAAAACAGGGGGAAGTCTATGTTAGGGTAAGTTGGAAAGTCCTAAATGACAGGTTAGCTGGTATAGCCAAATACTGACTTTTGATTGCTGGACCTTGGTATTTTGATAGTTAGACCTTGGAGGTCAATATCAGAAATGAGTCATCAGACAAACAGTGGAATAGGCCTCTGGGGCTACTAGCTTTAGGGATGTAATCTAACGGTTTTGCAAGGGAAAGGGAAGAAGAAAGGATGAAACCTGCCAGCCCCATGTTTGCAAAGCTTGAGCCTGGTCGAGGGCCCTTCACGGGGTATCCCAGACCCACAAAGATCACCATTGCCCTGCTCAGTCATCACCAGAGCTCCTTCCTCCTTCAGCATAAGAACAAATACAGAGGCCATAGCCAGACATTATAAAGAGAGTGAGAGACCTTGAAACACTCAGTCCTAAACTGTTTATCTCCTTCAAGTCTCTTTCCTCAGAGCTCAGGAAACCCAGAGAAAGAGGAAGCTGAAAGAATATAAGAGCCAGAAAGGACAGAGGACTCCAGGAAACAAAGCCCTCTAAGTGGACATGGTCCAAGCTCATCTGAGCTCACAGAGGCTGATGCAGCATGCACAGGACCTGCACAGGTCTAAACGAGGTCCTCTGCACAATGTACAGATCTCAGATTCCAGCCACAGTACCACACTGCAAACTGTTACTAGAGATGGCCTGCGGTCCATTACCATCATTGACATGGGCCCAGTGAACACTCTTCCAGATTGGAAAGTCTACCCGCTTCCTCCTCCAGAAATCACTTACTAAGGGTCCACAGCTCCCAAAGGTCTACAATGGTCCCTATTTCCTCCGTGGGCTGTTTCCAATGAGATGCCTCAGTGCACGGATGGTGACAGAACATTTACATGCATGTACATTAAATGCATATACATTTTAAACTCAGTTTCCAGGTATAAATGTGTGATCAGTCTGCCATTGGGATTCATGACCACATTCTGGGTCGTTGAGATGCTCAGCAGGTAAAAGTACTTGTCAATAGGCTTATCACCCTGAGTCAATCCCTGAGGCTCACCTGATAGGAAATAACGGACTCCTGCAAGTTGTCTTTTGACCCTCATTCACACGCTATGGCACATGTACTCTACATCCCAACACACACACACACACACGCACGCACGCACGCACCATAAATAAATGTAAAAAAAAAAAAAAGGTTCATTCTATCAGAGTTGATGTTCGAAAGATAAACATAGTCCAAGCAAATGGGATTTTGAAGATTCTATCTCAAGAGTATGGAATAGGCAAGTCCGTCATTGATACATGTCCATTTAGAGTGTACTAAAAAAAATAATTAAGAGGCCAGCCCAAGCCCTGTCGGACTGGGACAGCCAGAAGAAAGACAACCAAGTTCCAGTCCCATGATCATGAGATCAAGAGGTGGCCCCACCCATGACCAGCTGAAGTACGCAGGAGAGCAGGTCCTACACTGCGCCTGGGCAGGAGAGCAGGTCCTACACTGCGCCTGGGCAGGAGAGCAGGTCCTACACTGCGCCTGGGCAGGAGAGCAGGTCCTACACTGCGCCTGGGTAGCACAGCAGAGCTGACCCTGGTGCAAGGGCGGCTCTAGCATTGGGTGAGCTAGTTAGGCAGTGCTGGAACTCTGGCCATGGTAGTGCGGGATCGGCAGAGATGGTGAACTGAACAGCTTAGATACCATGCAGGCCTAGATCCAGGGCTCTGAGTTGGTGCACCCCAACATCTACCACATCTATGAACTGCTGAGCCAGTGAAGGCACCAGCCCTACAGATCCAAAGCTGAGGGATCTCCACGACACAGGGCAACAACAGGATAAACAAGAGGAGTCCCAGTGAGGGTCCAGTATTGATAGTATAGTGTTCATTGCAATGAACATTTGCAAGGAAAGATGTGTGGACAAAAGGGTATTCTGTGTGACACATTATGACACACTGCAAGATGAAGGTTTTTTTTCTTTTTTTCTTTTTCTTTCTTTCCTTTTTTTTGATATTTGGTTTTGTTTTGCTTTGTTTTTTAATTTTCATGTAGGAGGAAGGTTACAAGGGCTAAGGACAGATAGGAAGGTATGGGGAGATGAGTGGGATTGGGGTGCATGATGTGAAATTCACAAGAAAATCAATAATTGTTTTAATTTTAGAATCAGGGATTTTTATAATAACCTTTTAAAGTGAATGCTTTTTGATTCTCCAGGAGCATTCTCTTCCCCTTAGAGTAAAGAACTCTAGCATTTCTGGGTTGGGGTTTGTATTCAAGATCTCTCTGTTTTATGTTCTCACTAAACTCAGTTCATCTTTTTTCCCCCAGCACTTTCAAATTAAACAAAGGCAATCTAGTAAACTGACTTCCTCCCTTTATTTTTTTTTTATTTCTTTTGCTTCTTTATTTGGTTCTAGCAACTGAATCCAGGGGAGAGTCTGTGTTTGTCATCATACCCTCTAAGCCATATCCCCAAACCCTAGGTTCTTGATTCTCCAGTTACTAACTCCGTAAATAACCTAAACCCTCGGTGCCCGCATTCCACGCACACTACTACTGCTCTCTCCTCTCTGCCAGGTTTTTCTTCTTTCTCTCTTTAGTCTCCACACATCCAAGTCCTACCTATCTATCTTCCTTCCCCATTGACAGAACATGTAAACACTTGAATAAGAACGTGAAAAGCGTATCAGTGATCCAGCAGGAACCAGAACACATGTTCATATTACGGTAAGTCTGGGAAAGTTTGTTCGATTTGTAGAAGTTGTAAAAGCTGAAGGCAGAAGCACTGAGTACCAAGCCTGGCCCCGTGGACCAAGCTGACAGTTACAGTTCCCATTGTTAAGGCCGTTTTGTTAAATTCAAGCATTTCTAAAAGTTTAACTTTCCAATGTAAAACACTATGCTACCTTAAAAGAAGAAGTCAATGCTATAGTGTAACCAACAGCTTTCTGATGTGACTTTAGACCCATTCCACGAGAGGAGATCATACCTGGGACTATAAAGTTGGCCAGAGCCCATAGCTGAGAAGGTCATAGAGCCCAAGGGAGAACCAACTATACTGTATTGCTAAATGGACATGATGTCAACCTCCTCTCTAAGTATTTATATCCATCGACCAGTACAGTTCTTGGCCTTGGTCAGAGGTGCTTCTGTTTGCAGGGGAGACAGTTAAGGCAGAGGCTCATAGATATTCACATTGCAAAAAACAAACCAATCAAATGGCTGTTGAATGTTCAGGGTTAAATCAGACAACAGCATTCAACAATATTACCCTTCCAAAGCTCAGGGAACATCAAAGAAGGGGTGGGGAAAAGTCTAAGAGCTGAAAGATAGGAAGGAGTGATAGCAAACTGTCTTCTGGACATGGTGCCTGAGGACTCACAGAAGTAGTGGCTACTTGCACAAGAGTTGCAAGGCTGGGTCCAGCAACAGTCCACCATGGGGTGGAAGAGGGGCTCATAGGACCCCACCTCTTGCAGAGAAGCCACAAGCAGCTAAAGGTTAGTGGGAGAGGTGGAATCATCCCTGTGCTGTAGCCATTGTACATCGCCCTCACACAAGTAAGTAATCTCCCACCAGTGTTCATCCTAATTAAATGTAGAAAGTCACAGAGGAAGGGAAAAGGACATGAGAGGAAGAAAGAGACTTGAGAAGGAAGGATCTGGTGGGGAGGAAATTGATAAGACAATAATGGCATGGGACTTTGATAAAAGAACAGTACGTGTGTGTGTGTGTGTGTGTGTGTGTGTGTGTGTGTGTGTGCATGAAATTGTGAAAGAATAAAAAATGCTAAAGTCAAAATACTCAAAATCCATTGTTTCATTCTGGTACCATACATGTTCTTGAGGGCACGTAACACCTATCATGTACACTTCTTTCCAGTTTTATACTGAGTGCCATCCCATTGGCTTCATGCAATCAACCATAGGAGCAGGATTTACAGTACAGAAACCTGCAAACACTACAAACCAGGGGTCTGCCTCTTCCTACCCATCAAATCAGGTACTATGCATAAGAAACTACTGGAAGACACATGAAATTGTATCAACTAGCACATACCAGGGGGCACAAAGGGGCCTAATAGAGAGTGTGTATGGAGCCCATCACTGAAAAGTAGACCAGCAAATGTGGCACACCTACCACAAATGGGGTTGCAGGAGTTGTAGCTGAAACAGATGAAGACTCCTTCAGAGTATGATAAGACCTTTCTTTCTAGCTTGTAGATAACTGTCTTTACACCATGTGCTCACAAGAAGCATTAGCTAACACAAAAAGGACTTCACACACACACACGCACACGCACACGCACGCACACGCACATACACGCACAGAAAGAGAGAGAGAGAGAGAGAGAGAGAGAGAGAGAGAGAGAGAGAACATATATTTGTGTTGTGTTCATTAACTACTCCTGAGCATGGGGCCCCATAGAGTGTGATTGTGGTTGATATATGCAGTGAGACTCCACTGGAAAAAAAAATTAGTTTATTTTTGCCAGCAGGTATCAATTGCAAATAATTTATTCGTTTTGGATGGGACCCTGCATCCACTTCCCCTTCTCAGTGCTGGGACCCTTCCATCTGGCTTGACCTTATACAGAGCCTATGTATGTTGCCACAGTGCCTATGAGTTCATATTACACAAACCTGCTGTCTTTAGAAGACACTGTTTCCTCAGAGTCATCCATCACCTCTGACAATCTTCCTCCTTCCACTTCTCAACAGATCCCGCAGTCGTGAGGAGGGCTTTCATGAAGAGATCCCATTTAGGAGTGACTGCTGCAAAGTCTCTCACTGTCTGCTCATTGGCCAGGTTTGGGATCTTTCTCTGTGTTAAATACCACCTACTACAAGAAGAAGTTCCTCTGATGAGGGCGGAGGGACCCACAAGCCAATGGGCACAGCAATTATCATCACAAGTCATTGCATTGCTGTCTTCCTTTAGCAAAATAGCAGTAATAAGTTTTCCCTAAGCTCATGACCTCTCTAGTCTCAGGTTCTTGGCCACTTCAGCCTTACCAGGTACCTTTCCCCTCCAGTAGCATTCAGAATGCATTCCAACACCTTCCACGAATGCTGATCTGCTGATCGGTAGGAGTGAAGCTTCTTGTTGGGCATCAATCAGTTTGACTTCTCGGTGTTCAGTGACATAAATAAATGGTATTCTCGGGGGGGGGGAAAGCCTTACCAATTAGCTGTGAAAGGGAATCAGTACCCTATAACATTTTCAGAGAGCCATGGGTACCTTTGTTCAGTGGCTCAACAAGATAGAACCCATTCTTGGCACTGGAGGTTTGATTTGGTGGCATAAGATGACTAGTTGGGGCATTGTCTCCCCCATTCTGTGGTGGCTCTATTTAAATTCCTTTCCTCTGTGTATATATTTTAGGAGACTTCTTCAGTAGTAGTTTCCATGTGGCTTTTTGAAAGGCTTTTAGAGATAATCTCTTCTCTCCCTATCCCTTCTTTTACCCTGCTCTCCCATCCCCCTCTCTGTTTGATACCTTATGCTAGATTCCCCTTTGTCTCTCTTTGATATGATGAATAAGCAGAGCCACAGACAGCAGTGAGCTATTTGGTTTCCAGCACTGGACAGGAGACTCGCTTAATAACATCAAAATACAGTTATGCTGAGGGATTTTATGACAGCTTAACTTACTACTGTTGTCTAGAAATAAGATAAATTATGATTCACAGAAATTTGTATTTGCCCCCAAATTCTAATTCTATATCAACCATTTCTCTTTTGAAACCATCAAACCATAGACTGTGCAGACACTAAAAACATCAATCAGAAACATTTGAATGAGCCTGTTTCTAATATGATACAGAAGATCAGAGGGGCATACATTTAGTTTCCTTGTGACATAAACCAGAAGTACGTTCTGTCTCCCCTGTCACTGCTGCCCACATCCATCACCACTTCCTGCATTGCCGGCCGCAGCCAGCTTCGGTGCCTTATCTCTGTCAGCACCCAGTGCATACTCGAGTTTTAAATACAGTTTCTGATGACCACTGTACAGAAGAGGGCCTCACTTTGATAAAGTCGTAGAAGTGAGATCATGGATCAGCCATATTGAAGCCAAGGGTCTTAACTCCTAGTACTTCACTAGCCAGAAAATTCCCATAATCCATCCAAAAGGAACCGCATACATTGGACATCCTGATCCTGACAATATTGTTGTTTCTTTCAAAGCCCCTACAAAATGCAATATAACCCATCTCAAACTGCATCGGTCTGAGTAGTCTATTCATTAATTGCTAATGAATTTCCCTGTCTCCCCTTATTTACTAGTGTGGCATATGTAGGGAAGAATCATAATTGATATTGCTAATCCTGATTTCAAAATAACTGGCAACTCTAATTTACGCAAACACCAAAGTTAAAGCCCCAGAATTCCTTTTCAAAACTCTGCCTTGTTTTTACCAATCTTACCTCCTTGTTTGTTGCAGATCCCCTTTTCAGTTTTCTTTCTCCCTTCCCCAGTAAGACCTTTTCACCATGCACCAGTTCCCATTTCCTTCAGATTTTCCATTTCCCATCAAAAGTGTCCAGCTCTTGTATAGAAAATACACTCCCGTTCAAGGCAGAAGGGTGACACAATTCACTACATCCCTAGAAAGTCAGAATAACCAGATCTTTGCGCCACTGTAACCAATAAACAAGGAAGGTAGTTCTTAAATTAAATATAAAATTAGTGTTCAAGAGCAGTTCCAAAGTCAGTAGTTTCCCCTCTATACCAATAACGATTATGTTAGGAAATAAAATGGAGAAGAGAGATTTTATTCACAATAGCTTCCAAAAATAAAATAAAATGCCTACGAATAAGCATATAGAAGAAATTTGCAATACTACTTTAAAACATTTAAGAAAGAATTTGAAGAAGAAACTAGAAGACAGGAAGACTTCCTGTGCTCATGGATTGGTAGAATTGTTACAAAGGGGGTTGGGGGTGGGGGTGTCGTCAGACACAAGCCCTAACTAGCTGCTGCCTAGGTGCCTAAGTGAGGCTACCCCATCAAAACCAAGCAAGATTATTGCTTTTAGTGACAACTTCCTCCCTGCATACCGTACCCATCGCATTAAACCTGGTAAGCAGACTTCCTCTCCCAGGACAAAGAGGTTGGAGTTTCGTTCTGAAACCTACAAAGTTTTGTGGGTTTTGGTAGTTAGCTGCTGTAAATGGTCAGTATAACACTGCATATCGGGCTATCTAAATTGAGGTTTTTTGAGAAATACTGAGTGGAATTCAGAATTGCTAGCAAGAAAATAAGCAGGATAAATTGTACAGTGTCACAGAAGGATCCTCCTTGCTTAGCAGGGAAAACATGCACTGGGATGTGAGCCACAGCCATCTCTGGAGATAGATGGCCTTTGAGTTTCATTTGCTCCTTTTTGTATTGCTGTTTTCATTTTAGGTTTGAAAAATCAGTACACTACACCCGAGAGAGTGAGCAGTTCTTCAGTGGCCCACAGTTATGTAATTTTTTTTTGTCATTAAAGGTCAATTGTGTCTCAGTTGCTCTCAGATGCCCCAGGATGCCCCCACGAGGTCCTCCCTTAGTCACACAGCCCATTTGTGCACCATCTCCCCTGTGTGGCACTTGTTCCTGTGACCCCAATTCTGTTCATACCCTGGACAACCAGAAGATACAGACACTGAGGAAAGCTGAATGAGCAGCGATTACAAAGAAGGTCAAAGAAAGGGGAAACAGGAAAGCAGGTGACTCTGTTCTTTATGGAAACTGACAGCACTTTGTTCTGGGTGACATCTGCTCTGTGAGGTGGTACAACCAAACATCTGGAGAAATCTCCTCAGACACAAGCCCTATCTTTGCACAAAGCTAAATTTGGCTGCTCTATTTCCATGGGAGCAAGACTTGTTCCTACTGTCAAGCTTCTTTTTTCTATGAGGGGCAACTTTCAGGCAATATGACCATTTTTAATATGCCTGCGAACGTTTTCAGAAACCAAGTATAGTGGCCAAGAGACCCAATGTGGGGTTTACAGTCTCATCTTCCTCAAAGACTCAGAGCTCAAGTCTGTCAATTCACTAAACAGCTCCATGTCTATGGCATGCGTTTACACAACTAACTTCATACAGGACCAAAAAGTCACTGAAAACTTATTTATTGAATGTTAAATTATAGAGTTACTGTGTAACCCAGGAATTCCACTCCTAGGCACGTTCCTGGGAGAACTGAGAACATGAGGACAAGAATGACTTCACTATCCTTATTCGTATAGTCAAAAATGGAAACATTTAAATGTCCATCAACTGAGAAATAAAGTAAAATGAGATTGATTGGATCATATTCCATCATATGAATCCAAGAATGAAGTACTTTAACTTGCTCCAATGTGAATAAAAATTTCACATTTCAGAATAATTAAAAGTAGCCAGACCAAAAAAAAAATAAAATAAAATAAAAGTAGCCAGACACCAGACACCAAGTACCACATTTTATTCCATTTGTGTGAAATGTCCAGGCTAGGAAAATTCATAGACAGAAAGTATAATGAGTAAGCAGAGAGAGGAACTAGGGACAATTAGAAGGGTTTCACAATCCAAGGCTTCTTTGGGGAATAATGGAAATGGTCTCTACACGCAAGTTCGTAATGATCTGTGCTCTTTAAAGATGAGTTCTATGCTGTGTGTATTTTAAGCTTAGCTTTTAAAAAATTAAAACAATGGTTAGCTAAAGGAAAAAGTGAACTGGTTATCTCACCCTTCAGAACCCCATATAACATCTGAGTCATGGCCAGAATAGTTGGCCAATGTAGACTCTGAGTAGAGGGGATGTTTGTATGATTTCAATGGTTCACAGTACCTGATCCTACTCTTAGTGAATTAATCTCCTTAGTGGGCACAGGGATGCCCATGACTCATCTCAGGGCACATGCATAGAGACAGTCCAAGACTTCTGCTTCCATTTGGTATGGCCTGTTTGGAGCTGTCTGGGCTTGTTTCAGATTTTGAACATGACAGAAGCTGCAGACGTTGCTATAGTTCTGTGTATCTGGACAGGATGGAGTGGGCAAGGCCCTGGTAAAATAGCACAGTCCTTATGACTAACTAGCAGAACATCTGATAGCCAATATGACATTTGATATCCTAGACAACCTTCTATGGGTATAGATGATCTCAGCTGGTCATCAAAAATCTCTTAATCTCTTAATAATAGTCAAACATTCTACATGAGCACTGGCCAAGTTAGATGTGTCCTGTATCAGAAGGACAACCTTCAAAGCACCATGTGATCTCATTCCAAAATTAGTTCCAGTGAAATCATTTGCTTGTTGACCTTGAACATTTGCTAAAGAATGATGGATACAGAAAGATCCGCTTGGATTGCCTCAAAGGCAATTTTCTTCCCTAAGTAATGGATCTGTCTTTTTATCATAGTCATGCAGGTTTCTGACCCAACTAGAGGCATAGCAGCCAAATACACATTAACTGGCTAGGTCTAGGCCAAATGGGTGTGCCACTCACCATTAGATGATCTTTCTCATGTAAGGAAACTCACGCTCCCTTTTTTCTTTCCTCTTTATCTTTTTTTTTATTTTTTTATTAGATATATTTCTTTACTTACATTTCAAATTTTATTTCCCCTCCCGGTTTCCTGTCCATAAGTCCCAATTCCCTCCCCTCCCCCTCCCCCATACGGGTATTCCCCGATCCATCCCCCTTACTGCCCCCCCCATTCCCCTGCACTGGGGGTCCAACCTTGGCAGGACCAAGAGCTTCCCCTTCCACTGGTGCCCCAACAAGGCTATTCTCTGCTATATATGCAGTTGGAGCCCTGGGTCAGTCCATGTATAGTCTTTCGGTAGTGGTTTATTCCCTGGAAGCTCTGGTTGGTTGGCATTGTTGTTTTTATGGGGTTGCAACCTCCTTCAACTCTTTCAATCCTTCCTCTAAACCCCCCAGGGGGTCCTATTCTGAGTTCGGTGGTTTGTTGCTAGCGTTGACCTCTGTATTGGACATGCTCTGGATGTGTCTCTCAGGAGAGATCTATATCCAGTCCCTTTCAGCAGGCATTTTTAGCTACTTCAATTTTATCTGGGTTTGGTGGCTGTATATATATATTGGCCACATGTGGGGCAGGCTCTGGATGGCCATTCCTTGAGTCACTGCTCTAAACTTTGCTTCCATATCCCCTCCTATGGATATTTTTCCCCTTTTAAGAAGGAGTGGGAGCATCCGCATTTTGGTCATCTTTCTTCTTGAGCTTCCTGTGGTCTATGGATTGCATCTTGGGTAATTTGAGCATTTTGGCTAATATCCACTTATCAGTGAGTGCATACCAAGTGTGCTTTTCTGTGATTGAGTTACCCCACTCAGGATATTTTCTAGTTCATTCCATTTGCCTATGAATTTCATGAAGTCATTGTTTTTGATAGCTGAGTAGTACTCCATCTTTCCTCTTTTTCAAAACTTTAATTCTTATGAAAAGAGTTTCTGTCAATACACATGTCTTTCTTCAAGCAATTCCATACTAAATTGCTTTGCATTCTCCTGCTGAATTCTAGGGGTAGATGGGGCTGTTGGGGAGGTGGTGGGGATGTTGGGGTATATGCAAATGAAGAAGGACTCAGCTTTCTTTAGGGGCTGACCTCAGAGTTTCACTACACTCCAGTAAGTGTATGGACAACACAAAATGGACTTTTTTTCTTCCCCCCTTTCTTCTTTTTTTTTTTTTTTTACAGGGGAGGAGGGCAACAGGGAGGGGGAGCAAACATGGGTTAAGTGGGAAGTGAGTGTGATGGGTACATAAATGTGAAATTCCCAAACTATCAATAAAAATATTATGTTGGAAAAAAGAAAATTTCTTAAACTATAAGAAAAATGTTTTTATAAAAATCCTCCATTCAAATATTGATTAGAGACTGCAGGAAACTTGCTTAACTCTGCTACCAGAATCATTTAAAACAGAGCTGAAAATTAAAAAAAAAAAATGTGTCATTTGTTTCCCTACCCACTTCTATTCCTGTCTCCATAATTGTTATCTGGTGGTAAGGAATTTTTATTTTGCCCTAAAAAACCAGCAGTCACCTTGAAAGAGAATACTCTTTTGGGACATTTACAGAGAATTTAGAAATTGTATGTGTTTCACACTGCCTATATTAAAATATTTTCAACAATATTTTCAACTCAGGCCCATCTTCTGTCTCTGTAACATCTTGTACCCTAACAAACCATTATGTCGATATTACAGACGAGGCAAGCTTGCCATTAGGGGCTTTTGTTTTGCTTTTTGAGACAGGTATCAAGCAGAAGCAAAGTCCCCCACTTTGAAGCTGATGTCCCACTAACTCAGACTCCTATTTTAGAACTGAATCTACTCTCAGTTGCTATAAACAAACAAAAAGTAATTTTGGTGCAGCATGAAAGAACATCAGAGAAAGCAAAAGTAACTCCATAAGGCGAGTCTTCTTGTATGGAACGTGCCCGCACCCCAACCAGGCTAGCGAGCACACACGGCCATGCTGTCCTCCATCCTTTATCCCTGGCAGAAGTGACGGCATCTCATCCCATTGATAGGAGTTCAGCTTCCCAATATGACCTGATGAGCTCAGGGAAAGGGGAAGGTTCAGGAAATATGAGTCCTTGCTGTGCTACCTACCTTTAGTAAGACAGTAGAAGGTTCTTGCACTATGATGGCTAATAAAGACCAAGCATCTTGTCCTCCAATCACCCAGCATGCCTGTGGCAGAGATCCCAGAAGGGCAAAGGGCTCTTGTTCTGATCAACAGACGTCTTCGTACTTTTCAACATTGTGGTCTGTGTTCTCCCTATAATCAAACTCTTCTTCACCTCACCTCTCCCTGTAGACTGAAACATTCTTGTGAGGGCAGAAGCCATATCTACTGTGCTGTCTTCATTCCTCTTTCTAGACCCTGGAAGGTGCTCAATAAATAACTTGCTTGAATCAGAAGAATCGTTAGACTTAGAGGAAGTTGGTGGTTATAAAACTGTAAGAAGGACCTCAGGTATTAAAACACCCATTGACTAAACATACTATTCGCAGATACACAGCACAGAAGCTCCATGGTCTATCCCTGGTCCACCCAATTCAAGGCCACAGCATAGCAAACAGGGTATGTGCCTAGCAGCTTAATTTTTTTTTAAATTCTGTCTAAAAAGATGTTGTACCCCCAAACAGTGAAATGAACATCTGTTTGCCTCCCAGATATAAAAAAAAATTGAGAATTGTTAATACTTAGTCATATTTGTTTTAGCTGAATTTATAAAATATGTAGGCATTTTTGTAAATAGCTGTCAAGTCTAATAAAAAGACAATTCACAGAAAGTGACTCTGAAACAAAGCCATGAAAAAGGAGCCCCTGAGGACAAAAAAGAATTAAAGTCACTCCCAGTGACTGGCAAGGCCCTTTCTCGTCGACATCTTATCTAATTCCTCTCTGGGTTTGTCTTCTGCTAGGCTTCTTCACACTCTGCTGCAGCCACACTAACCTATTCTAATGTCTAGGCACAGCATCCACTGCTGTCTTCTCCCCTCCGGGTCTTGTTGCACAGCTATTTCACTTGCCTGGTATATGTGATCTTTACCCCTATGACAGCTCCTCCCTGTCACTTAGCTGTTTCCTATAACCTAGTCCTCCTCCAAGTCTCCCAGAGATTCCACAAATGGTTGTTATGGAAACACATCTCTCCTGAAAGTTTTTCTGTATATGTGCCAACCAAATATGTAGGTTAAGTCTTGGTCTATCTGAGACAGGGTCCTAATAAAAGCTAACTCACAAGAAGAAAGCAGGAAGTAACACCAAAGTAACCCCATGGCATTTATTACAGCAAAGCAGCATCTAGCAGCAGCTTATTTAGCACTCATGTGATCTGAGGAGAGTGGTGATCATCATCCCTAGTTCATAGCTGAGGGAATGGAGCCAATCTCTGAAATGTTAGGTCATTTTCTGGGTTCACAAAGTGATAGTGTAACTCAGAGTAGGATTGAAGTCAAAATCAAGTCTGATTTTCTTAAACACTAGGAGTTGCTGTCTCAGAATTCAAGCAGATACCAGTAAGACCTTCCTATCTTATACTTCAAGAAAGTGAGACCCCTGGTTCTAATCAGATATCAGGCCTCACTCTCATGGAGACAGGAGATTGACTAGACCTGGTACCAATCAAGGCTGAGCTTTGGGACACTCTGCACTGGCAGAATTCAGGACATGAATTATGCAGACAATGGACACCCCTCTCAGAGGTTTACCTCCTCTCCTTGAGCTCTTTTAAGACTCACAAAAGATGCTTTAAAGGCAGGGAAGGGTTCTTGGGTCCATTGTACAGACACAGCCACTAAGGCCCCAAAACTAACTTGCCTAGAGCTAAATAGCAAGTACATGGCAACTTTTTAAGAAAGGAATTTACATTTTCTGGCTTTAATTCCAAAATACTGCAGTTTTAGCCCTAGTCTCAGATGGTGTGGCTAACATGGGTGTTACAAGGATGAGACAGCATTTCATGAAACTAATGTGTCCAAAGACGCTAGAAAAGTAAGACTCAGCATGCAGATTAGGTAGTCTCTTCTGTCCTCACAACACTGCTGGGCAACTACGACTGTCCTTTAGATTGAGAAACTAAACTCAGATAGGTGAAGGGTCTTATCCACACAGCACACGACAGTATTAGGAGATGCTGAATATCAACTCTTTTGAGATGCTGAAAGATATTTCTCTTTCAAAAGCCCACACGTCATTTTAGTGCATGACTAAAATCTCTACCACAGGACAACTAGACTTACCAAGAATACCAAAGTAGTTTCTATTTTGCTCACACTCAGAGGCCCTTCAGTTTAGTGTACCTTTCTTATCAAATCCAACCCTGTTTATACCAGGTTTAGGGCTACATATGTCCTAAAATAACAACAGCTTAAAGACTCAACATTATTTTTCTTTCACACACACACAAACACACACACACACACACACACACTAAAAAAAAAAAAGACAAAAAGGCAAGTAGCTCAAGAATAATATGGAATTGCAGAATAACCTGAACCCAGAACCAAGCAGACATTGCTAGAATCTCAGTTCGCTCTATCTAAATTTCAAGCAGTGAAACAGAAGGAGGAATCAAGAGCAGCTCCATCCATTAGCAGACCTCCCAAAACTCTGCATAACACACTTATAATCAATCTTAATCACATATAGCTACCTCCCCTAGCTGACAACCATATCTTCTGTTACTGAATGGGAAGGGAGGAAATCATGATAAAGAGAGCAGCTAACTGGGCCAGTCACACCAAGCTTTGATGCTTAGCATCACTTCCATCTCTTCTCTGAAGTCTTATCTCACCAATGTGGATTTTTCTATGCATTGTGCTAATTTATCATTTCTGTAACAGACATGACAGTTGTACTAGTGAGACTTTTGATGACTCTAAACAAGCTTGAGTTATTTGAGAAGGGAGGTTTTCAATTGGAAAATATTTCCAAGAGAGTGGCCTATAAGCAAGGCTACTGGGCATTTTCTTGATTGATGATTTATGTGGGAAAGTCCAGGCTATAGTGGGTGAGGCCATGCCTGGGCAGGTGATCTTGGGTGGTACAAGAAAACAGACTAAGCAAACCACGAAGAGCAAGCAAGCAAGTAAGCAGCACTTCTCCATGGCTCTTGCTTCAGTTCCTATCTCCAAGGTCCTCCCTTGAGCCCCTGCCCTGACTTTCCTCGATGGTGGAATGCAATCTGTAAGATGAAATAAACCCTTTCCTTTCCAGCTTGCTTTTGGTCATGACGTTTTATCACAGCAATAGAAACAGCTATGAGAAGTAGATAGTAGTGAGTAGTGGTAGTAGATGACTTATCAGTCTAGCTACTGCTGTAGATGTAGATATAAGTAGGTCTAGATGCAGAAGTATAGAAAGACGTAAACTTTCAGAGAAACAGAGGAAGCACAGGCTCTCAAGTGAAACAGAGCAACACTCAAGGCTTACCTTCAACCTTAATTTCCAAACAAACTGGTGGGTTAATTAACCCAAGCTTTAATTTTTTGACCTATAAAATAATGATCCACAATTATTTCTTCTTAATAGGGCAGTTGCTATGGCTAAATACAATAAAGGATTTAATATTATATCAGGTGCAGAGTAAGGTCCCATTAACTGCCAGCCACTCTTAATCTCCTTCATTTCTCACAGTGGTCCCACAAGACTGTGCTCTAATTTTATTTCTGTTGCCATGATAAAAAGCCTCACAAAAAACAACTCAGGAATAAAGGACTTATTTTAGCTCACAATTCCAGGTTATAGTCCACAGTGGCTAGAAGTCAACATAGTAGAAACTTAAAACAGTGAGTTATATCTTATCCATACTCAAGAAGAGAGAAGTGTGTGTTATCATTTGGTCCACTTGCCCTTTTTTCACTCACAGAGCCAATGAAATGGCACAACCCACATTTAGGATGGGTCTTCCAACATTTACTTACCCAATTTAAAAATATCCTCACAGACATGCCCAGAGATTAACTTGATCTAGGCAGGCCCTCATACAGACTCTTTCCAGAATATTCTGGAGTATGGCAAGTTGACCATTAAAACCAATTATCACAGACTGGTATCATCACATTTAAGAAAATTGCACTGGCCAATCATGGCAATCCATACTTTTAATCCCAGCAGTCTGCTGGTGGATCTCTGTGAGTTCAAGACCAGCCTGGTCTACATAGTTTTGAGGCCAGCATAGTCTATATAGTGAGTTCCAGGATAGTCAGAGCTACATAGTGAGACTTTGTATTAGAGAGAGGGGTGGGGGGAGAACAAGGAGGAAAGGAAGAGGAGGAAGGAGGAGAAGAAAGAGGAGGCAGGAGGAGAAAAAAGGAAAGGAGGAGGGGAAGAAGATGGAGTCATATCATATCCATATATGATATGATATGAGAGAGAGGAGGAGAAAGAGAAGGAGAAGGAGGAGGGGAAGATTGCACTAGGTCTCAGAGAAATAAAGCCATTTGCCTAGAATAGCAATGTTGCTGGTATCATTACTGACATATGAACCAAACCCAACCTCAAATCCTGAGCTTAGTTCAAGATCTGTCTTCTGTCCCTTGCCATGTCTACTGCATAATAAGCTCTCTCTTATGGTCTGCTGTAACAAATTCAAATGAATGAACTGTCATTTTTGTCTTTGGTTTTAAGGCTTCCTAAGCCGAGACCTCCACTACATACTGAGATGTGGTGGAGGGGGAGGGATGTTTTTAATTTGCAAGATAGGGATCATTTTCATATGAAATCCATATAGGGTAGAAAATCTGATTAGAAATATCTTATTTAGGAAGAAATTAGCTCCAGGCATCTTTTGGACTAGCAGAGGAATAATGAGGAAAACCAGATGCATCTAAATCAAGCAGGAGCTGCTCTCCTGCAGAGATGAAACTTAACATTCCAAGCTGCCGACTTCATTTGCTCCAAGTTCAAAACAATTTGAGCCTCTCTCCTACTAAGAATGAAGATTATTTTCATAAGCAATAAGTTGATTTGGAGAGATAATTGCCCTTGGGAAGAAAGGATTAGAGCACCCATGTACATTCCTAAAAATTAAGAGAGATGCCTAGTTCTCTGCCGCTGATAAGCAGAGCAGGTCTCTCTGCCAAACGCTGAGCTGTGACTAGGGGCTTGGATCCTCTAAGGGGGTGTGGTATTGAAAACCCCTGGGCGCTATTTCAAGATTTCACTATTGGTATTTCAGGTTTACAGGAGAGGGAGGGAGAGGGAGAGGGGAGAGGGGAGAGGAGAGGGAGAGGGGAGAGGAGGGGAGAGGAGGGGAGAGAGAGAGGGGGAGAGAGAGGGAGAGGGAGGGAGGAGAGAGAGAGAAAGAGAGAGAGATTCTGACTGTTTAGGTCTCCACTCACCAAAAATGTATTTTATAAATCTGACATTAATTCTGAGCATTTGAAAATGATGTAAAGCCTACTTACCAATGTCTCATTGTTTTGTCTACCGATTTGTTGTCATGAATAGAAAACCTTTCCCCTTCATTTTTTCCTTTAAGAATGCAGAAAAAGAAAAATTGTTTTATCATCTTGGAAACTGAGGAAATGGTCACAATAAATGAGGTTTTTAAGAATGCTGCCTGCCAGCCCTGTGACAGGTCTCCCTTTATCTTAGGAGACCTGTAAACTAGGTAGTTTAAAACTCTCCTAAGATCAAGAAGCTGCCCTAGGGCAGCATCAACCTATTGGGAGATAAGGAATAGGCAAATTTCAGGTCCTGAGGGATCAAAGAAAGTGACTAGAGAGGACTGAGGAGAATGTGAATCCAAGAGAGCCCAGGAACTCCAAAATGTCTGTGACCTCTGCCATTCATCCTTTCATCCAAGGACAAGTGATGGAGCGTGTGAGAACTGCAGAAACAACTGGTAGGCCTCCAGAGAGAAGGGAAGAAAAAGAATAAAGGATTTGAAGGTTAGAGGAAGGCTTTACAATCTTAAGAGTCCCAGACCCCCATACCTTATTGAGGGAGAACGTTCCCTGAGTGGTGGTAGGCTCCTGGTAGGTTCTCAAGTTTTATTCGGTTTTATTCAATTGCTACATTAGGTAAGAGAGATACAAGTCCTGGTCCTAAAGTGGCTTATGGTCTAAAAAAGACACAGCAATAGCTCAGGAGAGTCAAGGATACTCAAGACAAGAGGAATGACAGAAAACTGCTTTCATCTGTAAAGGCATGAATTTGCCGAAGAGGTAATGGGATAGCTGAAATTTCAAGGTAAGGCTGAAAAGGAGTTCACTAAACCTATAGGAGAAGAAATTACCCAGTAAGAGGGAAAACAAAGCCTAGAGTGTTTGGGGAATTCAGAAGAAGCTCACAGACAATAAAGTAGAGGATTTAACAGTAATAAAGGTGACAGTCTTCAGTCTATGAGAATAGCAAAAGACACTTTCCTATAAGTAGAAAAGCCAGTAAAGTTAAATAAAGGATATACATGCTCAGTCTCCTGACAGCTTCTACTGGCTGTCACTCATATAGAACCAAATGCCTTAGAAATCCTAGTTACCTGGGTAGTGTGTTTTTTTTCCTTGTTTTACATAAAGATTTAGAAGGGGATTGCTTTTCAGAAACAATCTTGACACTGAGACAGCTGTGCTTTCTATAGACTAAGCCTGAAACCGGTCTTTATTCTGACTCAATCACTTACCAGAGTAATAATGGGGAAAAAAGGAGCTTGAGCCATGTGTATCTATTTCATCACATAAAATGACATTGTGGGTTCTTATGAGATTGGGATAATATGCCCAAAGGTGTCATGTTCAATACCTAACCATATAAATTATATTATTATACAAATATTTATATCTTAGATTGTCACAGGCAGTTTAAGAGTGCATTTAATATGACACAGAAAGTCTAATCTATTTTTTAAAACCTATTTGAAGATGACATCCCAAGAACGTATTTATGCCTTAAAAGGGCATTTCTTTAGAATCTTTGCACTTTTCCCTCCTCCTGGAAAGGATGACTTCTTAAACGGTTGGACGGAAGAGTTGAGAAACAAGAAGAACGGCAGGAATATGGTGACTCCCTCGGCCTTTCTCAGAGCTCCTTTTTCTCACAGTTCTAGGCAGCTGAGACAAGGGACTCTACCCTCAAACACTTGAAGGATTGTGTGTTTCCAGCACAGCCATACTTAGCATTTCAAATAAGATGCCCTCTTTTCAGAGAATGTGTAATTGTTCTTTTATCAACTCTTAGGATTTCCTAAATGTCAGTCATTTAGCCAGCCTTTGTTAGGTGATTTCTATTCTTGGTGGGTTGTTCAGAGATGAGGAAAAGACAATTGTTCAGCTACAGAATTAACAGCTTGGGCTCCTGGCAAAGTTGACTGAAAAGAGAGGTGGGGGAGAGTTGTGGGGGGGGCAGAGTTGGGGGAAGGGGGGAAGGAAGGAAGGAAGGAAGGAAGGAAGGGGAAGGAAGGAAGGAAGGAAGGAAGGAAGGATGGAAGGAAGGAAGGAAGGAGTGACTTTGAACTCCTTACATGAAGACTCTAGCTTGCAGTTTAGAAGCCCCTTTGCAGTTCTTAAGTACTTTCATACACACTGGAGTTTCTAATGCCTTCCAAATCTTTCCATGTGTGATACTCAGCCCTCTGCAAAGAGAAACTTTTGCTTTTAAAGAACTTATGATCTTATTGTTTGTTTGTTTCTTTGTTTTACAATCCCAAACACAGTTTTCTCTCTTTCCTCTTCTCCCAGTCCTTTCCCTAACTCCTACTCCCACTCCCCACTTCCCCCTCCCCCTCCCCCTCTCACTTCATCCTCTCCTCCTTTTCTCTTCAGAAAAGATCAGGCTGCTCATGGATATCAATCACCCATAGAGTATCATGTTGCAGGAAGAGTAGGCACCTGCTCCTCTATTAAGGATGGATAAGGCAACCCAATAGGAGAAAAGGATCCCAAAGGGAGGCAAGAGACTCCCACTGCTAGGAGCGTCACAAGAAGACCAAGCTCCACAACTCGAACACATGCATAAAGAGCCTAGGTCAGTTCCGTGCAGGCTCCCTGGTTGTCAGTTCAGTCTCTATGAGCCCCTGTGAGCTCCTGAGTTGATTCTGTGGGGGTTCTTGTGGTGCCCCTCTGGCTCCAACAGTTCTTCCCCACCCCCATTTCTGCAAGATTACACCTAATGTTTAGCTGTGGGTCTCTGCATCTGTTTCCATCAATTGCTGGATGAATCCTCTCTGATTATAATTGGACTAGACACCAATCTATGAGTACAGCAAAATATCATTAGAAATCATTTTATTTACTAGTCATGTTTGATTCTATCTGAGGTCTCTGGGATATCCAGCATCTGGGTCCTGGCCCTCCAGGCAGTGACAAGAGTGAGCCCCCTCCCATGGCATGGATCTCAAGCTGGAACAGTCATTGGTTGACCACTCCCACAATTTCTCTGCGACCTTTAATCCAACACATCTTATAAGAAGGGCAAATTGTAGGTTGGAGGTTTTGTGGCTGGGTTGGTGTCCCACCACAACCTTATTTTTAAGATTCAGAATTAATAGGAGGAAAAACTTATGCTTCAATGTAGACTCAGGCTCTGACTCTAGAGCCTGAAACACAGTGATCTGAACAAATGAGGCAGAGAAACTTTAATGAAAAGACATTTTATTCTAAATTCATTTAAAAGATACAGACACATGAACTATATAGTCTCATGAGGAAATGAAAGACTTCTCATCATCAAATGTAAGTACAATCAGGAAGAATGCCAGCCTCTACTTAACAACTACAAAAGATTTGAAAGGCTTTGAAAATATATTCACTTAAAATGTTTATTGACCACCTACAACATCTATGCTTTTATGTATAGTAGGAATACAGCAAAGAACAAAACAGGAAAAATAAAAACCTTGCTCTCAAAAGTTCAAGTTCTGAAGAGAGAGGTGGAAAAAGAAAGCAAAGAAACAATGTGTAAGTCGCTGGGTGAGACATGCTATGAATCTATAGGAGAGTTGCACTATACCACAAGGTTCCCAGTTTCATCTAGTATTAACATCATACACAAGCAAAGCACTGAGAAGTATCACTTCTGTGTTGTTCTTTTTTGGGGGGTTAGGAGCTGAGACAGTGTAATAGAGTCCTGGCTGCCCTGGAACTCACTCTAGAGACCAGGCTGGCCTTGACCTCACAGAGATCTGTTTACCTCTGTCTCCTGAGTCATGGGATTAAAGGCATGTGCCATCACGCTTGGCTCTGTAGTGTTCTTATTAATGTATAATTACAATATAACCACGAGAACACATCAGAAAATTCCAAATTGAGGGATGTACTGTTAGAGTCCAAGAATTGCTGAAGGAAGACCCCAGACTCAAATAGTTTACAAAGGCAGAGAATGACTGTTTATTCAGCAGAAATTAAACAGCATACAGAGGTCACCCATTCAACAAATGGTGACCTGGAAGTGAGCTCTGCAGGCTCAATTTAAAGTCCATTAGGGTAATTCCAGGAGGGGTAGGTGACCTTTATTCTGGTTGGTTTGGCTCTATCTCTAAGGGTACAGGTGGTTCTAGAATTGGTCAGAGCTCTAGTGACTTTTCAAAATCATTGCTGGGGTCCTTGAGACTGTCCAGAACCATTGCTGACTAACTATTCTTGGCTCAGGAAAGATGGTGGGGCAACTCCTGATTGGCTGCCTACTGGCTGTGCTTTGTTTGCCTGGAACTGGTTTGTTCAGATCTGGGAAACAGAAACTTGGGCCTAGTCTCCTGAACAGCATCTTGCAGCCTGTCATGGAGTCTGCCTGGCTTGATCCTTTCAGTACTACAAGATAATCAGTTCTCTGAAGACTCTTTTTGTTGATCATTTTGGTAGGAGCATCCTCCCAGTGTCATTACTGAGGAAGTTATACTTGATATGACTAAGGTAGTACCTGCTAGTTTGCTACACTGTAACGTTACAAAAGGAACTAGGAGGTGATTCTAAGAAAAAAGAATAAAGAATTCTTTCATTTTCTGAACAGTCCCCATCTTCATCACTAATAATACTACAAAAACTTCTATCACATTAGCAGCGGCTTCTTTAGTCCCAGTCTGTTCCATTAGCCTATGAGAAGTCTCCTCAGTACCTCTTTCAGTGACCCCTTACTGCTTCTCTCTTCTTCCCCCATGAGTTGAACTATTTTTTTTTGCCACATCTCCTTCCTCTGACTTTATCTGACTTCTCATCTTGTACCTGGCTCAACTTGACTATAAAATTCAACTTAAAGATCTCTTTCTGAAGTGTTTATCACCCAAAGCATTTCTATAACTTTTTGTTCTGATATTTGAGAGATGAAGATCTTAAATGATTCAAACCATCATTCTTTCGATTTGTTAATTTTTAGATTGTTACTATAGATCTTAATTAATCGTTACATTTATTGTTTGTGTGATTTGCAGTTTTATTTCATTAAAAATAATGAAGGCATTATTTTTCTCTTCCAAGGGAGGAAAGTAACCAATAGTTTTTTCAGGCTGTGATGACTATTAACAAAAATGACCAGCATAGCAAGATATCCTTAATGGTACAGTAATGTACTCTTATCTAGGTAGTAACCAACAGCAGTATAATTATACTTAAGGCCTGCTCCAAAGGAGAGAAATTGTACCTAGTACTGGAAGCCTAGCCAACTACATGGGGCTGGAGTGGTCATGGATCTTAGAGGAGAACCAATTACCACCACTTTACTAAATCAGCATAATGTCTAACTCATTCTAAATACTTATCCTTATATCCCAGAGAAGTGTAGCTCTTATCTTTTATCAAAGAAGCACCTCTTTTCAATAGACAGAGACCACTGCAGAAAAACCAACTGGTCCAAATGCAGACAACAAGTGGTAGTGAGGTACTGAGGCCCAACCTCTGCACCTAGGATTCGGGTAACATTGTGAAAGAGCGCCTGGAAAGATAAGAGACAGAGGATGAGGACATCCACTGTAATATCGTATCACCTAGAAATGACAGGGAATCTTTACTCATGGCACTTCAACAATATTGGTTATGATTTTCTGTAATGGTCTCAGTTTGCTTCAAAGAGAAGTTCCTGTGATGAGGAGTAAGATCTCCACCATCTGCAGGTATAAGAACAAATATTAGAATGCAGATAGGTATTATGCTGGTTTAGTGAAGCAGTGGTTGCTGGTTCTTGAAATCTTGGAGATCCATGACTTTCTAAGCTCTAAGTAGGTGTAGACTGAACTTAAAAGTTGCCTCCAATCTACAGCCTAAGGCAGGAGTGATGGATTTAGACTTCAGAGTTCAGGTTTTATTGGGGGCTTAGCTTCCTTCTTGTTTGTGCTCTCTTGCTCTCTGTCTCTTTCTCACTTTACCTCATGCTGTCTCTCCAATCATTTCTTTTGCTCTCTCTTGTGATGTCAATTATCTGATTCCCTTATGGAGTAGCCTCCATTGTGAAAGAAAGAAAGAAAGAAAGAAAGAAAGAAAGAAAGAAAGAAAGAAAGAAAGAAAGAAAGAAAGAAAGAAAAGAAAATTAAAGGAGCAGGTGAGCAAGAAGTCACATTCTTGCTCCAAATAACTGACTGCTGATAGCAACCACATGAATGAGCTCCCAGAGAATCCTCCCATAAGCCAGTCTTGAGATGACTGAGGACGGAACAAAATGTCTTGAACATTGGCATGAAAACATATAGTCACAGCAGACCCATAGATTCGAAGTAATAAACACAATACAATACAACACACACACACACACACACACACACACACACACACACAATCAGACGGGCATGTAGCTTCTGTTTGATTCCAGGCTTTAGAAAAGTCAATAAAATAAAATATAAAAGATTGAAATCAATATAGCAAAGAAAGAATGAGAATATCAGAAATCACAAAAGAGATTTTTGAACTGGAAAGCAACAAAATGGTGCAACGAGTATGACTCCAAGACAAGCTAGGTAATACTGAACTAAAGCAAACTGGACTGAGTCAGCACAGGACATTTATTTTCTATCTCCTATCCAAATTATCAAAACTGGCCATATGGCTGAAGAGATACCTCAGAGGTTAAGGGTGCTCTTCTACAATACCTGTCTTTTGTTCCAAGAGCCCATGGTAGGTAACTCACAACTGCCTGTAACTCTAGCTCCAAGGGAATCCAGTGTTCTTTTCTGGCCTTCTCAGGCACCTGCGCTACCTACTCTCTCAGACACAACTCCACACACAGACCATATACATGTACATATACATCTATACATGTACATATACATATATACATACATACACACATATATATACATATATATGTGTGTATATATATATATATATATATATAACTATACAGATAGATAGAGATAGATCTTTTCTTTAAAGTGGTGCTTGCCTTGGAGGAAGAAAAAGCAAAGTGGTGCTCTCCATATGAAGAAACCTAGAGAAAGACTCACAGCAGTACTGAGATTTATAGTGTAGACATTTGTTATCTCTGTGAACAAGTCTTCATAAATTATCGTAACATTTTATAATCCTATCAATATATGAGAGTACCTGTTTTCACCAATCCTACCAATAGCTAGATGCCATACAAGTTTAAAATGTTTTTCCTGTCTTTTTAAACAAAATCTCAATCATTCAATTTTACGAATGAAGACTTGGGAGCCAGATGCTGGGGTGAAAGCCTGCCAGTTCAGAGAGGCAGAGAAAGCATCCATCTGACCTTCCTCCACAACCAACGTGCCAGCAGCCATGCCCCTCTCTCATACCATTTCAAAAAGCATCCTTCAAACCGAATGTCCCTCCCCTCTGCTTCCTGTGCATCCCTGCATCCATTGTCCTGACTCCCTCTCACTCTCTATGGTTTTTTTCTTAATACTCCTTGTCTACTTCCTGTCAACAGGTTTCTAGCTCGGCCTCTTGACCTACGCTTGACTTTATTTCAACCCTGTTTACAATATTTAACCAGAAAGCTCTTGGATTAAAGGTGTGTGCTAAGGTTGAGCCATACCCCAACTAAAAACAGGTATTTGCAATGAACAACACTATCTTGGGGTTCACAGTGTGATCAAATATCCTGCAACATTTTCCCATCTCAAAATTGAAATATCTTGAAGACTCTTTCTAAAACTAATTTTACAAGCCTTGCCTTGGTTGGGTTCTAGTCAAGTAATCTGGAGCTCAAAGCCATAGCTTAGTGTCATGAGCTCCTACTCATTATTTAGTGCTGTGCCCCTCCACCCCCTACCTTGAGAACTTTTATTTAAGTCACCGCACATCAATATATTTTTCTTTTGGATTTTTCTGGTGATCTGAATCCTATTAATTTTCATCTCTGAGTCAACACACAGTCCCTGATACAGAGATATCTCTTTCATGAAAACATAAGGAAAGCACTGTGACACCTTGGACTGTAGATAAACTACTTAAGAGTGGATTTATGGGGTCTTAAATATTCACTTGTCACTGAAAAACGCTCCCTACAGTGAGATTCACAGTCAGAAAAATACATTTCCCTCAGAAACAGGCAAGAGCCACAGGGTGGCCGCACTGCTGGATGTTATATAATAAAGCAAAGGCTTCGATCTCGGAATCATGTTCTTTAAAGATTTTGTCAGTTTAAAAATATTTCAAAGGCAAATGTGTTTTTCTTTATCTATTCCTCATCTTCCCTTAATGACCTTGATCCTAATAAAAGCATTTCTTAGATTTGCTTACCTCAAAATCTCCCTCATTTCTTAAACCTAAAACTTAAAACTTGAAGAAATATAAAGTTAAACAAAATTGGAAGAACTGTAAAGTTAAATAAAAGGAGAAAGAAAGAGAAGTAAAATGTATACGGAAGTCAACTTGTATGAATCATTTCTTTCCTTACCACATGAGGAGTCTGGAAGTGGAACTGATATCATCAGACTTGGCAGCAAGCATTGGTCCCAACCTCCCCCAAGCCATCATTCCAAACCATAATATCTGTTTTTTAAACATTAATATAATAAATTTTAAATCTGTTTTATTTTCATTTGATACTTTAAATATTATATTTTCATATTCACTGTTACAGTGTGCTTCCTATAGCCTATCTGTTATGAGCTTTAATCTCTAAAAGTCAGTTACCATAGTAAAATATTCTGTGTTCTTAATATTATCTCAAGTTTCATAGTATCCTGAGATAAGCCTTACTGCCTTCAATAGGGTAAGGTGTCACAGACCTGGTGGCTTACTCTAAAGAAATTCATTGTCTCTCTGTCCTAGAGACTAGAAGCCCAAGGTCAAGGTATCAGCAGATTTCATTTCCTTCTTCTCGTCTTCTCCCTGTGTCTTTATAGATGTCCAATGTTTAACCAGATTTCCTCTTATAAAGGTGTCAGTCACTTGTGAGGTGCTCTCAGCTATGAACTGGAGGCCGGCTGGGAGTCTGACACAAACGGGTCGTAGTGTCTCCTTTTTTCCTGATGAGAAAGTAGTCAGGGCTCAGACACATTGAAGCACACCTCAAACGTTACTTAGCTAAGGATAATCAGAAGGAAGACTGCGATCCAACGTAACCCATTACATTTGCATAAAATTAAACTTTTCACATAAAATTAATCAAGAACACAGAGTCTAAAATATTACTAGAAAGTCAAACAATCCAAAAAACACTGTCGGTCTCGTAACTATATTTGTTCAAATTATTTAATAGAAAACAATCTGGGTGAATAAAGAGAAGACTAAAAGTTTTAGTGGAAGAATACCAGGTCTGAAGGGAATGTTAAGCAATAAGGATCACAAAATAGAGTGGAATCAAGGAAGGCCAAGCAAGCATTCTGAATAGCATCAAAGGTGTGTCCATGACACTGACAACAACCACTGGCAGTGGACCCTGAAGCACCCCACGCTGTCTGCCTCAGAAGATCTGTCTCCACATCTCCACCTCCCGATTCAAAACCCCTCTTCTTTCTACCATTGCTTACAAGTCCCAAGATGAAGCCCAGATTTAGCCCAGCTTGGGTTACATGGATGTTCTGGCCACCAGGAAAAAAGGAAAAGAGGAAGGTGCCACTGAAGTGGCATCTGGGCTACAAATTAAAGCTAGGCGTGCCAGAATTTGAGACATCAAAATGGCACTTGACCGCAACAATTTTAGCAATGGTTGAAATAGACCACAGGCTATGTTTTTTTTTCCTACAGGACTTCCACAGAGGACGAAGAATAACAGTTTTGAACTTCATAAAGAACATCAATTATCTTGCCAAACTCAGTATAAGTAAAGGAGGTCTGACCCTGAAAGAATATGATATGGAAGCTTGAGTCTATGTTTTTAGAAAGCACATTTTACAGTCTGGATTCATATCTCTGAGCCTTTTTACCTATCCAATAGTCCAGAAATGTGTTATTTTAGAAGCCATGTATAATATCATTAAAAGTGTAATTCCTCTTGAGCAATTCACTAGTTGATATGCATGTGCCAGGTGCTAAAAATAAAACAGCATGAGACAAGCTTTCCCTGAGAGGTTACAATCTCCTCCTTGAACTTGCGAGTTGCCTCTAATCTATAGCCTATGGCAGGAGTGATGGATTAGACGTCAGAGTTCAGGCTTTATTGGGGCCTTAGCTTCCTTCTTGTGGGTACTCCTGAGATGAGGACCATGACTAGGAAGTAAGGTGCAGAGTTCAAGTGCTACAGATGAGATCCAGACAAAAGGCTTAGGAAGGGCCACTGGGGACCTGGGAAGGATGGCAGCAACTACAGCCGTGGGACTCTAGGAGGCTGCTTTTTGAATTTGAATTGTTTCTTTCCACAGACTTCAAAGCTATGGGGAAAAGTTAAGGCTGGCTTTTGAAATAAAATGAACAAGCTAACATCCCTCTCTCAGCTTGCACTGTATAGTGCAGCCTAACCCCTCACAGGACAGTATTTGAAGGTGAGGCCTTCAGGAAGTGATGCATGTGGACAGAGCCCTCAGTGAGACTGGTGCCAGTATAAACGGAGCCCACTGCACTCTCTCAGCACCTTCCCCTGTCACATGTGTCGCAGCTGGAAGATAGCCATCTATGATGCAGGAAGCCAGCCCCCACCAGAGCCTGACTGTACAAGCACCTTAATCTTGAACTTTTTGAACTATGAACAATCTGTGTTGCCTATAATCTACCCGGGTTACACTTTATTAATTTGAGACAGGGTCTCATCTTTGACTCTGGCTGGCCCAAAACACACTGTGTTGAGCAGGCTAGCTTCAAAGTCACAGAAACCTGCCTGCCTCTGCTCCCCAGCTATGATACTTTTTCTTCCAAATCAGGCATGGTGACACACACCTTTACTCCTAGCACTCAGGAGGCAGAGGCAGAAGCAGGCAGGTCTCTGTGAGTTGAAGGTCAGACTGGTCTACATAGTAAGCTCTAGGTGAGGGGGTCTCAACCTTCCGAATTAATACAGTTCCTCATGTTGTGGTGACCCCCAACCACAAAATTATTCTCACCGATACTTCATAACTGCAATTTTGCTGCTGTTACAACTCCTAGCGTAAATAGTTTTGGAGATAGATGTTTGCCAAAAGTGCCCTGACCCACAGGTTGAGAAGCACTGCTCCAGGCCATCCAGGGCTATATAAAGAGATGCTGTCTAAAAGAAGCAAAAACAGCAAAAAATGTTCAGGGTATTTTACTTGATGATACTACCTTTTAGGTAACATTTTTTTTAAACAAATAAGCAGGTTAATGCTCTTCCCAGGTTTGGAGCTCAATTTTCTTCACTATAACATAAGATATATAGACTTAAGGCTGTGATCTCTGAGGTTCCTTGGTGGTGGTGACATTTTCCAAGTCTGCCTCTCAAATCACTTTTTTAAAATATTCAAATTCTCACTTCAATTCAAGCCATTCACATTTTTGCAAATTAGGTTATTATCAGTGTAAGGACTCCAGCTGTTGAGATTTTGGTAGATGGCTGACTTCCTGCTGTCTCAAGTGGCTGAGACCATGTCTGTGAAATAGCAAAACAGCCATTGAGCTCCTGCAAATAGCTCATCAGGCTGATTGAAGGGAGGGCAGTCAACTCCTCAGTCTGCAGGGGAACAGTCGTCCCTGTTAAAGATGCAGAGTCTACCCTCTCAAGTAGATACAAGTTTCACTGGCTGTGGCTTCACAGTCTGAAATATTCCTCTATTTACATCCAAAGCAAACTTGGAAAATGCATGTATCTTGTAAAGGAGTTGGCAGGCATAATACGCTATCAGGATGCAAGCTTCTCTGTTGTTGATAATAGTAATGGTTCTATAAGAAAGTGACCTGCGAGAGTGTACCATCCTTTACAGGACAGAATTAAAAGGCATCCCATTTGCATAATGCTCAAATGAATTTATAGTATTTGCACACCTGAGAATTAAATGAAAGAAAATGATCAAGCATGCAAACCCCCTTTTGAGTGTCATAATGTTGTAATAAATTTAAACACTTCCTTGCTGGGCGAGGAGTAAAATGAAGTCCTGCGCTGGCATCTACTGAATGGGTGCCAGCCATGTAGCATGTTGATCTCATTCATTCATGTGTAATACAGGGAAGAAACTGTGCAGAACCAGTGAGAGAGTCTATGAGCAAATCCGAAAACACAGCAGCCTAAATAGTATATATTCTTATGTTAGTGCCTGCCTCAGTAGTCAGGACACTTTGAGCTAGACTTTTGCTTTCTTAAATTATGGATGGCATAACAAAGTCCCAGACAGGTTAAGTAAATGGTTTCAGACACGATAATTAGCCCACGAATGCATTTCCTACTTCCATATTGTATGCTTCTATCTTATGCATACACTTGTTTGCTAGGAGTAGAAGTGTCCTTTGCATTTCATTTTATTGTATAGTCAACAAATACAAGAGCCAAAGAAGAAAATTCTGGCTAACAAATCATTTGCAGCGAAACGTTTGCAACCTCCTTGGGCGGCAGAAAAAAAAAAAAAAAAGAGCCATGATGGGGCTGGAGAAATGGCTCAACAGTTAAGAGCACTGGCTGCTCTTCCAAAGGAACCATGTTCAATCCCCAGCATCACACAGCAGCTTACAACCATCTATAACTCTGCCGACTGGGGATCTGATGGCCTCCTTGAGCACGAGGCACACCCATGGTGCACAGACTTGCATGCTGGCAAGATCCCCATACAGTAAAAATAAAATTTAAATGAGAACGGAAGAGCCATAAATCCAATTCCTAGTTTCAGATTTTCAAATGTAATTTCCCTGTTTTATTTACCTCTATATATCAGTTAAACGGGAGAGACAAAGGCTGGGGAAAAAGCACTCATTTCAACTTTCACAAGCTATATCCTTTATGCTGTCTTTTTCCTCCCTCTGCACCCTGCTTCAGCTGTGGCCTCGTAAAACGCCTGTGAATTCTTAACATATGGAGGTTTTGTCTCATTTTTCACAGTTCTTGAAATGACAGCTAGTGGTACAGGTTGTCACTGTGAATGGCAGATGCAAAGACTGGGACTTCAACCGTTTCCATCATCATTCCAACTGATGGCCATTATTGAGTTGAATAGGATTTCTTTACTATTCCAGGCTGGCTTGTTAGCTGTTATTCACCCCATAGAGTTGAACAATTTAAATGAAATGAAACACAAGATTGAGTCAAATACTAAGGCATCGAAATTGGCTCATGGTAGATACTAAGAAATTGCTTGCTGCCTGTGAAAATCATTGTGATATAAAAGGGAGGTGCCTGAACTCTGAACTGGTAATCTGGATTTGAGCCCTGGCACTGATATTTACTAGTGGGCATACACCCAAGTCCACTATCCTCCCTGCTAGGCTTCAGTGAAATACGGATAATGTTGATGTCCATATCATAATGATTATAACATACATAGAACAGGATCTGACATCATGTAAGTACATAAGAGTTTGTAAAATAAATTGTAAATGGATCTCACAGTATCTAAACCAGACATAGGAAGTAAAAACGCAGAGGGAACCATCCCAGCCAAGGTTGAATACGGTACCACCATTTTTTCTCATGACCCAGTATTATCCCTTGCTCTCGGTTGGGGATTTAGCTCAGTGGTAGAGCACTTGCCTAGAAAGCACAAGGCCCTGGGTTCGGTCCCCAGCTCCGAAAAAAAAAAAAGAAAGAAAAGAAAAAAAAGATTATCCCTTGTTCTCTTACTGTTGTTATCCTGGCAACATCTTGACCCATCCATCACTCCTGCATCATTCTAGTGGCTCTGTTGATGGTTTTTGTGTATCTTCTCTTGGCTTCCAGCATCTGTACATGCTGTCTCGTTCCTCAGAAGAAAGGATATGGTTGGTATCTTTGATCAAGGTTTCCCTCTCGAAACACAGTCTTCACACCAGGCCACTGCAGAAGGATGAGCCTCTGTCACATTCTGTCTCTGCTTGTCATGAGCTACAACGTCTCATGATTCAAAACCCAGGAGGCTTTGCCAAAGGATGGCAATGGCTGTGGAAGTGGTAAGCATTCCGCAGTGTGGTTTAGCAATGCTCATTAAATGTTAAGTTAATAAATCCAACTTTCTCATTTTATAGTGAGCATCTCAGTCTGACCACCATGTAATTCCTAAGATGTCATCATTTTTAAAGAACAGAGATTCATTCCTCATAGTTCTGGCAGTTACAAATCCAAATGACCAAGTTTGCTATCTAGTGAGGGCCCCATCTGTACTCCTCAGGTGATGCTTGGTCACTCCATCCTCCAGAGGAATGAATATTATATTTCACATTGCAAAGAGATGGGAAGGACAAGAAGACCTAGCTAGTTAGTTCCCATTAGCCTTTATATCAGAGCAGGGCTCTCTTGGCCTGCATTCTTAAAGGTTCCACATTGTATTGCTGAAGAATCACTGCTCTAGTTTGCTTCAGTGTCAATGTTATAAAACATTGACCAAAATGCTATCTTTCTTCCATTGGATGGTTTTGGTTTTAGCTCCTTTGTCAAAGATCAAGTGGCTATAGGTGTGTGGGTTCATTTCTGGGTCTTCAATTCTGTTCCACTGATCTATCTGCCTGTCTCTGTACCAATACCATACAGTTTTTATCACTATTGCTCTGTACTGTTTGAGGTCAGGGATGGTGATTCCCCCAGAAGTTCTTTTATTGTTGAGGATAGTTTTCGCTATCCTGGGTTTTTTGCTATTCCAAATGAATTTGCAAATTGCTCTTTCTATCTCTATAAAGAATTGAGTAGGAATTTTGATGGGGATTTCATTGAATCTGTATATCGCTTTTGGCAAAATGGCCATTTTTACAATGTTAATCATGCCAATCCATGAGCATGGAAGATCCTTCTATCTTCTGAGATCTTCCTCAATTTCTTTCTTCAGAGACTTGAAGTTCTTGTCATACAGATCTTTTACTTGCTTGGTTAAAGTCACACCAAGATATGAAGGGTGTCATTTCCCTGATTTCTTTCTCAGCCTGTTTATCCTTTGAATAGAAGAAGGCTACGGATTTGCTTGAATAAATTTTATACCCCCGACACTTTGCTGAAGTTGTTTATCAGGTTAAGTAGTTCCCTGGTGGAACTTTTGGGGTCACTTAAGTACACTATCATATCATCTGCAAATAGTGATATTTTAACTTCTTTCCTTCCAATTTGTATCCCTTTAACCTCCTTTCGTTGTCTGGCTCTGGCTAGGACTTCAAGTACTATACTGAACAAGTAGGGAGAGAGTGGACAGCCTTGTCTAGTCCCTGATTTTAGTGGGATTGCTTCAAGTTTCTCTCCACTTAGTTTGATGTTAGCTACCAGTTTGCTGTAAAGGACTTTTACTATGTTTATGTATGGGCCTTGAATTCCTGTTCTTTCCAGGACTTTTATCATGAAAGGGTGTTGAATTTTGTCAAATGCTTTCTCAGCATCTAATGAGATGATCATGTGGTTCTTATCTTTGAGTTTGTTTATATAGTGGATTACGTTGATGGATTTTCTTATACTAAACCATCCCTGCATGTCCAATATAGAGGTCAATGCTAACAGCAAACCACTGAACTGAGAACAGGACCCCCTTTGGGAGAATTAGTAGAAGGATTGAAAGAGCTGAAGGAGCTTGCAACCCCATAAGAAGAACAATGCCAACCAACCAGAGCTTCCAGGGACTAAACCACTACCGCGAAAGACTGTACACGGACTGACCCTGGGCTCCAACTGCATATGTAGCAGAGAATAGCCTTGTTGAGGCACCAGTAGAAGGGGAAGCCCTTGGTCCTGCCAAGGTTGGAGCCCCAGTGCAGGGGAATGTTGGGGGTGGGGGTTAAGGGAGGTTGGATGGGGGGAACACCCATATGGGGAAGTGGGTGGGAGATGGGGGTTATGGACAGGAAACCGGGAAAGGAAATACCATTTGAAATGTAAGTAAAGAAATATATCTAATAAAAAATAAATAAAATAAAATAAAATTGAAATGAATTTTACTATGTGAAAAAAAGATAGCTACAGTGTACTCATAAATATAATAAATCTTAAAAAAAAAACATTGAGCAAAAGCAGGTTGAGGATGAAAGAGTTTATTTGATTGTAGGTTACAGTCCACAATCAGAGGAAGCCAAGGCAGGAACTTGAACAACCACAGAGGAACTTGCTTACAGGATTACTTCCCACAGCTGGCTCAATGGGGTGGGGTGGGCCATCCCATGTCAATCATGAATCAAGAAAATACCCTGCAAAGCTGGAGTGACAGCTCAGTGGTTAAGAACACTTGGTACTCTTGCAGCACCCATGTGATGATTCACAACCTTCTAGAACTTCATTTCTGACACCCATGTCTGGTGTCCTTGGGGACCAGGCATACATGTGGTACACATGCATATAGGCTTTTGTATACACATAAAATAAATGGAAGGAAAAGAGAAAGGAAGGAAGGAGAGAGGGAGGGAGGGAGGGAGGAAGGAAGGAAGGAAGGAAGGAAGGAAGGAAGGAAGGAAGGAAGGAAGGAAGGAAGCTCTACAAACACACCCACAAGCCAATTTGATGGAGGGAATTACTCAGTTGAAGTTCTTCCCTGAACAGCGTGAAGATAACTATTGCAACCATACAATACGGAAGAAAGGGGCCTGTCATGCTGTCCCAAGGCCCAGTGCCCTTGACAACAACAAACATTTGTAGAATAAAATGAATGAGTACAAGTCCATTGATGACAGGATGAATAGGATTTAGGTGGGAGAAGGGTACAGTGAGAGAGTGCTAGAGAGGGAGCTAGGCGACCAGAGTTCTGTTATCCGAGGCTACCTAGGCACAGCTCTTCAATTTTAAAACAGGACAAGCAAACTCCCATACCTGGCCCTTACAGCCTTTCGGCCTCCTCTTCCATACCTCTCCCAAAGCCTTAGCTTGAGGCATTGTGTTGTAGATGTGTCCACTGGGAATGGTCCCTACACCTCGTTTTAACTGCTTTTGGTTTTCTGTAATGTTCTCCCTCTGCTGCAGGGAGGATTCCCAGGAATGAGGAGCACTTATCTGTGGGCCTAAGAACAGATATTTACAATGCAGTTAGGGGTTGTGCTGGTTTAGGAAAATAGCAATTGTGGATCCTCCTCCGAGGTCTATGATGTCAGTAGCTCCATGACATCATAGACTAGGTTTTTAGCACCAGGCATGATTGACCTTGTATATATGAAGGAAACAAACTGCTGCTTCTCCCAGATAGCCCTTCTCTCAGCTTCTTGAGGTCATAGAAACTTAGAGGATGACCTTGATACTAGCTTTTTAGATTGAATACATTTTTCAGCCACTATGCAACTACAAAACAAAGTTCTAGCCAATAGGATTTGACAAGGTCACAGGAATGAGCCCATTTCACTATGTCTACTTGTTCCATATATATAATTTTCATAACAAGTTTTTACAAACTACTCACTTTTGTTAGTTTTTTTAAAAGTGCAAGTCAGTTTTTGTGGCAATTTCATTAATATTTCATTATATATGACACTGAATTTAATTAAGAGTAACAGATGCGGGCCAGCTAGATAGCTCAGTAATTAAAGGCACTTGCCGCCACATCTGAGGACCTGAGTTTTATCCCCAAGACCCATGTGGTGGAAGGAGAGAACTGACTCCAACAAACTGTTCTCTGACCTGAACATGCACACACACACACACACACACACACACACACACACACACACACGCACACACGCACATATGAAAAAATAAGTCACAACTCCAACCAGAATAAACAGTGTAGTATCAAGTAAATCTAATCTTCTCCCTGTCTCTTTCTTCTCTTTCTTACTTTTTTTTCATTCCCTGCAGCACTGGAGAGTTGATTCCAGACCTTTGGGCAGTGTTCTACCATTAAGCTATATCTGCAATCACTTCTTTTAAGCAAAGACTAATATCTAACCACCAGGACACTAATTCTTTGGAGAAAATAGCTATGCACAAGAGTAACAAGATGGCTACAAGATCTCTGCTCCTCCATGGATATCTGTCAGGATGTCTTATAGAGGCTCATGGGCCTCAATTTATCTGGTAAAGCAGTGTTAACTTCCCTGGGAAGGTGTAGTCCAATGTCTCTTTCCCCCCAACAAGATGCCAACAACAGAAGGACCGAGGGAGCTCATGCCTCGATGGTTACACAAACACATGTACTGAGCAGGAATTCTCTAAATCTTTGTGGACAACACTATCCTGCTAGTTGTGTATGCCTGGTTGCCCTAGAGACTAACTATGCTGATTCATAGCAATTTTATTATGGAATGCAGTATGTCCACATAAAATTGAAAGGCCACAGGGCAGGGGTTGCATCATAGTGTTCCCTTCTTCGGAACCAGTACATACACAGATGTTTGTTATTATATGAATGAATGATGGATGAATGAATGAATGAAATCTATGCAATTTATAGAACATCTTGGTTTTTTTGTTTTTTTTTTTTGTTTTGTTTTTTTGTTTTTATTTTTTTTTTTTCTCGGAGCTGGGGACCCAACCCAGGGCCTTGTGCTTAAGCAAGCGCTCTACCACTAAGAAATCCCCATTTATAGAACATCTTATAGTAAAAAGTGTTATTTGATCTTCCCCTGACCTTTGTAAATTAGCAAGAGCAGTACTCACTTAACTATGTAGATGAGAAAACAACTCCAGAAAGGCCAAGTAAGTGATAGAATTAATGAAAGTGTTTTCACTCAAACTCAGACCCCTTCCCAGGAAGAAATACAATGAATGGGCATCCCTTAAAGATGTGCATGAGAGGGTCAGCCACCTAGAGCCTCCCTGGCTCAGTGGATGAGAATATCAACCTATAGAGCTAGTTAGGGGCAGAACCAGGCCTTAGCCCAGGCTCCCCACAGGCTAGCACACTGTACTACATAGCACACACAGCCTCTTATGCCTACCCAGGCATTTATTAATCCAGTTGACTGGACACAAATAATGGAGTCAGACACATCTGGTTCAAATCAACTATTTGGTAGACATATAAAGCCAAGTCATTTAATAAACTGAAAACCTTTCTATCCACTGGGGAAAGTGTGAGAAATGGCCCCTATATCTATCTAATCAAAGAGGAGGAGGAGGAGATAATGTATCTAAAATTATTTTATTTTTTTACTTATTCACTTTATATTCTGCTCACTGCCCCCCTTCCAGTCACTCCCTCCCACAATCCTTCTCCCCATCCCTCATCCCCTTCTCCTCTGAGTGGGCGGGGGCCCCCTTGGGACATCAAGTCTCTATGAGACTAGGTGCATCCTCTCCCACTAAGGCTAGACAAGACAGCCTAGACGGAAGAACACATACCATGGACAGGCAACAGATTTTGGGATAGCCACCCCCACACCCACTCCAGTTGGCCGGGACACGCCCCCCCATGAAGACCAAACAGCACATCTGCTACATATGTGTTGGGAGACCTGGATCCAGCCTATGTATGTTCTTTGGTTGGTGGTTCAGTCTCTTAGACCCCGAAAGTCCAGGTTAGTTGAATATATTCATCTGTTTTTTTTTTTATTTTTGTATCTAAAATTCTTAATAGTTCTGATTATCTGTCCAGTGTCCACTTGATTCAAGATAAGTCTGAAACATTAAGATTCTTAAAAATTCCTTACTTCAGTTTTACAAAGGTAACCCAGGCCCGGAGTGAAAATGATATTCCAAGGTTACAGAGTGCACCTTTATTCTGAACTGATTGGTGGATGTAATCCTTATTCTGATCTGGTTATTGGTATCATCTTTATGCTGAGCTAGGAGGATGACAGCACACGCAGGTACCAGCTCTCTCCCCAACAACGCACGTGCCATGTTCCAGCTGGCAACCCCAGGGATGCCTTCAGGATCGAATCCAGGTCATCAGGCTTTGCGACAAGTTCCTTCCCACTCCCTCCCACCCCCCACCCCCCCCAAGCCATTGCACCAGAGAGTCACTCTCATTCTAACTACCATAACATCCACCTGGTTTATTTTGCTCCAGAGGACTGGAGCATACATCCAAGTTCCTCTAAAAATGGTGAGCACTTGGATTCTGTAGAGTTCATTGTGTTTCCTTAGGAGCATGCTGATTGCATTTACCCAAGTCAGACGCTCCTGTTCCAGTTAAGCAACATATACTCTGAAAAGCTTCTGCTGTGGGATATAGTGCAGATGGGGAAATGGGTAAAGAGAAGTTCCCTAGGGAAAGCAAACTTGAATGCCAACCACTGAAATCCCTTCTGTGCAAATCCCAGCCCAGAAGTATAGCACTGGGAAAGGCTGAGCTGGAGCCAGGTGGAAAGGAATCTCAATAGCTGCACGGACATCTTTGAACAGTTACATTTAACTTGCGGTGCCGGGCGCAAGGCGGGTCATCTGAAGTGGCTTCTCCTGAAGAGCTGGAGCTGAGCCTGATGGGTATTTTAGGCAACACTGTAATTATGATGATGGTTGCTATTGTATGCAGGTGTTCCACATTCCTTATTTCTAAGTCCCACAACGACCCTGTAATAAAGGCACTGTGATTATTCCACATGCAGTAGAAGTGAAAACCAAGGCTTGGAGAAATTAAAGGCATTTAAAATTACATTGCCTGAGGACCGACAGCTGGAAATTGCTAAGTGCCAGACTGCAAACTTGAAACTCCAAGGACTGTGGGCTCTTTCTGCTTACCTCATGACAATTCTTTTTATTATTATTATTATTATTATTATTATTATTATTATTATTATATTATTAATTTATGTGTTTATTCACTTTACATCCTGATCACAAGCCCCTCCCAATCCTACCCTCACAAACGCCCCCCTCTCCATTCCTCAGAGAAGGGGAAGCGCCCCCATGTGTTCCACCCTGCCATGGCACATCAAATCATTGCTGGACTAAGCACATCCTCTCCTACTAAGGCCAGAAAAGGCAGTAGAGCTAGGGGAAGATGATCCAATGGCAGGCAACAGAGTCAGAGAGACAGCCCCTGCTCTAATTGTTAGGGGACCCACATGAAAACCAAACTGTACATCTGCTATAAAAATGTGTAAGGGGCCTAGGTCCAGACCATTCATACTCTTTGGTGGTTAAGTTTCTGTGAGCCTTCATGGGTCTAGGTTAGCTTACTCCGTAGGGCTTCTTGGGAAGTCTTTGATCCCTCTGGCTCCTTCCTTTCCCGCCCCCACTCTTCCACCAGACTTCCCGAGCTTTAGCTAATATTTGACTGTGGGTCTCTGCATCATTTCAATCAGCTGCTGAATGAAGCCTCTTAAGAGATAGTTATGCTAGGCTTCTGTCTAGAAGCATAGCAAAGTATCATTAATAGTGTCAGGGGTTGGCTCTCTCTCATGGGATGGGTCTCAGTTGGGACAGTGATTGATTGGCCATTCCCTTAGAGCTCTGTATCTATCCCTGTGCATCCTGTATGCAGGACAAATTTTGGGTTGAAGGTTTTGTGGATGAGTTAATGTCCCCCTGCAACCACTAGAAATTCCACCGGCCACTTCAGTCTCTATATCCCTAGCTCCTAGGAGTGTCAACTACAGTCACCCCCATAGACTCCCAGGGGTCTTTCCTGTCCCAGGTCTCTGGCTTATCCCGGAGATGACCCCCAACACTGATTTCCACTCCCTCTTCCAGTCCTCTCCTGCCCCTTCTCATCACAACTGATAGTCATTCCCATTCCCCTTCTGACCCTCCACTCCTACCCAGTTCCTGCCACCTCAATCAACCACATATCTATTTTATTTTACTTTCTCAATGAGGTTCAAGCATCCTACCTTAGGTCCTCCTTGTTATTTTGCTTTTTGGGTCAGTGGATTGTAGCATAGTTATCCTGTACTTTATGGTTAATGTCCACCTATAAGTGACTGCCTACCATCTGTGTCTTCTAGGTCTAAGTTACCTCACTCAGGATGGAACTTTCTAGATCCATCCATCTTCCTAAGATTTTCATAATGTCTTTGTTTTCAATAGCTGAATAGTATTCTATTGTGTAAAGTGTACCACAATTTTTTTATCCTTCCTTGACTTGAGGGACATTTTGGTTGTTTCTAGCTTCTGGCTATAATAAATTTAACTACTATGAACATAGTTGAACACCATGTGACAAGGTGGAACATCTTTTGGGTATGTGCCCAGGAGTGGTATAGCAGGGTCTTCAGGTAGAACTCTTCTCAATTTTCTGAAAAAAAAAAAACCACCAGATTGATTTTCAAAGTGATTGTACATGTTTGCACTCGCACCAGCAATGGAGGAATATTCCCCTTGCTCCACATCCTTGCCAACATCTGCTGTCACTTGAGTTTTTTGGTAATAGACATTAAATTGGATGTTAAATGGAATCTGGGTCATTTGATTTGCATTTCCCTGATGAGTAAGGGCATTGAACATTTCTTTAAGTGTATCTTAGCCATTAGAGATTTCTGTGTTGAGAATTCTATTTATCTCTGTACCCCATTTTTTAATTGGGTTATTTGGTTTACAAGTATAATTTCGGCAGATCTTCCTGGTTGCTGCCATCGTGGAGAGCTCGTAGGCAGCACCCCACGAGCAAACTTGAGCCTCGGGACCACAGGTAAGACAAGTATAATTTCTTGAGTTCTTTATATATTTTGGATATTAGTCCTTTGTTGGATATAGGCTTGATAAAGACCTTTTCCCAAGGTGCCATTGTATCCTATTAGTGGTCTCCTTTTGTTGGAGAACCCTGTTATTAAGATCATAGAACAGATGACTCTCTGAGCTTGACCCAAAATAGAGGACACATTTCTCAATGGGCTTCCCTTTCTCTGCCTGATTTTGTCTGAAGAGTGTTCCTGAACACAGGTGGCTCACATGGTCTGTGCATAACTCAGCACACAAGTCCTACTCTGTCACACTCATGGCCATCTGAAACCTGCTTCTGCTCCATTTGTCCTCACAGCTGATAGCCACTGACCTTCAGGGAGATGGGAGGACCACATCCTTTGCCTTACAGAAGCTCTTCAGTTTCTTGAATTTACTAATTGTTGATCTTAGTGCATGTGCTATTGGTATTCAGTTCAGGAAGCTGTCTCCTTTGCCAATGTGTTCTCTACTTTTCTTTAATAACCCACTAAGATCAATTAGTGGAGAACTGTAGTCCCCATCAACAGTTTTGGTGACTAAATATGGAATTCCAAGGATGGTCTACTTTTGCCAGAGTTCCTCAAATCAGTGCCAGGTAGCATTATAGGCCTTTTATGACCAACCATGCATGTAGCCTCATTGGTGGGTGTTAACTGGACCAGAGCATCTCCTTTGTTTGTCTGATAGTGTTTTGGTTTATTCTGAGCTGGCTATTGGGATTATCTTTAGTCTGAGCTGATTACTGCATAATAGCGTACTTGTTTCAAGATCTTGCGTGAGAGCATGTGTCATAAGTTTGCTTGCTAACTCAAGACTTTTTCTACTGCCACGCGTCAAATACCTCATGCCTCTCTTTTTACTCCAGGCTTGTCCCTTTCAGTTTTTAAAGTCTATCAACACATAAGGTTATAGGTCAAGCCAAAAAGGCATACATAAGAGATGATCACTCAGTGTCTTAAGCCTGAACGCACTCCCATAAATGTGTGGGATAAGCCTGACAAACAGTGGAAAGGACTTACCTTGTGGTAACTCAAGGGAGCTGCTCCCATAAGCACCACAGAAATCTCTTTTTAAATATCCCATGATCTTTTATTTCTCAGAACACTGTACATTCGGGCAGAGAAGCATCTGAATTGACTCTGGAGAATTTGGAAACACTAGAACTGCTAGTCACTTGTGTTTTCTTTTTGTTTTTTTAGTTAATTAGTTTATTTACCTTACATCCCAATCACAACTCCCGCCCCCCCAAAACACAAATCCCTCAAACTAACATAGAAGGTTGAAATTTTAAGAAAAAAAAAAAAAGAAGGGCACTGCTAACATAGGAAACAGGAGTTTAAGCAAAGTTGGGGGGCTGGAGAGATGGCTCAGCCACAAAGGCTAGGCTCACAACCAAAACTATAAGAAAAGTGGGAGTGCAGAGGGGAAAAAAAAAACACAATTTGGAAGTTAGTTTTATTTCATATTCATAGTGATTCTATTGAAAGTATTTGGAAGATACTTCAATGCTCCCAGTGCATTTTTGTTTGGGTTTGTGTGTAGCATATAACAACTGGAGCTACTAGGCTACAAAAAAAAAAAATGGGCAGTTTACATGAACTGGAATTTAAAAGCATATAAGAGAAAATAAAATTGCTAAATTATAAAATTTAATAAGAGAGTTTTAAGATCTGTAAGGCTTGTTTTTTAAAGATAGAAGTTTAAAATGGGAAACGGGCTGGCGAAATAAGTCAGAGGATAAAGACACTTGCCTTTAATCCTGATAACCTGAGTTCTATCCCCAAGATCCACAGTAGAAGAGAACAGACCCTACAAACTGTCCTCTGGCCCTGCATGCACACACTGTCACATGCCTATAAACAGGTGACAGAGGACAACTTGGAGTGCTCGACTTCATCATTTATAGAACTTTCCTACAACTTCTCCCTCTGAATTTTAAAAGAATCATTTATTGACTATTTATATATGCATGTGTGTGTTTGCATGAGTCTATGTGGATATTTACCTACTGTGTAGTATTTCATTATTAAGTTACAGTATATATTTCCTTCTTTTGGCCAATTTTATGTTGATAAATCCTTAAATTTTTCTAAGCCTCTTGCTTTTGTAATTATGCAAAAAGGAAGCTATGCAAATTAAAACAGAATAGTGTGTCAATTCTGTTTGTGAATATTTTAAACTATAATTTTCATTATCATAATATTCATTTCAAACTTAATTACACTGAAATTAAAATGGGGGAGGCATCCACAGGCCACTGACTCTTCCCAAATTTGATGAGACTTCGTTACTTTTATTTAATCAGTTTTTTATTTGTATTTTAAAGACATACTTATTTTGATTTAATGCACGTGGAGGTTTGCCTAGATGCCTGCCTTTTCACGATATCCATGCAACAGCTGCAGAGGCCAAAAGAGGACCCCCTGAAACCAGAGTCACAGACAGTTGTTAGCAGTGTTAACAACTCACTATGTACCCATGTACATTCCAGGAACTGAATCTGGATCCTATACTACAAGCACAACAAATGCTTTTAACCACTGAGCCATCTCACAAGCCTCATAATTAATGTGTAAGTAATACTCGGGTATTTTAATTAAACACACCTTTTGAGTTTTATTTATTATTCATTATTTTATACTATTATGTGCTATTTCATATTATTATGCATTATTTAGTATTTCTTTTAACCAATTAGAATACAGGAAGACAGAAAATTGCAGGCTTTGAGCTGCCAAGATGGCTCAGAGGGGAAAGGTACCTGCTACCTTCCTGATGGTGAACTTTGATCCCTGGAAGGAAAGAACTAACCCATGCAAGTTGTCCTCTGATGTTCACATGTGTGTGCACACCATGCATAACTGCATGTTCACATGTGCACACACACACACACACACACACACACACAAGAATAAAGAAATATAAAAAAAAATCATTGCCTTAGGGGTTAAACCTACCTCACTTCCTGTTTTTACTGTTTCATTTAGACATAATCCTCTTCATTCAGTAATCTTACTCATCATCATTAAAGAAAAAAATTATCATCCTTTTATGATTATAGTTCAAATTTTTCATCCTTTTCTAACTTTATACCTACTTAATCCGTGTTCCTAATGGTGGTATGAAAATACAACTCTTACTATAATTGTTGATCTACCTCTTACCTCTGCCCAATTTTGGTTCATGTTTTTGGCTATAAATGTCCAGGACCTACTGCCACCCAGCCCTCACTTGCATTTGAGACTTCTTTAGACATTAGCATCATTCCTGCTGGCTCCACTTTCCAGGAGACAAATTTCAAGCCTTTAGATGGTCTTTTGACCTGAGGAACAAGCCATGGCAGCTGTCAGGGAAAGATAAAACATTGCCACCCTGTGGAGGCAAACTGCCTCTTCCACTCTGCAAGTAGAGCTTTTCTCTGACCCCAGTAAGATTGTCCTCAAAAAAGAAAAAAGGAGGGAAGAATGACGAAAGAGGGGGGTGGGGGGAGAGACTGCTAGTTGGAAGCACGGTATTATGGAGAAAGGACTAAAGCCAATGTATGTCAGGATGTTCCATGCAGCAGAGCAAGCATATTTGGGGAGTCGTCAGCAGTATGGCTTATTGGACACTAACTTGCCAGTTAGAGAGACTGACCACAGTCTACATATCACTGAACTCTCTGAGGTGTAAGAGACAAGCAGGCATAGGAACATGGCCTGACCCTCCACAGATGTTAATGCCAACTGAAGACATCAGTGATGACCCATGTAAGATTGTGGGCATCACAGATACCTTATCTAGCACTACGTAAGAAGGAAGGCAATGCAGAGTTGAGCCCAACACAAGCAGAATCAAACATCATCGCAGATCAGTTAAACACATATGTACAGTAGAGACTTTGTGCCAAGCTTTGCCAGACACCTCGTTCATCTAGCCTAAGTCTTTAGAATAATCCCTAAAGTAATAATGTCTGTGGTAATATTCTACTTTCCAATCAATTTTGCTGTGAATGAAAGACTGATTTAAAAAATAAAGGTGAGAAGTGTGGGCAATCCTGAGACTGCAGGACAAAAGAGACCAACACTTCTGCCCACCTTTGCCCACATCCTTGGCCCAAGAGGAAACTGTATAGTGCCTCTGGGCATGGGAAGACTGGAGCAGTCAAGCTGCAGGAGCCCTGCGGTCCAGACTGCTCCAGGATCTGAGAAGACCCAGTCAAATATCTCCCTGCACTCAAATCCCGTGGGAGGGAGAGCTAGAACTTCAGAGGGTCAGACATGCCTGGGAAACCAGAGGAGACTACTCTCTCCCCATATTTCTGACTCTAGAGGGAAACATCTAGCACAATCAGGGCCCCCTGCGCAAAGGGATCTAGGAGAAGTAGGGCAGGCCCTTCTGGTTCTGAAATGGACAGCTGTAAGCCAGTGAACAGGAATGACTACCTGCCTGAGAACAGAAAAATCTGTTCCCATAATGGGCTGAAAGAAAACAGGAAAACAGGTCTACAGCACTCCTGACACACAGGCCTATAGGACAATCTAGCCATGTCAGAAATAGCAAAACAAGGTAACAACAGAGACAACCCAATGGCTAGAGGCAAGCACAGGAACCCAAGCAACAGAAACCAAGACTACTTGGCATCATCAGAGCCCACTTCTCCCACGAAAGCAAACACTGAATATCCAAACACACCAGAAAAGCAAGACCTAGATTCAAAATCACATTTGATCACGATGATGGACGACTTTAAGAAAGACATAAAGAACACCCTTAGAGAAATGCAGAAAAACACAAGTAAACAAGTAGAAGCCCTTAAAGGGGAAACACAAAAATCCCTGAAAGAATTACAGAAAAACACAATCAAACAGGTGAAGGAATTAAAAATGGAAATAAAAACAATAAAGAAAGCACAAAGGGAGACAACCCTGATATAGAAAACCAAAGGAAGAGACAAGGAACCGTAGATACAAGCATATCCAACAGAATACAAGAGATGGAAGAGAGAATCTCAGGAGCAAAAGATTCCATAGGAATCATCGACACAACTGTCAAAGAAAATGTAAAACACAAAAAGCTCATAGCCCAAAACATACAGGAAATCCAGGACTCAGTGAGAAGATCAAACCTAAGGATAATAGGTATTGAAGAGAGTGAAGACTCCCAACTCCAAGGACCAGTAAATATCTTCAACAAAATCGTAGAAGAAAACTTCCCTAACCTAAAGAAAGAGATGCCCATAAACCTACAAGAAGCCTACAGAACTCCAAATAGATTGGACCAGAAAAGAAACTCCTCCCATCACATAATAGTCAAAACACCAAATGCACAAAACAAAGAAAGAATATTAAAAGCAGAAAGGGAAAAAGGTCAAGTAACATATAAAGGCAGACCTATCAGAATCACACCAGGTCTCTCGCCAGAGACTGTGAAAGCCACAAGATCCTGGACAGATGTCATACAAACCCTAAGAGAACATAAATGCCATCCCAGGTTACTGTATCCAGCAAAACTCTCAATTAACATAGATAGAGAAACCAAGATATTCCATGACAAAACCAAATTTACACAATATCTTTCTAGAAATCCAGTCCTACAAAGGATAATAAATGGTAAACCCCAACACAAGGAAGCAAGCTACACTCTAGAAAAAGCAAGAAACTAATCTTTTTTCAACAAAACAAAGAGAAGACAAGAACACAAACATAATCTCACCTCCAAACACGAATATAACAGGAAGCAAGAATCACTATTCCTTAATATCTCTCAACATCAATGGTCAATTCCACAACAAAAAGACACAGATTAACAAGGTGGATACAAAATGAGGACCCAGCATTTTGCTACCTACAGGAAACACACCTCAGACACTACCTCAGAGTAAAAGGCTGGAAAACAACTTTCCAAGCAAATGGTATGAAGAAGCAAGCTGGAGTAGCCATTCTAATATCAAATAAAATCGATTGTCAACCAAAAGTCATCAAAAAAGATAAGGAAAGACACTTCATATTCATCAAAGGAAAAATCCACCAAGATGAACTCTTAATCCTGAATATCTATGCTCCAAATACAAGGGCATAAAATTAAAGAAACCTTACTAAAGCTCAAAGCACACATTGCATCTCACACAATAATAGTAGGAGATTTCAACACCCCACTCTGATCAATGGAGAAATCATGGAAACAGAAATTAAACAGACATAGACAGACTAACAGAAGTTGTGAACCAAATGGACTTAACAGATATTTATAGAACATTCTATCCTAAAACAAAAGGATATTCCTTCTTCTCACCACCTCAAGGTACTTTCTCCAAAATTGACCATATAATTGGGCATAAAACAGGCCTCAACAGGTACAGAAAGATAGAAATACCCCATGCATCCAATCAGACCACCACGGGTTAAAGCTGGTCTTCAATAACAATAACAGAAGAACGCCCACATATACATGGAAGTTGAACAAAGCTCTACTCAAGGATAACCTGCTCAAGGAAGAAATAAAGAAAGAAATTAAAGACTTCTTAGAATTTAATGAAAATCAAGGTACAACATACCCAAACTTATGGGACACAAAGAAAGCTGTGCTAAGAGGAAAACTCATAGCTCTGAGTGCCTGCAGAAAGAAACAGGAGACAGCATATATCGGCAGCTTGACAGCACACCTAAAAGCTCTAGAACAAAAAGAAGCAAATACACCCAGGAGGAGTAGAAGGCAAGAAATAATCAAACTCAGAGCTGAAATCAACCAAGTAGAAACAAAAAGGACTATAAAAAGAATCAACAGAACCAAAAGCTTGTTCTTTGAGAAAATCAACAAGATAGATAAACCCTTAGCCTGACTAACCAGACGACACAGAGAGTGTATCCAAATTAACAAAATCAGAAATGAAAAGGGAGACATAACAACAGAATCAGAGGAAATTCAAAAAATCATCAGATCCTACTACAAAAGCCTATATTCAACAAAACTTGAAAATCTGCAGGAAATGGACAATTTCCTAGACAGATACCAGTTACCGAAGTTAAATCAGGAACAGATAAACCAGTTAAACAACCCCATAATTCCTAAAGAAATAGAAGCAGTTATTAAAAGTCTCCCAACCAAAAAGAACCCAGGTCCAGATGGGTTCAGTGCAGAATTCTATCAGACCTTCATAGAAGACCTCATACCAAACTATCCAAACTATTCCACAAAATTGAAACAGATGGAGCACTACCGAATTCCTTCTATGAAGCCACAATTACTCTTATACCTAAACCACACAAAGACCCAACAAAGAAAGAGAACTTCAGACCAATTTCCCTTATGAATATCGACACAAAAATAATAAAATTCTGGCAAACCAAATCCAAGAGCACATCAAAACAATCATCCACCATGATCAAGTAGGCTTCATCCCAGGCATGCAGGGATGGTTTAATATACAGAAAACCATCAATGTAATCCACTATATAAACAAACTGAAAAATAAAAACCACATGATCATTTCATTAGATGCTGAGAAAGCATTTGACAAAATTCAACACCCTTTCATGATAAAAGTCCTAGAAAGAACAGGAATTCAAGGCTCATACCTAAACATAGTAAAACATATACAGCAAACCAGTAGTTAACATTAAACTAAAGGAGAGAAACTTGAAGCAATCCCACTAAAATCAGGGACTAGACAAAGCTGCCTACTCTCTCCCTACTTATTCAATATAATCCTTGAAGTTCTAGCCAGAGCAATCAGACAGCGAAAGGAGATCAAAGGGATACAGATTGGAAAAGAAGAAGTCAAAATATCACTATTTACAGATGATATGATAGTATATTTAAGTGACCCCAAAAGTTCCATCAGAGAACTACTAAACCTGATAAAAATCTTCAGCAAAGTGGCTGGGTATAAAAATTAACTCAAATCAGTCGCCTTCCTCTACACAAAAGAGAAACAAGCTGAGAAAGAAAGTAGGGAAACGACACCCTTCATAATAGTCCCAAATAATATAAAATACCTCGTTGTGACTTTAACCAAGCAAGTGAAAGATCTGTATAATAAGAACTTGAAGTCTCTGAAAAATGAAATTGAAGATCTCAGAAGATGGAAAGATCTCCCATGCTCATGGATTGGCAGGATTAATATAGTAAAAATGGCCATTTTACCAAGAGCGATCTACAGATTCAATGCAATCCCCATCAAAATTCCAACCCAGTTCTTCATAGAGTTAGACAGAAGAATTTGCAAATTCATCTGGAATAACAAAAAACCCAGGATAGCTAAAACTATCCTCAACAATAAAAGAACTTCTGGGGGAATCACCATCCCTGAACTCAAGCAGTATTACAGAGCAATAGTGATAAAAACTGCATGGTATTGGTACAGAGACAGACAGATAGACCAATAGAATAGAATTGAAGACACAGAAATGAACCCACACACCTATGGTCACTTGATTTTTGACAAAGGAGCCAAAACCATCCAATGGAAAAAAGATAGCATTTTCAGCAAATGGTGCTGGTTCAACTGGAGGTCAACATGTAGAAGAATGCAGATCAATCTATGCTTATCACCCTGTACAAAGCTTAAGTCCAAGTGGAGTAAGGCCCTCCACATCAAACCAGATACACTCAAACTAATAGAAGAAATGTGGGGAAGACACATGGGCACTGGAGAAAATTTCCTGAACTAAACACCAATGGCTTATGCTCTAAGATCAAGGATTGACAAATGGGATCTCATAAAACTACAAAGCTTCTGTAAGGCAAAGGACACTGTTTTTAGGACAAAACGGCAACCAACAGATTGGGAAAAGATCTTTACCAAACCTACAATTGATAGAGGGCTTAGATCCAAAATATACAAAGAACTCACGAAGTTAGACGGCAGAGAGACAAATAACCCTATTAAAAATGGGGTTCAGGGGGTTGGGGATTTAGCTCAGTGGTAGAGCGCTTGCCTAGCAAGCACAATGCCCTGGGTTTGGTCCCCAGCTCCAAAAAAAAAGAAAAAAGAAAAAGAAAAAAAATGGGGTTCAAAGGTAAACAAAGAATTTACAGCTGAGGAATATCGAATGGCTGAAAAGCACCTAAAGAAATGTTCAACATCTTTAGTCATAAGGGAAATGCAAATCAAAACAACCCTGAGATTCTACCTCAAACCAGTCAGAATGGCTAAGATCAAAAACTCTGGCAACAGCAGATACTAGTGAGGATGTGGAGAAAGAGGAACACTCCTCTATTGTTGGTGGGATTGCAGACTGGTACAACCATTCTGGAAATCAGTCTGGAGGTTCCTCAGAAAATTGGACATTGAACCCAGCTATACCTCTCTTGGCCATATACCCAAAAGATGCCCCAACATATAACAAAGACACATGCTCCACTATGTTCATAGTAGCCTTCTTTATAATAGCCAGAAGCTGGAAAGAACCCAGATGCCCTTCAACAGAGGAATGGATACAGAAAATATGGTACATCTACACAATGGAACATTACTCAGCTATCGAAAACAATGACTTTATGAAATTTATAGACAAATGGATGGAACTGGAAAATATCATCCTGAGTGAAGTAACCCAATCACAGAAAAACACACATGGTATGCACTCATTGATAAATGGATATTAGCCCAAATGCTCGAATTACCCTAGACGCACAGAACACATGAAACTCAAGAAGGATGATCAAAATGCGGATGTTTCACTCCTTCTTTAAAAGGGGAACAAGAATACCCTTGGGAGGGGATAGGGAGGCAAAGTTTAGAACAGAGACTGAAGGAATGCCCATTCAGAGCCTACCCCGTATGTGGCCCATACATATACAGCCACCAAACTAGATAAGATGGATGAAGCAAAGAGGAACAGGCTGACAGGAACTGGATGTTTATTTCTCCTGAGGGACACAGCCAGAATATGGCAAATACATAAGCGAATGCCAGCAGCAAATCACTGAACTGAGAATGGGACCCCCACTAAAGGAGTCAGAGAAAGGACTGAAAGAGCTGAAGGGGCTTGAGACCCCATATGAACAACAATGCCAAGCAACCAGAGCTTCCAGGGACTAAGACACTACCCATGGACTGACTCTGGGCTCCAAATTCATAGGTAACAATGAATAGCCTAGTAGGGGCACCAATGGAAGGGGAAGCCCTTGGCCCTGCCAAGGCTGGACCCTCAGTGAATGGAATTGTTGTGGGAAGGTGGTCATGGCGGGAGGGTAGGGAGGGGAACACCCATATAGACCAGTAGGGGCTGGGGTTGGCCTGGAAACCGAGAAAGGGAATAACATTTGAAATGTAAGTAAGAAATACCCAAATTTAATAAGGATGGAGAAAAAAATAAAGTTGATTACAGGGTGAGTTCCAAGACAGCCAGAGCTAGAAACCCTATCTCAAAAAGGCAAACGAATAAATAAAGTCGAGTTATTTTGGCATATTCTGGGAAGTGCAGCAATCTCCCCTCATTGAAGAAGCTTCTTATTACAACAGATGGAGACTACTACAGAGATCTGTAACTGGTTAAAAGACAGAGACCAAATGTTAATATGGTGGTACCCAATTCCAATTGGTACATCTGCAACAGGACCCCTACACCTAAGGTTCAAGGAATACCAAGGAAGAGGAGAGAGAAAGATGATAAGAGGCAGAGGACCAGAATGCCTGTTGCTAGATATTGTTCCCTACTCATGAGAAGAAAAAGATACCTATGAACTCTCAACAATTGTATGATAATACCAGTTGACATACCAATATGGACAGGGGAAATTCCTCAAGGTCCTACCCTTTGATAGAGGGTGATAAGTTGTCAATGGCTACTGAGACAGAGGAAGAACCCGTACCTTCCAAGGATGAGCTTGAACATGACATAGTTTGTTCAATCTCAAATGATCAGCCCTGTGCTTATGTACATACAGGCCAAGCTCGATGGATTCAGTAGGTTGGTATAGATGTGTGTATGTATACATATTTATGTATATAAGTAACAGTAATAATTAAAGAAGATGGGGTCATAAATTTTGGAGGGAGGGGGTACATGGGAGGAACAGGAGTTAGGAGTGGGAAGGGGGATGTGGCAGTGATGTAGCTTCAGTACTCGTGTATGAGGTTCTCAAGAATTAAAAATAAGTTTTAAGGTTGGGGATTTAGCTCAGTGGTAGAGCGCTTGCCTAGCAAGTGGAAGGCCCTGGGTTCGGTCCTCAGCTCCGGAAAGAAAAAAAAATAAGTTTTAAAATAAAAATAAAATATAAGTGTTTATTATAATTGACAGAGGAGGAATGATGGGAAGAGAAGAATAAAATGCTAACACTTCATTAGCCATTGTCCTAGTCAACACAGGCTACAATACCATAAATATTGTAGACTAGGTGGCTACAGTAAGCAACAGAGATTACTTTCCTTTGTTTGGGGAAGGAGGAGATTGAGACTCCAACTGATGTGGCTCCTGGCTAGCAAATGCCTCCCCTTCTCGTTGGATCTTCCCCTAGAAAAGAGGGGAAGCTCAGGACTAGAAAGATTGCTCAGTGGTTAAGAGCTCTGGCTACTCTTCCAGAAGACCTAGGTCTGATTCTTAGCACCGAAGTGGCAGCTCAGAACCACATAGAACTCCAGTTCTAAGGAGTCTAACATACCTTCATGGATTCCTTGAGCATCAGCCATACATGTGGTACACAAGCATATGCAGGCAAACACCCATACACACAAAATAAAATAATTATTTTAAAGGGGTGAGCCCTAGTGCCTGCTTCTCTTATAAGGCCCCTAATTTCATAATGGGATGTCTACTGTCATAACCCCATTGAAACACATTTTACCTCCCGAAGGTCCCAGTCCCTAACACAATCACACCAAGAAGTTAGACTTCAACAGTGGAAATTGTAGAGGGTGGTAATGGGATAGATTTATTCCATAAATTACTACTGTCCTGATTGAAATACCATCTACAGTGTGACTAGACCTTGTCCACATTCGCAGTAAGAGAAAGGAAGCATATATAGAAGACCACATTCCATTTCTAAGTGATTCCATTTCTATGAACCATGTAAAATAGGCAAGTCCACTGAGGAAGACTGCAAAGAGTGACTGCTTTTTAACAATTGATTTTTTTAACAAAAAACTGGTTTTGGCTAAATAGATGGCTCAGTGGTTAAGAACATTGACTGCTCTTGCAGAAGACCAGGCTCAATTTTCAGTGCCCACACGGCAACTCACAACTGTCTATAATGCTACTTCCAGGGTATCTGACACCCTCATACAGACATACATGCAGGCAAAGAACCATTTAATGTTTATTTTGAAAGTTATTTTTAAAAAGTTTTTTTTCATTCCTTATATAATAGGATGGGGCACACATGCCATACTGCATGTGCAGAGGTCAGAGGACAACTTTGTGGAGTTGATTCTCTCCTTCCACCTTACTTGGGTTCTAGGGATGGGACTAGGGTTAGTCGTGCCTATGAAGCCAGCACCTTTACCCTAGTCTAGGCTGAAAATTGTTCTCTTAACAATTTCAAAGCTCATAATATGGTAACATATAACACATCCCCAAGGTTATATGTACTCACAATAGTTATAAAATATTTTTTTAAAAAATTAGTTATCTCTCAGGTTAAAAAATAGAACAATGTCTGTGGCTTTTTAGCACAATAAAATCCTATAATTCTTATTTTTTTAAAGGTACTAGTCTGAAAATGTGCCCAAGAAGGTGGATTTTAATTGCAAATTTAAGATAAGAAGGGGAAAGGAGAAATTGTGTTTCTTATCATAGGCAATAGATAAACTCTTGATCCTTTCATGTCTTGGAATATTACGCAAGAGTACATGAATGAGTATTCATTGCACCTTTATTCGCAATAGCCTAAATTAGAAATAATCATGACAATCAACTTATTTTTTAAAAATATGGAACATCTAAACACTGCCCCCACTTACCTACACACACCAATCCTCCTTGTATATCCACCCATGGGGCAGTACTTTGAGGGACCTCTGACAATGGATATGATGATCCCCATGCATGCCCAAGCTCTTTTATTCTCCCCTTCATGAAAAAAAGCCATCTCTCAACTTTGCTTCAACCCTGGAGGAGCACACACTGACTGCTCCATACTCCAGACAATAGGCCCAAGACAAGGCCCAGGCAGGAGTTGGACCATTGGAGCATAAGGTTCTAGAGTCCTGGGTGTCCATAGGTCTAGAGGGCTATTCACCTGTGTGGAGGTCATTGAGAGAGAAAAGCAAAAATGAGACTCTCAAAATTGTGAAGCACAGCAGACCCAGGGGGCTCAGAGCTATAGGAGGTTCCACATTTAATTAGCCATAGCCCATTGCTTGCAGGATCTTGCAATCTCAGCAGTACGACTTGGACTCTCAGCATTTTGTCCCTATGCAAACCAGCGAACTTAGTGCGGTCTCTCTGAGTGGCTGATTTTATAGGCTGGCTTAGGAGGCAGAACAGCAGACATAAGCATTAACAGCTGCTCAAGAATGCTTCCAGTTGTGCTCCATTAAAGACCCCTGAGGAGAATTCTGAAAGCCAGACCCCATGTGACTGTGGGTCGTTACAGCAGTTTTATTTCTGGAAGGAGCTGTGTCACTTCTGCCACTACTCAAGTCATCAGCCTCTCACCCTCTCTCACTCCCTGGGTAAAGTAGCTGAGGCTGACTTTCTATGGAGCACTGTTCCTCTCAGCTCCTTGCTTTTCTGTGAGCTCTCTTTTTATTTACTGAATGTCTTTGGAGCTGAAGCTTTCTTTCAACAAATACCAATCATGAAATTGTGTGTTAAAAGTAGCCATAGTTGGCTAATGCACTGTTCAGCCCAAGTCCTGAAGAGCATGGGCAATGCTCCAGACACCCAGATCCCTCTCTCAGACAAACACATTTGCAAAGTCAATGATCCAAAGGCAGACTGGTGTCGTTATGTTATTATCAGGATCACGATTCATCATAGTATCTCCCCAAACTTTCTTTACATCCCGAACTTACATGGATAGAACATCATTTCTTTGACGTTGTGAATTTTCGGTACTGATATCTACAGTAACCCTTCTTCATTTGCTATACTACATTTTATAAAGGTATTTCATTTTATCTCTTCCGTTGTGCCTTGTCTAGTTTTACAATCAGACATTAGTGCATTAAGTGATCTCCTTCTGTACTAGTTACCTTTCTGTTGCTATGATAAAACATCGTGATAAGCCAAGGCTACTTAGAGAAGAAAGGGTTTATTTCAGCTTATGGTTCCAGAGGCAGCATGACGGCAAGCATCAGGCTTGGCCCCAGAAGCAGAAAGCGGAAAGTTCACAAGTATAAAGCAGAGAGACAGACAGACACACAGAGACAGACACAGAGACAGAAAGAGAGAGAGACGGAGAGAGAAAGAGACAGAGAGACAGAGAGAGAGAGAGAGAGAGGCAGAGGGAGAAACAGAAAGAGAACTATAAACTCTCAAAACACTCCTCTAGTGCTGTACTTCTTCCAAGCCACCCCTAAATCTCTCCAAACAGCACCACCAACTGGGGACCAAGGGTTTAAATGCCCAAGACTATGGGGGACATTTCTCCCTCAAACCACCATATCTACATTATAAAATGTAATATTATAGAATAAAACAATGGAACTACATGCATGCAGTCCCAGCAATCATAAAGCTAAGACAAGTGGATCATGAGTTCAGTGCATGATCAAACATCTAGGATATTTATGTGCCAGGCCAGGTTACACAGACAGAATCTGTCTCAAAAGACAAAAAGACAAATGAATGAATGAACAAATTAATAAGTACATACATGCATATACAAATAAATTTTAATGCTATAAATTTCATATTATTAATTTATTATAAATTTAAACATTTAAAATATAATTTTGTAGTCTTCTGTTTCTTATACCCCACTTATTTCATAATTAAGCACCTCCTTTTGGAGGTCTTTTATAAGGGGGTCTATGGCTGTTAAATTTTCTCAGATTTTGAGTATTTTCTCTCAGTAACCAATGGAAATTTGACTATAAGAATAATTCTTTAAGCACTTAAAAGATATTTATCCCCATCTCCTATGTCTTCGTTGTTTTACTATTAGAAATCTATGGAAAATTTGTTTTTCTTCCAGTTGTACCTTACATTAAACCTAGATTTTTCTTTCTGTCTGATTTTCTTTCTTTTGTGCTTTCTCTGTCTTCCTTTAAGTGCTGTGTTGCCATGAATGACCTTAAATTTTTGATCCTCTAGCCTCTATCTCCCAACTACTTGGATTGCCAACTACAGGCATGCGTCACCAGGCCAGACCCTTGGGCCTGGCTGTAGGAAGCAAATGACTGTGAACATTCCTTTGAAGTCTGTAGCATATCTCTGGCCCCTTTCTCCCATGTTAGTTCTGCTTCTTGAGCCTTGTGATATGAGACCTCTTCCCCACAAAATGCCCCTTATCATAATGTTCTGCCTCACTGTGACCCAGGAACACTGGAACCAAATGAATGACTACAGACTGAATCTTCTGAGATGGTGACCTAAAGCAGCTTTCTTTCTTTAAATTGATCCACTTACGTGTTTTGTTACAGCACCAAAAAGTTAATGAAAGCATTTAAACACATGGATAGACCATTAAGCTATGACAATTAAAATTGTCAGCACAAAGAAAGCAATGGAGTCATTGAGACTGAATCATTTCCCAAAACTCACAGCTGTACAATTCAAAAGTATATATTCAATATTTTAAATTCCCAATGATCTTGGTACACAGACACTGCAATGTGTTTCTTTAGGTGTTTCACAGGTAACAGTGCATGTCTATTCAGAAGGCGAACACATGATATTCAGAACCATTTGGATCAAAACTTGCTGTTATTGTTGACTTTATTCCTAGTTACATGAAGAAGTTCAGTCTTAAAAGACCTTCTATAGATAAATGGATTAAGAAAGAGGCTTTACTTTAGCCATGAGCATCAACTTTTGTCCCCTTGAGACTCGGTTTAGAGAACAGCAACATTACAGCACCCAGACATTCTATGACTCAAGAGCAATGTGTCAATAGCCTCATTTTACTTTTCATTGTCGTGAGACTTACTTGGAGCCATTGATGAGAGAAGCCCCAGGGGGGAAAGCACATTGCAAATGTCCTCCCTAATTACGGACTGAATTTTATTATCACTTTTCTAGTGATAATGCAGAGTCTTAAGCATTTTAATGAAAAGTCATTTGAGTTCTTTGTGCCATCTGTTTCTGGTACATTTCATTCCTGGGTCTTTGTGTCAAAAGGTGGGGGCTTCACTGCCAAGTGTTATCATCAGAATGGAAGTCAAGAGTGACAACGCAACACAGACATGAGTGAACTGGAAATGAAAAACGGAGCAGGAAACCATGAATTAGATTTCAGAGGTATAAATGACCTCTGAATAGCATATGAATGTAGGACTTCACTGTGTATTGATTCAGTTGCTCTGATTCTAAGGATGAGTATGTCCCTGGAGGCTCAATTATGTGGAGTATCTTACAGCAATGTTGTACTGGCATGGAACAATAGTCTATGCGTCATCTTCCCTGTTTATAGAAGTTGGAAGCTTGTCCTTCTAAATTACCATTTTAAACTTTCTTTTATCTACACCTTGGGACTGTGTCAAAAATAGCTAGGACTTATCAGGAGTTCAGACAAGCAAATCTATATTAATTAATCACGACTCCTTGTATTAGTGTGGCAACTCAATGATTAAGAGGCCCCAGCAACAAACAGACCTCAGTGAGTTTGCAGTTACCATCATTAACAACAGGCCACTGAAGCAATTTTGAAAACTGTACTTTTCAGGAGAGCTGTGACCGTTACATCAGTAGAGGGGTCAGGAAGGATCAGAGGAGGGGCAGGCATTATGGAAGAGAAAAGAAAGTTATGAAGACTGAGGGAGTCTGTAGGAGCTCCCAGGGGTCCAGGTGAATTGATTATATTGGTCTTCCTGTGGGGTTCATTTCCCCTTCAGGGCCTTCAATCCTTCCCCCCACCTCGTCCCTAACCTTGGGCCAATGTTTGGGTGTCTGCATCTGTTTCTGTACCTTCCATATGTATTTACATAATAGTTGGGCTAATTTATATTATTACCAACAGGGTACAGGTCGCCCCTTTGACTGTACTGAGTACCTTTGACCCTGCTGTACCCAGAGCCTCTCAGAGGACAGTTATGCTAGGCTTCTGTCATGCCTGTCCTTTGGGGTCTAGGTTATTTCACTCAAGATATTTTCCAGTTCTATCCATTTGCCTGCAAAATTCATGATATCTTTGTGTTAAGTTGCTGAATTCCATTGAGTATATGTACCATATTTTCTGTATCCATTCTTCAGTCAAGGGACATTGGGTTGTTTCTCTTTTCAAACTTGTAAAATTTGGTTGAAAAAAAAAAAGCATGTGAGAAAGAAACAGAATCAACCAGTTATTTTTAAGAATATTATGTTCCAGACATAAAATGTTAAGCACTGAAGGATCTGTGTTAAGTGCTTGATAAGATGCTAGAGGAGCTCAGAAGAGTCAAAGGGGCAACCTGCACCCTGCTGGTAATAACGTAAATTAGCCCAGCCACTATAGAAATAAGAATGGAAGTCTTCAAAATACTAAAACTAGAACCACCAAACGGTCCTGCTACCCTACTCCTGGAAATTTCCACCCAAGGAATCGAAGTCAGCACACAGGAGAGAGACACCTGCATGCTCACCTTGTTGACAGAAGTATTTATAACAGTCAAGCTGTAAAATCAACCTAGGTGTCCACCACCAAATGAATGAATAGTGATACACATGAACGAATAGCCTGTACACACGATAGAGTATAATTTCCTTATAGAGGATTGAAATTATGACATTTGCAAGGCAGTGGATGGAACCAGAAAATCTCCATGTCATACAAGATAAGCCAGCTACAGGAAGACAAACACTACATGTTTTCTTATATGCAAATCTAGATATTAAAGGCATGAAAGTAAAGGAACTATTTAGGAAGAAGAAAAGGACCAGTATAGAAGAGGATGAACAAGAGAGGGTGATAGGGGATTGAATGATCAAAGTACATTTTATATTAGAGAGAGAGAGAGAGAGACAGACAGAGAGAGAGAGAGAGAGAGAGAGAGAGAGAGAGAGAGAGAGAGAGAGAGATCTCATTATTTAAAAAAAAAAAAATTATGTGGCAGGCGCTGAGACCTGAGATGGTGGTGGTGGCTGCTGCCACTGGCCAGTTTCTTCAGAAAACCAGTTTTCTCAGGATCCTGGGCTAGACTTCAGTCGGCGATAAAAGCAGCAAGGCTGGCTACCATATTCAAGATGTCCAGTAAAAGGCCCAACACAGATGGGAGTACAGACTTAGCTAACAGAATCCTGTCTAGCAGTCCAGAAGAAATGTCTGGAGCTGAAGAGGGGAGGGAAACATCTTCAGGGATTGAAGGAGAGACCTCAGACCTGAGTTTGAGCTTGACTGGGGACGATGCTAGCCCCAACCACACTGGCACAGAAAGTCGTGGCACAGACACAGAGAGCTCAGGTGAAGAAAAGGACTCTGACAGAATGGAGGACACAGGCCATTATTCCATCAACGAAGAAAACCGAGTTCACGGCCACTCAGATGAAGAGAAGGAGAAGCAACCTCAGCACCATGTACAGCGCAAACGGGCCAGGGGTGACCAGGACTCATCAGATGATGAGCGAGCCCTGGAAGACTGGGTATCTTCAGAGACAACAGCTTTACCCCGGCCTCGCTGGCAAGCCCTTCCTGCTCTTCGGGAGCAGGAATTGGGTTCAAGAGCCCGCTTCATGTATGAGGCTTGTGGAGCAAGAGGCTTTGTACTGCGTTTCCGCCTTCAGCATGGGCTTGAGGACCAAACAGGTTGTGTCAATACTTTGCACTTTAACCAGCATGGCACCTGGCTTGGGTGCAGCGGCAGCCCGTACTGGACTTTGAGAGTGACCACAAAAGTGATGTCTTCCAGGCCAAGTTCCTTCCTAACAGTGGTGACTCCGCCCTGGCTATGTGTGCCCGGGATGGGCAGGTACGAGTCGCAGGACTGTCTGCTACACAGTGCTGCAAGAACACCAAGCGTGTGGTCCAGCACAAGGGAGCATCCCACAAGTTGGGCCTAGAACCAGACTCTCCCTGCACGTTCCTGTCAGCTGGTGAAGATGCTGTTGTCTTCACCATTGAACTAAGACAAGACCGGCCAGCTTCAAAACTGGTGGTGACAAAAGAGAAGGAGAAGCAAGTGGGGCTGTATACAATCTACATGAACCCTGCCAATACCCACCAGTGGGTGGACGAGATCAGCTGGTTAGGATTTATGACCAGAGGAAAATTGATGAGAATGAGGACAATGGAGTCCTGAAAAAGTTCTGTCCTCACCCCTTGGTGAACAGTGAGTCCAAAGCAAACATCACCTGCCTCGTGTACAGCCACGACGACGGCACGGAGCTCCTGGCCAGTTACAATGATGAAGACATTTACCTTTCAACTTTCTCACAGTGATGGGGCCCAGAATATTAAGAGATATAAAGGTCATAGAAATAATGGTTCAGTAAAAGGCGTCAATTTCTTTGGCCCCAAGAGTGAGTTTGTGATGAGCGGTAGTGACTGCGGTCACATCTTCCTCTGGGAGAAGTCATCTTGCCAGATCATTCAGTTCATGGAAGGGGACAAGGGAGGTGTGGTAAACTGTCTTGAGTCCCATCCTCACCTACCTCTTTTGGCAACCAGTGACCTAGACCATGATGTGAAGATCTGGGCACCGACAGCAGAAGACAGCTCAGTTAACCACTGAGCTAACAGGGTTAAAGGAGGTGATCAAGAAGAACAAGCGAGGGGTTGGGGATTTAGCTCAGTGGTAGAGCGCTTGCCTAGCAAGCGAAAGGCCCTGGGTTCGGTCCCCAGCTCCGGAAAAAAAAAAAGAAGAAGAACCAGCGGGATGAAGACAGCTTGCATCACACTGACCTCTTTGATAGTCACATGCTGTGGTTCCTTATGCATCACCTGAGTGAGACAGAGACGCCATCATTGGCGCTGGCGAGAACCTGGGGTTGGGGCCACAGATTCGGACTCTGATGAATCTCCCAGCTCCTCAGACACATCCGACGAGGAGGAGGGCCCTGACCCGGTGTAGTGCATGCCATCCTGAGGCCCCAAACTTGGGAGGGATAGACTGGGGCTGCTGACCCACTCCTGCTTGGGCCGCTCTTTTTCAGCCCCAGGCCCTTACATTCAACAGAAATGCACTTTGGACTTTTTGTTTAAATAAAAGAAAGATATCGGAGGAGGACAGAGCACAGGAGGTTGAGCCAGCAGAGAACCCCTAGAAGTGAGAGATGAAATGAGCCCTGAATGAGGTTCCCTGGAAGGTGCGAAGGGCTCAGAGAAATGGGCCTCTCCCTGAAGCCTTTTGTCAACTGGCTTCTTTTTCTTATTATTCTTTTGTTTCTTTTGTGGGGTAGGGAGTATAGTACCAATGGACCAGAGAAAAGGGTGGGAATGCCGCTCTCTTTGGTTTAGGGTTTTCAACTTTTTTTTTTCCCTTTGTTTTTTAAGAAGTCTGACAATTGCATTATTTTTTGTTTGTTTGTTTGGGGGGGTTTGCCTTTTGTTTGTTTGTTTTTTGTTTGTTTGTTTTTTGGGTTGCTTTTTTTGTTTGTTTGGTTTTTTTTGTTTTTTGGGGGGGGGTTGTTTTGTTTTGTTTTGTTTTGTTTTTGCCCCTGAGCAAGTACATCCCAGGATCCTGGATCCTGTTTTTCTGGGAAATCCTTAAGAGCCCCCAGCCATCGCAGCACCCCTTCCCCCTCCCACAACACTTAATTCTCTGTCCTTATCACAGTGCTTTGCATTGTCTTCATCCATCACCCTCTAAATGGGGTCTGGGATGGAGACTATGGAGATGTGGGAGGGTCAAGAGGTGGAAGAACAGGAAGGTTTGTTTTTAACTGTTAAGTGGCAGCAATTTCCTTGTCCCTATCATGGTTAGAGGCCTAATTTTATATCTATAAATATATTAAAAAGCAAGTTAAATGTGGATGTATCAAGTTAAAATTATTGTCGAAAGTTTAAATGCCTATATATTTTCTATGAATACAGTGCAATAAAGGGGCTTGAAAGGGAAAAATCATTATGTGCTAATAAAACATTTAAAATACAAATAAATGTGACAGGAAAAAGACATAATTTTAAAATCTCAGATAGCTCAGGGAGGAGACATGGAGTCTAGGGATCCAAGACAGGTTTCGGAAGTTACAAAGAGCAGCTTAGTCAGGTTTATAGAGATGTGTCTAGAGTTGACAAACAATCATTGCTATGGGCCATGGAACAAAACTATGAGAAACAGACCTCAGGGGGGAAAGGCACTTTATGTGGGAGAGATATTGGACAGCGGAGTAGAGGTTATGACGCTCACAGGGAGGCCAGCTAACACAAACATTCCTTTAGCCTCATACTGTGCTGTCAGCCAGCCTCAGGATGGATGAGACTCTTAACGCTTGCTCATGCCCGGCTTACTCTCTCCACTTTGAAACCTCCTGCAAACCTAGGTGTCCTTGAAATGATAGCACTCTAAAGATCTCTTAACCTAATTACAGTTAGTGCAGTGCAATTAGGCTAAGAGTATCCTCTTTCTATTGTAATCAGTCTCTAGCCTAGAGGTGTAGACTTTTTTATTCACCCATTGTTTGCTTCTCGGTAACTATTTTTAGCCTATGTCTCTGAAACTTCTTTCGGAAAATGGAGCAGAGCTCTCAAATGACACCGTATCTCAATGGTTACTGGTTCTCTTCCTTGAAAAAACAACAAAAAAAGTCATTTTCATTATGCAGAGTAAACACTCATGTGCACATACCAGTGGATTTAAGACAATGAGTCAAGTGTACAAATTGTCGATGATTTTAACAGTTATTCAGAATGAGACAGAGCCCTGAGGAGCTCCACAAATCAGGTTCTTCTACGCCTGGGTGCTTCTGTGGAGGCGGTACCCTCTGCAGGAACTTCCTCTCATTAGCAAGTTCTGGTCAGGTTAGTTTCATCAGGCTTTGAAGCAAAGGCTGTTTAACATTTATCTGTCTTCCTTTCATTTGTTTGTTTGTTTGTTTGTTTGTTCGGTTGGTTGATTGGTTGGTTGGTTGGTTGGGTCTTGTTAGTTTCAGCCTGCCTACAGGTGTGTACCTGCTCATGAGTGCTCTTGGTTCTAATGTTTAACTTATGAGCATTTTGCTCATTTGCTATGCCTTAATTTTTTTTTAACCACTACCACCTGGCACAAATGATTCCCAAAGCATAACAAACAATAGAATGTTTTCCACACCATAGAATCTTTGCACACACTTTCCTATCTTTAGAACTTAAGATGCTATCTTCCAAGAAAATATACCCAAAAGGCTTCTATAAGTATCCCAAGAGGGTAAATCCTTCCTTCCTTGTCTATGTTCTGAACATAATATATTTTATGTTTTTTTTTTACAGTGTGTGTGTGTGTGTGCGTGTGTGTGTGTGTGTGTGTGTGTGTGTGTGTGTGTGTGTGTGTGTGTGAGAGAGAGAGAGAGAGAGAGAGAGAGAGAGAGAGAGAGAGAGGTCATCAGAATTGGCAGCAAGCACCTTTCCTCTCTGAGCCGTCTTCCAGCCCCTAAGCACACTTTACAGTCCACAGCCCCTCCTTAACACGGGTCTGCAGCTTCAGCTGACCAAGATCAACCACAACCTGAAAACAAGAAACAGAAAGTTTCAGGGTAAAAAGGCCATTCGCTAGTTTTTAAACTGTATAATCTTTCAAATATCTCACACCACAGCACTTTGTCACACTCGGAAGTGGATCCTCACTTTATCTCACACATCCACACTGTATTTACTACCCAGCCGTTCATTACTTAGTATCTATCTTCGTCACAATACGGTCTCTCAGGTTAGCACAGAGCTTCTGTTCAAATAACCCGATCTCACTCAGCCCCCAGTGCAGGAGCGATAATGCCCCTAGTTCACTTCTGCTGATCCAATCTCATAGCCTTTCCTTTTAGTGAAAAGGTAAAAGTCTAATAAAGTATGTCTGAAAAACAGGTGTATTCATATAATTTTACTACAGCCTATTTTTGTTGCTGTTAATCTGTCACAATGCCTAACTCACATATTAAACATTATACAGATAGGCATGATTAGACTTTGGTACCATTCAGTTTCTGGCATCACTGAACTCTTAGAACTCTTCTTCCCTGTAGGGAAGGAAGACTGATGTGAAATTGCCACTGAGGGCAATTTCCCCACTGGATCTAATGTGGGAGGTTTCCTAGGGGCAGTGAGGTTCTGAGAATGGGGCTTTCACAGAAATGAAACCAATAAGACAAAGAGATGGTCCTCAACTTATGACGGGTTGTATCCCAATTAACCAGTTGTAGATTAAAAATACTGTAAATCAATATACATTTAACACACCTAGCCTTCCAAATATCATAACTTAGCAATGCGGTTCATTGGACGATGTACTCATTACAGTGTCTTGGTTGTTTTACCCACATAACTGACAGCCACACACACTTGGGCAGCAGTGAGATTATTGTGGTAGCCTGGGGAAAGAGCAAAATTCAATCCAGTTGTATTGAGTATGTATCACTTTCAGATCATGGCAGAGAAACTATAAATCAAGCTGTCATGTCAGATATACATGTGTCTGCTCTTTTACTTGAGGCAACTGGCTCACCCAATTATAAAGGTTAACGAGTCCAAAACTTGAGGGAGCCCTGCAGGAAAGCACGGAAGTCCAAGCCTAAGGCTGTCTGCAGGCAGAGTTCCTTTCTGCTTACAGGAAGCCAGCCTTTACTCTCTTCAGGGCTTCAACTTGGATGTGAGATCCACTCACATGATGGAAGAGAACGCATTTTACCCAAGTCCGCTTATTTAAAGGTAAATTACGTCAAGAAACAGTCTCACAGAAACATCCAAAAGAGTGTTTGCCCAAATATTTGGGCACTGTGGCCCACCTAAAGTTGACACAAAATTGTCTATACTATGGGCTTTGTCTCTTTGCTTTTGACAGCCTCAGCACTCAGCAGACTTAATTAAAATAGAAGAAGCTGTTGAGTGAGTGACGTCCAATATATAGAGAAGCACTCCTGGAGGGGTTGAAGCGTCTGGTTCAATATAGTCTAGGCATTTCCTTTCTGGATTTGTCAGTATTATATGAAAGCTGTTAAAATGGTGGCAATGGCCTAAGTAGAGAGTAATAGATAATTCATGTGGATTGGTAACAGGGGAAATTTTAAGGGAAAAAAATCCCATGGGGGAAAAAAAGAACCAGGAGATGTAAGTGCTTACCACACACCTGATACCCTAAGTTTGAGCTCGGGAAGCTACAAAAAAAGCCAGATGTGGTGGTACACATCTCTAATCCCAAAACTCATATGGCAATGTTGGAAACAGACACAGACAAGTCAGCCAGAATCTCACATGCATGGTACAGTGGCAAATCGAGTCAGCCTCAGCAGAAGAAAACAAACGCTATCAACAAAATTATCTTCTGATAGCCACATACTCAGATAGGAACTGTCAATAGGGAGGGGACCAAAATTATAGGCACCCCTATAAAAATTACACTAGAGCTATAATGAGAAAGGATGCAGTCACTAATCTCCCTGCCCCAAAAAGGCAAGGGCTGACTGATTCATCTCTAAATTTGCAATCCTGACTTTATGAGGCTATCAAGCAATTTTCAAAAATGCTAATGAGATGGCAAAGCAAACTGATATTCAGAACTATTCTCCTCATTAAAAAGTTCTCACAGTTTCTATTCATGAGGCTTTATTTCATCTACTTTCACACAGTCTTCCTTGTTGGATATGACTGTAATAAACACAGCCTGAAGATGGAGTTGAAGAATTCTGAGATGTCTTACCGTCTACTCTTAGATGGCAATGGCATTTTCAGTATTTAGGAGAGATGTAGGTGTGACAGGAAAGAGAAGATAGCGAAAATAATATTTAATCCCACAGTTCTGATTATATCTGCTGCATAATTCTATTCATTCATCCATCTGCTCACTCTTTCCTTTGATAATGTTTAAGCACTGTAGTGAGCTCTGGAAGGAAAAGGGTCAACATGGTCCTCATTCTTGAAATAAAAGGACACGAAGAAGAAACCAATGATATAAGCAGTGTAATGCATACCATGATAGGGTAAACAGAAAGGGTTGCCAGACACATAAAATGTGACTGCTGCTCCCTGGAGATGCCTTTAGCAGTAGTGATGGCGCTGCTGATATCAAGGAAGGGCTGGTGTATGGGTTGAAAAGACTTCTTTAGAAGATGATATGAACCTGAACTGTGGAAAATGAATAGAGCTTGTTGGAGTAGAAATCTCGGCTCTCATCCGGACAAAGCACACCAAGCCACATAGTTTCACATGGAAAGATTTAATGAGAGAAGAGTAGCAGAGGGGATAAGTAAAGGAGTCAGCCATGGGCACATGGAGGGAAGGGGGGACAGGGACAAAGAAGGCACGAGAGCAGAGCAGAGAAAAGAGAAAAAAGAAGAGAAAAGAGAAGAGGAGAGGAGAGGAGAGAGGGAGGGGAGAGGAGAGGAGAGGGGAGGGGAGGGAGAGGGAGAGGAGAGGGAAGATGGAGGGGAGAGAAGATAAAAGAGAGAGGAGAGGGAATAGAGTGAGGAGAGAGAGAGAAGAGAGAGAAGAGAAGAGAGAAGAGAAGAGAGAGCATGAGGGAGAGGAGGGGGCAAGCAGCTCCCTTTCCAGTCAGTCACAGCTGGCTGTTGCCAGGCAACTGTGGGGTGGAGCATACCTGGCTGTTGCTAGGTAGCTGTGGGGGTTGGAGCTTAGACAGAGTACCAACAGAGCTGAGGAAAGGGAAGAGGGAGATGAACTCAATCAGACAAGCTTTAATCATCATGAAATAAGATTTTGTTCTTCAGCTAGACTTACTTAATCATAAACATGCGATGTGTACTTCCTGACAGTTTCCTTCATTTTTATAAGAATTAGATATTAAGCAAACTCCATTTTATCTAAGCAAAAATTTTTACAAGTTTTAATAAATGGGATACCTATACTCTATTCATCCTGGGGAATCTATAGTCTGGAAATATGGGAGAGAACAAATACATCTAACACATCATAAATAAGGTTTCCATTGCCATCCTAAACAAGGTACTTTATAAATAATGTCTTAATGAATCCTTGAAAAAAACCTCACTGATATTTCTATGTACAAGAGAAACACATAGTCATAAAGTCTGCCCAAAGTGACAAAGACAGTAGGTGGAAGACCTGGACCTGTCTGATCTGAACGCTTTAGCTTGAGGAAATTAAACCAAGAAACAGTAAAACTTTGAGAAATCATGTGAAGCTCTCTGCTCTCTCTTCCTTTGGTTCCTGTGTGCTTCTGGAAGGACTTGCTCCACTCAGAGAAGAAATGAGATCATAGTCTTGAGCTTGTGAGGCACTTACACACACACACACACACACACACACACATTAACCTCCAAATAAAACACTATGCAAGAATTTAAACTTTAATAAAATAATTACCAGTGATATCATGTAATGAATCTTATTACTGGTAAGAATTACACAAGTATACACCACTTTTTTTTTATATACAGTGCAAGCCTGGAAGAGACATAGTTCAACAATTCAAAGTCAGGAATAAACAACCTTGTTATTGAACCACAATAACTCCTGGCATAAAAAACTAAAAGAAGCTCTTTTTAAAAATGGAACCAAACAAAGACAACCCTGGGTGCTGGAGAAATGACTCAGCAGTTAAAGGCCCCTAATGCTCTTCCAGAGGACTCACGTCCAAATCCCACCACACACATAACACCTCACAACTCTCTGTAACTCCAAAGGATCTGACACCTTCACACAGACATACCTGCAGGCAAGATTGTCAATGCACACACAAAGAAAAAATAAAAACTCAACTATTGCTAAAGCAAAAAAGAACTCTAAAATGCAAGCATGGACAAGAAGACGTCTTCCCAACTGAACACACATAAAGAGAGATTTCTTTTGCAAAATTTATGTGTGCAATTATGAAGACCAGCACGTCTGAAATCCACAGTGCAGGCCAGCAGGCTGGACACCAGAATAGAACCAATGGATGCTGCAGACTTGAGTGTGAAAGTAGCTGGCAAGCAGATTTTCTCCTTCCTTGTGGGGTGACTAGCATTTCCCTCATGGCTTCCCACTGATTACATAAGGCAGTAGAAAAGGCAACATGTACTCAAAGTCCACTGACCTAAATGTTACTCATGTCTAAAGACTATCTCCATATGTAGGGCTCACAAGATCTCACTCCTCCCTAAGGATCTATACATAGTTAATAGTTGAATCATTTTTTCATAGTATAGCCACTAGTAAATTGCCCATATTCCTGTGACTAACATCTCATTTGCTCCTATAAGCAACCCTAACAAAACCCATTGGCTCCAAAGCAAAAAAAGTGAAGACTACATGAACATTGAAGGGAGATTAGTTTGGAAGGTAAAATGAGTTAGTAATAGCAGAGGGAGATGATAGTGTACAAATGTTAATGAAATATGATTATGTGTATTTATAATGAAAGCCATGGTTAAGTATAATATGCTAATAAAAAATGGATAAGAGTCAGCATGGTGGCACATGCCTTTTAATCACTGTACTTGGGAGGCAGAGACAGGAGGAGCTCTCTGAATTCTAGGCCAACCTGATCTACATAGAAAGTTCAATGCTAGTGGGGCTTCATTCATAGTAAGACCCTGTTTCAAAGGGGAAAAAATTTATCAATAGAAAGGGAGGAGGTGCAGTGGCATGGGTGAGGAAGAAATGCCCTGTTCTTGCCCCTTGCCCCTTATGGCAGGCAGGAGAGCTGGCTCTGAGGTCACAGTGTGGGAGAGCTGGTCCCATTTCTCACCTATTACAGCATTCTGGAGAGTGAGTCCTGCACCTCACCTGTGCAGTATGGGGGTTGTGGGTGAGCCAGCCTGGGTGAATGAGTGTGGGAAAGACAGCACAGCCTCTTGTCTGTTGTATGGCAGCATCTGTGAGAAAAAGATCCCCTCCCTTCCCCTTGACCCTCTCCACCTACAGCAGGTGAGAAAGCTGGCTAAGCTGGTGTCATGAAAGCAGGAGATCTCGCCCTGCCCCTCACCTGCTGCTGCACTTAGGAGAGCAGGCCATGCACCTTGCCTGGGCAGGAGAGTAGAACTGACCCCTACCCAGTGTTAGGGGCATGACTGAGCTGGCCCTAAGATGTGAGCATGGGAGACCGGGCCTCTCAACTTGTCTGCAGTAAGGTAGCATGGGTAAGGAAGAGATACCCTCCCTTCCTCCCTGACACTTGTTCTTGCCACCTACAACAGGTAGGAGAGCTGGCCCTGCAGTCTTGAAAGCAAGAAAGCTGTCCCTTGTCCCTCATCAACTGCAGCACTTGAGACAGAGGGCCCTGTACCTCAACTGAGCAGCAAAGTAGGGCTGGTCCTGGATGTGGATAAGATGGCCCCAAGAATGTGAGACTGGGAGAGCCAACCATGACTTGTGTCTGCGGTGAGTGGTTCAGATGAGAAAACAATGCCCTCCCTGGCCCCTCACTGCCTATAGCAGGTAGGGGAGTTGGCCCTGGGGACACGAGGTGGGAGAACTTTCCCTGCACTTCACCTGGGTAGGACAATAGAACTGGCCCTCATGGTGAGGACATAGATGAACCAGCCCAAGGACATGAGAGTGGGAGAGCTGGCTCTTTTGTCCCCTTCGTCCCTTCCCCCTCCCCCAACTTGCTGTGGAACTAGATCGGCCAGCAAGGGCAGAGCATATGGTTCCACCCTGGTGGTGTGGGTGAAGAGCTGGAAGGCTGACCAGCTCAGATACCTCTCAGGCCCAGTCCAGGGTTTTGAATTGGCTCATCCCAGCAGCTACTCCATTGATCATCTGTTGTAGTTCATCAAGAGTCCCATTGTACAGATCTAAAATAACAGAATCTGCATAACACAAGGAAACAACAAGATCTCTGAAAGGAGTTCCAGTGAGGATCCGGTACTGATAGTGCAGCAGAAGCCAGAGGTCTCAAACCAGACCAAGGACTCACTGCAATGACATTTGGAAGCAAAGAACTGTGGATGAAGGGGTATACTGTGGGACATACTGTGATATACTACAGCCTCCACAGTGAGTTTTTTCCCCCTCTGTTGAGGGGGAGGATGCAGAGGTAGAGGGCAGGTATGAGAGGAGGTGGAGATAAATGGGAATGGGGTACATGATGTAAATTTTACAAAGAACCAATAAAAAAGTTAAAAAGAAAAAAGAAATGGGGGACATTATTTCCCCAAAATATTCAGACCAGTATTTACCAAACAGCTAGACTGGGCTATATTGGGCTAAATTGATGTATTAAATTTACTTTCATATCCTATGTAGTCAAGTCTCAGTAGCAGGGAGCAGTTTGTCTTCAACTGCTCAAGTAAGAAATAACAGACACTTCTCGGTCCTTTTTGCTTCTTCACCTCCCATACCAAATCCTAAAAATAATGATGAATATTTCCAGACTTAGATGCTTTCTCTCCATGATCAAGACTACTGCCAAACTGTTGTTTCTTGCCTGAATTGTAAAAGAAGTCCCTAATCAGTCTCCTCTCCTTGGGTCTCATTTTATTACTTTTCAAAGCCATTAGACTCATTTTGCCACCGAAAACACTCCAGTAGTTTCTTCATTTATTTACAAGATGAAATCTGGCTTCCTGAAACATAGTCTACAAAAACTCTTTATAAACTAGCACTTCCTTACCCAGTCAACATCATCAACCACACTAGCAGATATTATTAAATTAATTAAATTACTTGCTTAATTTACATAAGTAATTTAATAATTTATTATGATATAATAATTATTCTAATTATTTAAATAGTTTAAAATAAAATTATTAGATTAATATATTGTTAATTTATTAAGTTTATTAAATTTGTTACTGTTGTTATTATTGTTTTTTAAGACAGGGTTTCTCTATCTAGCCCTGGCTGTTCTGGAACTCACTCTATAGACCAGAATGGCCTCAAACCCAGAGATCCGCCTGCATCTGCCTCCTGAGTGCTAAGATTAAAGGCATGCACCACCGCCACCCAGATGATATTCTTAACTGACAATGACTGTGATAATTTTGAACATATTTATACATTATAGAAAGATTCAGTCTAGCTTTTGTATATATGTGATGAAAATGGTAATATATATATAATATATTTCACCAAGTTTTAAATGCACAGAATTGTATTATTTATTGTGGCCAGGAGGAAAGTGAGAAACCAGACCAACTCCATCTTGGGTTCAGGCCCCATCTTAGAGAACCTGACCTAAGGTTGAACTCAACTTAACCAGCAAGCCTGCACCTAGCACTAGTTTCCAGCTTACTCCCCAACAAGCATCAATGGGGGAAAGCATAAGTTAAGTTTATGGTCTGGCTCCTAGAACCAGCCACTCATTTTAAAGGGCAATAATAGCCCCCAGTCAGATGTGTTGCAAGCTGAATACCCCTTTACATGTTTCCTTGCTTGAAACTGGACTTAGGACTTCACCCTCCCATCCTGCTGCACCAGCGGTGGTGAACCCAAGCTTGAGCTTGATTAAAAAGACCCTAGGGTGATTGCATCGATATTGGCTCCTTGTTGGTCTTTTGGGGTTATTGAATGCTTCTGAAATGAGTGCAACACAAGGACCTTGGTCACTAAAACTTATTCCCCCAGTTTAACTGAAACTTACCTGACTTTATCCTGAACTGCTATCTGCAGGTACCAAACAGCCCTGGATAATCCACATACTCTTTGCTGGCAATATCTTGTCATGAAGAAATACATCCTACTGCTTTATCATCACATTTCAAATTTGCCTTCTCCTCTAGCCAAGCACACCTTGGGTCCACATGGTTCGTACTTCTAGCAATATCATTTCACTTACACATTACGCTTACTCAATGGTTGTCATCACCATGGTGTGAGTGATTTCCTAAAGGACAGGAGTTTCATTTTGATTCATCTTTTCACATTCAGATCAAAAGACAAAGGCCTATATAGTGCCTACAAATTAGTGAATACTCAATAAAAGTCCCCGATATTCTTTGTAGTCCTTTGTAAGCATCATCAAGACTCCTCTGTAATGAAAATAATTGTCTACTTGGGACACCTGATACTGTTGTGTGACTTTTCCCGTAAGACATGAACATCTGCTCACCTCAGATAGGGCACCGATAACAGTTCAAAGAAAGAATTCTATCCAACTGGGAGAAACAGTAAGTTTATTGGTGTTACTTCCACTGTATGAGTAAGGGGTTACTTAAAGGAGCAAAAGGCAGGCTGGATGACTCACAAGCTGCATCCCTGGAGCTCTCTGTATTGGCAGGCAGCTCAATTGGCCAGGAAGTCTTCTCTCTCCAGCAGTCTTTACCATTTATATAGCCTTGGGGAGAAAGGAGTCTTGTGAATAAACAGTTTTAGGAGCTTCCTGAGACTTGTGAGTTATTTGTTTCCTGAGTCTTAACAAGCCTTCCTCCAATGGACCATTTTAACTTAGTCCTTCCTAAGCCTTATCCAGCTTCTCATCAAGCTGGTGTGTTTCAACTCAGTGGGAATTGCTAACCGACAGATACCTGCCATTGTACCTGACATATAAGGAGTATCTTAACATCTTAGCAATTAAATTTAATCCTAACAATTTCAAACACCCCCTTCATTTTCTTGTAGTAAAGGTCCCACCTAGGTAGGTAAGCTTTGCTTGGCACAAATGAATCTACTTTTTTTTTTTTTTTTTTTTTTTTTTTTTTTTTTTTTTTATTAACTTGAGTATTTCTTATGTACATTTCGAGTGTTATTCCCTTTCCCGGTTTCCGGGCAAACATCCCCTTCCCTCCCCCCCTTCCTTATGGGTGTTCCCCTCCCCACCCTCCCCCCATTGCCGCCCTCCCCCCGACAGTCTAGTTCACTGGGGGTTCAGTCTTAGCAGGACCCAGGGCTTCCCCTTCCACTGGTGCTCTTACTAGGATATTCATTGCTACCTACGAGGTCAGAGTCCAGGGTCAGTCCATGTATAGTCTTTAGGTAGTGGCTTAGTCCCTGGAAGCTCTGGTTGCTTGGCATTGTTGTACATATGGGGTCTCAAGCCCCTTCAAGCTCTTCCAGTTCATTCTCTGATTCCTCCAACGGGGGTCCCGTTCTCAGTTCAGTGGTTTGCTGCTGGCATTCGCCTCTGTATTTGCTGTATTCTGGCTGTGTCTCTCAGGATCGATCTACATCCGGCTCCTGTCGGTCTGCACTTCTTTGCTTCATCCATCTTGTCTAATTGGGTGGCTCTATGTGTATGGGCCACATGTGGGGCAGGCTCTGAATGGGTGTCCCTTCAGTCTCTGTTTTAATCTTTGCCTCTCTCTTCCCTGCCAAGGGTATTCTTGTTCCCCTTTTAAAGAAGGAGTGAAGCCTTCACATTTTGATCATCCGTCTTGAGTTTCATTTGTTCTAGGCAACTAGGGTAATTCAAGCATTTGGGCTAATAGCCACTTATCAGTGAGTGCATACCATGTATGTCTTTCTGTGATTGGGTTAGCTCACTCAGGATGATATTTTCCAGTTCCAACCATTTGCCTACGAATTTCATAAACTTGTTGTTTTTGATAGCTGAGTAATATTCCATTGTGTAGATGTACCACATTTTCTGTATCCATTCCTCTGTTGAAGGGCATCTGGGTTCTTTCCAGCTTCTGGCTATTATAAATAAGGCTGCGATGAACATAGTGGAGCACGTGTCTTTTTTATATGTTGGGGCATCTTTTGGGTATATGCCCAAGAGAGGTATAGCTGGATCCTCAGGCAGTTCAATGTCCAATTTTCTGAGAAACCTCCAGACTGATTTCCAGAATGGTTGTACCAGTCTGCAACCCCACCAACAATGGAGGAGTGTTCTCCGCATCCTCGCCAGCATTTGCTGTCACCTGAGTTTTTGATCTTAGCCATTCTCACTGGTGTGAGGTGAAATCTCAGGGTTGTTTTGATTTGCATTTCCCTGATGACTAAAGATGTTGAACATTTCTTTAGGTGTTTCTCAGCCATTCGGCATTCCTCAGCTGTGAATTCTTTGTTTAGCTCTGAACCCCATTTTTAATAGGGTTATTTGTCTCCCCTCGGTCTAACTTTTTGAGTTCTTTGTATATTTTGGATATAAGGCCTCTATCTGTTGTAGGATTGGTAAAGATCTTTTCCCAATCTGTTGGTTGCCGCTTTTGTCCTGACCACAGTGTCCTTTGCCTTACAGAAGCTTTGTAGTTTTATGAGATCCCATTTGTCGATTCTTGATCTTAGAGCATAAGCCATTGGTGTTTTGTTCAGGAAATTTTTTCCAGTGCCCATGTGTTCCAGATGCTTCCCTAGTTTTTCTTCTATTAGTTTGAGGTGTCTGGTTTGATGTGGAGGTCCTTGATCCACTTGGACTTAAGCTTTGTACAGGGTGATAAGCATGGATCGATCTGCATTCTTCTACATGTTGACCTCCAGTTGAACCAGCACCATTTGCTGAAAATGCTATCTTTTTTTCCATTGGATGGTTTGGGCTCCTTTGTCAAAAATCAAGTGACCATAGGTGTGGGGTTCATTTCTGGGTCTTCAATTCTATTCCATTGGTCTATCTGTCTGTCTCTGTACCAATACCATGCAGTTTTTATCACTATTGCTCTGTAATACTGCTTGAGTTCAGGGAATAGCGATTCCCCTGAAGTCCTTTTTATTGGTGAGGATAGTTTAGCTATCCTGGGTTTTTTGTTATTCCAGATGAATTTGCAAATTGTTCTGTCTAACTCTTTGAAGAATTGGATTGGTATTTTGATGGGGATTGCATTGAATCTGTAGATCGCTTTTGGTAAAATGGCCATTTTTTTACTATATTAATCCTGCCAATCCATGAGCATGGGAGATCTTTCCATCTTCTGAGATCTTCTTCAATTTCTTTCTTCAGAGTCTTGAAGTTCTTGTTGTACAAATCTTTTACTTGCTTGGTTAAAGTCACACCGAGGTACTTTATATTATTTGGGTCTATTATGAAGGGTGTCGTTTCCCTAATTTCTTTCTCGGCTTGTTTCTCTTTTGTGTAGAGGAAGGCTACTGATTTATTTGAGTTAATTTTATACCCAGCCACTTTGCTGAAGTTGTTTATCAGCTTTAGTAGTTCTCTGGTGGAACTTTTGGGATCACTTAAATATACTATCATATCATCTGCAAATAGTGATATTTTGACTTCTTCTTTTCCCCATCTGTATCCCCTTGACCTCCTTTTTGTTGTCTGATTGCGCTGGCTAGAACTTCAAGAACTATATTGAATAAGTAGGGAGAGAGTGGGCAGCCTTGTCTAGTCCCTGATTTTAGTGGGATTGCTTCAAGTTTCTCTCCATTTAGTTTAATGTTAGCCACTGGTTTGCTGTATATGGCTTTTACTATGTTTAGGTATGGGCCTTGGATTCCTATTCTTTCCAGGACTTTTATCATGAAGGGGTGTTGAATTTTGTCAAATGCTTTCTCAGCATCTAATGAAATGATCATGTGGTTTTGTTCTTTCAGTTTGTTTATATAATGGATCACGTTGATGGTTTTCCGATATTAAACCATCCCTGCATGCCTGGGATGAAGCCCACTTGATCATGGTGGATGATTGTTTTGATGTGCTCTTGGATTCGGTTTGCCAGAATTTTGTTGAGTATTTTTGCGTCGATGTTCATAAGGGAAATTGGTCTGAAGTTCTCTTTCTTTGTTGGGTCTTTATGTGGTTTAGGTATAAGAGTAATTGTGGCTTCATAGAAGGAATTCGGTAGTGCTCCATCTGTTTCAATTTTGTGGAATAGTTTGAATAATATTGGTACGAGGTCTTCTATGAAGGTCTGATAGAATTCTGCACTAAACCCATCTGGACCTGGGCTCTTTTTGGTTGGGAGACCTTTAATGACTGCTTCTATTTCCTTAGGAGTTATGGGGTTGTTTAACTGGTTTATCTGTTCCTGATTTAACTTCAGTACCTGGTATCTGTCTAGGAAATTGTCCATTTCCTGCAGATTTTCAAGTTTTGTTGAGTATAGGCTTTTATAGTAAGATCTGATGATTTTTTGAATTTCTTCTGAATCTGTAGTTATGTCTCCTTTCATTTCTGATTTTGTTAATTTGGACACACTCTCTGTGTCCTCTCGTTAGTCTGGCTAAGGGTTTATCTATCTTGTTGATTTTCTCAAAGAACCAACTTTTGGTTCTGTTGATTCTTTCTATGGTCCTTTTGTTTCTACTTGGTTGATTTCAGCTCTGAGTTTGATTATTTCCTGCCTTCTACTCCTCCTGGGTGTATTTGCTTTTTTTGTTCTAGAGCTTTTAGGTGTGCTGTCAAGCTGCTGACATATGCTCTTTCCTGTTTCTTTCTGCAGGCACTCAGCGCTATGAGTTTTCCTCTTAGCACAGCTTTCATTGTGTCCCATAAGTTTGGGTATGTTGTACCTTCATTTTCATTAAATTCTAAAAAGTTTTAATTTCTTTCTTTATTTCTTCCTTGACCAGGTTATCATTGAGTAGAGCATTGTTCAATTTCCACGTATATGTGGGCATTCTTCCCTTATTGTTATTGAAGACCAGCTTTAGGCCGTGGTGGTCCGATAGCACGCATGGGATTATTTCTATCTTTCTGTACCTGTTGAGGCCCGTTTTCTGACCAATTATATGGTCAATTTTGGAGAAAGTACCATGAGGAGCTGAGAAGAAGGTATATCCTTTTGCATTAGGGTAGAACGTTCTATAAATATCCGTTAAGTCCATTTGGCTCATGACTTCTCTTAGTCTGTCTACGTCTCTGTTTAATTTCTGTTTCCATGATCTGTCCATTGATGAGAGTGGGGGGTTGAAGTCTCCTACTATTATTGTGTGAGGTGCAATATGTGTTTTGAGCTTTAGTAAGGTTTCTTTTACGTATGTAGGTGCCCTTGTATTTGGGGCATAGATATTTAGGATTGAGAGTTCATCTTGGTGGATTTTTCCTTTGATGAATATGAAGTGTCCTTCCTTATCTTTTTTGCTGACCACTAGTTGAAAATTGATTTTATTTGATATTAGAATGGCTACTCCAGCTTGCTTCTTCCGACCATTTGCCTGGAAAGTTGTTTTCCAGCCTTTCACTCTGAGGTAGTGTCTGTCTTTGTCTCTGAGGTGTGTTTCCTGTAGGCAGCAGAATGCAGGGTCCTCGTTGCATATCCAGTTTGTTAATCTATGTCTTTTTTTGGGGAGTTGAGGCCATTGATGTTGAGAGATATTAAGGAATAGTGATTATTGCTTCCTGTTATATTCATACTTGGATGTGTTATGTTTGTGTGCTTTTCTTCTCTTTGTTTTGTTGCCAAGACGATTAGTTTCTTGCCTCTTCTTGGGTATAGCTTGCCTCCTTATGTTGGGCTTTACCATTTATTATCCTTTGTAGCACTGGATTTGTAGAAAGATATTGTGTAAATTTGGTTTTGTCATGGAATATCTTGGTTTCTCCATCTATGTTAATTGAGAGTTTTGCAGGATACAGTAGCCTGAGCTGGCATTTGTGTTCTCTTAGGGTTGTATGACATCAGTCCAGGATCTTCTGGCCTTCATAGTTTCTAAAAGCTAAAAGTCTGGTGTGATTCTGATAGGTCTGCCTTTATATGTTACTTGACCTTTTCCTTACTGCTTTTAATATTCTTTCTTTATTTTGTGCGTTGGTGTTTTGACTATTATGTGACGGGAGGTGTTTCTTTTCTGGTCCAATCTATTTGGAGTTCTGTAGGCTTCTTGTATGCCTATGGGTATCTCTTTTTTTAGGTTAGGAAGTTTTCTTCTATGATTTTGTTGAAGATATGTACTGGTCCTTTGAGCTGGGAGTCTTCACTCTCTTCTATACCTATTATCCTTAGGTTTGATCTTCTCATTGAGTCCTGGATTTCCTGTATGTTTTGGACCAGTAGCTTTTTCCGCTTTACATTATCTTTGACAGTTGAGTCAATGATTTCTATGGAATCTTCTGCTCCTGAGATTCTCTCTTCCATCTCTTGTATTCTGTTGGTAAAGCTTGTATCTACAGCTCCTTGTCTCTTCTTTTGGTTTTCTATATCCAGGGTTGTTTCCATGTGTTCTTTCTTGATTGCTTCTATTTCCATTTTTAATTCCTTCCACTGTTTGATTGTGTTTTCCTGGAATTCTTTCAGGTATTTTTGTGTCTCCTCTCTATGGGCTTCTACTTGTTTATTTATGTTTTCCTGGAATTCTTTAAGGCATTTTTGCGATTCCTCTCTGTAGGCTTCTACTTGTTCTCTAAGGTAGTTCGTCATGTCTTTCTTGAAGTTCTCCAGCATCATGGTCAAATATGATTTTGAATCTAGATCTTGCTTTTCTGGTGTGTTTGGATATTCCATGTTTGTTTTGATGGGAGAATTGGGCTCCGGTGGTGCCATGTAGTCTTGGTTTCTGTTGCTTGGGTTCCTGCGCTTGCCTCTCGCCATCAAATTATCTCTAGTGTTACTTTGTTCTGCTATTTCTGACAGTGGCTAAACTGTCCTATAGGCCTGTGTGTCAGGAGTGCTGTAGACCTGTTTTCCTCTTTTCAGTCAGTTATGGGGACAGAGTGTTCTGCTTTCGGCCTGTAGTTTTTCCTTTCTACAGGTTTTCAGCTGTTCTTGTGGACCTGTGCCTTGAGTTCACCAGGCAGGTCACTTGCAGCAGATAAGTTAGTCTTACCTGTGGTCCCGAGGCTCAAGTTCGCAAGGGTGCTGCCCACGGGCTCTCCTCGGCGGCAGCGACCAGGAAGATCTCGCGCCCCTTCCGGGAACCTCCGGCACCAGGGTTCCAGATGGCCTCCGTGTTTTCCTCTGAATCAGTAATGTATGCAGAGAGCAGTCTCTTCTGGTTTCGCAGGCGTGTCTGCCTCTCTGAAGGTTTAGCTCTCCCTCCCACGGGATTTGGGTGCAGAGAACTGTTTATCCAGTCTGTTTCCTTCAGGTTCCGGCGGTGTCTCAGGCAGGGCTCCTGCCGCTCCTGGGCCCTCCCCCACAGGAACCCAGAGGCCTTATACAGTTTCCTCTTGGGCCAGGGATGTGGGCAGGGGTGGGCAGTGTTGGTGGTCTCTTCCGCTCTTCAGCCTCAGGAGTGCCCACCTGACCAGGCGGTGAGGTCTCTCTCCCACGGTGTCTGGGAGCAGAGAGCTGCTGCGGCCGGGATCCGCGGGTGTGGGACTTCCGGTAAACACAGGACGTGCCTGGTCCTAGAGGGATTCTGCCTCTGTTGTCCCGATTCCACCCGGCAAGTCACTTGCAGCAGATAAGTTAGTCTTACCTGTGGTCCCGAGGCTCAAGTTCGCTCGCGGGGTTCTGCCCACGGGCTCTCCGCGGTGGCAGCAACCAGGAAGCATGAATCTACTTTTTAATATTCTCTTTCCTCCACAGTACCTCCTATCCTAATGCTCATGTTATGTGTGTGTTACATCAGAAACACTGACAAACACTTTACTAGCATGTCAGAATCTATTGAGTAACAATAAACTCAGTACTTCATAACATATGACAAATTCCATAACATATGACAGTTTCAATATCAGCAATTTTCCAGATACTCTCACTTTCCTTGAGAATCTGACCAAGACAAATGGGTTCTTTTATTCCAATCTTAAGTACTAATTTTAACTCTCAGATTATACACGATATATCACACAGTTAATGTATTTGTGAGACACACACACACACACACACACACACACACACACCCTTCTATTTTAATATGCCTTAAACAGTGCAATGGCTAGGCCACTCTCAATCTTCCACATTGCTAATGCCTCCCTTCTGATAGTCCTGAATGGTTACTTACTAAAATCTAAATTCCATCTCTATTACCCTAGAACCAGATGGGGGCTCCCTTGGGCCACTCTTCCCTGGCTCTTGCGTGGCTGTCTGCCCCTGCCTCTCCAGCTCTCAAGCTTGATCTTTCTCCTTCCTCAACATTATAGTCCTTCCTTTTCCTCTCTCCCCTCATTCCTTGTCCAGGAACCTCAAGTCCAGCCTTTGTTTCACCGTCCAGCCATTAGCCCCGCCCCTGGCCACTTTATTTACCAATTAGAGCCAAGTGGGGTAGGGACCTATGGCATCCTACATACAGAGGTGTGAATTCCCATGTTGTTGGGAACCCAATTAAAATAAAATGAGCAATAAACCAAATCCACAACAGAACACCTCTTTATGGTCTGTGTAAAGGAGTTACAGCCTTTTCTTGGTCTGGTGCATCTGAAAGGATCTTGTGCCTGATTTCCCTGGTATTATTTCACATGACAATGTATCCCTACCATTGCAGTTTTCCCCTTACAGTTGCGGTATAGAGTGACATGGTTCCTACTCCAAGAAATAAGTCTTTTGTTGGTCAAAGCAACATGTGTGGTACCAGCAAGGTGGTGCCAATTATGGGTCCACCAGGTGCAGAGCCATCCCCTATCCTCAAAATGTAGTAAAGCTGCTTACAAAGTGGAATCCTAGAGTTAAGCTCAGTCTGAAACACCATCTTTTAGCACAATAGGACTCAGCCTGATCTCAACACAGTGCCAGGTACATGTTAGGGATGGAATTGTGCTCGTTCAATAGAAAATAACTAGGTGCTATTACTTGTGAGATTTCAAAAATCTGAAAAGGCTTTTACATGTCCAGACTTATCCCTAACCCTGATGTAGTGAACTGTGAAAAATCATGCTGAGTGAATCTAGGTCGACTCTGCCCAGGAGAGACAGAGTGCATGTCTTTTGTGATTAACCTGAACACATCTCAGGCGGGCACGCATCTGGACTCTCCAAGGGGATTATATTTCAGCCTCACAATCAGAGATGATGGGTGAGCATGGAAGACTTAGATGAACGAAAGCAAATGCTAAAGTAGAAAGTTCATGATGTCCCATGAGACCAAAGTGAGCTCACAGGGATGATTTAAGTCAAGAGAAGCTGTGCTTTCATCCACAACCAAAAAGCAACAGATCGCATTGAGCTAAAAAGTCACAGGTACCTATTAAATAGGAAGTACCTTCACATCAAGAATCTTTGGACAGAGTCTGGGCTCCATGCACAGTTAAAGCCCTAAATTCCCACAACCTGTTTTCACTGTCCTGTCTTATTTCCTTGTAACTATATCTTACCTCTAAATCCAAGATTAACTGTCTAGGACTGAAGATCAAATATGACTTCCAATGTGACCTTCAGTTTCCTTCTGGAATGGTTTTCCGGAACAAGCACTGTAGCAGAATACAAGAGCACAGGCTTTGGGATTATCAGGCCAGGACTTGAATCTCACTCACAGGCTAAGTTACCTTGGATAAGCAGCTCAAATCTACAAGCCTCCATTTCTTAATGGGTTTAGTGTCTAACCCAAAGAGGTAGTTTTGTGTATTTAGTGAGATTTTTTTAAGAGTAGTAGTATCAGCATCATTCATCCTCTTTCCCCAACTGTCTCAACTGGCTTCAGTCCCAGAAAATCAACCTTACCCTCCAAGGTATCATCACTCAGGTGAGACATTTCCATTCGGGTTCTTATTGACTCAGAGAGTACCACTGTGTTACTCACAGGAGAGTTTTAAAAGTCTGAGCACTTATTTCTCACTGAACACTATTTCACCTTAGGACTCTTGGCTGCAAGATGAGGATTCCTACCTTGGTATGATGGGTAAGAAGGAACTTTCCCCTCAAAGACAGAGCTGAACATTCAGGACTGATATCTAGTGGCCATTCTCATGCTGCTGTTTAAATGGCAGCATGGAAAAATCTAACAATTCTCAAGGTTTCTAGTGATAAATTACAATCCTTTTAAAAATCAATATGCAGGGAAGGCGTGATGACATAAACTACTACTTTTCTCAAAAAGAAAATAGTTCTTCTACTGGTCCAGGTCAATGGGCTCTTCTAGAAGTTATCTAAGATCAACTCTTTATCTCAACCTTCCTGTGTCATAGAAACATTTTCCACAGCAGTCCAGCCTCCATTCTGACTTTTTTTTTTCATAATTTACTGTGGTGTTCAAACATCAAATCTGTACACAAAGAGAAACTGAGATTCAGAGAGCATAAAAAAGTAAGACATAGCATAACGGTAGCGCCGTCAGAGCCAGACGTTCATGCCACCAGACAAATGGCAAACTGAAAGGAGTGAATTAACCTGAGACAGGCTGACTCCATGACAGGCTACAAACTAGCAGTTTAGGAGACCAAGCCTGAGTTTCTACTTCCCAGAACCAGGCAAGTCAGTTACTGGAACAACCACAGGGTTACGTAAAAGGGACCCCCTTTTACATAAAAAGGACAATTAGCCAAACTTTCTGCCCAGAGATCAAGCGGCACACCTCTTTGGCATGAAGCAAGAATAGTCAGTCTGAATCATAAGATCACCCAGACCCCCAGAGATAGAACCCATCAATCAAGATATAGATCATCCGGTCCTCCCTTAATGTTCCTCTTTTGGATTTTAAAATTGATATTCAAATTTAGTTAGGGTCCTTCCATCCCGATGGAATTGAGCCTCTGAATGCAGGAATAAACACTCTGATTTAGCATACTATTTGAGCCTGGGTTATCATTCTTCAGCAATTCACAGACTCTGATAAACAAGTATTTCTTTTTCTTTTAGGTTTTAAGAGTGTGTTGGTTTGAATGAGATGCCCCTCTCTACTCATAGCCCTGAGCATTTGAGTCATTTGTCTGCAGTTGGTGAATTGTTTGAGTAAGTTTAGGAGCTGTGGTTTTGCTGGAGAGGAGGCTTTCAAACCATGTGCTGTTTTTCATTTGCTCTTTCTGCTTACGTTTCTGATTCCTCAGCTGTCAGCTTCCAGCTCCAGCCATCATCCCTGCCACCTGCTGCCATGCTGTCCTGATAAAAAAAAAGAGTCCTAAGCCTCTGGAAGTTTGAACCCAGATAAATCCTTCCTTCTATAAGTGACCTCAGTCATGATATTTTATCACAGCAATGGAAGAGTAACTAATGTGTTTTTGTCTTTTGTTGTCAAAATGGTTGGTTGGTTAGTTGGTTGTTCATTTTAGTATTGCAGATTGAGCCAGGGTCTTGCCCACAGAACTACATAACCAAATCCAAACATCTATTTCCAATATCATAATACTAAAGTGTAGAAGCCATTAAATACTGCTAAGAGACTAGACTTTAAGGACATTCATTTTCCTCTGCAGAATATATAATATATCACTTTCCCTGGCCAGCAGACTCAATTTAATCTGAGAATTTATTGGACTAGAACAATTTCACATATCATTGCAGACCTACTGAATTAGAGGCCCTTAGCAACGTGAAAAGAAAAAAAGATACCTTGACAGGTGTGGTGGTGCATGGCTTTAGTCCAAGCACTTGGGAAGCAGAGACAGATGGATGTCTATGAATTTGAGGCTAGCCTGATCTACATGTCAAGTTCCTAGACAACCAGAGCTAGGATCTTTTAGAGAACATCTTTGAGAGAGATGCTGTCTCAAAAACAAAAAGAGAAAAAAGAAAAGGAGAGAGAGAGAGAGAGAGAGAGAGAGAGAGAGAGAATGAATGAATGAATGAATGAATGAATGAATTTCCAGACCTTAAGAACTTGCTGAAATCTTATAGTTGTTCATAACAAACATAAATTTTCTATGGTCATATACTTCACAGTCACCCAATCTTTTAAACCAGGTACTTCCTGATATGTAACTGATGTCTGCTGATTTTGTTCATGAAAATTCACTCTCATCCTGACACCTCCATAGAAAGCTTAAGTGATTCCTTTTAAATTCTTAGTCTCTCTGCCCTTCACACAGATATCTTCTAGAAGAAAATTAGTTCTCCCTCATTAACCCAAGTCTATCACCTCAGAATAGAAGGAAGTGACCAAGGTTTGCTATGATCATTCCCTTGAGAGATGGAACAAAAAGACGATGCCTGGGAATTGTGAACACCCTGTGATAATAATCACCCAGATCTCCGTCTCTAAGCAACGGAGCGCAGGGAGTAATTACAGGCTCCTGCTTTCATATTGCATTCAACAATTTTCAAAGCATAACCACATCCTACCGAGTCTTTCAGCCATCTCAGGAGGACAGAAGAACAAGAATTATGATTAACGAGGCCCAGGAAGGCTAAATGATTTTTCCATAGTCACAAAGCTACTGAGTAGTAAGGTTGGGACCAGAATCACAATCTGATATTTTCCTCCAGAAAGCTCAGGATAGAACATGTCTTGTGCTGTTCTCAGAAGTGCCTTGACCATCCGTCAGCACTTTAATGAGGGTCAGCTGGAAGCCAGCTGAGAAGAAGAACAACATACAAAACCATCAACATCAAGACAAATGGAACAGGCAAGATGGAGAAAGGGCTAGGAAAATGTTCCCAGGTCAAACATATTCAACTCCATGCTTTTACTGAAGACTAAAATTGAGAAACAAACATTTTGTAGGCTCTTATTGCCTCTGATTTTAAACCAGCTGCTGCTGGTCAGTGAAACATTGTGTCTTCAAAGGCTAGAACCTTCCTGGGCATAGGGTAAGTTCTAATATAAGTTTGATCCATGAATGAATCCCTATGTGTTTGTTTGAGCTACTGATTTTGTCCTTCTTGAGGCCCATTGAGAGGATGTTGGTATTCTTGCCTTTGTCCTTTCCCATTCCTCAGTAGCCTGGCTCAGTGTCTAACTCCTAATCATGATGAAGAATCAATTCAATAGCAGTTTCTTCCTGACCCAGCACAGAGCATAAGCCTCTCTTGTCCTAAGACAGCAGTCTTCGATTGAATCAATCCTCATTTCCCCAAGATACAACAGATTTGACATTTTCCAAGCAGAAGGATTTGTTATTTTAAGACAAAAGCAAAACAAAATCAATACAACTTTATTTGCCATTTGATGTGGTAAAACTTCCTAAATGATAGCCTCTAGCCTTGGTTCTGACTAATCCGGAATGCATCTCAGATACAAAAGATAAGGAGTGTCTCCATGCCCAGCCTTCATTCCTGGTGAGCACTGCCACCTTATCCTATCCTTTACCACTTCTACACAGCTTCTGCGGGTCTCTTAACCAACAGTGATAGGTGTGTACCCACCATTAACAGAACTTATTAGGAGAAGGAGTGGCTTCATTCTGACCTATGTCTCTCTGCATTTTTTCTATTTGAAGCAAGCAATACACTTGCAATTTTTAAAATAGAAGCCCACTCCCCTCCTGTCTTACTCAGGGTTTTTACTCCTGCACAAAACATCATGACCAAGAAGCAAATTGGGGAGGAAAGAGTTTATTCAGCCTTCACTTCCACATTGCTGTTCATCACCAAATGAGGTCAGAACAGGAGCCTACACCAGGCAGGAACTTGGAGGCAGGAGCTGATGCCATGGAGGAATGCTGCTTACTGACTTGTTCCCCCTGGCTTCCTTTCTTACAGAACCCAGGACTACCAGCCTAGGGATGGGACCACCCACAATGGGCCCTCCCATCCTTGATCACTAATTGAGAAAATGCCTTACAGCTGGATGTCATGGAGGCATTTCCTCAAGGGAGGCTCTTTTCTTGTGTCAGGTTGACACACAAAACCAGCCAGTACACCTCCCTACACCCAGCTGCCCCCCTATCCTGCTGACTGCTGTAGAAGGCAAGTCTAGGGCTGTTCATGGACCTTTAAAATGCTAGAATCTGCTTTTCTGCAGCTGTTCTAAAAGGGAGGCATGGCTCTGAGTGCTGCTCCCTTCAAGCTGCCAATCACTCCCCCTCCTCAAGACAGTAGAGTATAGAATAGGACAGGTAGGTGGGAGATCTCTGACACAAAAGGCTGCCTCTGCCTCTCTTTTTAATCTACAAGGCTGCCTTGTCAAGTCCAGAAATAAAAGAGAAATGAACTGTGTGTGTACCAGTTAACTGCAGAAATAGCATCTTCCACATTAGTTTTCAATCGTATAATAAGTCCCGGACACAGTGCCCATCAACAGAGTTCTGTGGACCCATAGGCTGGCCTGACTGGGAACTACCTGTAAAAGATACCTGGGTATACAACCCTTTGTAAAGGAAAAGAATAGAACAGATGGATGAATTCTGTGAATGGGTGTATTTTTCTCATTGCTATGACAAAATACCATTCCAAAGGAAATTAGCAAAATTTTGGCTAACATTTCAAGAGTACAGAAGGGTACAGTCAGTCTACCCTTGAAATGCAGACTTTACATTTCTACACTCATGGTGAGGAGCTTGAGGCAGCTGGTTATGCCATACCAATAGTAAGGAAGCCGGAAGAAATAAATGCTCCTGTTCAAATCATTTTCTGTTTTTTATTCAGTTCAGGAACCCAGCCCCTAGTACATCCTATATTAGGGTAAGGTCCTCCTGCTTCAGATAACATAATCTGGAGAAACCCCTCCCAAATTTAAAAAAAAAACACTTTTGAGTAAAGAAACACCCTTAAAGAGTAGGACTAAACCCACCTAAAAAGAACTAATGTTTATAAATCAAGCAGAAATAACTGCAGAGTTATTTGAGTGACTATCTGAAGTGAAAACTTCTGGTTTCTTTGGAAAGTCAGTTATGTCAAATGCTATTTTGCTGGGACACACGGGTAAACAGATGTCTTAGAAAGCAGACACGTGAAAGAATGCGTTCCTGAAGCACACACAGGTGAAAGGATGTTTTGCTGTAACAAACACATGAAAGGACGAATGCCGTTCAGAAGGAATATAGACATGGCCCCGCAGACAGTGGGAGCTCAAGCATTGGTTTGCTTTGCTGTGCCTCTCTATTCTTCGCTAAGGATGCACACGCATTGGTTTCCCTTATATTGCATTGTTGAGCCCAGCTTGTGGTGACACCTTAGAGAGAAACTCACCAAAGAACTTCTTGTGAGGTTCCTACGGCTTCTTGATGCTTGCTGGCCTCAGGCTGGTTGGCAATGCAGTTTCTTCTGGATTGAACTGCTCTTGCTGGTTCACCTGTGGTGGCTGCAAAGAGGACTGGACTGCAGCTGCTGCTTCATAGTTGGTGTTTGATACTGGACTGAACTGCTGATATCTTGACAAGGACAATTGGACCTGCCCCCCAAAGAACTATTTCTACACTACTATTTCTATGTCCCCCGTGCCCTAATAACTTTTCTTTTCCATTAGCTCTGGTGGGTGGTGAGCTAGAGAGGTTGAACCCTTATTAAAGTAGATTGGAAAAAATGGATGCCTACAACTATGCTTATTTGAGGAAGCACACTATCAAGAAGAAGAAACAATAAAAGGTCCTGAAGTATAATTCAACATTTATAACAGTGAGATTTTAAAATATACTTTACTGGGGCATGGTGGAGTGTGCCTTTAATCCCAGCACTGAGGAGGCAAAGGCAGGGGGATCTCTGAGTTCCAGACCCAGTCTATAAAAGCCAAGTTCCAGAACAAACAAGAACTGTTACACATAGAAACCTGTCTCAAAACAAAAAAGAATAAAGTGCTTTGTAATAAGTTTTTAGAAATCTATCAAAAGGAACTATTCTGCCAAAAAAAAAGTTGAAAATGCCAAAACTTATTTAAGGGAAGTAAGAATTTTTGACCTTCCATAACCAGAAAATATTGAGAATAATCTCAGAATAGCCTCTTTAGAAGACACCAGGTCGATACTCAGGTTGAAAAGATGAAGGTGCTCTCTGTTCTCATGTAGAACTAAAGCCTGGCTCCAGGGTTAAGTGTTTCACAGGCACTTGAAACTCTTGTTCCAGGAGATCCTAAACCCTCCTCTAGCCTCTGCGGGCACCTACACACACGTGTGCATACACATCAAGACACATGGGTAAGAACAAAATAATAAAATCTAAAAAGAAATGATAATCAGATTCACCATACAGTTCTACCAAACCTTGGGGTAGAGGTGGGGAGGGGGAGAATGTAATAACAAAACAAATAGCAATAAGCTACCTAGAAGTGAATTCATGAATAATGTGCATAAAATAACAGTATGGAAATAATAATGAAAAATAATAAATGTAAGAGGTGCTGTGACTTACTTAGATTTTATTTTTAATTTAAGAGTTCAGTTACCAAAACATTTGCCCTGGATCTGTCAACGTAACCAAAACCCTGAAATCCTGCCCATTTTCCAACTGAAGTTGCTTTTGTTTTTCCTCTTTGTGTCCATAAACTTTAATAGTGACTTGCTTTCTTTCTAGTGGCATATTTTTGGGGAAAAATTGGAAGGAAGAATGAATGAATGACCAAATGAATGGATTATGAGTCTCACTGTGTATGCGTAAAGTGCATATTATCTCACCGCAACTGATACGGCCCTGTGTAAGACAGCTTCAGTTATAAAACAGTCAGTTCTTTTATGTAACACTAAGAATGAAGAGTATTTATTATTTAATCAATATACCTCAATTTCAGAGCTGATAAAACTAGAAGGTGCCTCTTGCCATCAGTGACGGATGGTATTATCCCCAAGGCAGAGGGAAGAACTGACGGTCATTCAGAGAGTTGAACAATCTCTCCAGTCGCTTCCTTCTCTTCTCCAGCTTAAAGCTGTGTGAATTTTGTATCCCTTCCCATCCTAACTCCATACTTAACAAACAGGTTTCTTTCATTTGTTTCTGTCATTTTGAATATTTTTATTTTTTGAGATGGGGTCTTATTATACACTGAACTATTTATACTTATTATATACTTGAACTAGTAATTGGAGGTTGACCTCATACTTGTGTAGTTAGAATTTTGGTTTCCTTTAAAAAAAAACACAGAAATATTATAAGAATGTGTTTTCATATTCTTATCCCATATGGGATGTGGGGTTGCTTCAAATGGTCCACAGCAGCTGACTATGATTTACCTCATGCTCTAGCAGGGGTGTGATTTTGTCAGCTGCAGAGAGTTTCGGCAAGTATGTGACATTTAGAACTCTAGGGACTCTTCAGAGGCTATATAAATGCTAGGGTCCCAAGAGGTTGGGTGGGTTGTTGGTCATGCCCAAAGGAAAAAAACAAGAAGAACTTTGATATCCTGACAGCAAAGAGCAAACTCGCCCCAAGGAACTGGATGCCCCTAATCAGCAGGAAGTAGTCTAACAATAATGCCACCCCCTTACCCCTCTATCCTTTTATCTCTCATGTATGGTATTAGGGAATTGAAAGGGTAGAAGAAAAGGGGTGAACAAGAGTGAAAGAAAGAAGAACCCACAAAGTGCCCAAAAGTCTGACTACACTCCTGGCTTGTTCATTTGTTTTTACTAAAGCATGTACGTAAAGACAACACCAGTAGACCAGGCTGGCCAGAAGCTCAGAGAGATCCACCTGCCTCTGCCTCTGCCTTTCCAATGCTGGGATTAAAGTCATGTGCCACCACACCCAGCAAAAATTAGTTTTAAATTTCCCAGATTTGCAGTTGCCAGGAGCAGAGTGTGGCAGCTCGCTCTTCTAAATCGAGTATTCCCGAGGCCGAGACAGTACAGCTTACATAGATAAATAGTGCAATCCAGGCCAGGCAAGGAGACAATAAAACCCTGCCTCAAAAAAAAAAAATTAAATCACACAATAGTGGCTTTATTAAAATTAGCCACAAACCAGATTTTAGCATCACAATTTTGTTGGGGGTGGGACCAGGAGGGTAACGGAAGAGGGCCTCAAGACAACAGGAAGTAGGAGGAGATTTTTAAAAGCCGATTGAGGCCAGAGGTCATTTGAAAGCTGGAAGAACTTTCTTTCAGAGGTTTCATCTAATCTAAAGATGGAAACTGCTAGAAGCAAGAAGCGGAGCACAGAGGAGCCGAGGGAAGAAGTGGAAGGCCAGATGTCTAGCCGACTGAACACCGCTTCTGCAAAGAATAAAGCAACCGGGAAAAAACAAAACAAAAAAAGTCAGAGAATGATAACGGTTGTAAACCAAAGGAGAAAATGCACAAGATGACTGAGACTCCAGGACACACTCGTAGGAAAGGTACCAGTTCCTCCTTTTCCACAACATCTGCCTTCCAGTGAAGCTGATTCACTGAGATGTTTTGTGGTTTGGAGATGACGCTGAGCGGCAAAGGCCAACCTGAGTTGAAGAATGTTCCTGACTCAGCCAAAGAGGCCAGGTTGAAAGCATGGAGAGGGGGGGGGAGGGAGGGAGGGGGGGGGGAGGGAGGGAGAGGGAGAGGGAGAGGAGAGAGAGAGAGAGAGAGAGAGAGAGAGAGAGAGAGAGAGAGAATGTCTCGGGAGACCTTCTCCTGGAAATCATCACTGTACCGGAGGAGCAGATACCTGCTCTCGTTGATCCTCGTATGCTCTATGAGGAAGTCAGCACCTCGATGGTGACTACATCTGCCTCCGAGGCAGTTTTGGCATCTTGGGCCAGAATTGCAGCCAATGCTAAGAAGTTAGAGGCAGTGCTGTCCTCCAACATCAGAGTCCTGTGGGGAAAAGTGTAAGTGGTTCATGGGACAAGCCTTCCTGCGACCACAAGTGTTTGGGTGCCGCTGCATTTCCATGCTGGACAAGCCTGGGTACCAGATAAGAAAAGGAAAGCGATTGCCCTCTTCCTGCTTCCGGCCTGCACATTTCCACCCCCACACCTGGAGGACATGCTGTGCCCCAAGAGTGTTCATAGGAACAAGGTCTTAACTAAGAGCCTCGAAGGATGAAGGACAGATCTCTTAAGTTTGGGCTAGCCGCGGGCATCACTCACTCTTGTGGAGAACCTCGAAAGATAAAAGACAGATCTCTTTTAGTTTGGGCTAGCTGCGGGCATCACTCACTCTTATGGCGTGATTGGCCGAACAGCAGCTGACACTGAGACTGACGGAAATCCACATCTATGCCTTTGGAAGTGTCCATCTCCCCCAAAAATTATGGGATATTGTAAGTTAGTTGATGCTTAAGTACAAGCAGTTTGGAAAAAGCCAGTGAGTCCACCAAAAGGTCCTCCTCTGCTCATTGTGATGACTGAACACTGGGAGTAGCCTCCTACTCTTGTGTGAAGATAAAAACGTGTCCTATGTGTTTTGCTGCGAGTAGGTCCTGGGGCCGAAGTATGACATCTCCAGATTCAACAGTTCTAGTCCTGTCACCAGCACAACGGGGTCATAGCCAGTTCGTCCGTCAACTATAAAGACTTAGCCTGTAGCCTCTGCATGACCTCTTCCCTGGATTGTAGTATGTTGTTAGTGTTTAGTGCTTGGGTTTGTTTTCTGCCGCTGTAAAATATTACACCAAAAAATAAAAAAATTAAAAAATTAAAAAAAAGACAACACCATACTTGCTCCACTAGAATCATCTCATTTACTTGGCCCATTCTAGAAAGAACGTAACTATTTGGAAGGTTGAGTTCCTGTATTTAAAATCAAGCCCGATATCTCATATGACTAGAAGGCAAGACTTGTCACTGAGATAGGACACTATGAAGAACAAACATTCTTCTGTTGTATCTCCCTGGTCTGTCAAGGTGGGAGAGAAGCAGGAGTTACATGCTCCCCAGCAGGTGCTCTTTGCTCACTGAAGTTGGGCTGGACCTTTGAGGCCCTCTACTCTACCCCTCATATTATAGTAGGAGAACTGAAAGGCCTCAATATAACCAAAGACCAACCCTCATCACGTAATCCTGAGAAAGATATTGAATCGTGCTCTATCTCAGACCTGGGCTCAGCCTGGCTCTTCCAATGTTAATCCATGTTACCCTGAGGTAGCGGGTCATTTAAGCTCACTGAAAAGGAGTAAGGACTAATGAATACTTGACAGCAGCCTTGCATAAAAAAAAACATAGTAAATACTACTTGCCATTTACTATGATCTCATCATTAACCCTGTTTGTTCCACTCCACTAGTACAGAGTGAGCCCTCTTTAATATAGTTGCCTTTCAAACTGTTGAAGAACATAGTACTGTCCCTAAGTCATATCCGAACTACACAAGTCTTTCTATTCTAGTTTGTGTAAGACAATTGTTTTCTTCCTCATGAACTGTAACTCCTGATGAAAAATTACACTTGAAAATACCACTTAAGTAATAATACCATGATCAATAGAGAATGAAAAAATAAAGTCATGAAAATATATTCAGTCTAAAATAAGTCTGTGTTTCTAATTCGGGAGTGTGAAAATAATCCATATCATAAAATACATGCATAATAAAAAGGAGGTTAAAAGTCCAATTCATGGGTGAAGTAAGAATGTAAACATAAAATTCATACAAGGAATAACCACTACTATAAAAATGGATATGTTAGAAATTCCATTAACAAGCAAAGAAATAATCACTGCAAATAATAATGAGATATCATTCTATATGTAAAATTAGGGAAAGGGGGTGTTGCAATCAAGTCTACTGTGGGTGAAAGAACAGAGAAACTGGTGCATTCAAAAAGTAGAAAAAGTGATATTAAATAGTTTGAAGGACAATTTGACAAAACATACAAAGAGCAAACGTATGTTTGCATTCTCTGCTCCTATAAACTAAATTCTAGTGAGTTCGCTCATGGCCAGTCTCCTCCTTTGCCAGTCTAGGGAACTGTCCAAGGGAAAGAGCTGACTCTTACTTATTTTGATCTTCCATGCCCAATTGATGGTATGGAGTTAGTGATGGGTACATTTTTGCTTGGTTGGATAGATCCTGAAAGTATCAGGCTGTCGGCAGATGCTCAGCGAGGCAGAACACAGTCCATAATAGGGATTGCAGCCCATGCTTCCCTAGGCGAGAAACATGAGGGTCTGGGATGGATGCTGTGGTTCTGGATCTCCTGTGTACCCAGTAGCTGTTGGGTTACGGGAGGAATGTCCAGGCACCACGCAGGAAGGGGATGGCTGATCCCAGGACTGGGGCAGAGTCCTGTTTGGTTCCAAGTGATTTCCATGTTAGGAGGGTCCGGGAGATTTAGGCACGGCTCTTTACCACAAAATCCCCCATCCCCATCCAGTCAACCCTTGATAAAGGAGGCAGTCCTTGCTTGTCCAAACTTTTATTTCATAGCAGTTGTGAATGCATACATCTTACTCAGGGTAAACCAGGGGTTAAATAACTTTTGTGCAAAGAAATGCCCAAGAAGGGAAGCTTATTGGCTAAACACTTGGGGCCTATGTAGACACCTCATTAGCATGGAGAACTCCAGGTTTTTATGCTATGTGACCAATTGTTATGGTCCTCTCGATGGCGTGTCATGGTTACGTGTTCCAGATCAAGTAGAGCTTGACAAGGAGCTGGCCCCACACCCACTGCTCTCAATTCTGAGATTCCCAGGGGTTGGGCTGGCTCGACCTTACCAGTTCCTCTGTCTGGTGGCATGGTCCACATGGAGGAATCACGTTCCCAGTACCCTAAAAGACACCATGATGAAGACAAGCAAAGGAAAGAATATATCCTGGAGCAGAAGAGGATATACACTTGCTAACTGATCCCAACCTCTTTGGTTGTAGAAAAGGGTTCTAAGAAGAGGGACCTTCCTATGGTACTAAGGATACATGGACTCCCCACGATGTATTAGATGCTAAGTCATCCCATGCAGCCACAACCTGGCCTTTACAGGTGACAATATCAATATGGTCAAGAGCCTTGTTTTCAACACAGTGATGTTGAGTCTGGGGAAGGCCACCCTGTCTTGAGACCATCACGTAGGGAAAGTGTGGAGAGTAAGCTAAGCTCTCTCACACTGCTGAGAGTTCTTCAAACTTGACCTAACATTTGGACAATCTAAGCTTACTTCAGCTAGTTCTGAGTGAAAATGCCCTTCCAAGACTCCATACTGGGGAAAGAGGCCAGATTCTGAAAGCCTGGATCTACCTTTCCCCTTCTTGCCAGAACCATTTGGAAGTGTGAAGACAGCTACTCAAGAATAAGCGCTCCAGAGCTGGCGAAGGACAACTATACACAGAGGGGAGCAGTAGTAATTGCCTGAGCCAGTCTGATTTCCTTCCAGGTGCTGATTAGAGAACAATACAAGGATCTAGCGTTTAAGAGAGAAGACCTGGGAGTGTCGTGCTGGTTATTCTTCGCTTGCTCTCGTTCACAACACACTCTCCATTCTCCTCAGTCCTGACATGACATGTTGTGAGTCTCTGTGAGTGCACCCCTATGGACCATTACTCTCTGGCTTCTGCCTGGGTTCTCGGTAATCAACGGAACAACTAGCAAGATGAGATGAGATGAGAGGAAGAAAAGTCATGGTAGCTATCTCTCCAGATCCCCCTTACCTCTCTCTTACACTTTTCCACAACATTGCCCTTTCTCCATAGCCGCACTTATTCTCAGGCAGCCCTTACACAGCTACAACTTCTGTGCTTCAAAGGCACCCGGCATACATGTGGTACACATATACACATACAGTAAAACACCTACACACATGAAAGTAATTACTCTATAAAAATTCCAGTTAAGGAATGCAATTGTGGCCTGAACTGATCCAAAAATTAAGAGACAGGGAAAAGTTAACTTATGGTATAGCTTACCGCGTATGTCTTACCTCTGCGGTATTGGATTCTCCAGATCTCCTTATTTCAACTCTACACTACTGATAGCCCCTCTCTACCACAAAGTAGTACTTTATCTTTTAATTTCCCCTAGACTCCAGGACTGAGCTTACTACATATCTGTTTCCTTACGCTCCCATGTCTATGCAGTAAGTGCTCCATTATACATTGAGCATGACAGCACATACCTGTAATCCATCACTTGGAGATTAAGCAGGAGGAGAGGGAGTTTGAGGATAACCTAAGCTACATCACAAGACCATGTCTCTTCCTTCCTTCCTTCCTTTCTTCCTTCCTTCCTTCCTTTCTTCCTTCCATTCTTTCTCTTTATCCCATTCTCTTGTTCCCATACCACCTCCTGTGGCTGGAAGGCCGGCAGGCAGGTGCTTACTATTAGTCATGGCCTTCAGAGCTGACACAGAAATTGGGAAGGCCACTTCATCGCAGCCTCTGTTAGTGCTCGCACCCATCTGAAGGAAGAGAAGAGCACTCTCTCTGGACATGGACTCAGCTGTCAACCCAGAGACTCTTCAGAATCACCGAGTGGGAAAAATTAATGGAATAGAAACAATCTGTGTCTGTTTATAAAGGAATCTCTCTTATACCCATTCCTTCATGATCGAGGCAGTACCCTCAACTGCTATTCTTCCTATGAGGAGAATGTTCCCATCTTATGTCCTTCAGAGAGAATTCACAGCTCAGAGTCACATTTTCCCCACAGGCTTAAATCCCTGACAAATTGACTAAGCTTTTGAGAGAACCAAACTCCTATGATTCTTTTGTGTCCTGATTTCATTAACATTTTTAAACTCTGCTGTTACTAAATTTTTCTATTCTTGCACCTGTTCGCATATTTTATCTGGAAGGCAACCTGCCACTGAGCATTGACCTGGAAAATGAGAGCCCAAAACTAAAAAATAAACTAAGAATCTGGATAAAGCTAAAAATAATTTCAATCACTATTGAGAGATATTCCACCATCTCAGGAGGACTAGCTAACTTCTCAGTTCTTTCTAGCTTTAAGAATCTTTGAAAGGCCCTGAGAAGTGGTGCGTACCTTTAATCCTAGCACTTGGGAGGCTAAGGCAGGTGCATCTCTGTGAGTTCAAAGCCATCCTGGTCTACCTATTAAGTTCCAAACAAATAAGGCTACGTAAGACCCTATATCAAATGAGAAAGGGGGGATGTTTTTGCTTACGTGATAAAATTTCACCCTGGGTCCATCTTCAATTCACCGCTAAGTGGTGTTTTTCTGTCTCCAAGTGATGCAGGTCGAAGGTACTACTTGTCTCCGTGGAATGTAATGCTCTGAAGCAAGTTGCCCTGAGACAAGGACATCATTTTCCTTCTATCTCTGTGCTATGTTGAGGGACTACCAGTTACCCCAAGGGCAGGGACTCCTGATTCAGGCTCTAGGCAGCACAGTTTCTCCAGGAACTATTGCTGTGTAAGGAAGAGTGGGTTTTCCAGTGTCTCCCCCGAGAGGGTTCCCGCAGCTGAGCTGTGGCACACATTGGAAAGCAGCGTATCCAGGCTATTCTACCGTGTCTGGTACGACGACAACAGTAAACGCACGATCTCCCAAACCTCCTAGCGTCTAAGCTGAGGGTGACCTGGTTCCTCTAGTCAGGTGGGATGGTCTGAGGCTTAGGTTCAGAGCTAGGTTAGATGGGGAAAGAGACGCCGTCTGAGCCATTACGTTTTTCACAAATTGGAACTGAGCTGACTTGGTTCCAGAGCAGAGTTGAGGCAGCCACATTCTGACTGGGTGAAAGCTTACACTCTGCAGAGGGATTCTGGGTAACAATTCCCGGGAGCTCAGATTACGTTCTGTTTCTTTGTTGCTTCCAGCAATTCTGTGGTCCATACATGTTTCCCTCAAACTTCCCACCGAAGCAAGTGGAACAGAGTCTGTTATTTCCAAGTACATTCTCTAAATGATGCCTCACGATCCCTCATATGCTCCCGCCTCGCACACTCCAAAGTTATTCCTACAACTGAAAACTCTTTCATGCTTTCTTGTGGCTCAGTTTACCCAAGCGCTATTGTGAACTTGTTCTGCTTCAGACTCTGGGCTGGAACCTGGAATTATTGTCATGGATGGGTCTCTTCCCCTTTAGAGAAACAATAAATTGTGTAGTCACTGCTAATCAGAGGTAGCGAATCTAATTTTCTATAGGAGATGCTTGTGTTTCTAGGGGGCTTTAGAGGGAAGATACACATGTTGGAGATGAACATTTGAAAGGCATTTCATCTTCGTTCCATGCTGTCCCCCCGAACACTACTCTGAGCATCTTCTAATTCACGAACCAAGTGTGACAAATGTCCCCAGAGGTGATGGACTTTAAATCCACCATGAACCAGAAACATTGCAATCAGCCTACCTTCCATAAAGATAGCAAAACACACAAGTTCTCCGTGGACTCTACCTGTCTCTTCCTAACTGATGCTGTCATTCCTTGCTTACAAGAGATCAAGGAGCAATGGGGAAGAGAATGCTGTTTATCACGGAAATTGTGGATTAGTAGCATTACAGTTTTATCTGTCATTCACCTCTCCATCCTGAGCTTCAGGCACATCTGACCTGCCTCATATCTCTGACATGGCATGCCCTGGCCCTGTGCCTCCCTCCCTCTGATACTCCATACTGCTCTCCTGCCTTCTTAATACCCTGCCCTCCACTATGGCTCAGCTAAAATGCTGCTATAGGCAGAAGTAATGTATTCCACATCTGTACAGCGTACCCTTGACATTTACAGATTTCTATGCTATTCCATTTGACTATTTGAAAACCACCCTAAACATCCAGACCAGGAACTAACTTTAATTTCTACTGGACAAGACTGTGGTTCACAGCTAATGTATGAAGAATTTCATTGATCTAGCCAAATGGTGAGGTTTGGTAAAATGAAGTCCCTGGGAAAGAAGATGGTGGACCATACTCCTGTTCCCACCTCCATCTTCACATGAAGAAAAAAAAAATAGTCATGCAATCATTCTAGTTCCTCATCTTCATCTGAAGGGTCTAGGGGCATCAGGGGGTGGGGTTCATAAAAATATTACAAGGGGAAAGGAAAATAACCAAGAAAGCAATAAATAAGATAAATAAGAAAGCAAGTCTGGGGCAGAGTTAGTTAGGTGCTTGGACTCAGGCTGCACTTGTCAAGTGTGGTGGTCTGTATATTCTCGGGCCAGTGAGTGGCACTATTAGGAGGTATGGCCTTGTTGGAGTTGTTATGTCACTATGGGTGTGGGCTTTAACACCCTAGTCCTCGCTGCCTGGAAGTAAGTATTCTTCTAGCAGCCTTCAGATGAAGATATAGAACTCTAGGCTCCTCCTACACCATGCCTGCCTGGATGCTGTCATGTTCCTGCCTTGATGATAATGAACTGAACCTCTGAACCTGTAAGCCAGACCCAATTAAACATTGTCCTTATGAGAGTTGCCTTGGTCATGGTGTCTGTTCACAGCAGTAAAGCCCTAACTAAGACAACAAGTAAAAGTTGATGGTCAAAGTCCAGAGAACTGATTGGACCCCCAAGGGTTAACCATCATTATTTCCATACTCCTTTATACATGCACTTATCCAGCCTGATTAGTCACAACATTTTCCTTATGCTTGTTTGTTTGTTTGTTTCTGACTTCAGTGTGCATGATATGAAGCTATAAAGGACACCCAAATGCAGAGGTCCCAAAGGCCTCGGCAATTGCTCTAAAAAAATGTAGCTGCCCACTAGGATCCACTAGTGTGTCCCTCCTTTCCGCATCACCCTGGGAAGCTGAGGTTCTCCCTTCTTCCTTCTGGTTGGCCAAGACTCATCCTGGTAGTCCATGAATTTTTATCACAACCATAGGTCAAAGCAAGCTTCAAAGGGTCCGTGGAGTGTTTGACCTGAGTGTTTGACAGGAATGGGCTACTGGACCATGTTGGTTGGGAACATGAATGAAATGAAACTCACGTGATCAGCAACACTTTCCCCTTCAGGTTTTTAAACACAAAATTAGAGAAAATTCAACCTCATTTTGATAACTGGAGTAAAACATAATGGCACGTCAGAGCTTACAGCTTGTTTTCCTACCATCTGGAAAAATCACTGAAATAGAAAAATAAAAATAATAGCAGTAATCCTAACACTTAGTAAGAACTTTTTCTATGCGAGACACTGTGCTGGGCCACCAGAACTCACTTGGTTCTTACAGCAAGCCCAGGTTGGTGATCTGATCTGTGTAAAGATGAAGAAATGGGGTTGGGGATTTAGCTCAGTGGTAGAGCGCTTGCCTAGCAAGCACAAGGCCCTGGGTTCGGTCCCCAGCTCTGAAAAAAAAAAAAAAAAAGATGAAGAAATGGACACAGTAAACTTAAGCAACTTGTTCAACATCACACAATTTATAAGAAAGTTGATTCGGTTCCAGACCTTATCTCCTCAATTATTAATATATCTGTGTCAGAACTGGAAGGCAGAATATATTTAAAAAGTGGAAATAAGAAAACTAGTCACATTCAAACCCCATTTCCAGTTGCTCCAAAAGGTAGGCTATAACCTTGCTGTACAATACAGCTTTGTCTCACAAAAGTCCATTTCTATATCACAGTAAGCAGCAGTTAACATGAAAGTATTTTCCAAAGCATGCAATGTGCTGTTCACCAATACCTCTCACCCTACTCTCCCATCTCCACTCGGTGGCCAGAATGATATTCAATCCCAAAATATGCATCTTTAAAACTCTCTAACATCTTCCTCCCACCTACAGAAAAGGTCCAGAGGGGCAGTAGACCCTCCAGGCGCTTTCTCACTGTTACTGATCATCCCACAGTGCTCTATGAGAAGGAAGGAAATGTATTCCTAGATCCTTCCACCCTTGAGCTCCTGCTACCACCTTTGTCAAAGCTTTCCCCAACTGTTCACAAGTGGCCATCATGGTTGGAATCTGTTTTGGTCTGGCTACCTAGCTGGTCTTTGCTATTTCCCACTCCAGAGGTGGGATGCCATGGAATGGATTTCAGGGCTTCAGCACAGCCTCAGAGGAATGCTTACATAGCTGATTCCCAAACACTTCCATGTCATTTCACCCACTGGGCTCCAACTGCCCTGGATAGCATATGGGAAATGTCTGCATAGTGTCTAGAACAGCCAGGGATCGGCATGTGGTATTTTCCTTCCTACAGTTGCCTCTTTACTCCCCTGGTAACTCTATTGTAGAAGGGCTGATAGCCTCACCCTGCCTTTGTGAAAAGATTGCTGAGAAGATATTCTACATCATCTATTCTGTGGCATATCTGACAAATTTTGAGCCTCTGACAAGAGTAGCTTCAAGTCCCAACACTCAGCATTAAATGTGGGTACTATGCTGGTACTGCGTCTGTGGCTGTCGGTGAGCAGGAAAGAGCCCAGAAGAAAAGAAGGTAGACCTCCAGCGGTTAACAACCTAACCCTAGATACACTATAAAAAGGATTAGCTTAAAGCAAGCTGTTCTAGAAGCACTATTCTAAAGAAAGAGGGTGTGAAAGAACCAGAGTTCAAAGGACCAATTTGGGGCCAGTGGGAAAGTTCCCACCACAAACCTCTGAGCACAAGGGCCCCTCCCTTGCAGGAAGAAAAAAAAAGCTGGTTTAGTTCCTGGAATAGCTGCAAGCCAAACTGTCAGACAAAGCTACCTGTGACTCCCAACCGACCCCCCTTGAAAAGATTGACACTGAGTCAATCTGAAAGATGTTTCGCTCCACCAAATGCACTTAGTACCCTGCCTAGTTACCAATTGTTTGAAGTCTGCCCCAATTGTTTGCAAGGTATATAAATAATCCCCTATTTAAATCTGCTCAGGGTTGTCTATCCCTTGAGTGAGATAACCCCAACATGTTGGAATGATTGAACTCCTCTTACTTTTGCAACCATCACCACCTCCATGGGTCTCATTCAAGGGGTCCTGGAAGAGGTTCAATTTGGACCTCACAGGTGAAACTTTCTGTTCTGCTGCAGTTGGAACCACCACCCCTCAATTGCAATAAGTACAGTTCAGCCATTTTGTATTGTTGTTGTTGTTGTTGTTGTTTAATGTACAGGTACTTTATTGCTCACCTCTCACACAGAACACACCTCCAGCCACTTTGTATCACAGCTTGACAGTGTTTGCATGTACAAACAACCAGCAGAAGCATCGAGTGATTTCAGTATAGACGTGGAGAGTGACTCAGCCAGGCTTCTGTCTTCTGCAACAATAATGAAGGGCCTCCTGCACTGAGCAGGACTCGATCTCACTTCGTAGTGCGCTTCCATCACAAGAAAGGTCTCTTGCCTAAAGCAAGCAAACCTGTATTTGGAGCTAGTGCATAAAACAGTCTGCTCACCATTTCTCCTAGCGAATTTCAAGTAAAAACGAGGTCGAAGGAGGAACTTTTGTCTCAGATGGATGCAGGTCTGTTTGAGTTGCTATATGTAACTAAGCGCCTACAGGTAGGTACTACAGGTCACAACTTCATTTGCTTTTGTCGTTTTTATGGATTGGCCATGTTGTGGATTTTGGAGGAGCATATGGTTCAGTATTCCACCAACAGGTAAGGCTACTGTGCTATCTGCAAAAGAGCTCACGTAGTAGGGACCAACCCAACAGGTCTGTCAGAAAGAAAGGTGATGAAATCTCTCTGAATAAAATGCCAATCAGGGCAGAGCTATGCCAGGAGAATAGAGATGGTTTACGAAAAACACAAAGGAGTTGTTATTATAAGGAAGGTTTCCTAGCAGTAAATATTTTTTAAAAAAAGTCTAGGCAAATTCTCATTTTCAAAACTTGCATCTTGAAAACTATTTTATTCAAGTAATTTCTTCAGAAAAGCATGTATGTTCCAACTGGATTAGTCTACTGGTCAATTAAAGGCAACTTAAATTGCCTTTAAAATTAGTTTTTCATAGAAAGAAGATATGTTTCTTAAATAAACAGTGTTACGTAAAACTGCTTAGTAATAAAGAGAGAGAAAGACTTGAACGGAGACTAGCAAATGGTTATCCTAAGCAGGAGTATGCTTGCCACCTGTGGTCTTACATTCATTTGAAATAGATGTTGGATTCAGGATGCTGAAACTAAGTTTCTATTACTTGAGCTCTAGCAAAATATAAGATTCTGTAGCCTCAACTAGTATGATGTCTTCCTTGTCCAAATCCAGAATGACTATACTGATAGCCTCCATGTTGGAAATGCTGTTCAAACTGGCCCCCTAGTGTTAAGTCTGAATCCCTCTTCCTCCCCAGCCTCATCCCTGGCTTCCCCATCCTTCCAGACCTCCTCAACCACCTCTTCCCCCAAGACCACTGCCTCATTCGCCATGGTGCCCACCATCTTGGGCTGGTATCCACTGCCCTGGTATCCACTTCCTCTATATGAGGATGTTTGGAAACCACCATCTCCACCCCCTTGATAGCCACTGCTGTGGCCACCATGATAACACCAAATCTTGATAATCACCATCCTGGTAACCACCTCCACCTCCACTCCCTCCATCTGGCCAGCCTCCTTGATGCTTTTCTCCTCTTCCTCCCCCTCACTCACCATGGTCATAGCCACCACATCTACCTCACCCTCCTTGTTCATGATCTCCTCGTCCTCCATATGAGGAATGTTTATAACCAAATCTCCCTCCACCTCAGCCTCCTGCTTGCTGCTGGGGGCCATCTTGTCTTTTCTGCCACGGTGGCATCTTTGGAAGCAGGGGTTCAGTTTCACTAGGTCTGCCACCTCTGTCAGGCACCCTGCCCATCAGCACCTTATTAATGGCACAGGCAGTCTTTTCTCCTATGGAACCATTACTTGTCCTTAAAATCTTTGACAAGTCTTGTCTGGTGGCCAAAAGATGAGCAACAGAAGTAGTACCTTTAGGAGACAAGACACTCTTAGCTAGGTCATAACAGCCAGAGGACTGGACAATGACATCCAAACGTCCTCCGGACTTTGTATTCATTGGCTATGGCTTGGTGAATGGCTTCTATCTTTTCCCAGTGGGCTGGTCCCATTGGCTTCTTCAATAATGGCTTTCCCACAGGATTAGCTGGAACTTTTGCTAATGTTTCCTTTAATTTATTTCTCATTCCTACTGAAGAACTGGAACATAGTTATACTGGCTGGAGGTTTGGACATCCCTAGAGCAATACCTATGCCTTTCAACTCTCCAAACCCTCACTACCACCTCCTCCTTGAGCACTTATTTTTGAGGAGCATTCACACTGAGCACTCCGGCAGCTTCTGGTTCTGAGATGAGGTATGTGAGCAAAAGGAGGCAGCTCTTCTGAACAAGAAGGTGCTTGGTTACATCCCCAGAGAAGAATATGGCAGTTCATCTCCCCCAAGTATCCCACTCACCTCAAGCTGGAATTCTTCAGCTTCACTTGGACTGCTAGTTGTCTGCACATTTTTTTTTCTAGTTTATGGAGGACTCATAATTCAGACAAGCACAGAGTTTGGTAAACTTAGGGGAAGCAGCTCCAGCATAGATTGCCTGCAACAACGACCCATCATCCAACAGTGGGCCCTCATAACCTAGACCTTCCAACCACTCCAAGCTGTCAGTATCCATGAGGTCACCCTCCATGCAAAGTTCCGAGTCGTCAGGCTGCCCTCTCGCTAGCGACACATACACTTGTGCTTTCGAGCCAGTTTGGTCATTTTGTAAGCTGTTTCAAAGATGTGCTCCTCCTTGTTAGAACTTTCTCTGAAGAAACTACCTGTGCTCCTGGGCCACAGGCTTCCTACTACAGCGACATCTAAGGATATCCTCCAATACTTACGCTTCCAAAAGGACAAGAATTCTAGTTCTTCTTTGTAGTGTTCTAGGAAAATTAAGGAGCATAGATGAATAAACTGAAACCAGGAAGATTAATGTATTAGAGTCTTATTACCACCATACATATCTGAGAGAACTAATGTGGAAGGAGGGGAGATTCATGTGGACTCATGGTTTCCGTGCATGGTTGGCTAGCCCTGCAGTTTCCAGGGTGTGGTGAGGGAGAACATCATCCTGGAAGAACAGGAGAGAGCAACGCTGCTCACTGCAGGCAGCCAGAAAGCAGAAGGAGACAGACAGGAAAAGGTGAGGAAAATATAGAGCCCCAAGCACATGCCTCCAGTAAACTCCTTTCTCCAACTTGGTCTCACAGCTCCTTCTACAATAAAACCAGTAATGTGAATGAAGACTTCAACACACAAGCCTGTGGGGCCATCTCCTATTCACAACCTAGTAACTGAACCTTTCATATGCTCATCATCTTAAAAGCTGGCTCTTACATTTTTAGGAACTCATTTTATGGACAGAGCAACATGGTGTGCCCATCAAGACCTTGAATATGGGAGAAATGCTTTATTCAAACCCATTTTATAGGGCCAGCTGTGTAACTGGTGTGCCTATGCTGGACCCCTCAATCTTATCTGAAAGATCCAACGTCTTGGATCTTCAAATGGCTTTAAAAATTGAGAATACACTAGCCCAAGTCATAGAATAGATTTGCAAAGAGCAACTGAGACTTTTTAAAGCATGTTTATCCATGAACTCAAATACAACCATCACAGTGTGTTAGAAAGGCATATTTAAGTAAAACCCTTTGATCTTGGCTAAGTATATCTAAAGATGTTTTTGCAACATTCCTGCAGCAGAAGATCCTTTCAAGCCTTCTATAGGACCCCTGATTCTGCAAATCTGCCTTTCAGGACCAATTCTCAGTTTTGAAGTTTAGAGCGCTCTTAGTCTTTCCAATATGTGATGCTAAGGCCATCCATCCCTTAAGGGCTAATTGTATCGCAGTATTGACATTCTGTGATTCTGGTGGTTGTCACTTCTAATATACCAACACAGAGATCCACATAATTCTCGAAAAGCTTCACAGTCCTGCTGATGTCTCTGCACCTGCTGAGACCTGACTCCTGGAGGAAAGAGCATCACTTCTGAATGAAGGACCATCTTCAGGAGTATCCACAGCATAGAGAAGTCTTCTATTTCAAGCCACTTTTAGTGTCTCATTATCGTCCCTTCTCCCCTCCCCACCCATAGCAGCTTTGAGTGCCCCAATTTCCTGTGTTTCTAATTCTCTTGTGTATGGTTTTTACACGTTCTCATAAACACTGATATTGGAATGCCCTTCATTATATCTGTCTCTTCTGTAAGCACATACCCGCCTCTTTCAATAAGGAATTCTAAATCCACTTCCTTCTGTATTATCTTAAGCTGTATAATGTGGCTCTCTGCATAACCATAATTATCAGTTAAATGTTAAGTGAAAAATCCAAATGGAGGCATATCCCTATTCTACTACTAAAGAATTGGAATTATCTGATTCTCAACTGAGCTGAGCGTTCCCCAGTATACTGTTCTAGTTTGCTTCCTATTGGTATAATAAAACCCGACCAAAATCAGCCTGGAGAAGAAAGGATTTATTTAGTTTACAGCTTATCATCGAGGGAAGCCCAGGTAAAAATTCAAAGTAGGAGCTTGAAGCAGAGACTATGGATTTTGCTTCCCTGACTTGCTTACCTTTCTTTCTTTCTTTCTTTCTTCCTTTCTTTCTTTTTTAAGATTTATTTATTTTATGTATGTGAGTACACTGTAACTGTCTTCAGACACAGACACACCAGAAAAGGGCATCAGATTCCATTACAGATGGTTGCGAGCCACCATGTGGTTGCTGGGAATTGAACTCAGGACCTCTGAAAGAGCAGTCAGTGCTCTTAACCGCTGAACCATCTCTCCAGCCCCCTCAGCTTGAGGTCCCCTTATCCTATATGACTGTAGCTCACTGTAGAAATCCTAAAACCCAGCTACACACTGGGTGACGGCAGCATAGGAGCTTCTTGAGAAAGGTCACACAGAATAGGAAAAAGAGTTTTTCTGGAGTCGGACATTTAAAGCTTTGGATCCTACCCACAGAAGTCATGTGGCACTAAACAAGTGCTTTATCCTTTTGGGCCTTGGTTTATGCATCTATAAATTGGAAGAAATCGTTGCTACTAGGCATTGTTGTCTTGGAGATTGGAGTCCATGCCCCAAGAATTCCTAGGTTTTATTCCTTTAAAGACTTATGACAGTATTTGCCTCACTGAGGTCATTATAATTGCTGGGGTAACTATAATTAGTGAGGTAACCACAAAGGGTTAGTCAAGTTTAAAAGTTTCCAAATCCATGCAAACTATATGGCTAAGAAAAGGATAGCAAGACAGCTCAGCAGGTAAAGCACTTACTTGTGCAAGCCTGTGATCCCATAGAGGAAAGAGAAAACCAGAAAACCAATTCACAAAGAGAGGGGGGTATAAATAGATAAATAGTTTTTATTATCAAACATACAATTATCTCCAATAGGAGTGTCAAAGAGAATTGGATCTTTTCTCCAAAAGTGAAACATAATTATCATATAACCCTACAATTGCACTCTTAGGTGTATACCTAAAGGACTGAGGGGAAAGAAAGAAGTATGTGTGCATGTGTGTTCATATCAGGCCTTACACAATAGCTAAAATAGAAACAACAAACATTAATGGATAAATGAATGGAAAGCATATATTAGTAGATACATGCAAAGAAATATTTGGCATGAAATACTGATACATGCTGCAGCACAGATGAACATCTGAAACATGTTGCAGAGTGAAAAAGGTACACCAAAATATCACTGATCAGTAGTTCCATTTATATGGTATATCCAAAATAGATGAGTCCATGGAGGTAGAAAATAGATGGATGTCAGCCAGAGGCTGAGAGTAGGAGAGACGGAGGAAACCTACTTTATAGGTAAAGGATTTCAGTTGGCAGGAATGGAAATAGATACAGCAGTTGCTCTCTCACACTTACTTCCCAGTTTTCACATGTGCTGTGGCCTTCTGTACACAACATTCCCCAACACTAGGATCTGCCACATTCTCTTCTGCCTTTTACCTAATCTCCCAAAAGAAAGCCTCACAGAGCTTTGCACCCAGGAGTATAATGCTTGGTTATGTGTTTCCTTGGCAACCATGCTTCCTTCATCTTGGTAGTTATTCGTCTCACAACCAACCTGAGCCCAGGACCCCGTTTTTGTATATCATTTCATACTCTAGCACTATAAACCATAACATTTTTGAAAGAACAAATGAATAATTAGAGACACCAGAATATGATATACCACTATAAAATATACAATTCTTTGACAGTTTGTTGTTGTTATTTTATCATTCTTTCCTCTGACTGGCTGTAATTGGCAGATGTGTAACTGTGAATCTTTGTTGACTTCCTGGTAACCCCAGGAAAAAAGTTGTCCCAAGATTTGCAAAGGGTAAGGAGTAGCTGTCACTTTGAAGCCATGAAAGCAACGTGATGTTAGCATAGCTCCCCCAATACTTTTAGTGACAATGGGCTCCTCTGTCTCGGGAATTACACAAAAATCTGTAAAATAAGCTTGAGAAGGAACAAAGAACTGACCTCTATCCTTTCACACATACGCCCCCTAGTGCCAAGAACTAGCAAATATGCTAAAGTAGGAAATTAAATCCAGATAAAGCGATTTCACTGGCCTCTTTAAAAATGTACTGGACTCACTTGCAATAGAGAAAAAGACTGACTGTGTGAGCATAGGGTATGAATTCTCTTCTATTTATGGCACCCAAACTGAAGTAGCAGTGTCTGGAGCTTCCAGTCACCCCAAGCAACTGTGCCAACCTTAGCCCTGAGTCTTTAGGTATACCGGTCTTTGAAAGAGTTTAAGCAAATAGATAGATAGATAGATAGATAGATAGATAGATAGATAGATAGATAGATAGATAGATAGATAGATAGATAGATAGATAGATATAACTTCTGTAGATATATGATAGAGATAAATTTTTCTGTAAGCAAGTATCACACACACACACACACACACACACACACACACACACACACAGTCTCTGATGTTCCTAGTTTTATGTCTCTTTAGGTTTGAGGATTGAAGAGTGGCATCTCTGTGGTTAATTTTATAAGGTAGATTCATGAATCATTCAGCTAAGCTCATTCCATTTATAAGACTTCTCTTTGATAATCACATGCTCATGGACAATGTGCGGTGTGTCTTGATCCAAGACCTCCCCATGTTTTCCACATACACAATGAAATGCTTAAAGATGCTATGTCACTATAGAGAAAAACCTGGGAGCCCACCAAAGAAACAAGAAGTATCTTTGCCTTCTGATGGGTATTTATTACCTTGGCACTGAATTAGCACTATTCTTCTCCCACTCACTAATGAGGTAATTTAGCACAAATTACTTGAAAATGGCTTTATTATATATGTGGTTGGCAAGAAGTAGTGCTTATCTAAACTTGGTGTGCACAAAAGTAAAACACAATAAAAGTGGTCGTCCGTGATGATAAACTGGGACTACTACTGCTTCTAAGCTTCCAAGCCTTTGAGTTACTTCAGAGTAGCTGCAATTCTAATGCCCAGGCCACTTCATACCAGTGGCACAGAAATAACAACAACAACAACAACAAGAGATGTTTTTGCAACATTGGTGAATGGCAAAGAGTTCCCTCCTGGAAAGAGACTTAAATGGACTCTGAACTTTACTGTGGCTCAAAAACTTTCAAATTTTCTCGAGTCCACTGTATGAACCTCAGAATCATACTCATTCTTCTTTGTTAACCTCTGTTTTCCCTAATTCTACCCCGCATCCATGCATTCCTTTACCCCTATCTAAAGGTTTCTTTTCCAAATTATGGCCATACTTTGAACACTCATAGATTCATTTAATGTATATTTATCAAAGGCTTGTTATGGGCCAGGCACTATGCTAAATACTAGACTTCAGCAATAGATGTGGTTACCACCCTCCTGAAGGACATAGATCAGCTCATGGCAGGAAGGGTTGTGTTCTTAACTAAAGCACCAAAGGTGCACGCGGCATAAAGGCTTCAGGAGATGGCGCGTCAGCTGGGATCTGACCATTACAAAGAAGGTGATCTAATACATTAGAAAATGCTCTCCAAGTTGCAACATATGCAAAGGCCATGAGTAAGAACAGATTAATAAAGTGTGTTTGCTCCCTCCAACCCTGTCTCCCGGACCCTGTGTTCTACTATCTCTGCTTACAGAAATCCTCGAAAACAGGTTTGAATCCTACCTCTCCCCTCTTTTCTAAATTCTTTCATTAGTGTACATTCACTGTACAAGTGATGGGTTTAATAATGGCATTCTTACTCAAGAATATAATTACTTTATGCTTGTTTATTCCCCATTAACTGCTCCTGTTACCCTCCCCTTCCTCTTTCCTAATAGTCCCTCCCCTTCTAATGCTAGGAAACCATCTGCAGTAGAGAGATGTGTCTCCTGCCTCTGTCCCTAGTACCCCCGATAGAATCATTTTTATTTCCTTCCATGTGTAATCTACTAAAGTACTTGCTGGTGGGAACCAAGTTCTGCGTTTAATGAGCCTCAGTGCTTGAAATGGTGGTTGGTAGGTAGCTGATTCCCACAAAGTTGAAGTCTAGGTAAGACAATTGTAACTAGTACGTTGTTTGATACCAGGTGGAACAATGACTTTGGAAACTTAAGTCGGAGAGAGATAAACCATGAACGATATCGACCCAGTAAATGGAGAATTTTCGTTTCGTTTTCCTGAAGGAAAGGCCTAAAACAGTTGGTCCTCCAGTGCACCAGAGGGCCAAGCAGAAAGACGCGAAACTAACAAATGTGTGCAGCGGTTTGTACTTCCATAAGCCTTCTGGGCGAGGAAACAACCCGGTCTCATCCCCACAATCCTCAGCAGCGAGGACTGCGAGTCCCATGGTGCTATGCGACTACACAGGACTCGGTTTGGAAAGCTTGCTGTGGGACAAACTCGCCACCAGCAAATGGGCGCCAGAAGGTTCTCCAAGATCCCGGTTTCTTAGGGCGGTAAAGGCGGGAAGAGATGGGGAAGGGGCGATGGACTAGAGGGATAAGCTCTGAGTCATGAGAAGTGTGGCTCTGTGAAGAGGCCTAGCTTTGTTAAAGAAAAACCCCACAAGTAAGTGCTTTAGTGACAGATCGGAAACTACATTTCCCAGCATCCTTATGGTGAGAGAACTTCATTGTCCGAAAGCCTCTGCGAGAATCAACAACATTCCGCTTCCCTTTGCTGACCCGGAGGTCCGAGAATATGAGGAGCCGCTGGATTTGGCGGTTCCTGCGTCCCGAGGGCAGTGGAATCCGCTGGATTTCAAGTTCCCACGGGCGTCTGTCACCCGCCCTGCGGAGAGGTGAGGCGAAGACTCGCTCAGGGAGAATGTTCGGGCGGGTGTGCCTGCTCAGGCGTCCGCGAGAGTGACACACCCCCTACAGGGCCCCGCCCACCCGCGCAAAGCCACACGCGAGGCTCCGGGGAGGGCGGGTCGCTGGCTGAACCGATGGGGTCTGTTAGAGGGCTGCCTTCCTCTTAGACCCAGCGGACTTGCCCTTCCGCTCGGCTTCTGAATTGGTGGGGCACGGAGCGGGGTTCAGTGTCATAACGTTAATGAACTCTTAGGTAGTTTGCGAGTATCCTGGTTTACAAATTACATAGTGGGGTTTTGTTTTGTTTTTAAATGCCCTGGAACCTATACATTTCCAAACACTTGGGCCCTTTGTTAGTCTGTGTATCCAGGAGACTATCTTACTTTACTCCGAGAACTATTTCCTAGAGTTTTTTTATACTTTTGCTTTTCATTTTTTCCACCGTAAAAGGCATCCCAACCTCCACATTTTATTATTTCTGGATCTATTATGAATTTGAGCTATTCAGACACATTTCTCCTCCCTCCACACTTGTGTGGTTTTGTTGTTTGCCACTGTTTTGTTTATAGCCTGTTATTTAATTCTATTTATTCCACTAACTTGTAGTCAAGGCTGCCCTTGTCTGCTGTTTAACTGCTAGAATTAGTCACATCTTTGATTACGTATTTAGATAGTATAAATACACAGTCTGATGGACTTTTCAAAAAAGGATAGGGATGTGGGTCCACTAGTAAAAGCATGTGCTGCACAAGCATAACAACACAAAGTAGAATCCCCAGTACCCTCATAAAAGGCCCTTGCTGTGGCTCTCAGCCATTCCAGGTTCAATGAGAGCTGCCCTTTTAGAGAAATAGGAACATGACAGCAGGATACAAAGGCCTCACACACAAAGGGGTAGCATTATTTTAAATATGAGGAAATAATTCAAATCTCAATTTATCTGTGTACTTTTATCAAAAATATAACACCCCAGGAAAATGTTAATATTTTAATATAATTGTCAGGTTATTCCCCTTGAATCTGATTACTCTTGAGAGGAAATCTTGTCCCCCCTCCCTTAAAATTAGTGCATGGTTTGTGTTCCTGCTCACTCTAGACAAATAATGTCAATAGTCTAGCAAATTTGAAAGTTGATCCTTATTCCATGGACATACACTCTTTAAATAGTGAAATGCAGAGGAAGCTGTGATTTGTCTAAATTTTCTCATTGATGGTGCTGCAGTCTTAATTTGTTATTATTAACCACACTTAGCAGAATATCAGAAACACTACAGATGTTTCTTTTTAAGTACAGATTGCCAGCCTTATGACTAAGAAGTACTGAATTAGTCCTCAGGTGGAGAGGGGAGTGTTTTCATTAGTTCATTTAATTTGCCATAGATCTCCTATAGCACATATACAGCATGTCAGTAGACTCTAATGTTAGGTTATATTCTTTGGAGTTGTTTGAGATGAGTTTCACTGTGTAACTTTAGCTGTCCTAGAGCTCTAGATCAGGTTGGCCTTGAACTCACAGAAATACACCAGACTGCCTTCTAAGTGTTGGAATTAAACCTGTCCTTTAAGTAATTAGATATATAAGTAGCTTGGGATAAAATAAGACAACACAGGCTATAGATAAGATGTGAGCTTTGTAGTCAAAAGAACCTAAATTTGAATCCTATTACCTATCACTGTGTCTGTAACCTAAGCAAATTCCTTTGCCTTTTCTAAGCCTGGTATGGTTTGATCTAGTCTGAACTGGTTTCAGTATGTAACTTGGGCTAGCATTGAATTATGATCCTCCTGCCTCAGTCTCTTGAATGCTAGAATCACCATATTCAGCATTAGGTACCAAATGCAGCTTTAATACATGATCTTTTAATTTAAAAATGAGAATACTACTACCTTGTTTTGGAAGCATTTATCTGGTAGAACACCTTATACTTGACTACCACATTGACAGTTACTATCTTTAAAAAAAAAAAAAAGATTCATTTATTATATATAAGTGCACTATAGTTGTCTTCAGACACACCAGAAGAGGGCATCGGATTCTATTACAGATGGTTGTGAGATACCATGTGGTTGCTGGGAATTGAACTCAGAACCTCTGGAAAAGCAGTCAGTACTCTTAACCACTGAGCCATCTTTTCAGCCTAACAGTTATTATCTTAATGTATCACAATAGTTAAGAATTTTTATATGTGCAGAATTCATCCTTGGAGGAAATATTTCATAGTAAGATTCATCAGACTATACTGTGTTTGAGTTGAGTTTTGGGAATTTAATGGATTAGGACAGGAAGATGTCAGAAATGCCTGGTAGCTCTTAGATCTCCTATACTGATCAGAAATGCTCCAGAACTTTAAATCAAATTCATTGATTATGACTCACCTGTGTGTCAAAATGCTGTTGCATGACAAAACACATCCATCAGCTCACCTAGTTATAGAGCCCATTGCAGACCAAAGTACAGATTATGACATAATCCAACTTGATGAACCCTGAGATGTACTGGAGTTCCTTACTTTACTGGATAAGCAGAAATGACTGAAAGCATTACCAAGGCCCACCCCCATGGGTGACAGCTCATAATGCTGGGAACCTGGAGCATACCATACAGCCTGCAGGCAGCTCAATAGTATCCTTTCCAAGTGCCTCAGTTGGTCTGAACCTTTTAGGCAGTTTGTCTGCTTTCTGCTTCTTTGGGACAGCTGTTCTGGTCTGATTCATCTTTCAGCTCAGCTTGTCTGAGTCTCCTTAGCAGTGTGGCTCCTCCCAGAATCTCTGCAGCATCCTTCATTCTGAGAAGGACTCTCATCTTGTATTGCTTATTCTATCAGGAAGTTGTATACAATCCAGCCTAAGGAGCTTCCCTGAAGGGGTGACATATTCCCATGTTGAAGGGAACTATAACACAAGTGCCCTTGTGAGTCCTAAAGATACAGTATGAAAAATACAGCCAGGGTAGCATAGGGCTTCTAGACTGGTTCAATTACCCATTAACCGTTATAGCTGAGAACCAGGAAATAAATGATATGGGTACAGATGGGAACAGAAGGTCAGAACATACACATACAAAGATTTTGTAAGGAACTTCTGCACACTGAACAAAGCAGGGCAGACTCTGTTTCCCTGTAGTTAGAATAGAAGCAGTGGCATCTAAAGCAGTTAATACATACATTAGGATTTAGACCAACTCTTAGTATTTGAATGCTAAAAGAAAAAAATGAATATGTTAATGTTTGCCATGTACAGGATAGCATCAGATGTGAAAGGGGTTGAGAAGAGTCAGTTAATTTGAGTGACGTTACAGGACACCTATTTGGGAAGCTAGAATTGTATTTAAATGCATGAGGAGAGCTCTTTAGAAGCAAGCCAAAGTGTGATACCACTGTAAATTACTACAAGATAATCTTTTTCTATTTTCAGGTTTCTTGACCACTACAACTAAGTCGGGTTATGATAGAAGGCCTGTGGAAATAACTCCTTTAGAACAAAGAAAATTAACTTTTGATACCCATGCATTGGTGCAGGACTTGGAAACTCACGGTGAGAAACATGAATACTTAGAAGAAGAAAATTAGCAGCACTCATATAATAAATGCCCAAGTCAGCGGCACTGTTACCAACAATTAAGAGGGATTATTGAAAGAGAATGCTGACCATACACTGGAATGTTTTATAGTCACTTAAAATCATTGTTAGGAAGGATATATAGAGAATGAAAAAAAGCATAGGATAAAATTACATGCCCAGAATGATAGCATTTTTTGGCTAATACTAAATTCTGAATGGAAATATAAATGTGGAAGAATAAAAAATTAATATTTCCAGATATGGTAATATATTACAAGGGAACACCTGTTTGGCAGTGCAGAGTGGTATTCAGAAATACTGAATCTGCTTACTAAAATTCTAGATAAATGTCTTAGGAATCAATAAAAGAAAGTTTAGTAATTTTATAGAAAAGTAGGCAAAGGCCATAAAAAAGTAGTGCACAGAAAAATAATAAAAATGTATGCATCTACCTAACTTCACTATCAACCAAGTACTATTGTAGAATAAATGAAAATAATGAAATACCATTTTATTGCCAATGATATGCTCACTACCAAAAAAGACTAGAAATATTCAATTTTGTTGTATATCTAATTAGGGATTACAGAGTGCTTTTAAAATAAGATAGTACTGTCCATCTTTTCATTGTAACTGTTTTAAGTATTATAGTTGAGCTACTGAAAGTTTGTCGGCTGTCTCTTCTGCTGGTGAGGTATGTTTTAAATGCAGATTTGCTTGTCTGCAGGATTTGACAAAGGGCAAGCACAGACGATTGTGTCGGTCCTAAGTACGTTATCAAATGTCAGCCTGGATACTGTCTACAAGGAGATGGTGACGAAAGCCCAACAGGTAATACGTCCATTTTTTATCACTCCTCATAGTTTCATTACATAATCTTTTCCAAGGAAGGAGGAAAGGATGAATTAGAAAGGCCTTTCTCAGAATCTGCCTAGAAGAATTGGAGTGCCCATAACAAGAGTGCTTGATAGCTAGAGAGGAATTCAGTCATCTTCCCTTGTGAGAGATGAATGTAGAATTTCAATCATGGGGTAGACTGCAGTGAAAACTCTTCCCCCAGAAAATTCTCCAATGCAAAAGAGCTAGCCTTTCTACATGTTTTGAATGGCCGTGCCATGGTTAATTTTTACAGACTTTGTAAGCTAGAAAGAACTAACATGGGTGAAGTATTTAAATCTGATGGGATATAAAATTCTTCAAAAAGAATTAAACATTATTTATTGGGGGTAAGGGTACATGCCATGGCACAAGTGTGAAGGTCAGAGGACAGCTTTCGAGAGTTGGTTCTCTCCTGCCACCATGTGAGTCCGGGGATTGAACTCAAGTTGTGATGCTAAGGCAGCACACATGCTTACCCACTAAGTCATTTTGCTGACCTGTGCATGGCTTGAGTGATTTTTAAGGCTTCATATTTCAATGATAACAGACAAAAATCAACCAGACATTTCAACTGTTTAAAAATCTGTTTTCTTCTTATACTTAATTTTATTTTTTTCAAATTTAGTCTTTTTCCTTCAGATGGTTATTTCATAACCATAAATATTAAGGTTTCTTACATAAAATTAGAATCTTCTTTATGCAGTTTAGTTATTTTAAGGGTTAGAGAAAAATCAAAAGCTCTTAAAGATTTTTACTGTATTTCTTAATTTGTTAGACATTAAAATACCTTAACTTTCTTTTCAATTTTGCATTATTTTTAGCATATCTTATTTCCGGATCATCACAAACTAGTAAATTAAAGAAATGGAAAAAATGGCCAAGCATTTAATTAATTCTCCCAAAGCTCTGTTATGTCTTATAGTGGTCTAGTCAAAGGAGCTATTGACATTTTCAATAAAATAACTTACTATTACATTTTAAGCATGCTTTTTATGCAAGCATGGATTTAAAACTATGATTTGAGGACCATTCCTGCTGCCAGAACCACTTAGTCCTGCATACTAAAAATAGCACTCAGTGTAAAAATGTTACTATGAAAAACTTTTGGCTTTTAAAAATACTGGTTTGTGCGGCTGGAGAGATGGCTCAGCAGTTAAGAGCACTGACTGTTCTTCCAGAGGTCCTGAGTTCAATTCCCAGCAACCACATGATGGCTCACAACCATCTGTAATGGGATCTGATTCCCTTTTCTGGTATGTCTGAAGGCAGTGACAGTGTGCTCATATAAATAAAAAATTAATTAAAAAAAAAAAGAAAGTGTTTTGTTAAAAAAAAAAATACTGGTTTGCGATGTTAAAAACACCCTGTTCATTTAGGAACCTAATCCCACCTCTAGGATAAAAGAATAATGAAGGTAAAGTTAGTTTTTAGAAGGAAGCAGCCATGTTTGAAAGTGTTGTCTAATGAGTGGCAGACAAAGTGAGGAATCAGATTAAGATCTGACAGAATAGCATATGCCCAACTCTCACCAAAAGAGAGAAAGAAGAAGCTATTTAAGAGAGAAGAGCGCAAAGAGAAAGGGAGAGGGTGCAGTTTTTCTGGGACGGAGTAAAACCAGATTGCAAAGAGAAAACAAGCTAGACACAGGTGAAGACAGAGCAATTCAGTCAGAACTTGAGAGAAGTTGTGGTGAATCAGTCAGCTTGAAGAGGAGTTTGAGCCAGAACAGTTGAATCAGCCAGCCAGAGGTCAGAAAGAACAATGAAGGGGTGAGCTTATTCAGCAGTAACTCTCAGAGGCCTAAAGCATTCTGGGCCTAGATAAGATTGTACAAAGGCTGGGAGCCTCAAGGTTTAGGCCTAGGTTAGCAGACAAAGGCAGTAATCCTTAGACATATCCATTGTATCCGTGAACAGAAGTTACTTTTACATAAAGATGAATGAATTGTAGACACTTTGAAGATTAAATTATTATAGCTTTCAGGGATGTCTGAAATTACTGTGCCCTCTGTTATAAAAAACAAGTTTTCAGTCTTTCTCACTTATATCAATAAACGGGGAACTGTAATTTTTAAAATGGACTAGTGGTTCTTTTTGCTTAGACCTTTTTCTTTATTAAGAAGCCCTGATATGTAAGAGTTCTGATCTCAAGATTACCCCTTCTTCCTTTACCTTTTGGTAAAGAGAGATAAATTATGGTCTTTCTAATTTTAAGAAGTTGAATGTGGAAACAAATTTCTTTGTAGGGTTGCTGTGAGTCACTTCTGCAGAAATGTTCTGCTAAGTATACTTGGTACACATCAAGGCTGAGGCAAGAGGGTCAAGAATTATGTTTAAAACATTAATTTTTCCCATTTGTGCAGGGGTTTATTATAGAAACAAAATATTCTCTAAGTATTTTTTTAAGTTATACAGAGCAAGACCTTTTCTGCAAAAACAAGCTTATAGTCCTTTATAAAGCAAATGTTTATGATGTCAGGTAGGAGTTTCCTTTTCTTTCACATTTTCTCTGCAGTGTCAAATACAGGAAAGAGACCAGGACATTTAAACAAAATTAACTGTGCTGTGCTGATAAACGGCAGTTGTTTCAGCTGTTTATCATATTTAAAAAAATACTCTGACTCCTATTTGACTTCTTTGTATTTTCATATGGTACAGAAGTCTCTCAAAATCAAAACACTGAAATATTAGTAACAAACAAAATTCTGAAGGGGCTAGAGAGATGACTTAGAGAGAAGAGCATTGGCTGAGGTCCTGAGTTCAATTTTCAGCATCCACATGATGCCTGTCAACCATCTGTGTATGGGTTCTGATTCCCTCTTCTGGCATGCATGAAGACTAAGCAGACAGACAGACAGACAGACACTCTTCATTAAAAGACCTAGATATTTCTCTTCACTCAAAGGTTTTCTTCCTTGAATTTCCTCATTTTTATTTTGTTATTTCAGGGTGTTATTTCATGTGTATTTTTTCTTAATCAGTAATTATACATGTTAGCATGTTGACATTCTTTTAAACAATTCAAAAGTAAAAGGATGCCACTATTTCATGTCACTCAGTTATTTTTATTTTATTTCCTAGGAAATAACCATCCAGCAGCTAATGGCTCATTTGGATTCCATCAGAAAAGACATGGTCATCCTAGAGAAAAGTGAATTTGCAAATCTGAGAGCAGAGAATGAGGTAACAGAATTTTTAACTTACTAGTAGTGATAAAAAAGTAACTGATCTCACAAGTATGCTAGTAAATAACTTAGTAACACCAAATAATATGATGTATTACAAAGCTTTTAAATTAAAAAGTCACTGTTTAAAGGTGGGCATGGTGATGTACACCTTTAATTCCAGCACTTAGGAGACAGAGACTGGTTGGTTCTCTGTGTGTCTAAGGCCAGCCTGATCTACATAGCACATTCCAGACCAACTAAGGCTAAAGTGAGATCCTGTCTCAAAAAACAAAAACAAGTCACTGTTTAAAGGTTAAATTAGATTACCTACTCTTCATCTCCAAACCAGTTTCTTACATATTGAGTACATACTGTAAGTTGTTTATATAAAAATCATAGAAAGAGGGAAGGATCTGAGCTGTAAAGTTCTGTTTATGTGTGTGGCTGTATGTATATGGGTGCAGGTGCCAAAAGAGGGCATCAGATCCTGTGGTGTAGGAGTGACAGGCAGTAGTAAGCAACCTAACTTGGCTGCTAGGAACCTGAACTCAAGCCCCCTAGAAGAGCAGGAAGCACTTCTAACCACTGAGCCATCTCTGTGAACCCCCAAGATGTACTTTTGTAGTTAAATCCGGATCAACTTAGTTTAAGATTTATTTGGGGGAATAGAGGCTTAGGAGGGGCAAGGAGGAGGGCTGTAGAGAGAGACATGCCTATAGAGGTCAGAAGAGGGTGTCAAATCCCCTGACACTGGGGTCATAGGCAGCTGGTCCAACTCAGGGCCTCTAGAGCAGCAGCAAGCAGTCTTAACCACTGAGCCACGTCTCAACCAGCTCTAGCTTAAATATTTCTCAATTTAAAAAAGTAAATCATTTTAAAAGTAAAATTTAACACCAAAACTAAATGTTTTGTACCTAAAATATATTTAATGAACACACTGGTCTGTTCTTTTTTAAAATCATAATTCTTTATTAAAAAAGCCAGATACCCAAATTTCACTAAGTTTTGAAACTTAAAGTAATCACAGGCACTTTTGGATTGATCCTAACTGTCACCTCTTTTACACCTAGAAAATGAAAATTGAACTAGATCAAGTTAAGCAGCAGCTGATTGTAAGTGAAATTTATTCCACTAGTTTCAAAACAAATACCCATTACAAGATCATTTTTTAAAATACTAATTTTCTTTAAAGAATGAAACCAGTCGAATCAGGGCAGACAATAGGCTGGACATCAACCTGGAGCGGAGCAGAGTGACAGATATGGTAACATGCTTCTTAAAATTTGTTTCTTCACTTCTTGTGTGCGTGCCCAGTAGTGTGTTTTTTTTAAAGATTATCTTTAATTATGTATATGTAAGTATGATTATATATCCACCTGGGAGGCCAGAGGTGTTAATCCCCTGGGGCTGGTGTTACATACAGTCGTGAGCAGTCCAGTGTGAGTGCAGGAAATCAGAAAAAGCAGTAAGTCCTCTTTAACTGCTGAGCTATTTTTCCAGCCCCTCCGATACGTTTTTAAATAAGCGTTCTTGTTGTATTTATTCCTTCTGAAGTCATTTGTAGCCCCTCTCACGTTGCTGTTGTTATAACACATGTGGACGTGAGAGGCAACTTTGCAGGGTCTCTCACCTGCCGTGGGCTCCAGAGACCCAGCTCAGGCTGCGGGCGTGTGCGGCAGCTGTCATCTTGCTGCTCATTCTCTCTCTTAATCTGACGTCATATCGTTTAGTTCACAGATCAAGAAAAACAACTTATGGAAGCAACCAATGAATTTACCAAAAAGGTATGTTACTATGTAGAAGTTTCTCTTTCATATCTCATGTGCTTTTCTAAGTTTTAGTTGTAAGTTTGGGTTACCTAGCCCTATAGAATCTGATTCTTCACCTCCGTCACAGTTTGCCAGCACTGTGGGAAAAGCCACCCTGAGGAAATGCTGGTTCTTGAGCTGCTACAGTGGAGTAGGAATTAAAGGCTTTCTAGGGCTAGAGGGATGACTCAGCACACCACACTTAACAGGAGTCTGGACTTTGGTTCCTAGCACTCACATCAGGCAGCGCACAACCTCTGTTCCAAGGGTCACATGCCTGATGCCTCCAACACATATCCACACACAGACACACGATGTAAAATAAAATTAAAAACATTTTTAAAAGGATGAAGGATTGGACTGGGCCACAGTCCCAGCACTTGGGAGGCAGAGGTAGATGAGTTTGAGCCTAGCCTGGTCTCGTCATAGTAAGGTCCCAGCCAAAGCTACATAGTGAAACTGTCTACATAGTGAAAAACACACACCTCAAAAAAAGTATTAACTTTCGCATGACATGCTTTTAAAAAATTAAGCTATTTTTTACATTGACGTAACTGTTATAAAAATAAAATACACTATTGTTTAAGTAAATGTCTAGATTTAAATTTGAAAAATCCTTAATTTTTTAAACTCAGAGTAAATATTTAATGTTTATTATGTACCAGATACCATTATACATTTACACGTGTCTGTTAACGTTTTCAGGTCAGCTCTGTGCTTATTGTTATTTCTACTTTAGCAGTTTGGAAAATAAGATACAAAAAGGTTAAAATCACACAACAGGAGGTGGTAGAGCTGAGATAAGAACATAGATCGTAGGGGCTGGAGATGGTTCAGTGGTTAAGAACACTGGCTTCTCTTTCAGAGAAAGATTCGACTCCCAGCAGCCACATGACGCTCACAGCTATCTATAACTCCAGTTCCAGGGGATCTGTCACCCCTGTGCACACATCCACACACGCAGGCAGAACACCAATGCACATGTAAAAGTAAATACATTTACAGGATTCTAATCCGAGCGTGCTATGTAATCCCAGCACTCGACTGCAGTGAGTTTGAAGCCACACCTGGCAAGTATGCAGTATATCCTTTCTCAAAGAGCCAGACTGGAAACCCAGTACTGAGAAGTCCTGTGTACATGCTTAATAACCTATAAGAAGTCATTAGTAAGTAAACCCCAGCTTCTGATTTAGCCTCATCTTTTTCTTAAAAGTTCTCTTGCTCAGGATTTAGTAAGGGAGGATCACCTGTGCTCTTTGAAGAACCCATTTTCTTTGACTCCTTGGCCAGAGAAAGTAGATAAACAAGGAAATGAGCAAATTCACATCAACCCATTTCTGAGCTTTGTCCCCTGTGCACGCAAAGTTACCCCCCAGGTTGGTACCAATTTGGTTGGTATTTATGGCAGAATATATTTAAAAGTTGTCTTTTTTATGTTTGAAAGGTTAATAATATTCCAAAGACTTTACATACAAAAGTGTTAGTTCTGGGACTAAAACGTTTGCTTCTTAGGTTATCATATATAGTTAGGTTTTGAATACCCTAAGAGATTTTTAGTAGACTGTGTCCAATATTGAATGATTCAAGAAAATTATTCCCGATATGAAATTGGAGGAATGTTTTGTTACTTGGCAGTACTCATTTACTACTAAGACTTTTTTAAATGCACCATTAGCACACAGTTTAAGGTTTTAATATAAATGTTTTTGTCCATAATATATAGGGATAAAACCTTAATTCTCTGCTTTTTCTGATTTGCTACAGGATATGCAAACTAAAAGTATTATTTCAGAGACCAGTAATAAAATTGACACTGAAATCGCTTCCTTAAAAACACTGATGGAGTCGAGCAAACTTGAGACAATTCGTTATCTTGCAGGTAAGTCTGTCTGTCGGAGTGAATGTTTGGATCTATTGGTTCCTACTCTCAGAATAACCATGCCAGGACAGAGATAAAAAGGAGCTAGAAATTCTCCTTCGTTGCTTGGTACCCTGTTTTCCTTGAAGAAGGTACCAGTTTCAAGATCGGAGTAGCAAGCAGCTGTGCAGTTTTACTGATAGAAAAAGGAGTCTGGTTATCAAGAAGATAAATAAACCCAAGAACAATATGGTAAAATTAATTGTGTAAATTCCACAATGAAAAATGTCATTTTATTGGAAAGGTTTGAAAGGATTAGAAAGATCACAAAAGTAGATATGGGCTGTTAAAAAACATAGCAAAAGGAGAGCAGTGGAGGGTAAGGAAACTTCTTACCTTGGACCAAGTGAGCACATAGACACTGTCCCAAACTTAGAGTGGCTCACACCTTCAGTCTGACCTAAGATTTTTATGGCTCATGTGACAGGAAGAATGTATTTATTAAATATTATTTGTCTAAAGCAGTATGTTTTAATTTAAATTCAAGAGCAATGAAAATCCCCTCACCCTCTTAATTTAGTATTAGTCTATATGTTGTCTTGTGTATACAAGTAAGATACAGTTATAAAAAAGATTTTTCCGTTTTAGTTAACTCCTTGTGTTAAATGTAACTAAATGTTAGAGGTGTACTTAAACATTAAGTGTTTAGCATCTTTTTATTACTAACCATAGTATTTTGAGGTATCAACATGTGAACTTCCCCAGCAGTGTTGCTTTCATTTCTTCATCCTTAAGAGCAGTACTACTGAACATATATGTGCATGTTCACTAAATACACACATTCTATACCCTTGTTGCTGTACACATTTAAAATTTGGAGTAACACCAGGCATGGTGGCACATGCCTTTAATCCCAGCACTTGGGAGGCAGAAACAAAACAAAAACCTGGGGGTCAAAAGATATACCTATTTTAAATGTGTGTATCAACAAATGACTATATAAATAAAATTCCTCATCATAGTGGTTTTCTGGCCACCCACTATTTGTGATGTGGCACGTTAGAAGATGAATGTGTCTCAGTCCTCAACTGATGTATATCCCCTTATTTTTTAATTTAAGGGCTCTATTTTTATTTCTAACATTAGGTTCATGTTTAAAATTCAGATTTAAAAAAAAAAATCTAAAGTTAGGCTTTGAAAACCCCTACATTGACAAAGTCTGTAGAACCAAAGGTCTTGAGTTCAACTGTAATGCTAAAGGAAATTCTAAAACAGGCATTCGGAATGTTCATTCTCTTCCACAATCAGTCTCAAAGCAACAAAGAAATAGTTTCAGATTCTATCTGGTATTTCCCTATATTCTTCTGAGTATTTACCTAAAGAATACCACAGTTAAAAACAAACAGAATACTGCTGGGTACTTTTAATCCCAGCACTCAGGAAGCAGAGACAGGCAGATCTCTGAGTTCAAGGCCAGCCTGGTCTACAGAGTGAATTCCCAGACAGTCAGGGCTACACAGAGGGATCCTGTGGTAGGGGTAGGGATAACACCACAAAATACTTTTTTACCCTCCAAATTGAAGATGGTGGCATTTTCCAGAAAGCTTTCTTTTAGCAGTTCATAGATATACAAGGCAAATCTAATAGACTTAGTGGTAATAGCAAAAGAAATACACAAGATAGCAATTGTTTTAAAAAAGATTTTGCTGGGTCTAGAGAGAAGGCTTAATGGCTGAGAGCACTGGTTGTTGTTCTAAAGGACCAAGGTTTGATTCTCAGCACCCATATGGAGACTCACAACCATCTGTGACTCCAGGATCCTGTCCCCTCTTCTGGCTTCCACAGGTACCTGACATACACATGGTGAACTGACATAAATGTAGGTATAACACTCATACACATAAAAATAGACTTTCTTAAGTCATCCTTTTGTTTTGCTGAGCATTTGGAACCAGTAATATTGAAGCATCTTCTCCTTCCTCCTTTAAGTATATTTTAGTACTGTTGTTACCAGTGAGCAGTTTAGGAAGCCACAGTTACACATTTTTAAATAAGTAGGAAGATAAAGCATATATGGATCTATTTGTTCTAGAATACCTGAGATGTTGTTATAAGACAGTAAGATTCCCTTTCTTAAAGATTTACAAACACCAGACATGGTAGGGTTTGGCTGTCAATTTGCCCAAACCTTCTAGGCTTAGTCTCCCAAGTGTCTGGAAGTATGGGTACATGTCAAAAACCTCAATTGTGGAAACACCTCCATAAGGTCAGTCTGTAGACAAGGCTGTGGGGAATTGTCTTAATGACTGATAGAAGAACTCAGCCTGATGTGGGTGTCACTACCTCTAGATAGATAGGCTAAAAACAGGCTGAGTGAGACAGTCAGCAACACTGGTTTTGCTTCAGTTCCTTCTCTGGTTCCTGCCTTAAGTTCCTGCCCTGTCTTCCTGCAGTGATTGGGTGTGGCTAAGAGTTGTTGAACCCTTTCCTCCCCAAGCTGTTTTGCTCATGGTGTTTATCACAGCAACAGAACTCCTAAGACCTTGTGTTAGTAACTTTGAGGCACTGCTTACATTTTCTGACATGACATTTATATTTTTTTTAATTATTTTTGTTTTGATCTCTAAAATATAGAAAGCTATTGATGTAACTATTGCCTTTACAATTGCCTTTTATCCTTAGTTTAATTTTCTAGGGAAAAAGAACATGGGATATAAGTTTGATTTTCTGTTTCTGTTCATTTTTTTTATTGTCTGAAATAATTGAGCTATGGCTTGTAACATAGTTTGTTTCTTTTCACAGCCTCGGTGTTCACTTGCTTGGCGATAGCACTGGGGTTTTATAGGTTCTGGAAGGAGAACTGACCCTCCTGTTGCTGCTGCTGATCACTCCATAGAATGTACTTACTACAAACTCTTCAAAGAACTGGTAGACTAAATGGAGTGTTTTGGTATTTTATTTTTATGTTGTACATCTTTATGTTGAAAAGCTCTAACTCAAAGCCTGGCTTGAGATAGAAGTGCACTTGGTCCTTGTCCTCTGACAACTATAGCAATAAAAGTTTTGCATTTGACCTTTGTAAGTGAAATAGGATTTGTATCAGATTACATTCTTGTAAACAGTTCTGTAGTCTATACACTTGCTGGATTTTATTTTCTTGGTTATTATTGCAATTAGATTTTTATATAAAATAAAATACTATAACAAAGTTGGTTGATTTTTCAAAGTGACTTCCTATGTAAGTGGAGTTTTTTTGTAGTGAATAATAAGTTTAAAATAATGTGAATCCCATTTAAATGTGTTATACTTAAAATGAAATGAAATGTATAGTTTTTCTGATTACATGTATCTTTTTAATTTTTCATATGTGCAGCATTTGAGGGGTGGATTTTGTGGTGGTTTGTTTGTTTGCTACCAAGGACTGAACCTAAAACTTAGTGCATGTTGGCTGATTAGGTGTCTGCCAACCACCCTCTGTTCCCCAGAAATTATCCTCACCTCCTGAATTATGTCACATTACCCATCTATATGAAACAGACTTTCCCAATGACTCATTTAAATTCAAACATCTCTTGGGTGTGTGTGTGTGTGTGTGTGTGTGTGTGTGTGTGTGTGTGTGTGTGTGTGTGTGTACCATAATACATAGTACCATCTCATAGTTGGGGATTGAAACCTCCCAACCAGAACTAAAAAAAGGTTATTCACATTTGTTTTGCTTGCCTCCTTTTGTTGTTCTCTAGTCTTCACATTTCCCTCTTCCTTTTTTCCTCTTTGTTTGTGTATGTGTATGAGTTACATATGTATTCATGTGGTGGCCAAACATCACCTTTGGGTGTCTTCCTCATTCATTCTGTATCTTACTTTTTGAAACAGAATCTCTCCTCTCCCCCCTCCTCCAACCCACCTGTTTCTGTCCCCTTTTCTTCCCCTTCCCCTTTTCACTCCCCAGACTTGAGGCTTACCCTTTCAGCTAACTTGACAAACCTCAGGAATCTATCTATTCTGCCCCCAGCACTGGATTACAGACACAGGCTGTCTGCCCATGTTTACAGGAGCGCTAGAGAGGCAAATACAGTGTTCTTTATATACTGAGCCATCTCTCCAGATCTCTTACATCTGAGTTCTCTATCCAGATTGACAAACCAAGAATCACCTTGACCCTCCCAAGTGCTAGACATAAAATGAGCATGTATTCATGCCATATTTGATGTGATGCTGGATATTAAACTAGGCAAGCACTTTTCCAACTCATCCCCAGCCATCCGTGCCATACTTCTGACTAGCCTGATCTGATCTCAGCAGATTCTTGGGGCCAACAAATCCTGCTCATACTAGCTAGGTTTAAATAGCCACCACATACTTTGCTGGCTCACCATAGGAAGAAAGAAATAGGATGAAAATGTTTGAGAACTAAATCAGAACCATAGCTGCTTTTGGGTCAACAAAGGACAGAGTCTCAATTCATTGGGGCTATGGGGAAAGGAGAAAACAACCCATGTGCTTTGGTCCTGCTGAGTCTGCCTCTTAACTACTTCTATAAAACTCACAGCACAGGGCAGAGGTGGAATTCGGAACCAGATGACTTAAGGGGTTTCCTTAGCAAAGGTGTAGCATGGACTCTTTTTTAAAAGAGTAGATTTTCACTCATGTAAAGCATTTGAATGAGACATTTGGTAATGGTTGTAAAGCCGTTCTGTTTGAATGCTTACCTTTACCCCCTCAAGTCTAGATGCTCTGTTTAAAAAAAAAAAAGTTGGAAGTCATTTGACTAAATAAAATGTTTTGTCACAGTGGGGGTGTGTGTATGTACACGCACGAGTGTCTTAAGACAGTCACTGTGGAGCACAGATGCCCATTAATACTTTTCCGCTCTCTTAAGTGTTAGATTTAGATGTTGTACTGTAATACTTAACAAAGGTCAAAACTCTTTAAGATCATGCATATTAGTAGTAGTATATCTAGACAGTAAAATACAACTTTATTGCGAAGCCATAGTATCATTTTAATAATTTTATTATCTAGAATTGGATTTCCTTTGACTATTAGATTATACCATCTCATAGTTCACAGTTTATATGAATACTTGCAAAATTATTTCTCATAGATGTTGGCTTGCATATATATATGCATATAAAAAATATCCTAAGTCCATGGAATTTTTAAGTCCGTTTGATGTATAACATTTTCACCTTCAGAACTGAAGGATTTCTATCTATTCACATACCTCTAAAGTGAAGGAAAATCAAGGCTTTATTTAGCCTTACTGCACTGATTAGAACCTTCTCACAAACATGCCCCCAGGAGAGTTTTTTTTTTTCATTCGCCTCTTCTCTTTGCTATATTCACAGGAGTCATCTTCCTATAAAGAAAAAGAGTCAAATAAAAGTGCCATACTAACATTCTTCTATGTGTCCAGAAGATATATTCCTGGGTCTAAAGTACTCGTGCTTCATGTGCTGAATCAGTAAGACTGGGAGAGTGTTGAAAGTCAGTCAGTGCTTGCTACTTAATAGAAACCCCAAAGGGAATGACTTGTCATTTCTGCTTCTATCTTGACTAACATTCCCTGGCATAACTGCAATGTAGGATGTGCTAATACAACTTCATTTGGAACCTTTAAGAACCCTATAGGGCTAGGATCTGTATTTCTTGACTTCTCCATTCACGAGTTTTTGTTTGTACAGTATTCATTACCAACTTATATTTCCTTTTCCACTTGCCCATTCTCCACTATTGCTGAATCCATTTACACACTTGTCTGTCTAGGCTTCTCAATCTGTAATATAAATAGTTGATGCAAAACAAAAAGCCTTGACATCAAGCCTAATACATAATTAAATAACAATAACTATTATTGATAATGACCAAAATCTCAATATATGTTAAACGTTCTCATGAAACTTAGAATGTCAGTATTTTGGGTAAAGTATTTAACAAACTAAAAGTGGGGGCACACCTTCAAAGCAGTACGACGAGCTTAGCAGAAAGAATATTTGGTCAGGAATGGTGGGACAGCAGTAACATGCCTGCTAAGGGCTTTTATGGGGCAGGTCTGATAGGGGACCTTGAGCTAGAAGAACAAGTATGGTGCTGGGAAAGTTCAGAAAGGATCATCTACATAAGAATTGGCAAGTGTACAGCTGATACAGTAAGTTAAAGCTAAACCCAAAGATTATCAGAACAAGAAATGACAGAAGAAAACAAACTTTACTCAAATGAATTTGAATAGGGAAGGACAAGATGTCTACAGTTTATGGATGAAAGGAGAAAGAAATAGACGGAAAGATTCAAGAATCCAAAACTGGCCCTGCCTAGTGGTTTACACCTTTATTCCTTCATCCTAGCATCTGGGGGGCTTCAGACAGTATGATATACATAATGAGTCCTGGGCCAGCAAGGGTTACATAGACCCTGTCTCAAACAAACAAACAAACAAACAACCTAGGGGGCCAGACACCCTAGTGGTACACACCTTTAATCCCAGCACTCAGGTGGTAGAGGCACTCGGATTTCTATAAGTTCGAGACCAGCTTATTTCCAGGACAGTCAGGGCTACACAGATAAACCCTGTCTTGAGGAAAAAAAAGGAAGGAGGGAAGGATGGAGGGAGGGAGAAAAGAAAGGAAAATGGAAGAGAACAGAGGAAAGAAGGAAAAGAAGAAACAAAAGGAAAGGAGAAAAAAAGAGATCTGGGGTGAAAATCTGGTCTTGTTAAGTTTGGTTTTAGCCATTTTAAAATTAGACTCTGCTAGGAATTTCAGATATAAGTTTAGCTATCAGAACAAAGGAAACCCTAGTGAGAGCTTAACACTGAAGTACGAATGTTAGCATCTTTAAAGAAATGGAGATATGATTGGAAGACAGAGGGTCTGAATTTGTTCCTGTGTCACACTATTCATGTGATCAAACAAGACACACACCTTAACCTAACATGGTGGCATATACCTGCAATCACAATACATGGGAGACTGAGGCAAAAGGTTGTAAATGAGACCAGCCTGGGCTACCTAGTGCACTTTAGGTCTGTGATACATGCTAAGAACCTATTTCAAGAAAAAAATAAATGGGAGGAAATGAAGGAAGGCATGCACACATGTATTTGTGGGTAAATAGAAAATTTGCTACACGGCATGGAATACTAAGCTGTTAGCAGTGGGTTCATCTGGACAGTGAAATTTGGTGTAAGGAAGTACATTGATCTGTTTTTAACACCTTGCAAGGAACTCTTATGTTACATTCTCTGAAGTGATTAAGAGGTTAACAGTTTGCATGAAATAAAAGGGCAGGATGTTTTGTTACAGATCAGACAAGGTGGCAGAGGTATGAGATCATTTATCCATGATGACTGCAGAAGAAAACTTCCCTAAAGGATGAAATGTTTCTCAGTATCCCTAATGTCAGGATAAGCTGTCCCCAAGGCCACATCACAGTATGTTTTTTTGAGACAGGGTTTCTCTATGTAGCCCTGGCTGTCCTGGAACATGTTCTGTAAATCAGGCTAGCCTAAAACTCAGAGAACTGTCTGCCTCTGCCCCTGCCTCCTGAGAGCTGGGATTAAAGGTGTGCCCCACATAGCCTTTTCTTGCAGAAGTGTGAGATCAAAGACTAGTCAAATGAGATTGGATGGCTCTAAGAGAAACTGTTTTTCTGTCCTTATTCTATAATTTCTTGTGTTCTGTCAGGTGTTGATCTGGGTTGTTGAGAAGTTGTTTCTTTGTCTAAAACTGACACCTAGTGGAATCACTATTTAAATTCTTGTCCTTTTGATCTTGACTTTTTTTTTCATAACAAGAGATATTTTTGAAACTCAAAATACAGCTCCAGAAAGTAGAAAAATGCTTATTCACAGTGGTAAACAGTGTCAAATTCACAATCGTGATGTCTATTTTAGAAACTATAGTTAGCTCTAGTTTGCAGCACAAGTTCAAATAGACCAAAGGTTTACCCACATCAAAAAAGATTATTGAGAGGATTCAAATTCAACCCCTACTCAAAGCTTACAATCTTAGCCACTTCTATATACCATTTATCAAAAAAAAAAAAAAAAATGTGTAAAGACACCAACCATAGCCTCAGCACTGGGGACCTGGATTTTCTCCAGCGCTTCCTTGAGTTGATTCACTTCCACTCGGTACTCATCCAGTTGACACTCTAATTTCTCCCTGCGGAGTCGCTCATAGGCCAGCTGCTCCTGCAGCTCTGTGATGGTCCTATCAAAAATGTTTGTTCAGTCAGTTCTGATTTACCTAGCAACTTTTTTTGTTAACAGTGGAAACCACTGTTAACTCTATAGCAAGTAAAATGAATCATTTATTTGCCAACTGTACCTAAGAGCTTACATAAACAGGCAGTGATTTAGGGACTGAGGATAAGCAGTGACCATAAAATAAACAGAATACATGGTGTGCTGGGAGGTAACAAGAACTAAGAGATAGAAAAAATGAAGCAGGAATCAGTGACAGAAAATGTGGAGCAGGTGATTAATACTTGTGTGCTGGTTAGTTTTCTGTCAACTTGAAACAAGCTAGAGTCAAGTGAAGAGAGAACTGCAACTGAGAACCCCCTTCTGTCAGACTGACCTGGGAGCCGGTCTTTCTTTTTTTTTTTTCCCCCGTCCATCTTTATTAACATGGGTACTTCTTATTTACATTTCAATTGTTATTCCCTTTCCCGGTTTCCGGGCCAACATCCCCCTAACCCCTCCCCCTCCCCTTCTAGATGGGTGTTCCCCTCCCCATCCTCCCCACATTACCACCCTCCCCACAACAAACACTTTCACTGGGGGTTCAGTCTTGGCAGGACCAAGGGCTTCCCCGTCCACTGGTGCTCTTACTAGGTTATTCATTGCTACCTATGAGGTTTGAGCCCAGGGTCAGTCCATGTATAGTCTTTGGGTAGTGGCTTAGTCCCTGGAAGCTCTGGTTGTTTGGCATTGTTGTTCATATGGGGTCTCGAGCCCCTTCAAGCTCTTCCAATCCTTTCTCTGATTCCTTCAGCGGGGGTCCCGTTCTCAGTTCAGTGGTTTGCTGCTGGCATTTGCCTATGTATTTGCTGTATTCTGGCTGTGTCTCTCAGGAGAGATCTACATCCGGTTCCTGTCGGCCTGCACTTCTTTGCTTCATCCATCTTATCTAGTTTGGTGGCTGTATATGTATGGGCCACATGTGGGGCAGGCTCTGAATGGGTTTTCCTTCTGCCTCTGTTTTAATCTTTGCCTCCCTATTCCCTGCCAAGGGTATTCTTGTTCCCCTTTTAAAGAAGTAGTGAAGCATCCACGTTTTGGTCATCCTTCTTGAGTTTCATGTGTTCTGTGCATCTTGGGTAATTCGAGCATTTGGGCTAAGATCCACTTATCAATGAGTGCATACCATGTGTGTTTTTCTGTGATTGGGTTACCTCACTCAGGATATTTTCCAGTTCCATCCATTTGCCTGAATTTCATAAAGTCATTGTTTTTGATAGCTGAGTAGTATTCCATTGTGTAGATGTACCACATTTTCTGTATCCACCCTCTGTTGAAGGGCATCTGGGTTGTTTCAGCTTCTGGCTATTATAAATAAGGCTGCTATGAACATAGTGGAGCACGTGTCTTTGTTATATGTTGGGACATCTTTTGGGTATATGGCCAAGAGAGGTATAGCTGGGTCCTCAGGTAGTGCAATGTCCAATTTTCTGAGGAACCTCCAGACTGATTTCCAGAATGGTTGTACCAGTCTGCAATCCCACCAACAATGGAGGAGTGTTCCTCTTTCTCCACATCCTCGCCAGCATCTGCTGTCACCGGAGTTTTTGATCTTAGCCATTCTGACTAGTTTGAGGTAGAATCTCAGGGTTGTTTTGATTTGCATTTCCCTTATGACTAAAGATGTTGAACATTTTTTAGGTGCTTCTTCAGCCATTCAGCATTTTTAGCTGTGAATTTTTTTACCTCTGAACCCCATTTTTAATAGGGTTATTTGTCTCCTGAAGTCTAACTTCGTGAGTTCTTTTGTATATTTTGGATATTAGCCTCTATCAGTTGTAGGATTGGTAAAGATCTTTTTCCCAATCTGTTGGTCGCTGTTTTGTCCTAACAACAGTGTCCTTTGCCTTACAGAAGCTTTGTAGTTTTATGAGATCCCATTTGTCGATTCTTGATCTTAGAGCATAAGCCATTGGTGTTTTGTTCAGGAAATTTTCTCCGGTGCCCATGTGTTTGAGATTCTTCCCCACTTTTTCTTCTATTAGTTTGAGTGTATCTGGTTTGATGTGGAGGTCCTTGATCCACTTGGACTTAAGCTTTGTACAGGGCAATAAGAACAGATCAATTTGCATTCTTCTACATGCTGACTTCCAGTTGAAACAGTGCCATTTGTTGAAAATGCTATCTTTTTTCCCAATGAACGGTTTTAGCTCCTTTGTCAAGGATCAAGTGACCATAGGTGTGTGGGTTCATTTCTGGGTCTTCAGTTCTGTTCTTAATGAAAATGAATGATATGGGAAGGCCCAGCCAGGCCCACCTGGGCACGCGGCCCTGAGGGTATAAGAAATAGGTTGAGCAAACTCTGAGGAGCAAACCAGTAAGCAGCTTCAGTTCTTGCCTCCAGGTTCTTGCCTTGGGTTCCTGCCCTGACTTCCCTCAAAGACAAGAGTGTAATTTGGATGCATAAGGTAAATAAGCACTTGTCCTAGACCATGTTGGTGTTGGTCAATGTTCCATCAAAGCAACAAAAAGCAAACTAGGACAGAAATTGGTACCAGAGAAGTGGGTCCTGCTGTGACAGACCTGGCTGGGTTGTTTTGGAGAGGACTGTGGAAGCTTTTAGAACTTCAGGCCCCAAGTGCTAAATAAAAGCTTAATGAACTGTGGTGGGAGCTTGGAAGGAAGAACCTTGAGGGATGTAGGCTGATTTGTAAAGTTAGTAGACACTATAGGGCCATTCCTGTGATGTATTTGAGTTAAGATATCTTTAGAACCAAAGCCTGTGCTTCACTGCTTTGCTGGGACTGCAGAACCATCTGTGATTAACCAGAGACCAGCGCCACTTAAATGAATTTGCATTGGGGGGCTAATTAATAATGGCTAACTGGGGCTTAGAAATCAGCTGTGATTAACAAGAGATCAGAATTATTGAGTTGAGGTAACTATTACCTCAGGGTCAGCACAGGCTATAATCCAGTCGGGGGACGGGGTGTCAAGGCTGGATCTTAAACTAAAAGATGAACTTGGAAATATGTTAGAATCTTCTAGATTACAGACATGTGGCATAACCCTTTAATCCCAGCATGCAGGAGAAAGACACAGGCAAATTCCTTGAACATGAAGCATTTCTGGACTAGAGTGAATTCTGGGCTAACAACACTATATTTTAAGATTCTGTCTTTATTTAACAACAACAAAAGTGGGTTTGCTTGTTTGTTTAATCAGGATTTCTCTATATACTCCCGTCTATCCTAGAATTCACTATGTAGACTAGGTTGACCTCAGACTCAGAGATCTGTCTGCTTCTGCCTCCAAGCACTGGGATTAAAGTTATGTACCACCATGTCTAGAAAGGAAGAAAGGAAGGAAGGAGGGAGGAAGATAGGGAGGGAGGGAGGGACGGAGGGAGGGAGGGAAGATCCCTTGGAATTCACAGGTACTAAATGCAAAGCAATGGTTTCAAGGACATTACTTCTTAGACTCCAGTAGTTCTTTCTTCTGCTTTAGATCCTCTTCTGTTATCCCACCCAAGTGTTTAAAGTTGCTCTCAGCGATTTCCAGAAGTTGTCTCAATTCTACAATTTTCTTATGAGCTCTCACTGAAAGACAGTTAAATATTAAAGAACCTAATTTAGATGACAGCACATATGATTGCATGATGATGATTCCCTCTCAACATTTGCTTTTCTTCTTTTAAAAAATATTTAATTATTAATTTTATTTTTATGTGTACGAGTATTTTGTCTGCATGTGTATCTGTGGACCACATGTGTGTCTGGTGCCTGTGAAGGTCAGAAGAAGGCATTTGAACCACTGGAACTGGAGTTTAGGTGGTTATAAGGCACCACCATGTGAGTGCTGAGAACCAAACCCAGGTCCTTGCAAAGAGCAAAACGTACTCTTACCCACTGACCTACCTCTCCACCCCCACTGCCTTCTTCTTTAACAGAACCATGGTCTGCAGCTTATGGATGGAATTGATCTAAGTGTGATAAATATGTAGAAAGGAAAATATCAGCATGCAAGCAATAAAAACCGTAATTGGAAGATTCTGTTATTGGAACATGCATTGGATCATTATAATGCTGACATATAGGCAAGATATCTTCAAGAAGACTAGCAGTGTTTCAAGATGAGAGGTAGCAGGCCATGTATTATCTGCTGCATGTTAGAAAATTCAAGAAAACTGATGCTAGCAGATTATCCCTTGGTTGAATTCACAATGGAAGATTTTGCCATGTCCCTGGAAAATAAGCCTGAAATTGTAATGGGCACTTTTAAGTCTTTTTAAAGAAAAAATAAATATATCCAGACATGAATTTCAATATTTCTTAGAAAATATGTTTTAAGCACTACTATATATTCCAACCAGAATAACTAAAAACATCTTCCAAAGATCAAAAGGAAGGCAACTGACATTTCTGAGCCTCTACCACAAGCTAGGCAGTTCCTGTTCTTTAGTGTATAAAATTAAGCCTTGTAACAATTCTGTCAGGGTAGCAATAGCAACACAGCTGGATTTCCTAGATGAGAAAGCCAAGGTTCTGAAATCAACCAAGTTAAATAGTGGTGAAGCTCTGACGTCTGAATCACTGCTTAAGACCTACTATTCACACACTATATGGCTTACATGGTTGTGCTTAGATTACCCTCAATTCCAACACATTCTTCTAGCTTTCCTCACCAAAGATCCACTGAAACCATCCTTCCTATCCACTAGAACAAACCATGGCTCCCTGACCAAACACAGTGAGAAGAAACAATAAGGTTATGTGGCATGAACATACTCCCTTCAGGATACAATAAGTGTGGTGGCAAGTGTCCTACATAAGCAAGTCTGAAAGCCTTACGTCCAGTTATAGGGTGACTCTGGACAAATAACTTACAAACCCAGGGCTCTGTCTTAGTCAAAGTTCTTTTGCTGAGAAGAGACACCATCACTGTGGCAACTCTTATAAAGGACAACATTTAATTGGGGCTGGCTTACAGTTTCAGAGGTTTAGTCTGTTGTCATCATGGTGAGAAGCATGAGAGCATGCCGGCAGATTTGATGCTGGAAACATAGCTAGAGTTCTACATCTGGATCAGCAGACAGCAGGGAGACACTAGGCCTGGCTTGAGCATTTGAAACCTCATGCCCATCCCCAGTGTCACATATCCTCAAACAATGGCACACCTACTCCAACAAGGTCACACCTAATAATGCCACTCCCTATAACCTGTGGGGGCCATGGGGGACGTTTTCATTCAAATCACTATACACTCTTTATAAATGAAATAATATGATACCCTAATTAGTGTATCTTAAGAGATATTATCATTCCCATACACTTACTGTGATGGATAAAAATGTTTTGCAAAGTTCTAAGGAAAGGAAACCTTTCAATATTACAGAGTAAAAATACTGGCAGGAGAACTATATGCCAATAGCTGAAACACCAGCAGAACTGCCACAGAAACAAAATTTGCTCTAATTACCAGACTTGTTTAGTTCCATTTAGATAGATAGATAGATAGATAGATAGATAGATAGATAGAGACAGACAGACAGACAGACAGACAGACAGACAGACAGACAGACAGATGCTTTGCCTACATTCATATCTGTGTGAGGATGTCAGATCTGAAACTAGAGTTACAGGTAGTTGTGAGCTGCCATGTGGGTACTGGGAATTGAACCAGGTCCTCTGGAAAAGCAGCCAGTGCTCTCAACCACTGAGCCATCTTTCCAATTTGTTTGTTTGTTTAAAGCATAACACCTATAAAAACCACAACCCCATTGGCTTCTGTGTATCTATTTGTATCAAGCAGCATGTATTCTGAAGGAAGGGGACAGTCTAACTTAAACTAATTTAGAATGTTTTGTTGGTTATTAATTTGTTATTGACTTAATAGATCTCTCCCAAAATTCACATGAAAGCTCTATCTTCCAATGTGATGTTACTTGGAGACAGGGTTCATAGAAGGTGACTGGAGTTAAATGGCATGGCAGCAGGTGTCCTATTCTCATGGGATTAATATCATTAGTGGAGTCCACTTTAGATGGACCACATTTGCATCTTTGTTCTGCCCCCAAGCCCTCTTCACTCTTTCATTTGAGGATATGGTCATATCATAGTCAAAAGCAAGTCCTCCTCCATAAAACAATCATGTTAGACTTTGAGTTAGGACTTCCAGCCCCTAATTGCAAGAAATAAATTTCTGTTGTTTAACTTTCCAGTCTCTAATTACAACAGTCTGAGCATACTAAGACACCATTAAATGGAATCTAATTATCCTCCAAGTGGTAATCATATGTTGGAGATTGGTTCTAAGGCTTTGATTTAATCGAGAATCTCCATGACCAGACACTGAAGGTCCTTGTCCCCAATTGGTTTTTGATGGATCAATAAAGATAACAACAACACAGGGTGGTACACTTAAGAGTTGCACAGGTAGAATGCAGAGAGAAACAGAGGAGATCACAATGACTCTAAGTAGAAGAATGGGACACAGGAGCAGCAGGAGAAAAAGCCAATCAACCATGGGAAATTTCGGGTTAAGGGTCCACTGGTCACTTCCCCAATTGGGCCTGGAGTAGTAGGGAAAAGTTTAGGAGTGCCCAGCCTTTGAGGTAGCAAAGGCATTTTAAAAATAAGCTAGTGTGTGTGTGTGTGTGTGTGTGTGTGTGTGTGTGTGTGTGTGTGTGTGTGTGTGTGTGTGTGTGTGTGGACTCTGTGTAAGTGTATATATTTGTGTATCCGGACTGTAGTTGTGTGTGTGTGTGTGTGTGTGTGTGTGTGTGTGTGTGTGTGTGTGTGTGTGTGTGTACACATGTGAGATCCACCAGGAGCCAAAGCAGTGAAGCAAAACTTACCGTTATAATCAAGAAAATAATCGAGACTAGAAATGTTATATTCTTTCTCACCCTCTAGTCTACTATACTCTCAATAGTCAGAATGACAGTCTTTAAACATAAATCAATTACCATGGCTGTTACTGCATGAATGACAATATCCCCCTGATATTTGAACAGAGTCCCTAGTTGATTGGGAAATTTAAGCAGTATAGCCTTACAGGAAGAAGTCAATGAGATTAGGCTCTAAGAGCTAAAAAGCCTCCCACTGCTTTGAATTTAGTTTTCTCTCCTTCAAAGCTCTCTGCTTCCTGCTCCTGCAGGTAGCTAGCAGCTTGCTACTATAATTATACCTCCCTGCCAGGATTGACACTTTTCTGGAACTATAAGCCTAAATAAGCCATTCCTTCTCTAAGATGCTTGGTTATGGAATGTAGCAACAGAAACATAATTAATGTGTTCTCTCATCTGTTAAGAGCACTTGCTACTCTTCCAGAGAATTCAAGTTAGGACCCGAGCACCCACATTTAGTGGCCATCTCAATGTTTTACCTCTGTGAAGAGACCTAAGACATACATACAAGCAAAATACACACACACACACATACACACACACACACACAAACACACACACACAAAATGAAAATAATAAATCTTTACAAAAATAGCATTTACCAACAGGCCTTAGAAATGCAGGGAGGGAAGCAGTTACTTCTGCAGCCCATGCTTGCTATACAGCCCAGACTTGGATCCTCGGCTCCCAAGTGCTACATTATCACTCCTGACTTGGCTTTTGCCATGTTTATGATCCACTTAAATATGTTGTCTTATTTAACTTCTTTAGTTTCCATGTTACATTCTTTCATTCTAAAGACCATATCTTACACTTATATATACTTTCAATAACTTTTAGGACAAAAATACTAATTTTTGATTCTGAAAATACCAAATTACTTTTCTTTATAGACAGTGTTATCTGAATAATTTCCAAACTTGCAGTAAAAAAATAGGCCTGATTGTTAATTTTTATGTGTATTACTAATTTTTATTTAATAAGTAAATTATTTTTAACAATAAATAAATTTTACTTATGTATATGGTTAAGAACAAGAGCTCTTAACCAGCCTCTGAGCCAGCTCACCAGCCCTAGCATTTGTCTGCCTTTGTTTGTTTGTTTCTTGGTTTATGGTATGTATATATGATTGATACATATTGTCTGTGAACACACATTCATATGTACACATGTTCTTTTATGTTCATTCAGGCAAGCATGTGCTACAACTCATGTTTGGGGTTCAAAGGACAACCTCCAGTGTAGGTTCTTGCTTTCCATTCATGATAGAGACAGGCTCTCATTGTTGTTCATGGATGCATACTCCAGCTTACTCCAGGTTACTTGGCCCTCGGGCTCTGAGGCATTACCCAGTCTTTGCCTCCCATCACATGTCAGGAGCACTGGGATTATAGAAGCATGCCGCCTTGCCACCGTTACACCAGTTCTAGGAAGTACAGCCAGTGATTTACCCCAGTCCTGTGACTTATAGTTTTGAGTGGCTGACACATGATAGAGGTAGCATACTTACTTCTGGCGTTTGCTTTGTCTGATTCACTCAGACATAAGTCATCCTTGGCATCGGTGCTTCCTTCAACACCATGCCTTATGAAAAAACTTATATGATTTTTATCACCTTCAATGTCATCTATCTCATATTTCTGTAGCCCCTCTAAGAGTTTCACTGCTGCCAAATGGGCAAATCTGTAAAAAAAAGAATTAATAATTAACCAGATCCAAAACATCCATACATCTCAACTGCAGTTCACACTTAACTTGGACAATTTTACATACATGCACTTCTATCAACCCACCACCAAGCAAGGAAGTGAGTCAGCACCTGAAGATCACTGAGATCTGACCTGCGCCCAGCCATGGGAACCTTGGCTATTGAATACTATATAGAGTACTCCTGCTGAGAAGCAACCCCACAAGTGCTGCTGCTAAAAGTCAAATGGGAGAGGAGATCCCAGATGAAAAGAACACTTAGTGTGCCTCTAAACAAAACTACTCTATGGGCTGCAGAGCCCAGAAATCCTACTTGATTCCCTACTTTATTTCCTTTTGCTAGTCCAAGACAGATGACAGAATTCTGGAGTTAAAGTTTTTACCATAACCACTTACTAACTTACTCTTCATCCTTCAACCTAAAGCACTTAGCACATTTGAAATTTAAAGGAATAATGACATTTCCTTCTGTTTTCTATTCTCTTTGCTTTTTTTACATTTCATTAAACCACTAATAATACATTCTTAATTTTAGAAATTTTGTTATAAATAAGTGAAACAAGCATTATTTTCCCATAATGTTAACTGAATACGTGACACTTTCTTCTAGGACATGGAGAATATTAAGTTCTATTTTCCACACTGTTATTGTTTAAATATGTAATGTTGCATACACTCATGGTTTGAATGCCCAGTCAGGTCTCCTGCTTGTGGCAGTGCTATGAGGGAGGCCTTTAGGAGATGAAGCCTGGCTGACAGAATAAGGCTTTGAAGAGTATACCCACCCCTGGGAGGCCAGAGCTGTCTGCTTCCAGGTTTCCTGCATGTGAACAACCACCGCCACATCCTCTCCCCAGTGAGCCTTGGCTGCTGTGCCCTCCTAACTGTGCTGAGCTGAAACACTCTGAAACCATGGGCCTAAATAAGCTTCTCTCCAATCAGGTTGTTGATTAGGTAATTTGGTTACAGAAGTGCAAAAGAAACCAATACACTCATAGCTTTATAACTATACATTTACATGTGTACATTCTTATTTTTCTTCAGGCACAGCAAGTAAATTATTAAAGAGCTATCAATACAGCAGGGTTTACAGCTCAGTTGTACAGTACTTGCCTAGTATGTATAAGTACCCAGGTTTGATTCCCAGCATCACAAGAACAAACACAAAATTTAGTAATAAAGTTATATAGCGTTGTCAGGCTAACAAGGGAAGACAGCAAGGGGCTATGGTAGACTGGAGACAGCCAGAACATTCCTGTATCTTCACAAGACTGAAAAAAGAACTTTGAGGAGTAGCTACAAACATGTGCAATGGATGGATAGTGACCAGCTCAAATCCAGACATATTGTACCTTAAATTCTGGAAGAAGCAAAGAACTGCAGTGCTACTAGTACTACACTACCTCTAGGCAGCACAGCTTGGGACAAGAAAGAAAATTCCCCTTGGGGCTTTAAGAAAAAAAGAAGAGAACCCGGGAAAGATCCATGGGTGCACAATCTAGCACTGTGCAAAATTAGTTTGAGGCAGCAGATTTGGATCTATACATAGACAGGCACAGGAAAGGGTCCCAGCACCTGCTCGTTTGCTCAGTGTGCTATGCTGTACAACCATCTTAAGAGAGATGCCACCATGGAACCTCAGGCTTGAAGAAACCAGGGGCTCTGTACCTTCATATCTTCAAGTGCTAGTGGCCTCTCTTTCACAAGCTCCACAAGTGCTTGCTGCAAGAGTCAATGTGGGCCTAAGAAACTGGCTGTGATTTGAACATAGATTTACTGCTACAGATCTCCAAAGCTGGGAAATGCATACAGAGGGGAACAAGGAAACTTCTGTTTGGCAATGGTAGCCTGACCTCTGAGAAATGGCTATAAGCAGGAGCTGGAATAGACTAGTGTTGCTAGAGCACAGAGTTAGAGTCCTCGGTGCCCATGCATCATGCCCCTTGCAGACTGTGTGGGTTTGACCACCTTCTTCACTCTCACCCCCTGGAGACAAATAGTGGAAGTATGCCATAGTTTTGATGTTCCCACGCCCAAGCACACATGGGAGGTGCACTGCGTCAGTACATGGGGGCACTGCTCCTATACTTGCTGCAGTCTAGGTTCACGTACAGAGATGAAAGGCATGAACTGAGCCACTGGTGGTCACTGTCCTAGCTCTTGCCTGGCTCAGTAAAGCTTAGAAGGGCCCAGCCTCCACACTGTTCTTTCAGGTAGAACCTGTTTGGAACAGAGAGGAAAACAACTTGCTGCCCACTACCCCAACTCCAGCACATGTCAAAAGACGCAGCTTGGAGGGGAAAACATCGAATCTCCCATCTGCTTTTGGGAAAGGACTAATGATGGCTGTTGGGGTTTGTTTTGTTTTTGTTTTTCTCTTTGTTCTGAGACAGGGTGTTGCTGTGCAGCCCTGGCTGGCCTGGAATTCTACAGGGATCTGCCCACCCACCTTCAGAATGTTGGCATACGCTACTATCCCTGTCTTGTTTTGGTTTTTTTGTTTTGTTTTTGTTTTTGTTTTTGTTTTTGTTTTTTTCGGAGCTGGGGACTGAACCCAGGGCCTTGCACTTGCTAGGCAAGCGCTCTACCACTGAGCTAAATCCCCAACCCCCGTCTTGTTTTTTAATTACTTTTTTTCCTTCGAACTTTATTTTTCCTATTAGTTCTACATACCTTCCCTCTCTTACCAATCTTCCTGCTAGTTTCCCCTTATTCCCATTCCACATTTTATTAATAATTTATCTAAAATAATTTTTAATATCCTAATTTGCCTTGTAAGTTACCTTAGTTATCTGTAGGGAGCGGCGCAGCAGCTGTATGATAATGAGGTGAATCTGCCGCCCTCCTAACAACAGTACTGAGCATGCGTGGGGTTTTGCACCTGGCGTCAGTCTGGCTGGGGCGTTACTATGTTAATGGAGGTTCATGCAGGTTCATGCCGCGCCAATCTCTGGAGGACAAGTAGCTGGGATGGCAGTGGGGTGACTCGTGCCCGACCAATCCCTGAAAGGATATTAGCATGCTGTAGTGTATAAAAGGAGAGCGGCTTTGCCGCTCGGGGCGGTAATACTGAGGGCGGTAATACTGAGCGCGGTAATACTGAGAGCGGTAATACTGAGAGCTGTAACACTTGGAGCTGTAACACTTAGGGCTGGCTGCCGCCGCCTCCCTGTATCAACAAAGAAGGTGTCCTGCAGTAAAGGCTGTTGAGAAGAATCCAACCGTGTTGCGTCTTCCTTGCCGGACGAGGTGGGCGCGACAAAGTGGTGGCCCGTACGGGGACGAGGACATCCTCGTGGATCTCAGAACTCTTCAACCTTCAGGACGAGCGACGTCGGAAAAGTTCCCGGTAAGGGACGATAAAGTTCTCTGGAGGTGAGCAGAGACGATGGGAGCCTTGGGTTAGAGGCTGAAAGGTCTGCGGTCTGCAGCAATGTTTCAAGTTGATCCTTTGTGGGCAGGATTTATAATTTTGTTTCTTTTCGTCTTTGTGTTGTGGGTTTGCTTTCTTTTGAATTGCCACCGACCCGGACGGGAGTGCACTTGCTCGGAGTAGCCAACAGGTGCCAGGCTACGGAGTTGGGTATAAACAAACAGGCCAGCTTGCTAAAACCTCTTGTAAATAAGTTCATTGAGTATGGGAAGCTCACATTCCAGCCCACTCCTGACAGCTCTCCAGGAGCTCCTTAATCGGCGTAAGCTCAAAGTTGAAAGGAAAATCTTGTCAAGTTTTCTTGATGAATGCGATCGTTGTGCTCCGTGGTTTATAGTATCAGGATCTCTTACCTTGCGAGCATGGGACAAATTGGGAAGGGATCTAGATAAAGAAGCCACAGAGGGCAAGCTTAGACCCGGATCAAAGCCTCTTTGGCGAATGGTCCGTGCTTGTTTAGAGGATAAGCGATGTGAGGAAGTCATTAGAACAGGTCAGAGAATCCTTGCAGAGCATCAAGAAAGTATGTCAGAGGGAGAAAAGGTCCAAAAGAAAGAAAGGAAAAGAAAAGGAGACAAAAGGAACAGAGAGAAGGCAGAGATAAAAAAAGAAGATAATCAGGACCAGGAAATAGATAAGATATATCCCTCCTTAAAAGCCTTGACTTTAGAAATGTCAGATGAGTCAGAGCTTAGTGAGGATGATGAGGCTGATCTTGAGGAAGAGGCTGCTCAGTATGAGGGGGAGAGATGTGATCCGGACTGGCCACACGTTAACGCCACGTGGCAAGGAGGCGGACAATTAGTCAAAAAAACAGTTATACCAACCGCACCTCCGTATAACCCTCAACATAAAAGTATGGCGAGGCCTGCAAAAGGTACTTCCTTTTGCCCAGAGGTATGGAGAGAAATGGGATTAGGTTTCCCGGTATTTTTGGACGCCAATGGGCAACGATATCATGAACCTGTTGACTTTAAGACTATAAAGGAATTGGCAGAATCGGTTAGAACTTATGGGGTCAGTGCAGCTTTTGTTGTGGCTCAAGTTGAGGCTCTTGCTAGGTATTGCCTCACCCCTGGGGATTGGGGGAGTCTGGCTAAGGCCTGCCTCTCCTCAGGTCAATACTTGGATTGGAAATCTTATCTTTTTGAACATGCTAATGCTCAGGCCGCCATTAATCTGGCCTCAGGAGCAGACCCTCAGAGACATTGGGATGCTGACATGCTATTGGGTCTAGGGAGATTCGCTCTGGACCAGACCGGTTATCCAGAGCAAGTTTATAGCCAAATTAATGGAATAGCCATCAAGGCATGGAAAGCACTGCCTAATAGGGGCGCAGTCTCCGGGAACCTTACCAAGGTTCTGCAAGGGCCCACAGAGCCGTTTTCAGACTTTGTGGCCCGCATGGTAGAGGCTGCTACCAAGATCTTCAGAGACCCTGATACAGCCATGCCTCGCATTAAGCAGCTGGTATATGAGCAATGTACAAAAGAATGTAGGAATGCCATAACACCATACAAACATAAAGGTTTAGAAGTTTGGATGAAAGTCTGCAGGGAACTGGGAGGACCATTGACCAATGCTGGGATTGCAGCAACCGGTGGGCAAATTGGGAAAAACGCTACCCCGGATACCTGTTTCCAATGTGGCCGTAAAGGGCATTATCGAAAACAGTGCTCTGAAAGGAGTAGGGGAAAGTTAGCAATAGACCCAAGCAGCCTGGACTATGTCCACGGTGTAAGAAGGGAAACCACTGGGCAAGTGAGTGTCGATCGGTGAAAGACCTGGATGGCCGACCCCTAGTGACAGGATATGGTGGTGCACAGCCAAAAAACGGACAGCGGGGCCCACGTCCCCAGGGCCCTCAAATATATGGGGCTCTGCAGGGCGACAGACAGGGACAGGACGATCAGAGGCCTTGGCCTTTCCTTCGCCACCCGAAGGACCGAGGAGAGCCGTTAAAGGCTCCGCAGGACTGGACCTCCACTCCACCACCAGACTCGTACTGACTCCCCAAATGGGAGTGCAGCTTGTAGATACGGATTTTAGAGGACCCCTCCCTAAAGATACAGTTGGGCTATTGTTGGGATGCTCTTCCTCTGCCCTGGAAGGTTTGCAGATTGTACCCGGAGTAATTGATCCTGATTATCTAGGTACAGTAAAAGTGCTGGTAGCCTCCCCCCAGGGAGTCACTGCCATCTCCCATGAAGACAGAATCGCTCAAATGCTGTTACTGCCCAGCTTACATAAGAGCTTTCCTGCTGAAAATAGTAGAGGGATAGGGGCTTGGGATCTACAGGTTCCCGATTTGCCTTTATCTCATTGGAACTGGGTGATCGTCCAATGTTAACATTGACTGTGGAGGGACGTTCATTCCTTGGTCTATTGGATACTGGAGCAGATCGTAGTATCATCTCTGCTCATGACTGGCCACCCAGATGGCCTACACAAACATCATCTCAGGCCCTGCGTGGTCTAGGGTACGAAATGGCTCCTTTAATGAGCTCCAAAGAATTGACATGGAGAGACACAGAAGGAAGATCAGGAAAGATTACTCCCTATGTTATAGACATACCAGTAACGCTGTGGGGTAGAGATGTTTTGGTAGAGCTGAACATGATACTGACAAATGATTATTCCCCACAAGTCCAAGATATGATGGAAAAAATGGGCTACGTGCCTAGAAAGGGTCTGGGAAAGAACTTACAAGGACGAGTTGACCCAGTATGGTCAAAACAGAAACATGACAGAACGGGTCTGGGTTTTTCCTAGGGGCCATTGAGGGGGGAATACCCATTACATGGAAAACAGAGGAGCCTTTATGGGTTCCTCAATGGCCTCTATCCTCTGAAAAATTAATTGCTGCTGTCGAATTAGTATCCGAACAATTACAATTAGGACATATTCAACCATCCAGATCACCCTGGAATACGCCCATATTTGTTATTAAGAAAAAGTCAGGAAAATGGCGGTTATTACATGATCTAAGAGCTATAAATTCTCAAATGCAAATAATGGGTCCCGTACAGAAAGGTATACCATTACTCTCCAGCATTCCTGCTGAATGGCCTATTATTATTATTGATATAAAAGATTGCTTTTTCTCTATCCCTCTTGCTCCGCAAGATAGCGTGCGATTTGCATTCACTTTGCCATCTATAAATAATGAGGAACCTGATAAGCGCTATCAGTGGGTGGTCTTGCCTCAAGGCATGGCAAATAGTCCTACTATGTGTCAACTTTATGTAGGACAGGCCCTACAGCCTGTACGTGACCAATTCCCAAAGTTAAGGATGATTCATTTCATGGATGATATCTTGCTTTCTGCTAGGGATCATGGCACCCTAGAAGTAGCTTATCGAAAGTGGTTAAAAAGCGCTTTGAAAGCAATCAATTGTTCATAGCACCTGAAAAAGTTCAAATGGGCCAAATGGGAGAATATTTAGGAACAAAAATCACTCCTCATAATATTTCTCCTCAAAAAATCGAATTACGAAAAGACCATTTAAAAACATTAAATGACTTTCAAAAATTACTAGGAAGCATAAATTGGATTCGACCCTATATTAAAATGCCCAATGTAGATTTACAACCACTTTATGAGATCCTGAAAGGGGATTCTCAGCTTACTTCACCTCGTGTTTTAACCAAGGAAGCACGATTGTCCTTGAGGAAAGTAGAAGAAAGACTAGAAAAGGCAATGCTAAGAAGGTACAAGGAAGAGGAAGATCTGCTTTTGTGTATACTGAGAACTTTTCGTCAACCTACAGGAGTATTATGGCAACAAGGTCCACTTCTTTGGATATATCCCCATATTTCTCCTAATAAAACTCTTGAATATTACCCTTCTGCTGTTGCACAGCTTGCTGTGTTAGGCGTTAAATCTTGCATTCAGCATTTTGGATTTTCACCAAAGAAAATTATTATACCATATACAACTGCTCAGATAGAAACATTGTGTGCATTAATAGATGATTGGGCCATATTGCGCTGTAGTTTTGATGGAGAGTTTGACAATCATTATCCTAAGGATCCGTTGCTACAATTTTTTACTGAACATCCAGTGATCTTTCCTAAGATCACTGCCTCAGAGCCTTTGTCTGGAGCGTTAGATATTTATACAGATGGCTCCAAAACAGGTGTAGGTGCCTATATGGTTGATTCTCAAGAACCAGTATTAATTCAATATGGTCCAGGTACCCCCCAAATTACAGAATGTAAAATTGTATTGGAAGTTTTCAAAAGATTTCATGATTCTTTTAATTTAATTTCTGACTCTGCTTATGTAGTTAATGCGGTGCGCTCACTTGAAATTGCAGGGCCAATTCGGTCGACTAGTACTGTATGTCAAATTCTTTTAGAATTACAAAATTTGATTTGGGCCAGAAAAAATAAATTTTTCATACAACATATTCGAGCTCATACTAATTTGCCTGGTCCGATGACCAGTAATAACGCCCTGGTGGATGCTAGTACTCGTAGAGAGTTTATTTTTCATGCTGCTCCGGTTGATCTTGCTAGAGAATTTCATCAAAAGTTTCATGTACCTGCCTTTACTCTTCAACAAAAATTTAAAATCTCTAGAGCTGCAGCTCGTGATGTGGTGTTACGTTGCCAAAATTGTATTCAATTTCACCACCCTCCTCATGTGGGGATTAACCCTCGTGGTCTGATCCCATTAAAACTTTGGCAGATGGATGTCACACACATATCTCAATTTGGAAATTTAAAATATGCTCATGTTTCTGTTGATACATGTTCTGGTATTATACATGCTACTCTGATGACTGGTGAAAAGGCTCGTAATGCCATTAGCCATTGCTTAGAAGCATGGGCAGCCTGGGGAAAGCCTGATAGTCTCAAGACAGACAACGGGCCTGCCTACACTGCAAAGTCCTTTCAGGCATTTTGTCAGACAATGCAGGTCAAACATACTACAGGATTGCCATACAATCCCCAAGGTCAAGGAATTGTGGAAAGGGTACATCGTACCTTAAAAGAGCTTATAAAAAAACAAAAAGAGGGAATTGCCAGCAGCCGAACACCAAAAGAACAACTTTTTTTAGCTCTTTTTACTCTAAATTTCTTAATTTTGGATGCGCATGGCCGCTCTGCTGCAGATTGCCATGCTGCTACTACACCTGTAACTAATGCAGAAGTAAAGTGGAAGGATGTCTTAACCGATAAATGGTGTGGCCCAGATCCCGTGATCTCGAGATCTAGGGGAGCTGTTTGTGTTTTTCCGCAGAATCAAGAAAATCCAATTTGGGTGCCTGAGCGCTTGACTCGAAAATTGCTTTCTGCTCTTCCTGAAGATGAGACTACGAACCCTACTATTACTACTGGGAATGGTAATACAGGTTAATTCAATCACCTTGTGGGCTATTGCCAGATCCTGGCCAGTACCCATGCCAGTTCATAGCAATTCTACTGTTTTGCCAACCTTTTTCTCTACCTCCTGTTTGCGTGATGTTCCCTGTATAGTGCCAACTGGAGAAATGCCCCAACGGTATGCCGCCACTAACGTTTCTCTGTTGCATACCTTATGTTTTACCATTAAAGACTCTTCCCTACCCTGTATTTGGTTACGTAGAGCCACATTAGCTAATTGGTTGAATCCTATAAGTGACAGCGCAAATGAACACGGGATCATCCTGGCTGCTTTGAGTCAAATCGCCCAGGGAGTCTCTTCACCCAGCGAGGACATGTCAGTCGATAATTCTGCTGATCTGAACATTACAACACTAATTGTGATGCATAATTGTAGTGTTCCATCACGCCCAGGGCAAGGTAACTATGCACAGAATAGCTCTACCCATCGTAGAGTCTTACCTGCTTGCCCCCGCATCAAGGGTTTCCACCTAATTTTACCCCATGTCAGAGTCCATTCCATAGAACAAAACAATTCCTACGGGTTTGAATTTTCCCTCCTCTTGGCCATGTACAGTATGATTGGGGGAAAATAAGACTGGCAAGCATAATCTCTGGCCTTGGTTTCAATGGGTGCTGTCCAATGAGCAAGGGGCATATACATCCCTGACCCCCTTTGCTAGGTTGATGGGTGAGAACTTCACGCTGTATAATGTTTCGGCTACCAGAAAAAATGATACCAGGTTGACCAATGTTCAATATAATAACCTCTTGGAACATAATACTGCCACTAGTACTTCAGTATGTGTTAGATCACCTTTTTTCTTTCTGATAAGCACTAATGTCAGTAATGGTGTTTTAAATTGTAATAGCTCTGATGTAGTCTGCTATTTAGCTGAATGCTGGGATGGCACCAATGACACCACAGTGATGGTTAAGATTCCCTCCTTTGTGCCAATCCCAGTGGAGGCAAACCCAGATAGCTTTCCTATTCTTAATTTGCTGAGAACTAAAAGAGATTTTGGAATTACGGCAGCCATAATTTCAGCCATCGTGCTATCTGCTGCCGCAGCTACTACAGCTGCAATCGCTATGACCAATCAAATACAGACGGCTGAGACTGTCAATCAGATTGTAGAAAGAACTGCAATGGCGCTAGAGATACAAGAAGAATTTAATACTCATTTGGCATCTGGCCTTCTATTAGCCAATCAAAGGATAGATTTAGTTCAAGAACAAATTGAAGCACTGTATCATATGACACAGCTGTCTTGCGTTTCCTCCCTAAGAGGTTTATGCATTACTCCTTTGCAAGCTAACTTTTCTCAGCATTCTCAACAGAGCAAAGAAATCTCGAACTATCTGAAAGGAAACTGGTCCATGAAAGCAGAGCAACTATCAAGACAATTGCTGATGCAGATTGCTGTCCTCAACAGCACTAGGCTGGACCCCATCACAATTGAAGACTTTACCTCATGGGTTACCAATGCTTTCTCCTTTTTTAAGGAGTGGGCGGGCATGTTTGCCTGGGGAGCTATTGTCCTCCTGGGATGTGGAGTATGTCTCTGGCTTATTGGCCGTTTAAAAAGGGAACATGCCAGACACAAAGCGGTTGTTTACCAGGCTATGACCGCCATTGACAATGGTGCTTCTCCCAATATATGGCTGGCCTCTTTGAAAGATTAAGAGTTAGCCTAGATCATTTTTTGTCACAGTCATGTGGGGTCATTGTATCCAGGGACGGGCAACTTTCCTCGAGCTCGGACCAACCTAAGACACGGGGCCGGTGGCGATAGGGTGACCCAACGACGGTAAGGCCGAGTCATCGTTAGGAACGACCTAAGACAGGAGCAATGACAAGATTGACGTGACACCCAGATCTAGACCAGTCATTTTATTAAACAAAAAAAGGGGAGATGTAGGGGCGCAGCAACTGTATGATAATGAGGTGAATCTGCCGCCCTCCCAACAACAGTACTGAGCATGCGTGGGGTTTTGCACCTGGCGTCAGTCTGGCTGGGGCGTTACTATGTTAATGGAGGTTCATGCAGGTTCATGCCGCGCCAATCTCTGGAGGACAAGTAGCTGGGATGGCAGTGGGGTGACTCGTGCCCAACCAATCCCTGAAAGGATATTAGCATGCTGTAGTGTATAAAAAGGAGGCGGCTTTGCCGCTTCGGGGATAATACTGAGGGCGGTAATACTGAGAGAGAGCTGTAACACTTGGAGCTGTAACACTTGGAGCTGTAACACTTAGGGCTGGCTGCCGCCGCCTCCCTGTATCAACAAAGAAGGTGTCCTGCAGTAAAGGCTGTTGAGAAGAATCCAACCGTGTTGCGTCTTCCTTGCCGGACGAGGTGGGCGCGACAGTTATCCTTTTTTATTCTACTTGGAGATGTAGTTCCTATTTCCATTTTTACTATATTTAAGTATTAGGTTAGATATATGGTGCCATATGCCTATAATCTCAGCACTTAAAACTGAGGTGGCACAAGGATCATTGCTTTGAGCTACCAGAGGCCAGTTGGGCTCTGTGGTAGTTTAAAGCCAGTCTGGACTAAGTCCTGTCCAAACAAACAAATGAAGTTGAGCTTTGACAAAGTCACAAAGGCAGTGACGAAAGTATTTTCAACAAATAGAACTATAATTGATATCGATTTGTAAAAGAATGAACTTAGACGCAAATGCATAGTACTGGAGATATATATAGATATAGATAGATAGATAGATAGATAGATAGATAGATAGATAGATAGATAGATAGATAGATAGATAGATAGATATTGGAACCATAGACCTCACAGCATATAACTTCTACAAGAAAACATATAATACAAAGTCACAAAGATTTTTGAAGATCTAACACCAAATACATACTCCAAAAAAGGAAAACTTCACTGAAATTGACTCAGTTCCAAATGTATGAAAAGATCCCACAACTGAGAGAAAAATATTCTTTGCAAAGGATATTTTCTGAGAAAGAACGAGTATCTAGAATATATAAAGAACCGTTTAAAACCAACAACAAGGAAACAACCCAATGAGGTATAGTGGCATAAACCTCTAATCCCAGCACCAGGGAGACCGAACTGGAAGTTGAAGGGCAGCTGAGCTACACGGAGGTTAAGTAGTTGTTGGACCAACCAAACACCAGGTCAAGCCTCACCTGCCACTATAGCCCATACTCATAGTATAAACTCAAGCAGCTCTGAGTAACAAAAATAAAATGTTATGTTGCAAATCCTCTAGCAAGTGTCAATATAAATGCTGCTCCTAAAAATAAAAAAATGGTTTTCTTGGCAACAGTTGAAGTCCTATTCATCTGCATTCTCTTTTTCATCGTTTACTCTCATCTGTGCTGTTTTCAATGCCACACTGCTGACAAGCAGGAAGAGCTGGCAGTTTTCCTCACTCATACACAACATGTGAGGTGGGTGAGGCGAGGCAATGGTTTTATTACTGAGCTTTGTTTGTACATTTGTTCTCCTTTGAACTAAAGTTTCTAGGGCTTCCTGACTACAGATACTGTGCTTCCCACCTTTGCTATCTGACTTGTGGCCAGTGCATGGTCTATGGGAACTGGTCAGACACTGAAGAAACAACAGCCAAATGAACACAGAGATGGCCTGCATGAGCTCACAGCGTTCTGTATAGAGGTTACATTTAGCTCCCGTGAATCCCTACCTATGATCCAAAGCACTGCTTCTCTAGTCTCACTGTTGTTATTCCTTCCTACCAGTGTTTCTCAGCAAGGCATCAAGGATATCTGGGTGAACAAGCATTGTGCACACTAGTTAGATCACTGCGGTGTGCCGAGGACTCCTGGACCTGACCTTAGCTGAGGAATGCCAAATGGCTGAGAAACACCTAAAGAAATGTTCAATATCTTTAGTCATAAGGGAAATGCAAATCAAAACAACCCTGAGATTTCACCTCACACCAGTGAGAATGGCTAAGATCAAAAACTCAGGGGACAGCAGATGCTGGCGAGGATGTGGAGAAAGAGGAACACTCCTCCATTGCTGGTGGGGTTGCAGACTGGTACAACCATTCTGGAAATCAGTCTGGAGGTTTCTCAGAAAATTGGACATTGCACTACCTGAGGACCCAGCTATACCTCTCTTGGGCATATACCCAAAAGATGCCCCAACATGTAACAAAGACACGTGCTCCACTATGTTCATAGCAGCCTTATTTATAATAGCCAGAAGCTGGAAACAACCCAGATGCCCTTCAACAGAGGAGTGGATACAGAAAATGTGGTACATCTATACAATGGAATATTACTCAGTTATCAAAAACAATGACTTTATGAAATTCATAGGCAAATGGATGGAACTGGAAAATATCCTGAGTGAGGTAACCCAATCACAGAAAAACACACATGGTATGCACTCATTGATAAGTGGATATTAGCCCAAATGCTTGAATTACCCTAGATGCACAGAACACATGAAACTCAAGAAGGATGATCAAAATGCGAATGCTTCACTCCCTCTTTAAAAGGGGAACAAGAATACCCTTGGCAGGGAATAGGGAGGCAAAGTTTAAAACAGAGGCAGAAGGAACACCCATTCAGAGATTGCCCCACATGTGGCCCATACATATACAGCCACCCAATTAGACAAAATGGATGAAGCAACCAAGTGCAGTCCGACAGGAACCGGATGTAGATCTCTCCTGAGAGACACAGCCAGAACACAGCAAATACATAGGCAAATGCCAGCAGCAAACCACTGAACTGAGAATAGGAACCCCGATGAAGGAATCAGAGAAAGGACTGAAAGAGCTTGAAGGGGCTCGAGACCCCATATGAACAACAATGCCAACTAACCAGAGCTTCCAGGGACTAAGCAACTACCCAAAGACTATACATGGACTGACCCTGCTACCTCATAGGTAGCAATGAATAGCCTGATAAGAGCACCAGTGGAAGGGGAAGCCCTTGGTCCTACCAAGACTGAACCCCCAGTGAAAGTGATTGTTGGAGTGAGGGTGGTAATGGGGGGAGGATGGGGAGGGGAAGCCCATGGAGAGGGGTTAGGGGGATGTTGGCCCGGAAACCAGGAAAGGGAATAACAATCGAAATGTAAATAAGAAATTCTCAAGTTAATAAAAAAAAAAAGGAAAAAAAAAAAAACAAAACTGTGATTCCATCATTGAGTCCCCTGTATTAAATACTCAGAAATGTCTAAGTATGAGAAACTAAATGTACAGCTCTAAAAGCAGAAGGAAGACAATAGAATCAAGAAGACAGAATTTATACCTCTTAGCCACATCGCTGGGTCTCTCTCCCGCTTTGTTGGTAATATTGCTGTCAGCTCCCATTTCAACTAACCACTGCAAACAATCGATGTGGCCCTGTCCAGCAACTTTTTAAAAAAAAAAAAAAAAAAAAAAAAAACAAAGAAACACATAACTCATACAGAGAGAATTGTTACTCAAAACGGTTTTCTGACATTTTGGCCTTGTAGTAACAAACAAAAATAAGCTGTGCTAAGATTCTCTTTTTCACTTGCACATTTATTTGACATTTAACCAAATATCTACTGCACTCAAATAATTTTGGATACAAATGTAAAAAATTGGAGTTTAAAGTTCAAACAAGCAAGTGAGAGAAACTAGAAAACAGCTTCTTAACCCTTGTTCAAGGGCACAACTCTTATGCAGTCTGTGTCTCCAATATGAGCACTCCAATCACAAGGACCTTAGACACATGAATAATCTTGCTCGATGCTCTTCTGTGTATGAAAGTAACACACAAAAGAAATCTTCTCTCTAACACTTTTCATCTACTTACTTACTTCATGTGGGTACCTCACAGTGTAAACCTGAGGTCAGAGGACAACTTTCCAAGGATCAGACTCATGGCATCAGGTCTGGCAGCAAGCACTTTACACACTGAACTCTATCACTGCCCACCCACCCCAATCTTGCTCTGGCATTGATAGATAGATATAGATAGGGTTTCACTACTCATTGCATATAGTGAGATATGCATTGATAACTAAGTTACTGTCTCTATAAACATATCATCACTTTGATCCTTAGTGACTCATTCGATTCCTCAATTCCTATTCCCTTTCTTCATCTTTTCCTATCCAGAACAAACTGCCAAAAATATACTACAGAATTCCCCAATGTAAATATCCTTTAGGCAAAAAAACAGTAACATACTCTGTATTTCCTGTTCTTAAATGTGATCAAGAAATCATATTTGTGATCATGAATAATGGTGTTTGGTTTAAAATAATTAGTTTAGCCTGACAATTTCATTCTATCTCAGGCAATACAAAGGAAGAATGAAGGAGAAATAATGTCCCTAAAATGGAATATAACAAAAAATTCTGAAAACAAAAAGACAAGAAAGGAAAAGGAAAGGAAAGGAAAGGAAAGGAAAGGAAAGGAAAGGAAAGGAAAGGAAAGGAAAGGAAAGGAAAGGGAAGGGAAGGGAAGGGAAGGGAAGGGAAGGAAAGATAAGAAAAGGAAAGAAAAGAAAGAGAAGATTCTGGCCTGGAGAGATGACTCAGCCATCAAGAGCACTTGTTTTTCAAATCCCAGCCCCAACATGGCAGCTCACAACTGTCTATAGTCCACTATCAGCGGATCTGATCCCTTTTTTAGCTTGTGAAGGTAACCAGGCATGTACATGGTACATACCACCCAGACAAACACACATATACATAAAATAAAATTAAAAATATTCCTTAAAGAAAAGAGCAGGAAATGGTGGCACACACCTTTAATCTGAGCACCCAGGACAGAAGCAGAAGAAGGTGATCTCTGTGAATTTGAGGCCAGCCTACTTACAGGACTATACAGTAAATAAAATTTAAAATAAATTCAAAATAAAATTTAAAAAAAAGAAAAGAGGAAAATAAAATAATTCTTTAAAAAAAACTGTTGCAACAAGGTCCCTTACAACAAGGCATCCACATTTGGCATCATAAAAGTCACTTAACTAGAAATGAGACTGTGTATTCCATATAACATTCACTGCTGTCCACCAGGGTAGGTTTCTGATAGCTTCTTTCAAGGCTAAATAACTCGTAGGATATCACAGCAGAAGCTGAAGCAGGAAGAGCTCACCTTTATGCATGGGAGTTGATCCATTTTCATCACGTTCATTCAGATTAATTACCCCATCGTCTATCAGTTTCTTAAGCATTTCTAAATCACCCTTAAAGGCAGCCACATGGCCTGGAAAGGCTAAATCTGAAAAAAGGTCAACATTTTAGCAAACGCAGGGCTTTGTTCTTTTCCCTACCTAAAGCTGTCACACAATCCAGTTTCAATATTATCTTAAGTATGAAGCTACTTCAGGTGAGTTCAACTGAAACACTGACAAAAAAAAGAATTATAAAATGTCACCAAATGCTACACTGTTTAAAACAACAAAATTACAAATTATAACTTACATGTTATAATTTAACATTTTACTTTGAAAACTAAAAGAATATGAATGGGAGAAAATGTTTGCAATATACATCTGACAGAGTTTATGTCAAGAATACATTAAAAATTAAAACTCTCGACAACTAAAAAAGCCTTATCTTTAAGATGTCAGAAAGTAAAAGATATTTCATTAAAAAAGGAGCATGAGTGACCAGTCCAGGAAAAGATGCTCTAGCAAACAGCATACAACCATTAAAATGGCTACAAAAGCAGAACAGAGTGCCAACTGCCTTTGTTGACAAGGATATAGAGGACTTTGGCGAGCAGTTTGAAAAGCAGCTCCTTGATGGACATGGTGGCACATGCTTTTAATCCCAGCACTTGGGAGACAGAGCCAGGTGGATCTCTGAGTTTGAGGACAGCCTGGTCTACAGAATAGTTCCAAGATAGCCAGGGCTTCACGGAGAAACCCTGTTTCAAACAACCATAAAGAAAGGGAGGAAAGGAGGAGGGAGGGAGGGAAGGAGGAGGAGGGAGGAGGAAGGAGGGAGGGAGGGAGGAGGAGGAGAAGAAAAGCAGCTCCTTAAGCAGTATCTAAAGTTAGATATATACCCAGCACCTGTTGCACTCCTAGTACTTAAGAGGGATAGAAACATATGTCCATGTAGACATAACAGCCACTCTACTGACAAATCCCAAACTGAAAGCAATGCAAATGCTCGCCTCAGTTCAACTGATCATAGAACACACGATAGCAATTACAAATGAATAAACTACAAGTACACAGAATACATATGAATTCTCAAAATGACGATATACAAAACTCTAGAAAATGCAAGCTAATCTGTATTAGCACAAAGCAGTTCAGTGATTGCATAGGGACAGACCATCAGCCCAGGCATAGTCCCACCAATAATGGCTAGGCCCTCTGCCATCAATCGCTAACTAAGAAAATGCCCTACAGGCTGGCCTACAGCTAGATTTTAAGGGGGGCATTTTCTCAACTTAGGCTCCTCCTCTCAGATGACTTAGATTGTATCAAGTTGACATGAAACTAGCCAACACAGTCACATACACTGTTCTTTATATTACTGTCTACATGCTTTGTCTAAACTGCTTCATAATAAAGAGTCTGGATGAATATGGATAGTAAGTAACATGATAACTTTCAATGTAGCATTTGCCTTACAAGTTCTTTGTCTTTGGATTCCATATATTATTACCATTCTCTATTAAAATAAAATATGTGTGGTTAACTACTCACCATCCTGATCATCTAAATGGCTTCCTTCATACTCAGCCCCCTGAATAAACTGTACAATGTTCTGTTTTAAGAACCGATGTGCCAGGTCCAATACATTTTCTCCATTATCATTGAAGGCTTTCAAGGCTTGTACTGCACTGTTCACTCTACTCAGTAGGAACTTAAAACAATGGAGGTGGCCTTCCATGGCTGCTAAGTGAACTGTAAAGAAGACAAAAGAATAGGATTAGTCCTAAAAATGACAATAAAATACCTTGAAAAGCTGGTTGTGGTAGTTTATGGCTATAACACAAGAACCCCTCATGGGAAGGGCAAAAGGAATGCAAAGTTCCAGGCCAGCCTGGGCTACCAGTCCAGCCTGTGACTATTTAGATACACACTGTTTCAATTTTGGGTTTTTTTTTTTTTGAAAATAGATCTAGGCAGGTGTAGTGGTGCACACCTTTAATCCCAGCAATCCAGAGGCATAGGCAGGTAGATCTCTTTGAATTCAAAGCTGGCCTGGTCTATATAATAAGTCCCACAGTGTATACTTAAAAAAATAAATGAAAAGAAAAAGAGAAAAAGCAAAAATGAATGATACTTCTATCATTCTGCATTTGTCATCTTATAATTCACTATTCTTTATAATAAATACAAAAACTTAAGTTAAGACTAGCCAGTCACGAAGGCACAGAACTGCAATCCCACCATATGAGCAGCATAGGCAAGAGTACAAGTTCAAAGCCAGCATGGGCTACATAGCAAGACCTTGTCTCAAAAACAAAGACTGCATACCAAGCACACATTAGCAAACTAACTATTTTCACACTAAATCTTTGAAAGTAAAATAAAAAATTCATTTCTAAATGCTACAAAGGACCAAAACAAACAAATAAGAATGGGATGAACAGACAAAAATTTCAAAGAATTCTTAAAAGTAAAGATCAGACTGAAAGGCAGTCAGAGCCAAAACTTTGGGGGAAGGAGAGAGTTATAAAGCAATGACTTCAAAGATTAAAAGTCCAATATTTGGGCAATCTATGATTAAAGGAAAACAAGGTGGTCCACTGTGCCCTGGCCTTAGAAAGAAAAGTTCTTAAGTCCAGAGGCTAGTTTGCTGGCACATACAATGTATGCTGGGCCATTCTGCAGCCCTACCAAAAGGTTCTCCCTGGAATGAACCCTCCTAAGGGCTTGTTCATCACATACGCTTGCACACTTCACAGATTTCTAACAACATAACAAAACTAAGCTCTTCCCTCAAATTGTCCTGACATTGTCTTCCACATCTTAACTCTAGGAAACTGTCTCCTTCCTATATTGTCCAGGTTTGATTTCCTCTGTCCCTCCCTCCCCACAGAAACTCCTAGGTCTCGCTCAGAATTTACATAGGACCCAATTCCGTCCTGACTTCTCACTTCCTCCATTCAACACCACTATAAATAGTGAACCAGACAGTAGCTAAACCCTGCACTTCTGTTTTCCTTTCCCCAGGCACTGAGATTAAACCCAGGGCCCTGAGCATGCCAGGCAGCCAAAATGACCCGACAAGGCAGTGGTTTCTCAGCCTTCCTAACGCTTCCTAACCCTTTAATACAGCATCTCATGTTCTGGTAACCCCCCAACCATAACATTACTTTTGTTGCTACTTCATAACTCTAATTTTGCTACTGTTATGAATTACAATGTCAATATTTTTGGAGATAAGAAGGGGTCGCAACACCCAGGTTGAGAATCACAGGCTAAGACATAAGTCTGCTCCAATCACACAGTGTTCAAACCCTTTTAGTTGCTTTTGGAATATGTGACATCATCACCTGTTAGTCTGACCTGGTCACACTTATTTGCTGCTATGTAAACCACAACAGCACATGACTCGTCACCTCTTCCTCAGAATAGCCACAAGACAATTCCTTTGGTCTCCACCAACTATCACTTTATCAATAAAGGATTTCCTGACATGACACTCTTTTAAATTGTACTCCTCTACTATCCTCTTCTCCTTTTTGCTATATTTATCCAAACATGTATCCCTATATAATGTTGTATGTTTGGATCATTCATCTTTCCCCTCACTACATGAAAGCAATGACTTTGTACTTTCTGCTCAGTTACCTCTAACATTAAGACATGGGTGACATTCGATATATATAGACCAAATTAGTGTCTTGAGAGGACAAATCTCTCTCAGAGCACATACTCATTATATGTGATGTGTCTCTCTAAGCATCTTTTTCCTTTAATGCTTAAATCACTATAAAAGATTTTTATTAAGCCCCAAATCTGCTCTATAAAAAGTTTGTAGGAGTGTCTCTAGTTACTCAGGAATTTTTATCTATATTATACTATTATAACAAGTATACATATTTAAAACACAAGTTTGATCTTTTTTAATGAGAAAATAGCAAAAAAACAACAAAAATGATCAAACATACTTGAAATGAAACTGACTGTGACCTTGTATAGCACATAAAAAAGTCAATTCTGAGTAGGTTGGAGATATAAACATAAAACTAAACTAATGAAATTTCTCAAAGATAAACAAATGTCTCTGTGATCACAGTAAGCAGGAGCAGTTTTGAATCAAATATAAAAAGTACTAACCACAAAGAGAAGATATTACTAAATTGGACTACATTAAAAGTAAACTTCTATTCATTAAAAGATGTCTCAAGAGTAAAACAATGGAATAGGTATAGAACGGAAAAGATATGTATAATGTATGCAGTTGAAGGCTTTCATCTAGACTCTATGAAGAACCCTTACAGCTCTTGAAGAAGACTCAGAATATAAGGAAGGATGTCTGAACTGGTATATCACAACAGAAACTAACCAAGTAACCATTAAACATAAAGATATAAAATGATGTGCCCTGGCAGTAGTCCTGAGCAAAAATACAAATTAAAATCACCAAGAGATCCAATAACTCAAGAGAATTACTAAGCATAAAACAACTAGTTAATGGCCAGGATTAATAAAATGGGGGCTACTTCAATGATTTCTTCCATATTCCCATTTTACCATCTTTATGAATTTTTTTAGTTGGCATTAAAATAATGGATTTCACTATGATATTTTCACAGTATTATTGTAAACTGCTGATAATCACTCTCCCATTTCTCTTTCTTGTTGCCCTATCCCCAAATAGTTTTCCTTCTGCCTTCTGGTTTCCTGTCTTTATTATACATATATATTTTTATTATACAAATATAGATGTATATTTATAAAGCCTTAATTATGTTTGTCTAAAATTATATTTCTATGTCTGTATTTTATGATTTAAAATCTTCCTTGTATGTGCGCATGTCTCTGTGTGCCTATGTCCAGCTGGAGTTCTAGGCAGTTGTGAGCTGTACTACGTGAGTGCTGAGGCACGAGCTAAGGTCTGCTGTAAGAGTGGAGATGCTCTTACCTGCTGAGTCATGCTCGCAGCCCCTGTGTTTCATACTGCCTTTACATACTTAATTCTATAGGCACTGAAATCTAGATTCTGCATATGAGAGAAATTCCCTCCAGAGCCCAGGCTGGCCTGCATCTCACTATTCAGCACACAGAGTCCCCTAATTCTTGATCTTCCCTTCCCTTTCAAGTGCTGTAACTGGAGGCACACACTACCACTCCCGGCTGCATGTGAAACCCTTAAATACCACTATGGGGTAAAATCGGTACACCTACTTGGGAAAATACAAGCCAGTCACTTGGAGTACTAATATATTATTTTATCACATACAGTTCAAAAGTAGGGGGAATGATTTATAAGCAGAAGTCAGAGATAATTGTGGATGGTAGGAGGTAACCGGAAGGGGTGTGAAAGAAGATTCCAGGTGCAAGAAATAGGTATTAGCTAATCCTAATGGTTTCAATGACGTATCATGTATGAGTACAATGGCTATGCATAAAACTGGGTACTTTTCCATATGTACATTATACTTTAAATTTGTGATGGAGGGTAGAATGTATCTCATTGGTAGAGATCATATGCTAGATTCTAAATTCAATCTAAACACACACACTCGAACACATGAAAACAGAGAGAGAGAGAGAGAGAGAGAGATTTAACCAAACAAAAGAATAAGTTTAAAAAGGATGAGCGCAAAGTAAAATCACTTTCATATATTTAAAAAAATGAATTCACACCAACCAACAAATCTTCACAAAAAGAATACTAAATGTATATGTGCACACAAGTAAGTACAAGTGACCTCACAAAGTCCAGAAAAGGGTATCCGATCCCCTGGAGTTAGAGGTGCAGGTAGGTGTGAACCAACTGAGATGAGCCCTGGAGATTAAACTAAGATCCTCTGGAAGAGCCACAAAAAGCAGCAAATAATTTTAACTGTTGAGCCATTTCTCCAGCCTTCAAAAATCCAATCTTTCTGTTATCTGTCTTTTGAATTTCAATAGAACTTTATATACAATTTATTTAAATTAAACTGAAACTGCTATAACAAACACATACACATGTGTCCCCTAGATACCTAAACAGTAAAATAGTTGCCTGTGTGTCAGAGGTGGGAATTAAAAAAAAAAAAAGTACTAACCCCAGGGCCCAGGCACCTGCTTAACTTATGTAAGCCCTCAGCTGAATCCCACAGGAATACTGAGGAAAGAGGAGGAGAGGCGGGAAAAAAAAAAAATGGGAGTAGGGGGAGACCAGTTCCTCTATTGCTGAGAGCTCAAGAAAAAAATCTCATAGAGTACATAACCCAGGCGTTATAGTAAACAGTTCAAATCAGTTTATCTCCTATTTTAGCTCTGTGAAGAAATATTTTTATTTTTTTATTTTATTTTATATTATATTTTATATTATATTTATTATTTTATATTATTTATATTATTATTATTTATATTATTTTATATTATATTTATTTTATATTTTATTTTATTTTTATTCCTTAAATATGATCAAGCATTTAAATATTTTATCAATGAAAACTGCAATCTTCACTTTAGTGCAATACCGGGAAGGTTTCCATTGTAGTCCACGTCTTCTATGCCACATCCCCATTTGACAAGAAGTTGCAAGCAGCCAAGCCGCCCATGAAAAGCTGCATAATGCACAGGTCTCCATTCTCTCTTGTCAGTCACGCTGGGATCCTACAGGTAAAATTCACTCACTTTCAAAATGGACTCAGTTTCTTGCCATTTGTAAGAAAAATGATAAATCTAGACAATTCTGCAATTGAAAATTAAAAGCTTAAATTTATAGCAATCTTATGATTATACAGCAAATATTTAATGTAGTAAAAATATTTTCTGCACCCACTGATATGAACACATGAACAATGAAGTTTTCAGTGAATTGTTATGAAACAATCTTTTAATGCTGCCTTTAATCCCAGCACTCAGGAGGCAGAGGCAGAGGCAGGCCTCTGTTGAATTCAAGGCCAGCCTGGTGTACAAATTGTTCCATAAAAGTCAGGGCTACACAGAGGAACTCTGTCTCAAAAAAAATGAAGCCAAAAACTCAAAGAAAAATATCACATGATCATCTCATTAGATGCTGAAAAGTCTTTGACAAAATACAACACCCCTTCATGTTAAAAGTATCAGAAAGATCAGGAATCCAAGGCCCATACCAAAACATAGTAAAAGCCATATACAGCAAACCAGTAGCTAACATTAAACTAAATGGAAAGAAACTTGAAGCAATCCTACTAAAACCAGGGACTAGACAAGGCTGTCCACTCTCTCCCTATTTATTCAATATAGTACTTGAAGTTCTAGCCAGAGCAATTAGACAACAAAAGGAGGTCAAAGGGATACAAATTGAAAAGGAAGAAGTCAAAATATCACTATTTGCAGACGATATGATAGCATACTTAAGTGATCCCAAAAATTCCAGCAGAGAACTCCTACAGCTGATAAACAACTTTGGCAAAGTGGCTGGGTATAAAATTAACTCAAACAAATCAGTAGCCTTCCTCTACTCAAAGGATAAAAAGGCTGAGAAAGAAATTAGGGAAACAACACCCTTCACAATAGTCACAAATAATATAAAATATCTTGGCATAACTCTAACCAGGCAAGTGAAAGGTCTGTATGACAAGAACTTCACATGTCTGAAGAAAGAAGACTTCAAAAAGATGGAAAGATCTCCCATGCTAATGGATTGGCAGGATCGACATAGTAAAAGTGGCCATCTTATCAGAAGCAATCTACAGAATCAATACAATCTCCATCAAAAGTACAACTCAATTCTTTGCAGAGACAGAAAGAGCAATTCTCAAATTCATCTGGAATAACAAAAAACCCAGGATAGTGAAAACTATCCTCAACAATAAAAGAACATCTGGGGGAAATCACCATCCCTGACCTCAAGCTGTACTACATAGCAATAGTGATATATATATTAAAAAAAAAAAAACATGCCATTGGTACAGAAATAGACGGGTAGATTGATTGATGGAATAGAATTGAAGACCCAGAAATGAACCCACATACCTATGGTCACTTGATCTTTGACAAGAAGTCAAAACCATATATTGAAAAAAGACAGTATTTTCAACAAATGGTGCTGGTTTAACTGGTGGTCAGCATGTAGAATAATGCAAATTGATCCATCTCCTTGTACAAAGCTCAAGTCCAAGTGGATCAAGGACCTCCACATCAAACCAGATACGCTGAATCTAACAGAAGAGAAAATGGCAAAGAGCTTTGAACATATCGTTACAGGGGGAAATTTCCTGAACAGAACACCAATGGCTCAGGCTCTAAGATCAACAATTGACTAATAGGACCTCAAGAAACTGAAAAGCTTCTGTAAGGCAAAGGACACTGTGGTTAGGACAAAACGGCAACCAACAGATTGGGAAAAGATCTTTACCAATCCTACAACAGATAGAGGCCTTATATCCAAAATATACAAAGAACTCAAGAGGTTAGACTCCAGAAAACCAAATAACCCAATTAAAAAATGGAGTACAGAGCTAAACAAAGAATTCTCAATTAAGGAATCTCAAATGACCGAAAAGCATGTAAAGAAATGTTCAACATCATTAGACATCAGGGAAATGCAAATCAAAATGACCCTGAGATTCCACCTAACACCAGTCAGAATGGCTAAGATCAAAAAATCAAGGGACAGCAGATTCTGGTGAGGATGTAGAGAAAGAGGAACACTCCTCCATTGCTGGTGGGATTGCAAGCTGGTTCAACCACTTTAGAAATCTTTCTGGCAGTTCCTCAGAAAATTGAAAATAGTTCTACCTGAAGATCCAGCTATACCACTCCTGGGCATATACCCAAATGCTCCAACCTATAACAAGGACACATGCTTCACTATGTTCATAGCAGCCTTATTCATAATAGCCAGAAGCTGGAAACGACCCAGATGTCACACAACAAAAGAACGGATACAGAAAATGTGGTACATTTACACAATGGAGAACTACTCAGCTATTAGAAACAACTTCACGAATTTTGTAGGCAAATGGATGGAAATAGAAAATATCATCCTGAGTGAGGTAACCGAGACATACGTAGTATATACTCACTGTTAAGTGGATATTAGCCCAAAAGCTCAGAATACCTATGATACAACTCACAGACCACATGAAGCTTAATAAGAAGGAAGGTCAATGTGTGGATATTTCAAACCCACTTAGAAGAGGGAACAAAATAAACATGAGAAGCAGAGGGAGGGAGGAACCTCGGTAGGAGAGGGAAGGAGAAAGAAAGGAGGTGAGGGTAGGACCAGATATGGGAAGAGACAGGAGAGAAGTCCAGATGGCCAGGAAAATGAATAGAAATAAGTAGCAGTGGAGGGGTGGGGAACTTGGGGAACCACTAGAAAGCCCCAGATGCCAGGGATGTGAAAGGCTCCTAGGATCCTATGGTGATGACGTTAGTCAAAATACCCAACAGCGAGGAGATAGAACCTGAAGAGAGCACCTCCCACAGATAGACATGACCCCCTAGTAGAGGGATGGACCCACCTACCTATTTCAAAAATTTTACCTCTCAATTTTCCTTGTAGGAACACAGCAGAGGCTAAAGGACAGGCCATCCAGAGACCACCCCACTGTGCAATTCATTCCATTCACTGACACCAAACCCCAACACTATTGCTGATACCAAGCTGTGCTTGCAGATAGGAGTCTCGTATGGCTGTCCTCTGAGAGGCTCTGACAGCACCTAAGACAGATGCAGATACTCACAGCCAACCACTGGACTGAGCCTGGGGACCCCAATGGAAGAGTTAGGGAAAGGGCTGAAGGAGCTGAAGGGGATGGCCACCCCATAGGAAGAACAACAGTATCAACTAACTGGACCACCCAGAGGTCCCAGAGACTAAACCACCAACCAAAGAGTACACGGGCAGCTCCATGGCTCCAGCTGCATATGTAGTAGAGGACTTTCTCTGTAGCTTTATCTGGCATCAATGGGAGGGGAGGCCCTTGGTCCTGTGGAGGCTTGATGCCCCAGAGAAGGAGAATACTAGAGGGGTGAGGCAAGAGCAGATGGGTGGGTGGGGGAGCACCCTATTAGAGGCAAAGGGGAGGGGGAGGGAGTGGGGGTTCATGGATGGGAGACTGGGAAAGGGAATAACATTTGAAATGTAAACAAATAAAATGATTAATAAATTAAAAAACAAACATTAGAATAAATAAGTTTTTTAAAGCATTATGAAGATACACACAAATTCATAAAGACATAATTACCTGTTGAATATTTGTTTAAAAGCTTCAGACTTCCCAGTTAAGCTCTGAACCAGCAGTCAAACACAGAACCTCTGAAATATTTTCTATACTGTTCATGATGAGGAGAAACAAAGGGAAATTTCTCTACATTGCTGCATCCATGTTTAAAGGTGGGAAAGTTAAAGGAAACAATGACTTCCCCAAAGTCATAGGAAGGATTCTGCAAGTCAGGAAGAGATAACCAAACTACCAAATGCTAGTCCATCTGCATGATCACACACTATGACTAATTAAGAGGGGTCCCTCACCACTCCACTTCGCAGCATTACTTGTAAAGAAAAAGAGTGTCCATGAGTGGCAGCAAGGTGTACTGGAGTGCATCCACGGTCATCTTGAGTTGCTAGGTTGGCTCCATTGATTATAAGAGCCTAGAAACAGAGAAATGGGAAAAGTATGCATGAATACAGATGGTAAAGTATGAATGGAGATACAGAGTAAACATAAGCAATTAATTTATAATAAGATTATTATACATGAAATGTAAAGTGTGATACATTCTTTAGGTAATCCTAGAATGGGTTTTCAAATCTTCTGTAACACTGCCTGCAGAACTGTAATTGGCTAGTTGAGTTCCAAGTCAATGTTCTTAAATGGTTTCATCCAAATGCATAACTAAGCCAACTTCCATACACGTCATGAACTATAGGATTTCTTCCTATATAACAGAGGAAGAATTAGTTTCACAAGTCTATCAGTCCCAATCAAAACCCAGTGATATATTTTCTGGATATCAACAAACAGATACTAAAGTTTATAGAAAAGCAAAAGACCAGAATAGCCAAGACAATATTTAAAAAGAAGAACAAGTGTCTTAGGGTTTTCATTACTCTAAAGAGACACCATGACCAAGACAACTCTTATAAAGGACAATATTTAGTTGGGGCTGGCTTATAGATTCAGTCCATTATCATCAAGTTGGGAGCATGGCAGTGTCCAGAAAAGCATAGCACTGGAGGAGCTGAGGGTTCTACATCTTGTTCAGAAGGCAGCAAGAAGACTGATTGATCCCTCAGGTACCTAGGATCAGTGTTTCAAAGGCCACCCCCCGCCACTGTGACACACTTCTTCTTATTATTAGCCAACACCTATTCCAACAAGGCCACACCTTCTAATAATGCCACTCCCTGGGACAAGCATATTCAAACCACAAGGTTGGAGGACTGACACTTTCCAAGTTCAAGACTCATTTCAAAAAATCAAAACAAAGTAATACTCGCCAAAGAATAAGCAAATATTTCAATGAAACTGAATAAAGCATCTAGAAATAGACCCACATAAGCACAGTCAACTCTGGAAAAGGAGAAAGATTGTCTTTTTGACACACAGGTGCCAAAACAATTGGGAATCCCGTGTAAAAATGCTGAACATAAGCACAGACCTCACAAACATTTTTAAAAATTTAATGTGGCCAGGTATGGTAGCACATGCCTTTAATCCCAGCACTAAGAAAGCAGAAGCAGAAGGATCTCTGTGTGTTTGAGGCCAGCCTGGCCTGCATAGCAAGTTCTGGTATAGCCAGGGCTATGTAGAAAGACCCTGTCTCCAAAAGAAGGAGGGGAGGGAGGGAGAGAGGGAGGGAGAGAGGGAGGGAGAGAGGGAGGAAATTAATTTAAAATGGACCATGCACACAAAATATAAAACTATAATATCCTAGAGGGAAAAAAATCTAGATGACTCAGGGCTAGACCACTATTTTTTAGATACAATACCAAATGTACAATCCGTGAAAGAATTGATAAACTACACTGTTTTGAAGTTAAACACAAAAAAAGACACTGGGAAGAGAAGAAAGACAGTTCATACGCAGAGAAAATGTTTGTTAAAAGACACAGGCTGATAAAAAAAATATTGTTACCCAAGATATAAAACACACTCTTAAATGTTAAGAATTCAATTTTAACATTGGTGAGGGCTGTGGATGTAGCACACTGGTAACTTTCTTAATGTACAGCAGACCTTGAGATCAGTCTCCAATACTTCCAAAGAATGTTCAGAGCAGACACTGACCAAAGAAGATAAGCATATGAAAAGCCACTACACATCAAAGGCCACCAGAGAAACAAATGTACACAATAGTAAACAGCCACTTTCTACTTATTAGAATGGCCAAAATCCAGAATACTGACAATACAAAAGCTGGTAAGGATGAGGAACCACGGGTTGGGTACTTTGAAGATGAAGGGTAGCTTCTTATAAAACAAAACACAATCTTACCATAATCTAACAATCATACACTTTTATTTATATGAGTACACTGTCACTGTCTTCAGACACACCAGAAGAGGGAATCAGATTCCATTATTGATGGCTGTGAGCCACCTTGTGGTTGCTGGGAATTGAACTTAGAACCTCTTAGAACCTTAAGAGCAGTCAGTGCTCTTAACAACTGAGCCATCTCTCCAGCCCAATCATATACTTCTTAGTATTTGGGTAAATACCTAATAAAATTGAAAACATGTCCAATGAGAGACTAAAATGAATAGTTATTAGCTTTATTCATACTGTCAGAATTGGAACAAAGATACTGTGAGTGGGTAATGGAACAAACATTCAAACAATAAAATACCAAGCACTGAAAGACATTAGTGATCATTAGGTATGCTGGTCCCTGTAATCCTAGAACTTGGGATCCTGAGGCAGGAGGTGTGTCACCATAGGTGTGGGCTTTAAGACCCTATCCTAACTGCATGAATGTCAGTCTTCCACTAGCAGCCTTCAAATAAAGCCATAGAACTCTCAGCTCCTCTTGTACCATGCCTGCCTGGACGCTGCCATGATCCCACCTTGATGATAATGAACTGAACCTATAAGGCAACCCCAATTAAATGTTGTCCTTATAAGACTTGCCTTGGTCATGGTGTCTGTTCACAGCAGTAAAACCCTAAGACAATACCAAGAGTGAACCCCAATGTAAACTTTCATGTCAGATGAGTGTGCCGTACCTCCAGAGATTCACTGGCTGGGAAACCAACCTACCAATTCAAAATCTATGTATCTTCTGTCCAATTTTGCTGAACATACCACAGCTCTAAAAATTAAAATCTATTCTAACAAGTGATCTCTTAGTACATTTTTTTCACTTGGTGTTGAGAATGGAACAAGAGCCTTACCATGCTAGCCCTGGCTGTACCGTGCCGCTACTCCGCAACTCCTTCCTAGTCAGTTCTTTTCTTCCCACTCAGAATTACTATTTTAACCAGTCTTTATTTACCAGTACCTTAGCAAAGGATTACTCAGTCATAATTCCTACCAAGGGTTTTTTAAAAATAATCCTCATGACTGTATCTCATCTAAACAGTCAATCAGTCATAAATAATATACTGAGTACTTACTGTGTTTTAGGAGTCATAAAATAATAACTAATGATTAGAAATAATAATAATAATAATAAACAACTTATCAACCTAGGGAATGAGGACATTTGTAGGGATAAATAATCAATTCCACAAAGAAGACATGGATAAGGAGCAAGCACGTAGCACAGTACCAAAATAAGCAATATAAAAAGTCTAAAGAGGGAAGAGGTCACTGTGGAGCAGAAAATGAAAGTCAAGGCACAGGGAGTGACCTGAGCTAATGCTTGTTGGAGAGAATAATGGCACTAGAATAGTGGCGATATGTATCCGGTAAAGCTTCACTTGACTCATTTCCCCTAGAGTTACTATTGTATTTTCTCTTTGCTCTCACTGCCTACCTTCTGGCATTAATGCCCATCACTTTGAGAGCTAAAAATTGAACAACAAAAATGAAACAATAAAAACATTTGCAAAGAAAAAAAAAAAAAAAAAAAAAAAGCAAGCTACAAAGAAGACACTCCAGACATGACTGTGACATCACTCAAAACAGCCCAATTACTTCATAGATTTAAAAATCTCCAGTTACATATCATTTAGCTGGTATCAGTCGATCCTTCCTTTCAGCATAGAAATGGATCAAGAGCTGGACCCAAAAGAATAATGGCAATATCCCAACAGAGCTATGGTGAAGTAACTAAATTAAATTAATTTAAAAAGAATTTAAAAAAATAAAGAAAAACAGTCACCAAAATCCTTACCTGCAAGCAGGCATCCTGACCCCGGATGGCAGCTACGTGAGCTGCTGTCCATCCCCTTGTAGTTGTCTGTGTGGAATCCGCACCATTCCAGAGTAGCCAGTGAAGGCACTAAGAGAAAAATAAACCAGATGCTTTTAGTATTTTTATAACTTTTAAATTTAGTCTGTTATAAGATTCTTATTGTAGCATGAGAAACAACAGATGAGCATTAAGCCCAGTGTAAGAAAATAAAATGCACAAACACCGAGGCCTAGCAAGCAACCCTGACTTCACTGTTAAGAAAGTCAGAAAAAGTAATGGGAACCATAGCAAACTGGAAGACACATTCCTTGTCTACCAGATACACTTGATACTGAATTATTGGCATTTCTTGCTATGAGTGAAATAAATGCTAGTCCAATAAATATACCACTTAGCTAATAGTGTTCATGCCAAAACAAACCAATCTGTGAGCCAAGTTCCCTCAAGAGCTGCCAATTGTCAATTACTATTACCTTTTTTATGTTTCTATTCCACAGCTAGAAAGAGAGCTCCGCAGTTAAGAGAACTTGCTGTTCTTCCTGGAGACGGGAGTCCGTTCCCAGCACTGATGTCAAGTAGCTCATAACCCTCTCCCTCTAGCTCCAGGGGAATCCAACACCTCTCTGGGCTGGGTCAGAACACGAATGCACATGCACTCGTATGTGCACACTACCATACCAAATGAAAAATATAACAAATCTTTTCCTTTCTTCTCAAGAGTTTCAGTCCTGCAATGCTGTCCAAGATGGCCTTGAACACTGGATTGAAATGAATCCTTGCTTCATCCTTCCAAGTAGCTGGGAACACATAGCTAGCACTTAAATTCCAAACTTCTACAATTCTTCGAATGGATCCAGACACTTCTGTATCAGAACACACTGTTACTGTGATAGTGTCCCTAAAATGTATATAGCAGAGGTTTTAAAAAGGAGAAACAGCCAGTGAAATAAAACCTGAGTGTCTTAAACTAAACCAAATCTCACTGTGTGATTGTACCTAGAGGCCTGGGCTGCAGAAGCTGTTACTATCTTTCAATGTGGAACTTTCCAGGTTCTACTGGAAACAACTGACCATCTTTGACCCATTTTTAAATGTTTAAGTAAGCATGAATGCTATGGGCACTACTCTTTTTTTTACTGTTCTTTTTATTCTATTTATTCATTATTTTGTCTTCACAGTTCACATTCACCTCATGGAAGTAAAAGGACAACTTGTGACAGCTAGCCATTTCCTTCCGTCATGTAGGTTCCGGGGACTGAACTTTAAGGTTGTCAAATTTAGCAAGAGGCACCTTTCCTTGCTGAGTCCTCTTGCTGGCCCCATTTTTTAAAGAGCTCTACCTGACTAACGATCATGAGTCATTCATTTATTCACCAAACACTTGTGGAAACAATACTATGTGTTAGAATTGTTAGCTCATGGAAATCAAAGCCATGATAAATACCCATGTGCTGCTTTAGCTCCTCTCTTGAATAACTATGTAAGGAAGCTGCTACTGCATAAAAATAATGTACATTCTACATTATAACAAAGTATTCAAATGTCTGCTAGATTTGATTTTACCTTCTACCGGAATGCATGAGGGCCTCAGGATCTCTGCATTCTTGGGCATGGCACTGTCACTTTAGGGACAGTTTTATTGTTTTCACTATTCTTATGCATATGTTGGCTTCTCACTGTAATCTTAGTTTGCATTTCTCTAATAGTTAATGATGTTGAACTCACAAGGCTCAATTGCTACCAATCAACAACACATCCTGAGAAAACATCAACATTTGCCCATTTGTGTGGGCTTTTTTTTTTTCTTTTTGCGGGGGCTGAGGGGCATTTACTGTTCAGTTTTAAGTATTCCTTATTTAAACTAGTTGCAATTTTCCATCAAGTATATGATTTACAAAGATTTGATTCTGTTTTTAATATAAGTCTTATAAGTTTTATATTTAATTATGATATATTTTGGATAAATCCTATATGGAACTATATGTGGGTTGAAATTGGCATTCATTTCACATGAATGTTCAACTGGGACAACTAATAAAAATGTTATTTGCTCTCCATTAATCATATTTGCCTTTGTTAAAAACTCATTCAATCAATCAATAGATAAGTACACAATGGCAGCAGTTAGGAGGGAGGACCTGGTGTTAGAGCCCAGAACCCACACAATGGCTCACAACTGTCTGTAATTACAGTCCCAGTGCCCACACGATGGCTCACAACTGTCTGTTACTACAGTTCCAGTGCCCACACGATGGCTCACAACTGTCTGTAACTACAGTCCCAGTGCCCACACGATGGCTCACAACTGTCTGTAACTACAGTCTCAGTGCCCACATGATGGCTTACAACTGTCTGTAACTACAGTCCCAGTGCCCACACAATGGCTCACAACTGTCTGTAACTACAGTCCCAGTGCCCACACGATGGCTCACAACTGTCTGTTACTACAGTCCCAGTGCCCACACAATGGCTCACAACTGTCTGTAACTACAGTCCCAGTGCCCACACGATGGCTCACAACTGTCTGTAACTACAGTCCCGAGGATCTGACACCTTCTTCTGGCCTCTGACAGCAGTAGGCACATACATGGTGCACGAACATACATGCATGCGAAACTTCCATACATGTAAAATATTAAATTTTTCAAAAGCAAATTAAATAGTAGGTGCATAGCATGTATCTAAAGTCCCAGCTCATCAAGAGCCTGATGCAAAAAGGATTTCTTCAGTTCAGTAGTTTGAGAGTACAGTGAACAAACATACTGAGACCAACCAAATTTAAAAACTGGAAAATTTTACAGGGCTTCAGAAGCTGTTGAAGGATGGACTTGGGCAAGACTTTCACATAATCAATAACAAAATTAACAGTGCTGTCAAAACTGACCTTTTTAAGTCTGGAAACTGAGCAAAGGTACATAACAAGATGTATAGCACGTACTTGAGGAAATCTACTGACGCTTGTCTGGGGATGTAGCTCAGCTGGTAGAGTTGCCATAATCAATGTCCTGAGTTAGATCCCCAGTGCTGCACACACGCGTGGGTGCACAATGTAATCCTAGCATTTAGCAGTGAAGGCAGGAAGAGTACATGTTAAAGAGCTTCAACTATAAAGGAGTTCAAGGTCAGCCTGGGCTATAATACAATCTGTCTTTTTAAAAAATAAAAAGTAAATGAATTCTTTAAAGGAGATGCTGGTGAGATGACTCAACAGCTGAGAACAGCGGCTGCGGCTCCAGAGGACCAGGGTTTATGTCTGCCTTCATGCCAGGTGGCTCACAACAGCCTATGAGTCTGGCTCCAGGAGATCTGTCTTTTCTGGGCTCCTCAGGCACTTTCACAAATGCACATCATTGCAGACATACAAACACATGAATAAAAAACAAAGAAAATCTACTGGATCTCAGCTAGAAAAGGGTAGCGCTTCCTCTTCAGCCTGGGACTAGAGCTATCTATCCATGCCCAACCTTCATAGAATAGTTTTACTTGGTTACATAGTACAATTTCCCTACAAGAAGGACAATTTCTGAAAGTGAACCAAGAACAAAAACAATAACACTAGGCCCAGGTATACTTTAGAGAAAAACTCCAGGCTCAGTAGCCAAGAGCCTGGGAAAGATAGCATCAGAGATAGTCTGAAGTCCGGACTTTAATTCCATCACTTAGGAGGCAGAGGCACTGGAAGGTGGATCTGAGTCTGAGGCCAGCTTGATCTAAAGGGAGTTCCAGCCAAGGCAGGGCTACACAGTGAGACTCTGTCTAAAATATAAGTAAATAAAATCATTTTCAAAGCTTTAAAAATTATGTGAAGGTAATCAGTAAGGCTGAATGAGTACCAGGAAGAGAAAAAAATTTGCAAGGTCTCCTGTTTGAATGTGGCAGAATAAAGTCAGGTTTTTTGGTTTTTTGAAGGGTTTTGTTGTTGTTTTGTTGTTTTGTTTTGTTGCTTCTTTCTAAAGTCAGCCAAAAAGCAGAAAGAAGGAAAGAAGGAAGAAAAGAAGGGAGATAAAATTCCACTTTTGATGAACTAGTGATAACTCAAACACAAAACATGGAAAACTTGCCAGAATGCAGACTTTTGATACAGAAGGAAACAGAGACCTACAGCTACAAGCTGACAGAGGAAAAACAAGGCACATGTCTCCCTCGTGAGCGGGATCCACTGACACATCAAAGTAAAAATTCCTGGTCACTTCAACTGAGGCCACACTGACACAGGGATATTATCTGATCCAGATCTTTTTGCTTGAAGTGGAGTAGTCAAAAACAAAGAACAAATCATACAGTCATGTGCACAGAAAAAAGTATGTGTATAATTGTTAGGAATAGATAAGGCAGCTTTGTGACTAAACCTACTATAGTCTATAGGCAAATAAAAGATACTAGCTATTGGAAGCATACGACTTTGAAACATGCAAAATTCCAATTGCCCTTTTATATAAGCCCAAGAATTAGACCTGTAAAAAATATTCATTAAGGGGTTGGGGATTTAGCTCAGTGGTAGAGCGCTTGCCTAGCAAGCGCAAGGCCCTGGGTTCGGTCCCCAGCTCCGAAAAAAAGAAAAAAGAAAAAAAAATATTCATTAAGCATTATTTATACAAACTAAAAATTGAAATCAACTAAGTATTAATGGAAAATGAATAAATTCTATAATTCTAAGAATAAACTAAGAATAAGCCTGAAACAACAGACTAAAGGACATATATAAAACCACATGGCTTAAACTCAAATGCATATTGTTGAACAAATGAAACGTGGAGAATGGTCCACACAGAATTGCTATCTGTATAATATCAGTCAAAAGAATTATGTAACAACGTACAATAATTGCTTAAAATATAAGTGAGTCTAATAAATGCCAAAACTATAGAATATTTCGCTTTCTGAAGAGGAGTGACCCCTAAGAAGTGATCTTTGGGACTTTAAACTCACTATGCTATCCTCTACAAGTTAGCCTCTCTGCTTGTCTTTAGAACCTAGTCACCAGATTGTAAAGAAGCACAAACTAACCCAGAGCAGAGAGAACTTACAAAAACATCTAGTTGGAAATAAAGCACTCAGTCTATATCCAGCATCAACCACCAGATATCTGAGTCAATGAGACTTCAAGAGAGTCTGGCCTCGTCCCACTACTTTTGTTCAGTCCTGGAAAGTGAATTTAGGTTCTTGTGGTATGTCGGGCAGGTGCTCTACCACTGAGCTATATCCCCTGCTGTCGTCTTTGAATCTTCTGACCAGAACCCCAGACACGAAGAAGCAAAGCTGTCCTGGCAATTCAATTTCTTAGCTAACTCATAAGCACTGAAAGCAGTCACCTTACAACGCTAAACTTAGGTCTAATTTGCTAGAGAGCCCTACTAAAGAGCACTCAAGTAACAGATCAAACATAAAAGATTACTTTGAGTGCCAAGCATGAAGTCTTTTCCCTGTACACTAAATTTAGAAAGTATAATCGTCAACTTATTTAGTTTAATAGTAGTTATAAATTCTTACCTCTAAACTTCCAGAATGTGCAGCCCAATGTAAAGGAGTAAACTGATGGAGCGCATCCACTTCATTAACGTTGGCTCCACGTTCCACGATGTCTGAAAGCTGCTTGACATCGCCAGCCCGTACTGCGTCATGTATGCTACCAAAGGGCACCTTGTTCCTGGAACCTACTGAAAACCCAAATTTCTTCAACTATATTACAGAACTGTTTAAAAAAAAATAGGACTACAGCAATGAACCTGAGAAAGCACATCACTTTAGCTTTCTGAATAATTTACTACAAAATTTAGAGTAGTTTAAAACAAAGAACAAATCACACAAGCATCCTTGTTAACAGAGGAAAGTTTATGTGTATACATATCAAAGATAGATAAGACAATGTTGTGACTAGGAAAAGACAATAACTAATGTAAGCATACAATGTTGAAACATGAGAAATTCCAGCTGCCCTGATATACATTCCCAAGAATAAAATTTGTATAAAATATTCACTAAGCACTGTTTATATAAACTAAATACTGAAACCAACTAAATATATCTTAATCATACTCTAGGTTCTAGTTCTGAGATACACAAGATGAACATTGTCCCACTATTCCTCCTACAAAAGAACTGAATATATCAAATATTAACAATCGCCAGCCATGGTGGAACATGCCTTTAATCCCAACACTTGGAAGACAGAGACAGGCAGATCACTATAAGCTTGAGGACCCTGTCTCAAACAAAAACAAAAACAAAAAAACAAAAAACAAAAAGAAAAAGAAAAAGAAAAAAGAAAGAAAAGAAAGAGGGGCTGGAGAGCCTTCTGTGGTTAAGAGCACTGGCTGCTCTTCCAGAGGACCAAGGTTCAGTTCCCAGCACCCATATGGTGGCTCGCAGCCATCAGTAATTGTAGTTCCAGGGGATCCTCTGGTTTTCATGGACACCGAGTGTGCATGTGGTTCATGTACATAATGCAGGGAAAACACTCATACACATAAAATGAAATAAGACAGTATAAAAAAAAGACAGGGAGGAAGAAGAAAATAAGGAAGACAAAGAAGAAAAGAAAGAAAGCAATAACTTTTCTTGGTCCTAGCAGACAACTAAAGTCTCAGGTGTAATTGACATCCTAAATCTAGATAGACAAGCATACACAGAGAAATATAGTTGAGTTCTGTTTACAAATACTGCCAAAAGTCAAAAACTGCTAGAAGCTAGAAGTGATCATTTGAATGACTTGCCCAGGCTGTGTCATGGTTAGGGACCCTATTACTGTGATGGAAGACCATAAGCAAAAGTAGCTTAAAGAGGACACAGTTTATTCCAGTTTCATGTCCCAGTCACAATCCAACATGAAGAGAAGTCCCCCTTAGACAAAACGGAAGCCAAGATAGAAAGAACTGGTACCAAACAGGGTCACAACAGAACCAAAGATGAGTTATGGAAGAGTGAGCGCATTGCCCTGGCTATGGGTACTATGGCATGCAATTAAGGGTAAGAAGTCTGAAGGGCAGGGAATTCCAAGAGTTGTCCTTTTTTGTATGGTGTATGTTAGTATGCCTTTGTGCTCTCATAGCAGTTATATGGTTCTTGCTATGGTACTGAAACATACAACTAAATCTGAGCCATCAGGATTAGCAGTGTCTGTGGGAAGAATCTCAGGACTTTGGCCTTTGTCTGCGCTGTATGGATTGCCAAGCCTAATTAATGAGGGACGTGGAAGTGCTGTAAAAACAGTTAAAAGTTTACAAGAGGGATTGGGGATTTAGCTCAGTGGTAGAGCGCTTGCCTAGCAAGCGCAAGGCCCTGGGTTCGGTCCCCAGCTCCGAAAAAAAGAAAAAAAAGAACCAAAAAAAAAAGTTTACAAGAAAATTTGCAAGTCTTTGAGATTAAAACACAAGGGTCAAGATTGTCAGCAAGCATAGCAGAGGTTGCCTGGACTCTGTTATGTGTAGTTAGAAATGTATCTTGGGTGTCAGCCAAGTAGGAACCTGTTTCTGTAAAGGAGCAATGGCAATGAGAAAGGGATATGTGGCTAGCATCCTCCATGTTAGTCTCTGATTTGGCAAGTAAAATAAATAAGCAAGAGAATGAGGTGGAGGTGTTGGCTTGATGCTTCTTAAGGATTAGGCTCGAAATCTTAAGGAAAAAGAAGGAAAGAGACTACAAGTTAGGCCCACACTCAAAAGCCCTTCTTGGGATTCATGAACTTGAAACCATGGGAAGATTCAAAGAGTGAGGAAAAGATGGTAAAAGCAATAGAAGATACCCACAGGTCAGCAGCTCAACATGTCTTTTGAATATTCTTTGCAGCTCAGCTACCTTTTTTCTGAGCCTGACTCTCCAATTTTGTTTACTCTGGCAGGCAGGGAAAGGCCTAGTGAATCTGATCAGTCTTAGGAAGTCATTTTAAGTGGTTTACCTCCCTGCTTAAGGAGCTTCCTGCAGGATAGACTTCTTTAATCCTGGGACAGAACTGTTACACATTTCACACCTTTCTCCAGCTCTTACGTTCTTTCCTTTCCCTCTTTCCCAATGCTGAGCTAGAAAAAAATCTCTGAGGGAAAAAGCTGCAGAGAGTCTCTGAGACCAGCTGCTTGGAAGAGGTTTAGACCAACCGAGTTGCCTAGAAAAGACAGTTTCCAACCTGTTGAGCTGCCTGCCAGCTGGCTCTTTGTATGCACCAGGTTTCCCAGCTTTCCTGAGCTGTCCACCCCATGCTGGGGTGAGTTTTGGTGAGGCAGCTGTCTTTGAGTCATTTGTTCTCCTGTAAGTATCCCCTTACCCACATTCCATCAAGTGATCCCAATAAAACTCATTGGTTCACCAAGTTGAACTGGTGTTACCCAGTACTTTGGTTTGTTGGGATGCTTATCTGGGGTAAGTGGGATCCCTATCTGGTTCTTCCCAGGAAAAGTTTTGTCACACAACACCCTCAGAAAGAGGAGGAAGAGAGATAGATGAAGAAACAGAAGAAGCTGAAAGAATGAAAAGTTAAAAATTAGATGGATCTAATTTGACATCTCCAGTGTCAAATGTCTCAGAAAAAAATTGACAAATATCTATATTTAACAAATGATGTCTGATATAAGTAAAATATCTGACAGACAAATGATGTAGAAGAGGGAAAGCTCAAATAAGGGAACAGGCCAGGTGAGTAGCTTTGGGAATCGGTGGAAATAAAGGGGAAGAGGGATGACAGTAAAATGAAAAGGTCAGCAGGGCCTCAGGTGGATGCCCTTTAATTAGAAAAGGTGTTGTGGCCTAAACAAAGGATGACAGCAAAAAACTGTGACTCACTTGAGTCTGCAGTCTCCCTACTGGACTTGGAGGGACCTGGATTAGACACACCAGGCACAGTGTGGTCTTTCATCCTCGGACTTGGACTCTGGGGAGGAGTGGAGCCCAGGTCCCTGCTGCTGAGCTGGTCTTCACTTGCTCCCACGCATGGACCACTGCTGTAAGAACTGGACTCCTCGTCGCTGGTGCGTGATCCACGATCCTCCCTTCTCTCCCAAGGGCCCCTTAAGCGGGAATCCTCTTCGCTTTCTCTCTCCCATAAGCCACAGAGCCGGTGGCTGGATTCTTCACTGATGTTCACCCTAGAAGAGTCTCTGGCCTCGTAACTCCCTTCATCACTTACTCCTTCACAAGAACTGAGGCAGTGGCTGGCATCGACACTTGCTCCTTCCCAAGAACCGCTGCAGTCCTCACTGTCTCGGATCCCGGAGTCACTGGTTCGGAGCCCTCGAGTTTCAGGGACGTCCACCCAGGCGTCTTTGTTGACGGTTGCCCTCAAGTCGCAGGGATGCAAGCCAGCGACTTCACCTAGGCTCGCGTCGCCACTGCGTTGGCCACTGTCGCCCCTCACAGCTACCCATGGGCTGCTCTGCAGGTAGCCATCCTGTTCCCTAATTCTCTCCTGAGAGACGCAGCGGTGCTGCCTTAGGTCTTCACTGGGTCTTCTCGAGTCCCTTCGGGAAACGCCGCGGTCCTCACTTACTCTTACTGAAGAGATCTTGGTGTGGCGGTTCCCTCCTTCTAGGCTTCTGTCTCTAGGGCTGTGGCAACAGAATCCCTGCTTTTCCAGGACCTTCTCCCTAGACCCGGAGCCGAGGTAGCCGTGCGGACCGCGGACCGCACACGCACGGCTGCTGGCGCGGAGGCCGCAGTCTCCGGTCTCCGGGGCACGCTGGTGGTTGTGACGGCAACCGCCGTCGGCAGGAACGCTCTCCTCAGAGTTTTTTTTTCCAGAGTCTCAGTTCCTGCAGGCTGGAGGGCGTGGCGGCGTGGCCGTCACTTTGGAAACGAGTACACTTCCGGTGTTCAGTCACTTCCGTATCCTTTATGAATGCGTCACTTCCTGCTTCCTTCCTTTCACCTTTTTAGGTGCTTCGCCCGTGGAAAGCCGCGCGACTCTGGTACCTAGTGGTTTTCGGTGGGTTTTTATTGTGTTTTGTTTTTGTTTTGTTTGCTCAGCCTCACAATAGCCTGACAAGGCTTGTTTCTGGAATCTTCTGTCACGGGTATCGCCCCCAAATGGAGGTTCCAGGACTGCGGTTCGCGGAGCTGACCTGTGTGCCGCGCCTCAGGGGCCTTTTCGTCCTTGGCAAGCCTGGTATACTATTTCAGTGCTGGTTTGAAAGAAAATCTATTTTTGCCCCATGGCTTCGGAAACAGAGAAAAATCCCTAAAGGGGACGGTAGCAGGTGCAGTCCCTGTCATTGTTGAATGTGTGCTTAATGTCGGGCTCTTGGATGTTCGCTTGGTAGGTATCAGCCTCACCTTACAGATTGTAAGATACCACTAAGTTTGCTAAGACAAAACAGCGGGTAAGTTCTAAAAACAGCAGTCGTTAGCCAAAAGAGACTCCAGTACTCCTACTTTAAATGCAACATTTCTTTCATTGTTACATTATTACTAACTGAACTAAACCTTTCTCTCCAACATTGCTCAAAATGTATTCTTCCGCTTTATTTTTGCGAATATAAGCATCGAGTTTTGTGCTAACCGCTGAGAATACAAACCTGGTAAGCATCGTCCATATTGGTTGTCCTTCTCAGGTGGGTTTTTTGTTGTTGCTTTGTATGCTTGCACCGCCACCATGCTTTCTCCCTTTGAGAGGAATTAAGGTGGAGGAAAGCAATCTTTTTCATTTCTCTGCCTTTAAACATGGAGTTTGCCCTCAAGAAACTACTGTCTTCTCCACAAATTTGTTCTCTGAAAAATTCCTCGAAATATATCTTCTCTCAAGGTAAATTGATCTTTTTTAACATAGCCTTTTAAGTAGTGACTGGCACTTCTTGGGTTTATGTGAGCAGTCTGACATTGTATTCAGTGCTTTGTATGAGTTTTCTTATCTCTAAAACTTTGTAGACAGTATTTATGTTTTCATTCTATATATTTTAAAAGACATCAAAATTGATTGCTTGGGGGATACACAGGAAGTAGTAAGTGCTTGCATTACAATTCCTACTGTATTTTTTTCTCTTTGTACATTCCCCTCCTCAAAACCTGATTTCCCACAGCTTTTATTGGATCACATCGCACATTGTAGTCACCCCCTCACAAGGAGGTAAAACTTCTGGATGGTTGGGCATCAGTTCCTGGAATCGAATAGTTACTTCCTGGGAAGGGCTGCTCAGTAGATAATATGTTGTGGAATATGTAGATTGATCTAAACATCAGGTTAGTGAACTGACACACTGAAAACAACAGGTTTTTTTGTTTGTTTGTTTGTTTACTGTTTGAAGGGGGTATGGAATTAGTCATTCCAATCTGATTTTTTTTTCCTTTGTAGAATTGGGACAACTGAGACCTTTTGTGGGACAGGTATTTACTGAATTACATATTCACATATGTAACCAGTGCCTATCAAAACTGATTTGCAAATAATTTCAAAGCTAATCTATATTGTGTTTATTTCTTACAGATGAAGAACAGTTCACATTTGATCAGGATGACATTAGTAGGAGTTGGGGATTTGGAACCTACAATGTCTAACTCCAGATTAACACAGTGCTTATAGCTACTTCCAATAGTATAGGCTCTATCAATGGGCTATGCACTATCAGATAGAGAAGCCTACACAGTGGGCACAGCAAATCTGAGAAGGAAAAGGAAAGAAAGCAGTATTAGAAACAAGGAGAACGTGGTATATACAGATCTTTAAAACATCAAAAATTAATTTTACATAGCCTACACTAATTTGTAAAATTGACATGAATAATCTACAAAAATACAGATATCCAAAAACTGTCTTAAGAACTATAAAGTCATAAAAGAATATCCCAGAGAAATCTCTTTGACAAATACCAGAGAAAAGGCAGGACAAAATACTTGCCAAGTATTAAACTAACATAACCATAATTGAAATTTTTAATGAATTTGAAGTTCATCATCTATGAACCATAACTATATAAAGTCTTCTAAATACCTTGCTCAGATACTATAGCCATTTTACTACTTTACAGTTAGAGTAAAACCACCCATAAAAGAATGGCTAGGTCTTACTACATTTATAAGGTGATACACAGAAACAAGATGGATCAACCTAGAAAAAGTGATTGATGACCTGAATTGGATCCCTGAAAACCCACATAATGGGAGTGAAGTGACTACTGCAAGTTGTCCACTGACTTATGCACCCATTCTCAAATGAGGCACATACACACACACTAAAAGTAATGAATGTCTTATTAGAGTGAAAAAATATAAAAAATTGTGGTAGAAATGCAGTCTACAGGTATTCATGTGGTTATAATGCACAGGCAATTGAGAGAAACAGAGAGAAAATGGATGTAGTTCCTTTTAAACATTGCTCTTAAGAGAATTTCAAGCTTGGAAATAACCTATACCAAGTTAAGTGATTATACTGTAGAGCACAAAGACAGACATGGAGGGAGACTTGTAATTTAAAACTTTAGTACAAAGAGTATAGAAGCAAATAAAAACATGCACTATCACATAAAGCGGGTGGTAGTTTTACAAGTAATGGCACGTGATTAAGAAGCTAAGGAAAAGCACAGTGGTTTTGGCAACGTCAAAACAGCAGTTCTAATAAAACAAGATAAAAACTTGGGTCGCATAGGCTTTCAAGGTAAGTTGACAGTAAAAGCAGATTCTAAGTTGAAGAATGAATTCATACTGGAGTGGTCATATCAACATCCCAGAGAATAGGAATTATTTTCAGATAGGAAACTATAACTAATTAGAAATAGTGAGTTGTCCACACCTGCTTTGCTTTATTTTTTTATTGGTCTTTTTTCTTTTTTAATGTGAATTTTTTTGGTCTGTGCATTTGTACCTGGTGCCCTCAAGAGGCTAGAGGAAACAGTTGAAACATTGGAGTCTGGGGTACAGTTGTGAGCTGCCACATTGGTGCTGGGATTCAAACCAGACTCCTCAAGAGCTACTAGTGCTCTTAACTGCTGAGCCATCTCTTAACTCCTTCCTGTCTAAGACAAGGCAGTCTCCCACAAGTCAGCTCTAGGCATGATTCTAGAGGGAGTAGGGCCAGCTCAGGGCAAATTAAGACAACCATTTCTGTTCCTTTGTTCTCACATACGCCACAAACTTGTTTTACTTTGAAAATACGAGTCTCACTATTTTGCCCAAACTTCTGGACTCAAGTGATTTCCTATCTCAGTCTCCCAAGTAGCTAGGACCATGCCATTGCACCCTTTTCTGCCCATGCACTCCTCAAAAACGATGGATCTCCCTTGGATACCATCTGAGATGTCCTTTGCCTTGACATCCTATGGGTAATTTTTGGCTTGTAGTTTGCTCCTTTGCTGAAGGACATAATACCTCAAGAAACTGACACTGTTTTGAACTACAGAAAACTAACCATTCCTGCTGCAGTGCTCATGTAGAAGTTAGAGAATGACTTTGGGGAGTTCTTAAACCTCATGGCTCTTTGGTATTAAACCTACCTCATAAAGATTTGACAGTCAGTAGCTTTACCTACTGGATCATCGCTCTGGCCCACACATTGGCCCTCTGCCAACCCTTTTTCTCACTTTGTAGCTCAAACCCTGGACCTTTATGTATAGGCCCACCACTTATACATAGTGCTCTACTATACAGCCACAAGACACTGAGATAAGGTCTATGTAGCTTAGGCCAACCTTTAACTTGTGAACTTCCCTGCCTTTGTCTTGGACTGGGATTGCACAACACCTGGTCAGTTTATCTCCTCTTTGCAGGCATAGTTAGAAAACACCTTAGAATTTCCTAAACAATTTTTATTAACCTCTTTTAATGAACTTTGACATAGTATGCCAGCCACTCAGTGAAAAATTAAGTAGAATATAATTCTTTTAAGCTATTCATATAATACATATTCCTTTCCAACAGAATTTAGTGTAATCCCTGTTTTCCAAAACAACTAAGTTCAGAAGATTTACATTAAAAAAAACACTCTAAAAGTCACCTAAAACCCACTTTTAGAAGATAAAATATTTTTATGTGGTCTCAAATTGTTCAACTTATTTTTTTCTAAAGGATTTTGTGAGTGCCTCCTGTATGTACACACCACAGGTCTGGCCTGGTAGCTCCAGAAGCCAGAAGAATCAGATCCCAAGGGACTGCAATTATAGAACTTGTGATTCTAATATTGAGGGTGCTGGGCTATGAAACCAGACTTTTTTCAAGAACACAAGTGTTAACCATTTCTTTAGCTCCTAAAACTTTTCATTCAAAACATGTTCTAAGACTTTAGTTTTATGGTTGTATAGTTTTAAAACAGTTTCCATCCTTGAGCACTGATATGTAATTCTGGCAATTTAGAATGTTTAGCAGTACTTAAAAAAAAAAAACTTGGAGGTCTTTTCTAGATGGTCTTGTACAAGACCCACTATACACAGTGATTCTAAGGCTGAGCTAAATTTATAGATTTGGGTCACTTTCACATTTGGCCTCTTACAAAGAGAAAATGAGAATTAGAAACTTGTCAATTTGAAATGTGAATATCATTAGTCATCCTAGAAACAATACTATTCTTTGTATATCTCAGCAGTGAAGCCTCTAATGTTATCCCTCATTCCACCTTTGTCTCAAACCCATGTCAACTAAGTTGACAGTAGTAGTAGCTCTTTCTGTCAACACAAACAGTTGCACCTAGCCTAGGTACCCATATTAGTTATATCCATGCACAATTATGTATTTTGAGACAGGGTCATACTGGCCTTTATTGGTCTTGAATTCATAAAAGATCCTGCAGGCTCTGCCTCTCAAGTACAGAGATTAATTCATGATATCTGCCCCATGTAATGCTTTAACCTTACCATATTTTTGTGTCTTAGCCTACCAACATTTTCTTTTCCTATTGGTAATTCTCTTTATCCTCCCACCTGCCTATATTTTCTTATCTAGGGCCTTTCTTGGTCCTCTTCTAAGTATTTGGTAGTAGCTGTCAGTGGTTTTGCAAGATAAAGGGTGTGCAGCAGGAAATGTGGCCTACATTGTTGGATGGTACAATTCTTCCATGGCAGTGTTCATGTGTAACATCAGTTGTGCTGTCCTGTGATGCATTTATTTATAATTTACTGCTGAATGGAGAATTAATATTTAGGTTTTAGTTTTTAATGTATATGGATTACTTTGTGTATGCCTGATGCCCTTGGAGGCAAGAAGGATCCCCTGGAACTATAAATAGAAATTGAGGTGCGCTGTGAATGTGACTCAAACTGGGATTCTGTGAAGAAACAGCCAGTACTCTTTTAACTGTTGAGCCATCTCTCCAACCCTGACTTTCAGATTAACATTCTTTAAAATTGTAGTCCTTTGTTCTTAGGGGAAAAACTTGAAAAATCCTTCATTTGTCATACCCCTTAGTATGAATAAGAAACTGATTCTCTTAAAAATCACTACAGTTTTAACCATATGTAAATTTTTGAAGTAAGGGCTTGGAGAGAGCCTACCAGTTAAGACCACAAGCTGTTCTTGCAGAAAAACCCAAAGTCTGGATTCCAGTGTCCACATACAACTCCCAGCTGGCTGCAATTCCAGCTCCATGGGACCTAATGCCCTTTTTTAGCCTCCTTGGGTACCAGGTACAACAGTGACGCAAACAAGTTAAAAAGGGGGGGGGGGTAAAACTGTTTGAAGCCTAACTGTCCAGTGATAAGCCTAACGATGTTCATTCCATTCTTAGTTAAACTATAATACCACTTCTATAAATTATTCCTTTAAAATTCTCCAGTACTTTGATATGCTTGTTTCAACTTTAACATTTATCTTAGTCATAAGACAAAACCAGGTTTCACACTGTACTTTTGGAGTTGCTAAATTTTATTCATAAACCAGAGTACCCTTTGGTGCTATAATCAAAGAAATCACATGAAGCCCTCCAATTCCCACCAAAAAACATTACAAGTTTTAGTACTGTTTATGTACCATATCCTTATCTTCTATAAATGGAAGAATATATCTGGGAGTGTAGCTGGCACTGCACTCATGTTTTAAAACATGTACATAGGGGCCACATTTTAAGGTCACTCAAGAAATACAAACAAAGTTTGTTCATCATTCAATTTATTACATGTATGAATATTAACATCTCATGTTATCCATCTAATTCAATCAAAACCAACAAAGAAAAAAGTTAACCATGTTTTTCATATGAACATTCTTACACAGAATCCCTGTAACTTAAAATAGAAATGTGTTCATCTGCATTAAATTGACAATTTTAAAAATATTTTCTAAAAAGAAAAATCACTTTTAGTAGTTAAATATATTTGTTAATTGCTTGATGGCATCAGTGTCCAAGTTTAAGAATAAACATACTTTCCAAAAGTGGACATTGTGGATGATTCTAGCTGGAGATACATATCTATATGTAAGCACACATGTCCTTTTTTTTTTTTTTTTTTTTAATCTTGCTTTTCTATTTGAGAAAAACTAAGTTTGAACTTTGCTGCTATAAGTCCCAGGAAGCTACTAGAAAAAAACATCGCGTTAAGATTGCTGTTTAGTTCCATTCTTGCCCAATAAAAGTATAGAAACACTGTCTTTATTTGATGGTGTGCATAAATATTACACTCCATGGATAGCAAAAATATTTTTATTTATAATTTACAGTTCACAAGTGAAAATCGTACATTTGTACACATACAATTTCATTTTGTTACATTTGCACTCATCTACAGAACTTTCACACAACAAGCACCTGAAACTGTGCAGGCAGTAGGAAATGCAAATACTAAAATGTATTTATTAACCAAATGATAGCTGAAGGCCCTGCCACAGCTAGACAATTTATATAGATATGTCTATATATACATAAAAAAATTCTTCACCTAGATCCAACAGCAGCCTTTGTTAAAAAAGAAAAGCATACCTTTCTCATTTTATTTAAACTGACTCAACTGTATCACTTTCTGTTTTAATTTCAGTGGGTGTTGCTACACTTTCTTCTGAACAAGCTGGTGGGGCATCAATTTGTTCTTCCTTAACTTTGGGACTTTCACAGGGTTCTTGTAATTCGTTTTTGACAATGTTCAACATAATGTTCAAAGGGTTTTCAACTGGTGTCTTGCTGGGAGATGGTGTACAATCAAATGAAGATGTCTACAAAATGAAAATCCCTATAAGTACTAATAAAGGTTCAAACCATTAAGTAACAATTTCTAAGAGTTCAGACAAAGGACTACCACATTCAATTACAATGCTTGCTTCCTACAAGCTAATAACACTGTTCAGTATGTACTCAGCAAGGAGTACATTAACATTAATATCATTAAAAGTCAGACAGGCTTCAGTAGGTAATTGTTACAATACAAAAGACAATCCTATCATAACTTTGTGAGTCTGTTATGTGGATTTTAAGTAGTCTTTTGAGATCTTTTTAAATCCCTGCATCAAAAACACCCTAGGGAAGCTCTAGTCTTTTAGTGACCTAAATATGTATTAAAATCTGTATCAAACCAGTGCCATGAGTAGTCAACATGTTCCACTGGTTTAGAAAAGTCAAGGTCAAGATATAGATATAATAATTTGAATTTCTGGGGCTACTAGACGGATGTTTTTGACAATTTTAAAAACATTAAAGTCATCATTTAAAGTGTATTATTAGAGCTGGGAAGATGATGCAGTGGATAAAATGCAAGTTTACCATGCAAGTGTAAGGGCCTGAGTTGAAATCTCCAGGACACACATAAAATTTAGATACATAAGAGAATCCCTGGGAACTTGTAAAATAACTAGCCTGGTATAATCACAAAAGAAAAGAGACTCATTAAAGGTTAAGGACTAACACCTAAGGTTGTCCTCTGACCTCCATATGTGTAACCTGCATTCACATGAAAATACAGACACAAATATTTTTATTTATTGACAGTGTTGCTATGTGGTCCTGATTATCCTGGAATTCTATGTAGACCAGGCTGGTCTCAAATTTAAGAGATCCTCCTGTTTCTCAAGTGCTGTGATTAAAAGGTATGTGCCACCAATGCCTAGCCTAACAAATTTCAAAATATCATCCCTCTACCAAGTGACTAAATACATAAAAAAAAAATTAGTTCTTCCCAGAGCCCTAAAAATTTTGCCCGTTGTGATTCTTCTTTTTAGTTCTCAAATTTTCTGTCTGGTTGTCCAGTAAAAGTTATAAAGATTCAAGTAAACAAAACTAGAAGTAAACATTTCTATGAATTTTAATTGTATTTTATCAGTAATAAACCAATGTACATCAGAGCATAATGCCAATATCTAATAAACAACCTACTAACTTTAAAAAATTAAAATAAAATTTATTAATATAAATAAAAATATACACTATCCAAAAAGAACTTACATTTTGATAATCTTCATAACATGATGGATGGTAAATCTGAAGAAGGAAAAAAATAGTTATTACATGCATGTTCATTTTTAATACATTTCAATTTTTTCTTTAATTTTTAAACCAAGGGATGATAAAATTCATTTGGCCAAAAAAAAAAAAGAATCCAAACTTTTAACCTTACGTAACTTAGAGTGAAAAACCATTTCTTTAAACGTGGCTTTGTACACTTAAAATGTCTAGCTCTATTTTCAAGAGAATAACAGTTATTATGATTATAAAAGAATGTAGTTAAAACAGAAAGTCTAGTTGAGTCCAGCTTAAGTATAGAACCATATGGTTGCTAGAATTCCTCTAAAGGAAACATTGACTATTTGAAGTTCAGTATCTTTTTACTAAACAAACCCAGAAAGGACTATAAATCATCTTCAAAAGGGTGAGTTATTCTAATAAAACATGATCATTAACAATGCCTTATAAAGAACTAGAAGTTACCTTTCCGTCTACTCTAATAGCATTTTTTAAGTGCCATTCTTCCTCCTCTTCATCCCAGTACTGTTCAAATTGTTCTTGACAGATTTCACAACTCTAAAATAGAAGCATATAAAATAAAATTTACATTGTTCATTAAAATAAAAACAAACCTTTTGAGTAAGAAATTTTAGAAAATCTAAAAAAAAGTTTTATGGATTATTCCAGCCTTTCACAAAAAAAGGTTATTAACATTTCACTATTAGTCACTGATGGCATCCAACCCAAACTGGTCATGAAACAGCCAAGACTTTCTTGTTGGCTTTTTAAAAACCTTACAAGAAGTCATTTTTATATTTGCTATAACAATGTCTCATGTACCTTAGGCTGGCATCCAATTCAATATGCTGGGCCTGGTCTCGAACCCTGATCCTCTGTGCTACCATGCCAGGGATAAAACATGTTTATGACTTAAAAGGATGTGAGGTACACTGCCAGAGACAGGGATTTCGAACACCATTCTATTACCTCAACTGCTCCAGCTGGTCCAGCAGGTACACTTTGGAACTCCTTTTCTTTAGCAGCCTCCTGAGTTTTAAGGACAACCTCTTCATGAACCTTTTCAAAAAACTGGCTTTTTGCGCGTTCCTCCAGATCAGCTATTTCTTCAAATTCTATCCAGTCCTTAAAAGAAATTGATGTAAAAGATTAGGTTCATTTCTATCCACATTTTTTACAGTTTTGTCATAACTGTAATCATGTTAAAGTTATGGGTACATTTTCATACAATATGCTCTGATGTTACTTTAATATACTTGTTTTCTTTGAGCCCTATAACTAATCTTTTTTCTCTTTCCAACAGGGTCTTCATATGTAGCCCAGCTATCAACCACGTAGCTATGCTTGGCAATCTTCCTCCTGCCTTAGCCTTCCACATTACTAAGATTACAGGTCGCCAAATCAGGCACTGACTGAAATCTTAATGCTAATTTCCTAGTAACTCTAAGATACCACTAACAAGATAAACTTCACAGTTTCATTTACATTTATTTTGGAACTCGAGAGATGGCTCAATGGTTAAGACCATTTATTGCTCCTGTGGGACCAGGGTTCAGTTCCACTAACATGGTAGCTCACAACCATCTGTTAACTCCAGTTCCAAGGGATCCAACACCCTCAGTTGGCCTCCTCAAGCACTACATGCATAAGTGCATTTCATCTTTAAAGAACTAAAAGCTCCAACAAATATTAAAGAAATGTTAGAAATTTAAATATTTTAAAGGATTTATGGGTACAGGTATCCAAGGAAGCTAGAGGTGTCATATCTCATGGAGGTGCAGGCAAGATGCTCATACACAAAATAATCATAAATCTAAAAAATAATCCATGGATCAAGTTTTATTCCGAAAGTTCATGTTAACCTTCAGCAATTATTTAAACATACACTTCAGTATAACTGACATCTAGATTACTCAGAGGCATATGGATTACTTACTGTTAGACTGTAGTACCAACGTCTGTGAGTGACTTTTCTGCTAACATCTTTCTCAGTTCTATTCTGTCGATAATGCCAGTCCAAGTGATCTGCATAAACATCTGTCTGGGATGTCGTAAACCTCATTCCACAAGAGTAACATTGAATCCCAGTGTACAGCCGGTTTATTACACTGTCATAACGTCTATTTTGAAAAAAGAAAGTTTCAAGTTTTAAGACATGACAGTGGCTAAAAACAAAATACTTAAGTTTTCTATATCTTAACAGAAATCAAACCAGAAAGATTTATGTAAAAATTACTTTGTTACTGACCCTTTTTACTTTAGCCTATTTCTTATTTATAAATTTGCCTTGGTTACTTATTTTCTTTCGGCTAAAAATGGAGAAACACTATAGGTTCCCTAACAAGGCAATAGTAATTCAACTGCTTAATATGAAGTTACTATCAATAAAGAGAAGACATGATTAGTAGAACAGAAAGAGAATTACAATTATTAATGTTTTGAATAAATAAACGACCTTTTTGAGTTAAAGAATAGTTATAAGTAATAAAGTTTAATGTTTAACAAGAATAATTATATTTAATTTATATGTGTAAATTATATGTGTAAATGTGCACATGGGTGCAGGTGCCAGAGTATAAAAATGTCAGATCCCATGGCTGATGTGGCTGCTTGGCATCCAACTTAGAGACTCTGAAAAAACAGTATGCGCTCTTAATCACTGAGCTCTCTCTCCAGACCCTAGTGTCTGCATTGCATTCACAGGTGTTCCTTGCTATCTAGAAGCAGGATGGCTCACACTTGTAATCCCAATATTCAGAGTTCAGCTCAGGCTAACAAGACATCTCAAAAAAGAAAGGAGAAAATGATAAAAAAATAAATACAAAAAAAACATGAAATAAAGGCATGAATATAAATACCTAATATTTAAACTTGAGCACAGGTAAAAGGTAGGATTCAAGCCACTGTTCTCTAATGACTGTCACAGATGAAAGTACTCTTCACAAAAGCTTGATGGTGTGAGTTCAACCCCCAGAAACCACAATAGAAGGAGAGAACCAACTCCCAAAACTTGCTCTCTAACTTACACAAACATGGTAGGTAATATGCATGTACCTCCACTCACACACAAGTATAGAAACAATGCACAGTAATAGTAAAAATTTTAAAATATCACATACTGCTTCAATTCTTCAATTGTGAAATTAGTAAGATCTGGAACATCTTGATCTTCATTCTGATCCTCCTCCTCCTCAGGGGGAGGCTGAGCAACAGCCTCATTTACCTCTGCAGTAGACAAGATTCATTTTTCAATATCACATTCTGTTCTGTTCTTTATAGCAAAACACTGGTACAAGCATTAGGTGTTTGATATGACAATTACTGGCAAAGGAACCTTAAGAAATTTCTTACAATCTTTTTTCTTCAACATTCAAATTATTTTCAAATACCAAAGGACTAGTAAAATTCGGTATATGGTATTTGTAGTAATGTTAACTAAAACAGTAGGCCAGGAGGATAGTTCAATCTGTAGATATTGTTAACATTTTCCTTACAAAAAAATTACACTTGTTTTTCAAAAGATATTACAAGGTATACTAATTTATTCAAGAGTAGAACTTTACAATAACCTACTATACACCATAATAATAGTATTTAAGCTTGGTGTATACAAATGTATACAACCATACTCACGTGCTGTAGCTGAGTCAGGCTGTGACAATTTGAGAATTCCTGTTTTTAGCAGTTTTGAAAACAATTCGTTTACATCCACCTGACTGAGATGATTATCAGGGTAGGCCTTAGGAAGACCGCCTTAAAAAACACAAAAACAAAAAAAAAAAAATTCTTAATATAAAAGATTCATACCATATTAAGTATTTCTTCAAAGTTACAGCTTTCTTCGAGATATTCCACCAACAATAAATCTTTTTAATGATGTGTTTAATTATTTAAGAAGTTCAAGTTTTCTTTTTGGCTGATAAATCATTACTTGAAAAATATTCCAGGATAATTAATAAAAACTGTGTGTGAGTGTATAGACTAATTATATATATCATATATAAAACTTATTAAATTATCAAATTTATTTTTAAAACATTTTAAGTTATTTAAACTAAAAATATTTAGATATTTTAAATTATCAAATGTATTAAATTATTTTAACAACTTTTTAAGCATTTAATATAGTTAAATAATTTTTATATATTTACAATTTTTAAAGGGGGGTATTACTTGTCACTTTATCACTTGTCTAGTTACTTGCACATGAAATAAAGCAGGATTCAAGGGACAATAAGTCTTATGATCCTTTTATGCATGCAACACCGTTTCTAAAACCAACTTCCACCTATTTCACTAGCCCTGATCTAAACACCTCAAAAAGTAGTTCTCTAAAGATTAAGTAGTGAAGCGTCTCTTTAAAAAGACCGCAGCCAGATGGAGTACTGCTGTTGTTCCATGGCATGATAAACCAGAGAAATGGTTGATGAAAGGGTATGTATGAGCCCTGAAGCCCAGAACACTTACCCGTCTGATACTTATTGAGCTGGCCTCACCAAGGAATTCAAACCATTGCTAAGCACTATCAACTTTACCAAAGCTTTAACAAGTTGAGTAAGACAACAATCTTCTCAAATTCAACCCAACCCATTATCTTGCTAGCACTATGCTAATAACTAATCCTTTAACTCATTTGTACCAGGCCAGCAGGTAGGCAAAAGAGTGCTTACCTAGCAAACTCAAAGGCCCTAGGTTTGGGTTCTAGTACTATTTTGAACAGTGAACATGGTGATGTATCCTCTTAATCCCCAGCACTTAGGAAGCAGAAGCAGGTAGATCTGTTAAGAAGCTAACTTGGTCTACATAGTGAGACCCTATGTAAAAATTAAGTAATATTTAAGTGTTTACTCTACTGTTAACCATATGCCTACACCTCCAGGAAAAAAATGCTATTAACTATTCCACTGAATGGCAGAATCAACTTGTATCCATAATACATATAGGCACTACCCTTGATCATTAGATAAATCCATTACAGTGTGCATATATAATATAATTGTCTATTCAAATTAAGTATCTAAATGCAGGAATGTTTGCCTCAATAATCAATTACAATGGCATTTACACAAGTTCAACATGAGAATGAACTATTTGTATGTCTAAAGGGGATAATTAGCTATTCATTTGTTTGGAAGTATCCATGTTTCCTCGGAGATAAAGAAGAATATTACACTACTAACTCCTAGAATTTTAGCTAGACACTCGACTTTCTAGTTGCGAGACATAAAGTAGTTGCTTACTGCGGCCTAAATTTCTACTGCTTGTAAAAGAGGATTAATATAGTTCCTGTCTGAGGTTGACGTGAAGGTTAAATAAATACTATTAGTAAGGCAATGAGGTGTTATTTGGCACAATATACAGTTCATAAAGGGGAGAGCATATCTGTCACACTAAAAGTTCTTCAAAGGATGAATCTTACTAAATTCTTCCTAGCACAAAGCTTTCCATGCAGTGCAGCAAATGAACAAGAATAGAACTATGGAAAGAGTATTACTTTCAATTAAAGAATATTAAGAGAATCTGAAAGACAGCTTCCTAATAATAGTTCATACTTTTTGAAAGAACCAGTAGAACTTAAGAAAAATATAAAAATATGTATAATGCCTCAACCAATATTCCCACAGGGAGCAAACTCATTTTGTCTGCAACAAGGCTCTCATATGAATGCTAAATAAATAAATAAATTATCAACATTCTAAAAATAAGAAAAGTATGTAGTTCTTAAACCTTATGTCATCAGCTTCAACATGACAAACTTTTTCTGAAGAATTTTATTTGTGTGTGTAGGCACATGTGTACAAGTGCCTAGAGACCAGTACGCATACTGTGTGTCTGTATGTACATACACAAGTACCCATTAAGACAAAAGGTACTTGATCTCACTATAACTCAAGTTACATTTCTGGTAGTTATGAGCTATCTGATGTAGGTAATGGGAACTAAAAAAGGTCCTCTACAAAAACAGTATATATTCTTAAATTCTAAGCTATCTCTACATCCCCAACAAATTCTTTATTCAACAAGAAAAAGTAGTTTCTAAAGAAAAATATATTCATACGGCACTTAAAACTTTTCACACATCTCATTTTTCTTTTAAACTTTTAAGAAATTAATATTTCTTCCAAGAAATACTGACACTACTATCTCCTTTTAGAGAAGAAAAACCGAACAAGGATAACACTTGTTTATGCCTGACCCAGCCACAACTATGGGGATTGCTTACTAACCCTAATTGTCCATCTAGAAATTAAAAGAATTTGTACTGAATTTAAATTGACAAAAAATTTTTTTAATTTTTTTAAAGATTTATTTATTTCATGTATGTGGGTACACTGTCACTGTCTTCAGACACCAGAAAAGGGCATTGGATCCCATGACAGATGGTTGTGAGCCACCATGTGGTTGCTGGGAATTGAACTCAGGACCTCTGGAAGAGCAGTCAGTGCTCTTAACCACCGAGACATCTCCAACCCCCCAGAATTTTTTTAAGAACTAATTCATAAATTGTAGCTTCATTAGAACCTCCCTAGTTTGTAAGTTATGAAAATTCTTTAAAACTTTGTGAAGTCAGTAACAAAATTATATTCAAAGTATCATGTGTTTGGAGGGAGTTGTTTCTTTGGTTGTGTCTTTTGTTTGGAAGATTTTTGTGTATGGTATGGAATTCAAGGCTTTGTACATGCTCGGCCAATGATCTATAACCAAGCTAATATCTACTCCCAAAAGTATGTTTCTAAAACAGCTTAGAAATGTTTTTTTCTATTTGGCTTGAACCCAGGGCTTCATGCATGCTGGTTAAGTTCTGTGCTCTAATACTGAACTGTATTATATCCTTATATCCCCAGGCCTTACAATTTAGAAACTAAAACAAGTATCACAGCAGTATACACACACACACTCACACACACACACACACTCTCTCTCTCTCTCATGTGTGTGTGTGTGTATGTGTACACAAAAATATATTTCCCATTTACCACAAAGTAAAATTAATTTTAAAATTCATTATTAGTTATAAGTCACTCTAAAATAACAAAAATACCTATCGGGAGACCTGACTAAGAAATTAGGGGTTTTTTCTATTCATTCACCCATTAAAAACTTATAAATGAACCACTTTATGAGGTGATATTCCCCAGTATTATGTTTACTAGATCATAATACACACAGTCAAAAAAGCTACAAATATCAACTAAAGTTTCTGCTGTTTATAGTTTTCTTCAGCCTATCACAACAAAATTATCATTCCTTCTAGCTGGAGAGATGGCTCAGCGGTTAAGAACACAGACTGCTCTTCCAGTGCTCTTGATTTCAATTCCCAGCAACCATGTGGTGGCTCACAACCATCTGTAATGGGATTCGATGCCCTCTTCTAGTATAGTAACCGTGTACTCACACATATAAAATAAATCTTTTAAAAAATATAATAAAATTAAAAATTATCATTCCTCTAGCAAACTTCAACTCATTACATTTTCTTCCCTCTTGATTAGTCTACATGTCCAATCTAATCATCTCTAGCTGTAAAACAAGGTTTGTATGACCTAATACAACAACATAAACTCAAAGAATAAAACACTTTAGCCAGATTAAATTTCTACAAATTGAACACAATCTCTCAAAAATGCCATTTTCTAAACCAAAAGCTATTGAACAAAAGTTATGTCTTGAAAATATCATACAGTTCAGAAATACATACCTGAAGGATTTTGAATAAAAGCTCCAGGATTCTGTGGATGAACTGGTAAAAACTGTTGTCCTTGGCCAAACGCAACTGGCTGAGCAACACCAGTCAGAACCTTTAAGATAAGTGTTAATTTTAAAAACAGTCTCTCTATAAATTTCTAATAACATTCTACCACATAAAAATGTCCTAAGGCCCAAGTCTGTGATAATAAAGATTTAGAAAGTAACAACTGGTGTACTTCCACAAACTTTAATAGTTTCTAATTCTATCTGTTTCAGAGTTATAAGGAACTGAGACTAAGTTAAACTTCCTTTAAATAAGGATGACATAAAAGAGCACTCAGGATGCAGAGGCAGGACTCTGAGTTTGAGGATAGTGTGGTCTACAGTGAGTTTCGGGACAGCCATGGCTACACTGAGAAACCCTGGGGGGGAGGGTAGACTTTCTCAAAGTATAAAGAAATGTGTTTATATGGGGTTAGGAATTTAGCTCAGTGGTAGAGCGCTTGCCTAGCAAGCCCAAGGCCCTGAGTTCGGTCCTCAGCTCCGAAAAAAAAGAAAAAAAAAAAAATGAAATGTGTTTATGCTATACAAGTCACTTTTCCCTTGGTATGTTTTTTCTTATTTCACAAAGGGAAGAACTGAACTGGTATCCAGAAATAAAACCTTTACATAATCACAGCTGCTAGTTAACAAAACTGAAGCCAGAATTCCTAACCTTGAATTTTTTCCACTCAAAAGTCTGTTTTATGTTTCAACCAAGTATGATGGTGTATAACTACAATTCCAGGAGTGGTAACTTGGGAACTGAGGCAAGAGGACTGCAAATTTAAGGCCATCCGGAGTTATGCTAATAAAACTATGTCTTGGGGGGAAAAAGCAAAGAAAAAAAACAATGTGAACTTCAAGCAGTCATCCTACTTGGCCATCATTTTTGAATAAGGTTATAGCGGAGTTCAAAGTATATTATCAAAAGTCATCAAAGGAATAAAAAAAAAAAAAAAAAAAAAAAAAAAAAAAAAAAAAAAAAAAAAAAAAAAAAAAAAAAAAAAAAAAAAAAAAAAAAAAAAAAAAAAAAAAAAAAAAAAAAAAAAAAAAAAAAAAAACTGGGGATGGTAGCTCACATCTATAATCCCAGTGTGCTTGAGAGGTTTAAGACAGGGCAACTATCTTGAATTTGAGATGGAAGTGAACTATACAGTTTGAGGTCTGGACAGCGTGGAATAGAGCTGAGGCCTTAGCTACAAAAAACAAATCTGAGTGTAGGCCTTAAATTATGGCTTAGTGGTGTATCATCTGTTTAGAGTCTCTGAGTTCAAGCTCCAGATTAAGATTGCAATAAAGATAAAGATTGCAATAAAGTAGTAAAATAAGTACTGTAGTAGCATACAAATTTAGTACTTTGGATTTAGTTATATAAATATTTTAGTCTATTATTATATGAATAGTATATATTATATATACTGTTATAATTTATAAATCTTGATCACTATCTTTGTGACAACAGTGTAGAACATGAACACACACACAGACACACACATACAAACCAATTTGATACATCACAGAAAAAAAAAAAGACTAAAAATTGTACGGCATTTGGTAATAACAATCTCATTTCTACATAGTTGAGTTCCAGGTCATATGGAGCTACAGAAAGAGACCCTGTCTCAAAATCAAACAAAAAGCTGGAGTTGGTTCAGTGGTTTAAAGAGCACTGGCTGCTCTCACAAAGAACCTGGGTTTGGTTCCTAGCACCCCCGACTGACTCACAACCAACCACCTGTCATTCCAGTTCCAGGCGGGAATCTAATGCCTTCTTCTGGCCTCCACGGTCACTACATACACATGGTGTGCATACATACATGCAGGAAAACATTCATACACATAGAATACAACAAATAAACCTTGAAAAAAAGTATGCAAAATAAAGCCAAGGATGGATGGACAGGCCTGTAAACTGAACAATTAAAAAGCTAAGACAGGAGAATTGAGAATTCAAGGGCAGCCTGAGCTCCATAGCAAGCTCTAGGCAGCTTGAGCTCAAGGAAGACTCATTTAAAACAACAAAAAATGCACAAGTACATGAAAGGATGACTGTATACATTCATGTGACTACCACATATCAAAAGGCAGGTAGCAAGTTTACCGTGTGGGGATTAATATCAAGCAATTGTATCCAACTAGAGTACCTAAAAGTGTTGTGAAAATTGAAAATTCAAAATTATAAAGATATATACAACTTCATTTCTTAACTCAGACTAAAGAAATTCTTGGTTAAAAAAAAAAACATTCAAAGCGAATCAGTTCTAATGTTTTCTTTTAAGCAAATCAGGGCTCAACAGTTGTTCAGGGTAATGGAGGTCATTAAAACATTGAATTAGCATGAAAAAAACAAAAAAGTGGGTTGGTGAGATGGCTCGGCAACCACACGGTGGCTCCCTCTTCTGGTGTGTCTGAAGAGAGTAACAGTGTACTCACCTACATACAATAAATAAATCTTTAAAAAAAAAAAATTCAACCAAGACAGTTGAGTGGGGAAAGGTGCTTGCCATCAAGCCTGATGAGCCCTGGTTCACACATGGGTAGAAGAAAAGTGCTCCCACAAGTTTCCCTCTGACCTCCACAAGCTCACCATGGCACATATGCACACCAACACAAACACAGAAAAATACAATTAAGTAAGAAACAGTTTAGTGGCACGGACAGTAGAGTGCTTGCCTACCATACACAAAGCCCTTGTTTAACCCCCAGAACTGGAAATAATGGGCACGCTGTAGTTCTAACACTCTGTGGGTGGAGACAGGAGACGTAAGTTCAAAGTCACCCTATGGAACACAGAGTTCGATACCAGTCAAGGCTAAATGAGACCTTTTCACAAAGAAATGAAATGAAATGAAATAGGGACTGAAAAGATACTTCAGTTGTTAGAAGTGCTTTCTGCTCTACTCTTCCAAAGAACCTGACCCAGGTCCCAGCAGGCATATAAAGCAGCCCACAGGAGCTCCAGTGCCCTGCATCTGGCCTGTGCGTCACCTGGACACACCTGCAAAAACAGGCACATAAAACATAAAGTATGGTCTTTTAAAAATAAGTGCACACATTCCATTAGAAGGAAGACATGAAGAGGAAAACTGAGAAGATTCAGTATCTTGGAAGAGCTACAATCATTTTGAATATAAGTGGCAAATATCACCCCCCAAAAACTCTCACCCTGCTTTCCAAATATCCAGGTGTTACATTAAGTACATTAAGAACATACACCATAAAGTACGTTTTTAAAGCTTTTACCAAATACTAAGAACAATTTTTTAAAAAAGAAAAAAGTTAACTCAACCTTAAGAATTAAGCTACACAGAGTATTTGAGTGGAGCCTAGACTACAAATCTGTCCTAAGTTTACTTACCTATGTAATTACCACATAATTTTAGAACAACTAGAACAGCTTACCTGTTGAGATGTCTGAATATTTCCTACTGACATTGGTGTAGGTAAATTGCCAAAGTTTCCAAACTGAGAACTCTGAAGATTCTTTTCATCAAAATAGTGTCCAGATGGTCTGTTAATGGGATTTGGGAAATTCTGGTTTCCAGGGCCATGTGGTCCATTAAAATTTGGTCCTTGAGGTGTATCAAATATTTGTTCATGTCTTTGGAACTGTAGTCCTTGAGATGGAACATTAAAAGCATTGCCCGGTGGATCATTATATGGGCCAGTCTGATTGAAAGATTCAATCCTTTGTGAAGGATGATTGTCAAATCGGGTTCCTTGTAGACCAAGAGGAATATCAAATCTTGATGCTTGCTGGTGCTGTGGCCCATCAAATCTTTGAGGTACACCATCAAATCTCGGTTGAACCTGCTGTCCAGGTGGCCCATCAAATCTCTGTGGACCTGGCTGACCAGTTCTTTCAAATCTAGGACCTGGCTGGCCATGTAATCCATCAAATCTTGGCAAAAGTGATGGCTGACCTGGCTGTCCATCAAACCTTAAAGAGTGACAACCTTCAAATCTAGGACCACCTTGACCCAGAGGCCCTTCAATTCTCAGGCCACCTCCTGGTACAGGACCCTCAAACCTCATTCCACCTCCTTGTTGTACTAAAGGTCCTTCAAACCTGATCCCAACCCCTGGTTGACCATGTGGTCCCTCAAACCTAAGGTTCCCACCTAGTTGATTATGTCCTTCAAATCTCAGACCAGCTACAGACTGACCATGGGGACCCTCAAACCTCATTCCAACTCCTTGCTGTAGCAAAGGGCCCTCAAATCTGATACCACCACCTGGCTGACCATGAGGCCCATCAAACCTAATTGCAGCCCCTGATGGACCATGACCCCCTTCAAATCTGAGTCCACCTACAGGCTGACCTCGAGGATTATCAAATCTAAGACTGCCCACAGGCTGTCCATGAGGTCCCTCAAACCTGAGACCACCCACAGGTTGACCACGATGTCCTTCAAACCTGAGACCACCCACAGGCTGACCCCCTGGTCCTTCAAATCGTAAACCACCTGCAGATCCCTCAAACCTCAGACTAGGTGAACCTTCAAATCGAAAACCACCTCCTCCTCCTTGACCAATTGGCCCTTCAAACCGCAGAGGTGTTCCTACTGGTCCTGGAGGGCCTTCAAATCTCAAAGGACACCCACCTCCTAACTGACCTTGTGGTCCTTCAAATCTCATAGGGCCTCCTCCCCCAATTTGTCCTGGTGACCCATCAAACCGAAGAGAACCTGGTGTAGGAGGTCCATCAATTCTAGGGCTTAATTTATTAGGTCCTTCAAAAATCATCTTGGTTGGGCCATCTCTCGTCACAGATGGCCTACCAGGTCCATCAAATAATGGTCGGTCTTCAGCTAGAGCTGTAAGTCGCTGATTTGTATCAAGGCCAGCAAATCTTGATGCTGGGCCATCTACAAATGGTTTATCTGAATCTTCATATCTAGGTCGCTTAAGTGGAAAACGATCATTAAATGGCGATCTCTGCTCCTCTCGTACACCTTTCAAAAAGAAAAATAAACATTTTCACTAAAATGAACTTATATCCACTTATCTCTATTTCTTATAGTTATCTAAAACCTATCCAAAGATATATTATCTCACTATATTAGTGGGTAGGGAAGAGACAGACAGCAACAGTAAGTTAAGAAGATGCCCTTTTGATTCAGATATACCTATGATTAAAAAGTTCCCATCCTGTCGAGGTACTTGTCATTTCACTTTGAGAGCAAATTACTTAACATCTCTAGTTTTGTTTCCTATTTGTAAAGCTAAAATAATACTTATTTCCTTGGATTTTGTGGATTTAATCAAATTTTTTTAAAAAACTTAATGAAGTCCCTAATATAACTGATCTTATAAATTATTAACTAGGTCCCTTCCCTTTCCATGAGAAAAGGCAACAAGACAGACAGACAGACAGACAGACAGACAGACACAGACACACACACACACACACACACACAAAGGTAGTCTGAACCGTGATAAAATCCAGCCCCACTTAGCTTGTTCATTTTCCCTTCACTGCTGTGTGATTCAATAGGCATAATCTCATTTAACTTTTTCTACCTTTAGCAGAGACTTGCTCGTCATGTCTTCTCCGGCCCTCATGGGGTGAAAGATTCTCAGCATAAGTACGACTCCCAGATATAGGAGAAAGACGTCTTGCTCTTTCACTAAATTGTTCTTTTCTGTCAAACTGTGCTCCACTATTCCTACTTGCATGTTTACTTTTGGATGGCTCACATTCTATTCCAGACAACAAGGCATCAGTCAAAGGGTAGTCAAAAATATCAGGATCTAAGAGATCAAGTCTTGGAAATGAATGCTGAACCTGTGTCCTTTTCAGTTTTGCTTTATGTTCATAGTAGGTTAATTCAGCATCAGATAAGAGAGGTTTCTTTTTTAATCCACCTTTATTTTCTTCTTTAGGACTATCCCGTACATTGCATCTATGTTTACCTTCTTGATACTGAAATAGCTGTCGAATTTGATGCACAACAACAAGGAACTCATCCTGTGTAATTTCACCAGATGCTAAACGTTCACTCGTCTGCATAGGGATGATAAAACAAAATTAAGTATTTTAAATATAAAAAATATTAAAAACTGAATAAAAGAAAATAACTTCATGAGATTAATGATAGTACCTTTTGAAGTAATTCTCTTTTGCTTGCAAGAGTTAATTCTTTAGGAATTTGAAGATTGGCATCTACACTTAATCGATGCTGCTGCTTTGGGGCTCGAGGTGACAAGATTCCTTTAGTGCTTGACCAGCTTTCCCTATGCCTTAAATGAGGAGGCTTACTATGTTCATCTCCCTGTTGTAAGCTGAAACCACAAAGGCAGTATTACTTCAAAGCATTTATTTAAAAAATAAAACTCCCAGGCTATACTTAAGGATATTTTAAGGATCTGGTTAAATAAAATAGGAACATAAAAGTTTTTCTGAAAATTTCGAAAAAAGCAAGCTAAATAAAGAATTCTGATTCTTTTTTTTTGGTTCTTTTTTTCGGAGCTGGGGACCGAACCCAGGACCTTGCGCTTCCTAGGCAAGCGCTCTACCACTGAGCTAAACCCCAAGAATTCTGATTCTTAGAGTTTTAATTCAGAGATTTAATTCAGGGCAATGATTATCTAGGTTTAATACTAGGTCTGACCCCTACCAGCAGTACTACCAGCACACACACATAAAAAGTAAAAAAAAAATAAATAAATAAAAAAACCAAGCTGACGGAGTAGAATCATAAATTCAAAGAATGGGCTAGCTAGCATATTCCAGGCCAAGTGGGGTTATATAGCTAGACCCTGTCAAAAAACACCAACAATTAAAAACAAAAAACAAGCAACTATGATTCTTGCATATAAACATACAACACCTCTAGAAGATGAGTAAACCTCTCTACAAGTATCTAATGAAATATAGTTAACCCACTGGCTTGTCTAAAAAAATTAATTGTAATATCCAATTAATATCTAAATTAACACTACCTTTTAAGTGTGTATACTAAAGCCAGGAATGAAGAATCACACCTATAATCCCAGCATTAAGGAGGCTAAAGTAGTAAGACTGCCATTATTCGGAGGCCATCCTATACTACTTAGTGAGTTCAGGCTAACATGACAAACGTTTGATTGAGCATTGCCTTAATAAAGTAAAAACATTGAAATAAAAACCATACATTTTATTTTAACAAAAACATCAGCAACATACCTTTTATTTTCTTCCCAACCAGATTTCCATCTTTTGGCAGACTTAGAGCTTTGCCAATTCTCTATATTCTCCTTTGGGTCACCACCTGACTTCATAGAATGTTGACCTGCAGTTTCTTGAGGCCGGTCCTCATCCATCTTTTTGAGTCGTCTAGGATCTCGAACATCCTGCTTAGCACTTCTCTTAATATTTCTTTCTTCCCTGGAAGGTGGTGGAAATTCGTCCATATGTGACTGTTTAAGACCTGACTGACGCATCTTTCCAGCTTTGGGTGCCAAAGTGGGAGACATACTTCTTTGCCTTCGTTTGGGTGACCGTCTATCTCTTCTCTTTGGGGAATGTACAATTGGTGACCGAGACTTAGGTGACCTTGATCTCGATCTCTTTCTAGTACTTGATCTCCCTGGTTTTGTCCCCTGTTTTTCCAATTCTTCTGTAACCATGTCTTGTTTTTGGACAACGCCATTTATGATTTTACTTCTACTGCCAATCAATCTATGTTCAGATGATTTCATGTGCTCATCTTTATCCTTCTTTTCTGCAGTTTTTCTCTTTTCTTTTACATCTTCATCTTTGCCCTCAGCTTTATCCTGAAGATGCTTCTTTAATCGTGGATCTCTCTTGTTCATATCAGACAACCTCATACTTTCAGATTCTTGATTTTTCAAGTCTTTTGTGTGGGATAATTTGTTTTTCAAAGGTGATGGTGATTTAGACTTAGATTTAGATTTAGAATCTAATTGGTCAAGTTCTTTCTTGGTTATTCTTTCACCTGATTTACTTTTTTCTTGCTTGGATGAATTTAGTTTTTCAGAGGGCACAGTCTTACTTGTTTTAATATCAGACTGGTTTATTGTATTCATTACAAATTCTTTCCTATGACTCTGCTCTTTGCCATGGGAAGAATGTTGGCTCATCCTGTTAAGTCGGGGATCCCGGTTAGTTCCTTTCAAATCTTGCATTTGTAAGGAGGGACCAACTCGGCTTTTGTCAGGTTGTACAGGGACCTGATGGGGAGTTTTAACAGCCATAGTGGGAATCTGAGGAACATGTAATTTAGACGGTGCTGAACCAGGACCCAAGTTGGCTGTCTCCTGCTGAACACTCAGAGATACTGCCTGAAATACAAAATGTTCATGTTAATACCATAACCAATGGAGACGATTTTTTTGTCATTATACAGACTATATTAGAACACTTCCAAATATCCATTTGCATTAATACTGCATTAACAATACATACTTTTGGGTGGGGAAGGGGACAAAAGGAGGGGTTAAGGGTTTCCCTATATAACCTTCGAGGGCCTGGAACTTACATAGAGAGAGGTCTGCCTGTCTCTAGCTCCCAGTTCTGGAATTAAAGACATGTTATCACCAAGCATGGCAATATTCTACTTCTTCTTTTTTTTTTTTTTCTTTTTTTCGGAGCTGGGGACCGAACCCAGGGCCTTGTGCTTGTTAGGCAAGCGCTCTACCACTGAGCTAAATCCCCAACCCCAATATTCTACTTCTAATGTATGAATATAATGAAGAGTCCAAGAAAATAAATGACCTTACTTCTTACCAGCCCTTTACATTTTAGAATATAATTTCTAATACAATGAAAAAAATAATTCCTCAAAATCATCTATGATCCTAAACCAGACTGTGGCTCAAAACAGTAAAATGACTAAACTATGACTGTTCTGCACAAGACATAGAATGATTCTAATTAAACTTTGTCATAAGATAGTTCCTCTCAAAATGTTAATGAACTTATAAAATTCTGTCTTCCAACATCTCAATCTCAAACTTAGATGCACATATGCTCTTGCATTTCTTTGTTTTTGATGACTTTTGTAAACTTTTAGAAACCTGATTTGTTCATGAAAATTACTTAAAGACATTCACCATAACACACTATCTTAGAACTGAAATATTAAAACCATATTAAAAACAATTATAAAACAAAACTTAGTGCTAATCTAGTAAGAGTTGTATTTTTATTCCTAATGTTTTAAGACATGCTGCCCAGGCTGGCCTCAAACTAGCTATGTGACTAAAAACAGCCCTAAACTTCTCATTCTCCTGCCTCCTATTCCCAACTACTAGGATTACAGACTTGTGCCATCAAACCTGGATCTATGTGGTAATAGGGATCCCAGTACCGATCCTAGTACACATGTGTGTGTATATATAGTTACACATACACAACACATACATTCACAATATATATAATATATACATATATATTACACACACAATAGACACATTTGCATCCCAAGACAGCAATCTAGAAGAACATATTGAGAAAAAAGCATACCGTTCAAAATCAAGTGTTCTATAATAAGGATATGAAAGTTTGGCTGAATCAGTATCATAATTTTTAAATTAAAGAAAGTTAAAAACAAGTCAATAAAATACTCAAATACAAAATAAGTGTTTCCCTATTATAGTTAAAGATTTAAATAGCAAATTTCCCCTACTTACCAGTTGTGCCTTAGCTTGTTCTAACTCCAGCTCCAGCTTTTTCTGCTGAAGTTCTAGCAACTGTTTTTGTTTTGCCAGTAACTGTTGCCTTATTAGTTGTTCCTGGGTGAGATTCTTTTGTATATCAGGTACAATGGGAGGAGTGGAGATATTAGGGGAACTGACCACTGTGCCAGGTGTTGAAGGCTCATCAGGCTATAAGAAAAGAAGACTTTTTAAGCAAAACATTTATTTAGACCTGCCAAAGGTCAACCAAAAATTATCAACTTTACCTTACTGTTTTCCATAGTCACAAATATCCAATACAAAAGTTCACAAAAAAGTGCTTAGGGATTTAAAATGCCAAATGTTACATAAAAGATATAGTGATTACACATACACATTTACTACTTTTTCAATTTAAACTGATTCTAGTTTTTTGCTTTTTGGAACGTTTACAGAAGTTAATACTTGAGAGTCAAATTGTACTACCATATATATCATTCACATAAAGACTTACCGATTTATTTAAAAATTTGGGATTCACATGGATGCTAGATGTATTCACATTAGGAGGCAGAGGTTTAATAGGCCAAGCAGGATCTAATGAATTGACTCTGACATCCAAGGCATAAAGTTTCTTCAAAGGGAATATTTCATCCCATGTGGAACGTAATTTAAATAAACTTTTTCTAGTATTTTCATCCACCTAAAACAACAGAATAATTCTCTGGCTTGTTAAGTTACTATAAAATGTTATATATTTTAAGTATAAAGCTACTTGCCAACTCACATATTATCCATTTGTACATAAAAACTTATTAAAAGCACGTTTGATTGCTAATTTTATTAGTTCTCAAAAGAAATCAAAACAGTAGTTATCTAGTAGACTTTAAGCAAGCAGCCAGGCAACTTTTTCTTTTCAAAAGCACAAAATGCTCTACATTTTAGGGCTTGATATATTCCTAATAAACTTACTGGATGAAAACATAAAGCCAGAAATTGGTTTACCTGATGGTTAATTTTTTTATGTTACTTGCTAGTAGCAAATAGTTAAAAAGAAAAAATTATCTTAACAACCAAACACAATATCCTATGACTATTACCTATGAACTACTACTTTGGATACAGAAGACACCCTCATAATTTTCATTCGCAAAATCCTAGGCAAGAATGGGCATTATACATCTTGCCTGTTCACATTGTAATGTATGTAATAAGATTTTCAGAAAACAGAAAAAGTACTTAGTAAGACAAGTTTTTAACTTTGGCCCTTTATCTATATTCATGTTTTTAGAGAATATATTTACAAGGTCACTTTTATTAACTATAATAATACTAGAAACCAAACCTCCAAATAATTGGAACATACTGAAATTTAAATCAGGTTAAGTTCCCCTAAACTACTTATTACAAAGTGGGCTGTCCTTATCCTCCAGTAACTAGTATTTAGCAAAATCTACAAATATTCATACCACTGACACTTTTTAATACCTGAAATACAGCTTTCCAAAACTACTCCTCTATATACTATTTCTTTTCTACCCACTTAAATAACCCTACTACCCAATTCTACCATTCAGACAGCTGGTACGTTCTATAAAAAGTATTAAAATATGACATCAACTATGTTAGTAATCTTTAAAATAAATATATTCAAGGGCCCTATTGCTCAGTGTGAATTACTTCAGAAAACACCTCCTGCTAACCAAACGACCAGTTACAATATCACAATGGAAATGTACAATTTCTAGCTATGAACACTATTAAGCATTTCTCCCAAGCACTAAAGAGGAATTAAAGTAGTTCCAGAATAACTTAAAGCAATTATCTGGTCCACCATTCACAGATACCTGTAACTTTAACATTTTAACAAGGTAACAACTCTAAAAACCATTGTGGGGAAGGGACTTAATAGGAACTATGAACTGAGGGACAGGAGGATCATGCTTTCCACTCCCCAACACTAGTTATTTAAACTACAAAACTAGGCACTATGGAAGCTAACTTTTCATCCATATCCTACAAATAACTTCATATAACCAATACATTTCAAAAATACACAATTATACAAGTTAATTAAGGGTATACTCAAATCTTGAATGGATTAAACACCATCCACTTTAATACTCTAGAATAAAAAAACTATCATTTGTCACTTTCTTTAAAAAGGCACTTTACTGTAAAATGTCCAAAACAATGAAACATTCCACCACCCAAGAAAACCCAACACAAGACCAGTATTTATTAATCTGGAACACATTTAAAACTTTTTCAAATGTTTCTAAATATATATATATATACCTTTTCAAACACACAAATAAATGTTGCAACTAGATTTTTAGTAAAGGCAGTGAGATACTCTCTTCCAACATTTTTCACGATAGAATCCATAAGGTACATAACTGGAAGCTTCTCTGAGGAAGGAGCCTAAAGTATAAAAAAGAAACTGAAAAGTTTAGTATAGTGAATTACCACCAAAAAATTACTTTTAAAAGTGTTTCTAAACCTACAATACAGACCTCTAGTTTTGTTGGTACAAAATCTTTTGATGTTAACTTTTTAAGCCTTTAAGTGTTCAAAAGTACTTGTTTCTAACAATGTTTTAATTGTGCATTAAAAAAAGCTCAGAATTATAAAGAGAAAAAAACCATTATCTCTAGTACTCTATACTTAACATAAAATTGTGTGCATTTGGTAAACCGTGTTCAAAGTGACAATAAAAGGAGAGGAAAAAAATATTTTCTGTAATCCAAGTGTCAGCTTGGGGATCATCAGTGTTTATCTTGTACCTTGAAATCAATCAAGTACTCTGCTAGATGCCCTGGTTTCGCTGGACAATTTTATATGTTAAAAAGTCTATGAAACTTTGTTGTTACCTATAAAATTAAATTACTTTTCTATAATCCAAATAATGAACTTAAACACACTTCACATATGAAGTCAATGGCAAGACGCTTAAACCTTGCACACAAACATGCAGAAGTGCAAGCTTGTTACTGATACAAGAAAAACTGGATAGAGGAGCCGCTGAGTCATGTAAGTCAGGTTCAACTGGACTGGAAACCTGGATGTCCTGACGGTTCTCTTCACAGCATGGACTGTCGTCGAAACATTTCTCCTCTTACATGCACAAACCAAGGATTCTAAACTTGTGCTGAGCCAGAGTGGTGATGCTGATAAAGGTACCAGCCCTTCCAGGGTAAAGTTGCCCCAGTTGAACTTCAAAGTCTACCCACCACTGGCTCTTAGAAGGTACAGCAAGCTTCCAGAAAGCATCAGCAGGTTCACAGACTTGTTGGGGAGCACTAACACACATGCCATATAAGCTGTTAACTGACTCCACAGGAGTACCCATGATTTAAGAAAACAAAACTTAGGTGAACCCCCAATTACCCACCCCATGTGTATATGAAACTAGCTGAACACTTACCCATAGCTACCTGTAGCTAGGGCAGGCTCACACTTCTGGGGTATACAATGTCATACTTCATAAAATAAATTGCCCTGACAAGTGTGTGGAAATGCTCTTGCTTCTGTTATCACCTTTACAACCAAAGTTGACTAAAGAAACATCTGAGTAATTCTGTATTAAAAAGAAATTATGTGCTAATAAAGGGTTCACAAAGTCACTGTGTGGGGGCAAACTATTAAATACCAACATGTCAAATGTTTTATTGGTGTGTCGTCACCTTATCATGTCTTGTTTTTGTACTTAAATAGGCTTTTTTAACACCACAATTTGTTCAATAGGCTAGAGTTTTATTGTACAAGTGAAGTCCTATGTAATATCATTTTCCCTACTGTTACGAGAAGACTGAAATTAGGTGTGAGTCCATTAGTTTAGTTTTGCTGAGATGCTAAAGAGTAAGGACACGAACATACACTCCCAGAAGCACTAAACCAAGCCAGTTGCTACCAAATAATGGCAAACCCTCCCCTCACCCCCAACCCAGATTAAGATTCTTTCCCCAAAGTGACCTTTACATCTTCCACTTAGTCTGGCTTTACAAAAATAACCAGGAAGCATGTGCCCAAAAAACTCTTGCGCTTACTTTCACCAGAAAATAGTCCACCTATTTTCACCACTTTGTGTAACAAAATACAAATACAAGTTTTATGTGGTCAATATAGTCTGCATAAAGTTTTCAGTTCTCCAAGGTCTTGTAGATCCATTTTAAAACCAGCAAGAAGCTGTCTCCTTTGAATGGCAATCTGAGCTGCTAAATATTAGGTGCTGTGAATACCAATACCCAAAATATAGTTTGAAAACTTTTGTTCTTATAAATCCAAGTGTTCTTTTTTTTTAAAGGTATTTAATGTTAAGTCTTCAACAAGGAAAAAAGGTACATTTTCTCTGCCAACATGTAATGTGGTTATGAACAAAAAAGTTGAGTATGAGGAGCGCTTCCTTCTTAAACCTCATACTTTAAAAAACATCTGTTTCAGAGGCATTCAACAGGAAAAGGTGAAGACTTGTTTTAGCTGTCAAAATGAACACGATAAATTTGCTGAGCCCTTAAAGGAAAAAAAAAACTTCCCCCTCTTTAAATTAAGGTTTGAAAGGACCACGTGAAACCGTGTATCTTGTGAACTGATTTACCCAAAAGAGTGGATGGACCTAAAGAAGAATGAACCCAAGTCACTTAAAGACTTTTGTTTAAAACACACAACCACATAAGTAAAAATTCTTGGAAACAGATTCTACACCTTACAAAGGTAAATAAAAAAGACAAATACATATTTTATATGTTTTATTCACAAATTTTATAATACCAGTCACACATTTCAAAACCATTTATTAGAGTCAGACCACTCAGTTGTACACTAGACAGAAACCGTCTCTAAACAATATATTGGTGGTTGTTGTTAAAAGTGGCCTTTTAAAAGGGGTTCACTCTGCTAAAAGGAGGCTCATCCTGATAATTGCAATCACTAACAACTAGAGAAAAAAAAACTAAACCTTAAGTACAAGCTTGAAAAGTAACTTAAAACGTATTAATTGGGAAGCGGTTAAGACTCAATATAACTAAGTTTAACAGTAACTTTACTTAAATGACATATCGCTCCCACATGAATCCACAGAAAAGGAAGACCAGAGGGAAAACAGAAGGTAGCAAAGGACCACTTCGGTCAAGGGGTGAAGAAAAGCAAGCCTTCACTATCAGGGGAGGGAGAAAAAGAGAATAGGAAAGGAGGGACTGAAATTTTCAAAGAAACTCCAAGCATTTGTTACCCACTGGGCCAATTCTCCACCTACAGGTTGGATAAGATCTCCCCCCCACACGCCCAAACCCCACCCTCGGCCCAATTTCCCTACCACTGGGGCAAAATTAGACCCTCTGAGAGGAGAATAAAAGTTTGATCTAACAGCCCCCACCCCAAAATGGGGTTGACGGGTGCGAGCAGCTGCCTGGCTGGCAGGGAACGGTTTCTCCTCTCTTCCCTTTCGCATCATGTGCTTTGCAGGCGCCATGTTGAGCTAACAGGCCGCTGCTCCACTCGGGGCCAATTCCCTATACCCAACCCACCGACAGCTCGCTCCCAGGTCCCCCTTCACCTCCTTCCAATCCACAGAGCACAATTCCCCAAAAAGGACACTGAGGGAAAGCCCCTCCCCACCTTCCCAAGGGCTTAAGATGGTTTGTTTTTAACTCTTTCGCTCCCAAAACACAAACTGTCTCTAAGTATTCCCCCATCCGAAAAGGGTTGAACCCAATGCGTGCAAGCGTGGGGACGTACTCAGAGGTGGCCTAAATAGGGAGTTGGTAAGCGGAAATGGGACTCCACCCTGCATCCTCCCCGCTCCCTCCCCGAAAGAGGCCCACGCTCCCAGCCGGGGCCAAAGACCAAGCCCGAGTCGGGGGTGGGGGGTTGGAAAGGAGGAACTCCGTCCCCCTTCGGATGGAAGCGAGACCTGGGATGAGGCTGACACTAAAATCAAGGAGTATTAGAAGAATAGGAGGCTGCGGGGTGTATAAAAACCTTGGCGGTTTGGGCCTCGATGAGAGAGACGATCTCCTTGGCGAAGGGCAGGTTCTCCTCGGCTAGAATGGTCAGCATATTGATGTGCGGTTTGCTATTGAAGGTCAGGTCTTCCAGCGACGACTGATAATCCCGACAGGCGTCCTCCCGGGCCCCCGCAGCCCCGGCCTCGGCGGGCGTCTGCTCTGACATTGCGCCGCGGCCCCCCTCCGAGGTCCGCCGCCGCCGAAGCTGAAGCCGCTCGACACCCCGCCTCCCTTCCGACGCCTCGGCCTCGCTCCCGGGGTCTCCGGCGGCTGCGGCTTCACCACATGCTGACCGCGGAGGGGGGATGGGGGACGACCCAGAGGGAACCTCGGGGAAGAAACGCCGCAGCCTCACGGGGAATCTCCGTCTACTTCCAGCCGCCGCCGGGGCTTCTTTCTCCACAGACACAAAATGGCGGCGGCAGTGGCGGCTCCAGCTCCGAAAATGTCTGTGTTCCCAACCGCTGCGTCGTGCGAAATGAACTAGGGGAGGGGAAATGTGCGGTAAAGGGGCGGGGCCGTTGGAAACACCAGGCGGGATTGGCTGGCCCGCGCGTGTCACAGGCCCCGCCCCCGGCCCTTCCGCAATACGTCCAAGCGCCGCCTTCTTTCCCGGCCGAGACTGGGCTTTCGCAACACCTCCTGCTCCGAGACGCTGTGCAAAGGACGGTCGGTTCTCATTGGCCAATTCGTAAGGGACTGTTCGGTCATTTGTTACCATAACAACCCATCCAGGGAAGCCAGTGGAGGACGGCTGCTCCGGTGGACCGGCCCAACCAGTTTATGAAAGCTGCACCAGGCCCCTTCCTTCACTCCTTTGCACTCCTCCAAACACTGGGCGGCCTGGTCAGTCGTCTTCCTCCCGCCTGCCTCCGGGGTGCGGGCCGGGGTAGGCGTGAACTGGAGCAGCGAAGGCCTCCAGTCAAGGCCAGGCGCCGGGTCTCAGGTGCTCCCCGGAGCCTGGGCGGGGCTCGTCCGGCCAGCTGTCCCTCAGGCTTTAAGGCGGGGGCGGAGACGCCTGGCCTACCCGGAACCCAGACTGGAGTAACTCCTGCAAACAGCCATACTCGTAAAAGCACCTAGACAGGCTTGCAGGAGTTGAGTCCCCAGGAAAAATGCTTTTATTAAGAGGTGCTATGTGAGAAAGGCGTTTCCAAAGGAGTTGGAGATCTTTTGAAGAAGTCACATTTCTGGAAGGGTATTCACAATAGTAACAGCAAGCCCCGAGCCTAATAGTACTCCCCTCTCCATTCTGCTACACTTCCGAGTGATCTTAGAATACATATAATATCTGAGCCATGCTTAATGACTCAGGCCTTGAACCTCAGCCCTCACTAGGCAGAGGAAGGTGAATCTCTTGGAGTTCAAAGACAGTCAAGTCTAAATGTCAAGTTCCAGTCCAACCAGGTCTACATAACGAGGCCCTATCTCAAAAAGAAACATATATATGTATATATGTGTATATATTATATTATATTATATTATATTATATTATATTATATATATACACTAAAGAGGCAGAAGCACAGTGATCTCTGGTTTCGAGGCCAGCCTGGTCTACAAAGTGAGTTCCAGGAAAGCAAAGGCTACACAGAAAGACCTTGTCTCAAATACATCTAGGACATATCAAAAAGTACCTTAGGTTTCTATAATCTGTTTTCAAGACACACTAAGCAAATAGTTTATTTCGTCACAGCCTTAGTGAATTATGAGGCGCTGGGGAGGGACAGTTCACACACACACACACACACACACACACACACACACAAACTGATGACAAGTCCACTCCATGCTATGGTGGAAGGGAAGGCGTTTATTGTAGATTTGAGGGAGACCTGCCATGGCACCTGGAAGAATCCAGAGCAGAGAAGATAAACGGAATGTGACCAGCAAGCAGACTATACATGGCCACGGGTATCTCTGAGAGAGGGGAGAATAGCATCAGATAGACAAAGATGGTGAGAGAAACAAGAGCAGAGCAGGGGGTGAGAGAAAAAAAAACATAGCAAGAATAGCAGGATTATAAAGGATGACGAGCTTGGAGAGCCTGTGAGCTGGAGGGAGTTTAGGGTACCTGGGAAGTAGGTGGGAAGGGCTGGGATGCTAGTAGCACAGACTTCGAAATGTCTAACAAGTACTTATACAGGGAGCCTAAGTGCCAGCATGCATGCACTTTCATAGACTGATAGGCACCACAGTAACCAAATCTCTTCTGGAGGTAAGGGAAAGGTCTCATTTGGACAGAGGGGAATTGGCTTCACTAGTTCTGGAGGAACACTGGCTTTTATATAACTGCCAGATATCCTCCTATAGTCCAGATTGAGCCCACTTCTAGATATTTAAACTGCCTTTTGGAGTTTGACGAGTTGGGGTTTCCCTTGAATGTGAAAGTTTTGGGATGGTTTGTTTTGTTTTGAGAAAGTGTCTCACTTGAACTCTCTGGGTAGACTAGGCTAGTCTCAAATTGAGTTTTGCATGCCTCTGCTGGGATTAAAGGCACTTAACACAATTCCCAGCACTACTTTTAGATTTCATTTTAAAACAATAATTCCTCAGTTTGGTAAGTATTCATATTCTCTCTCGAACCCTCATTCTCTTCCTCCCCCCCCAATCTCTGTCTCGCTTCCTTCCTCTTCCCTCTCTCTTCGATTATCTCTCCAATGCTGGATATCAAATCCAGGGTGGCATGCATGCCAGACAAGTATGTTACTGACAAGTTACATCTTTAATAAGTCTATATTATATTTTTTGAAATATTCTTAGGTTATCTCCTTTGTGTGCAAAAATCAAAAGTAGCAACAGGACAATATAAGTTTTGTGAGTTAACAAAAGACATATTAAAATATATTTGTGTATTTATGTGCTGTTGGTTGTTTTTCAAAAGGCTATTGTGGCTTACGCTGGGTTTGTTGTCTTTATATAATAAATATATTTCAACATGATTTGGTTACTGTTGTATAACAAAACTTTTCCTAGGAAGACTCAACACACACACACACACACACACACACACATATCTACTCACCCCAGATAGGGAGCCCACAACGAACCAAAGTACTGATACCACCACAATCCAACTCAGTAAACCAATGAGATTTATTGGGTTACTTACAGGAGCAGAAATGAGTCTAAGACAACTGCATCACCAAAGCCCACCCCAGGATGGGAAACATCTCACGAACCCTGGGAACATGAAGCAGATTGCATCACCTGCAGCAGCTCTGCAGACTGGAATGTGTCCTTTCCAGATGCCTCAGTTCTAAATCTCTTCCAGGCAGCTGGGCTGGTTTGCTTCTTCCAGGCAGCTGATATGGTATTAGGGCCACCTTCTGAGAATCTGTTGCTTTTAGTCACCCTAGCAGGGAAGGACTTATTGAATCTGGTCAATTTCAGGGACTTCCTGAAGCTGTTTTGGCTTGCTTACCTTCCTGTTTAAAAAGCTTCCCTGCAAGGTAGAATGTTTCACTCTTGGAAGAAATTATTAGACAGGAGTTACATAGACACTTTATTCTAAAAATTATGTAAATTATTTTTTAACCTAATTCTAAAATTCAGGAGCTGAAGACATGACTCGGTGGTTAAAAGAACTGGCTACTCTTCCAAGGAGCCAGAATTCAATTTCCAACACCCAGAAGACAGTGTACACCAACATGGCAGCATACAAGCATATATCACTCCAGTTCTGGAGGATCTGTTGTCTTCTTTTGGCCTTTGAGGGCACCAAGGTGCCATGGTATACATACATGCAGACAAGATACCCATACATGTATTTTTAAAAGTAAAATTTGACCTGTCATTTGTTTCAAAGGTTGAAATTATTATGAGTCACAATAAAACACCTTGGTTAGCGCTCTATTTTCTAGTACAGAATCTTGTTGAGAGGCTGGATTCACTCACCCTCTGTGAGGACTAACCTCGCAAGAGGAAATAGCGTAGGCCAAGGTAAGAATAAAGCCCATTTGGTAAGTGAATGAAATTGATGAGATATATGCATGGAGACTTCTTAACTCAAGACAATCAAAGCACAGAGTTAGATAAAAATAATTTCACTTGGTTCCTACAGCAAAACTTCCTCACTAAGCACTGATTTCTCTCAGGTTGCTTTCTAGTGTGTGAAAAAAAAAACCAATTTTCACCTCACAAAGTGTTAAAAAAGATGGGATGAAATGATGTGTTTGAACCCACAACTCTACTTACAACAAGGCAAAACAGACTGTGGCCATGGTTAGCATGCTGCAAAGCATGCCTGGTTTTCAAGTTCTAACTCAAAAAATCCTTGGGGTTTTTTTGTTTTGTTTTGTTTGTTTTGTTTTGTTTTGTTTTTTGTTTTTTGAGACAGAGTTTCTCTGTAGCCCAGGCTGTCCTGGAACTTGCCCTGTAGAATAGGCTGGCCTGAAACTCAGAGATCCAACTGCTTCTACCTCCCAATTGCTGGGATTAAAGACGTGAGAGGCCACTTTCCCCAATCTGTCTTCTTTGGATGCCAGTTGAAGCCCTAAGCATGTTTTCCCAACACTGTGGGCCAGCTCCCTGTTCTCCATAAAGACTAACCCACTTCCACTTTGTGCAGCTGCTTGAAGACTTCTAGAGCTGGATCTGCCTGCTTTCTTTAAAGGTAGGGCTCTCTGCTTCTCTCCGTCTCCCTCCTCTCAACAGCTTCCAGGATTTATATCTTACCTTTCCTGTGGCATTCCCTTCATACTTCAATAAAATGGTCCTCAAACTAAAATATAAAAAAGAAGATTAATTCAAACACACGAGGTAGACAGGGCATAGAAGTTTATTCATTCAGTATGATTGAAAATAAAAAATATACCGAAGAGTAGTGTGTGCTAGCTGTGGGGATGTTTGAAAGTGCCCAACCATTGAGCTAGTTAAGGCATATAAAAATATGAAGGGTGCGTACGCGTGTGTCTCATTCATGAATCCAGAGCTCTTGGGCCGGTGCACCCGCTGAGAATAGACATTAAATATTTTCTGCTACACAGGTAACTGTCAGGTGGTAAAGGACAACTTCAGTTATGCTACGAGTATCTGATTGAATCGCAGTTCTCAATCCCGTTGGTTTCAGGACAGTGTTACTGTCTTTAATATTAAGAACTCTGTTTGGTTGTCCCCAGCCCCGGAAAAAAAAAAAAAAAAAAGAAAGAAAAAAAAAAAGAAAAAAAGAACTCTCGTTTGAGGTCGCTGCACACAGCTTTACTTGCAGCACTTAGGAGACAGAGGCAGACATATCACTGTGAGTTCAAGTCCAACCTTGTCTACAAAGCAAGTTCCAGGACAGCCGGGGTTATACAGTGAAACCTTGTCTTTAGAAAAAAGAAAAAAGAAAAAGACAGTAACAACAAACAGCTTTAGTTTACATGGATTACATATAATTTGTTAATCTATCATTCTGAAAATGATAAATCAGAAAATATTTGTTTATTTAAAATAATAGTGCTGGAAAGATGGCTTAGCAGTTAAAAGTACTTGTTGCTTTGATAAACATTTGGTCTGACATGGGTTTGGTCCCCAGCACCCACATGCTGACTTATAGCCACCCATAACGCTAGTTTCAAGAGATCCAACTCTCCCTTCTGACTTCCACGGGCATGAGGCATGCAAATGGTGCACAGACAGACATGTAGGTAAAACACTCATACATGTTAAATAAAATAAATCTTTTAACGTTTTAAATAATAAATATTTAGAACATTATTATAAATAATGCTGATTTTAAAAAGTATACTAAGCCCAGCATTTGGGAGGCAGGGGCAGGAAGAACTTTGTGAGTTGGAGCAAGCCTGGGATGCATAGTAAGATCCTATCTCAAAGAATCGGAACAAAAAAGAAAAAAAAATTTATGTGTCTAAAAGAAAAAAAATGAGAAAAACCTCCGAGTTTTTGTTTAGTTGCTATTTTCCCCAGTTTTTGGGGGAACGGGGCTTCTCAGTGTATCCCTGGCTATTCTAAACTCACTCTGGAATTGGCCTCAAATGCAGAGATCCACCTGCCCCTGGCTCCCCAGTGCTGGCTGGGATTGAAGGCATACAGTGCTACTGCCTACCAGGTTTTGATTCTTTGCAAATCTCTTTGATGTCTGACTTAATAAAACACAGCTGAGTTCTCGTACCCACTTCTGTTTTTACTTTGCTGCAGTTAACCATGACTTCTGGAAAACTCCATTGCATGCCAGTGAAAGTGAGAGAAACAGAAAATAACTTCTTAGAGTTGTCATAAATATAATTCTGACTTGCAAGTCTCCTGTCATTCTCAGAACTATTACATTGGAATATTGTGTCCTTTTTCCCTTTTTAAGATTTAAGAAGCTCTTTGTGTGCTGTTCTAGAAGAATCTCTAAGATTTATGCACAGAACCCTGCATATTTCAGCCCTAGAATCACTTTTTTTTTTTTTTAAACATCAAGGAGGAAGGCAGGTGATGGTGACACAGGCCTTTAATCTCCAGAGGCAGGCTGATCTTTGAGTTCATAACCAGTCTGGTCTACAGAGTGAGTTCCAGGACAGCCAGGAACTACACAGAGAAACCCTGCCCTCGAAAACAGAAAAAGCAAAAGACAAACAACAACAACAACAAAGTTGGGGGTGGGATGGGGCACATGCCTTCAATTACAGCATTCAAAAGGTAAAGGCGGGTGGATCTCTAATTTTGAGACCTGCCTCATCTATATAGTGAGTTCCAGGACAGCTAAGACTATATAGGGAAAACCTGTCTCAAAACAAACAAACAAACAAACAAGCAACCCCCCAAATTGGTAAATAAATATGACTCTTTTGCATGTACTTGTAACATTATTATAAGTAACTAAAATATATTAAAAGAAAAAGCAAAAAACAAGAAACTGGAGAGATGACTTCGCTGTTGAGAGCACGGGGTACTCTCCTCCAGAGGACCAGGATTTCATTCTTAGCTCCCACATGTTTGCTCATAACCACCTGTAACTTTAGCCCCAAGTTGACCTTGAGGATACCAAGAACACATGTGGTGCATAGACACACACGCAGGTAGAGTACCAAAACCATAAAAGAAATTAATCAAAACATTTTAAGAAAGTTTAAAAAACAAAAAGCTAATAACAATTACCCCTAGATCAGGCAGTGAGGAAAAAATACTGTTACTTCTTTCCTTGTTTTTGTTTGCCTTTAGACAGTCTATTTTATAAACGGGTTAACTGATTTAAAGAAAGAATAAACACTCATGTGGACACAGGCATACACATACACATACATGTACACGCAGGCGCACACATATACACATGTATATGTATATGCACATGTGTACACACACAGGTCTAATGGCTGTTCAATAAAAATCAGGTAGGTCCTTTCTATACTGAAATACAAATAATTTTATAAAGCCATTTTAACCATCAGAAAAGTGTAAGACAAATGAAAATGTTTTATTATTATTAAACTGTTTTAGGGCTAAATACATAGAATGCAGGGCTCTTCGTGACTGAATCACTTTAAATATTTCTATTAGAATGATGGTAATTGTGAAGCTAGTCAAACATGAATCTTTTTTTTTTTTTTTTTCGGAGCTGGGGACCGAACCCAGGGCCTTGCGCTTGCTAGGCAAACGCTCTACCACTGAGCTAAATCCCCAACCCCGTCAAACATGAATCTTAGAACACATCCAAGAACCAGGAGTAGAGAGGCAAACGACCCAGTCAATCGATTGAAGAATTGCAGAATTCATAGAGTCAAATCAGCATAAACTTTTAAATAAAGTTTAATCTTGGCCACTGGTTTGAAACAGGTTTTTCTGCCTATCAGTAAACTTCAAACTCTCAGAGCTTTAAAACCAATATCATTTCTTCTCCTCTGGCGCTGTGGGTTGCAGTGGCCCTGCAGGGTTGGGCTAGGATCAGATGGGCTTGACTCCAGGCTACCGATTAGGTTCAAGTGTACTCCACAAATTTCCTCATTCTCCTTGGACCAGTGATTTCATGGGACATGATTTTCTCATGAAAGCATGAGAAAAGGGTCATAGGAATTCAAAACATGAAGCAGAAACATGAGACGCCCCTCTAGATCTTGATCTGACATGTTTGTCATTTTAGCCCATGTATCTTTGACCAAAACAAGTGACAAGGCCAAGCTTGTCTTTATTTGTGAGGATGGTGGGGTTGCTTCTGCCTCCTACAAGTAGGAGGTTATAGGATAAAGATAAGATTCAGGATTCTACTACAGAAAGGTCACGAAGCACTTGTGATTCAATCTACGTCATCTTACAAAAGCTAAGCCGCCTCTAACCATGATACCCCCTGGGTATCTGCACCCCACAAAATAAACCCTTGTCCATAAAAACTCTGCTGAAGGTCATGGGAGTGGGTTAACCGTGGTATCCTGAGGTTGATAATAGTGATAATGTTACAAATAAACCCCATATTGGATGAACATGTATATATTTGGCCTTTTACGTAGTATTTAAAGAAGAAAGGCACAAGACGGTAGCAGCAACTTTTCCTGACTCGTGGCTGCATCAGCTTGTTAAGTGTGATGCCCAAGGTGCCTTTCCCAGAACAGGTCCAGTCATCATGGGTCATGGAAAGATTCACTAGCACGTTTGGTTCTGGTTTTCTCTGGTACTGGGCTGGAACTCAGGGACTCCCACTTGATGAGCAATTGCTCTCCCAACTGAGCTGCATCTTCAGCCCCAACCAGTAGGATTCTTTGCTGTAGCAGAAATAATACTAAAGGTGAGGCACAAGGCAAAGCTAGCATCTTAGGTACCTAGCCCTCAACATGATGGAGGAAGAGACCCTCACTATACACAGAAAATATCCTTAAAGACATTCGAAACCACAGACAAAATTAAGGTAAAGATTTACCTGTCTTTGACAACTTAAGTTCACTTATTGAATTGAATAATAAGTTCCATTTACAGACAGTGCATGTGGGGCTGGTAGTTTCCAACTCAATAACTGTTTAAAACAGGTCTAGAGGTCATCAATTAAATATTAAAAGACATGATGAGGGACTAGAGAGATGACTCAGCAGTTAAGAGCAGTTGCTGCTATACCAAAGGATCCAAGTTTGGTTCCACCCATGTCAGGCAGCTCACGACTGCCTGTAACTCAAGCTAGAGGGGGTCCAAAGCCCTCCTCTGCCCTCCTCCAGGAACTACACACAGTGCACATATACATATACACAGTACACATAAATTTTTAAAAACATGAATTTTTAAAAAAGACAAATAAGGAGACCACGTGACCCAAAATCAGAAGAAAAAAATCAACAATATTAGATGCTCCAGAGGGAGGTTTAATGACCATATAAGGACATTTAAAAGATATTAGAAATAGGTTAATGCAATCTAAGAAAAGATGAACAAATAAATGGAAAGATAAACAATGTCAACAGGGGTCAATCTGGAAGGAAAGAAGAAGGGAGAGAGGAAGTGAGGAAGGGAGAAAAGAAGGTTAACAAAAGTTAAAAATGCAACACCGGACCTAGAGAGATGGCTACTCCCACCATGGTTTGTCATGGATATTGGCAGAACTGTTTGATTTTGAACCAAAGCCTATCAGGGCAGAGGAGGAAGAGGAAAAGGAGGAAGTGGAGAACCTGAAGAGCTTCCGGAAGTATTTGACTTCTAATCCTGCTTACAGCACAATCAGGACCCTGGCAGTGAGAAACTGGATGCTGGTGCGGGCACAAAGGGAACCTGCACTTCATCCACTTTTCCACCTGCGCCATGCCCATGTTCATTTAGATGGACATTGACAAGAACTTCTCCAGGCCTTACACCATCTCCCGTTCCCTGGGGGTGGGACTTTCACGTTTGAGAACTTCAGAATGATTGCAAATCTGAAGCCGCACGAACTGGGTGAACTGGACTGTTTGATGCCGAGTCCGCTATGGTTGACTCAGACGGCTTAAAGAGCAAGCCAACTGTTACTATTTTGAAAACCCCATAAATCTTGTTATATTTTTTGAAAAAGAAAAGTTATATTGTCTGGATAGCCCATGCCCTCTGTTGCTCGTTAATGTAGACAGGCTCAGTGTCAGCACTCTAGCCGTATACCCCAAGGACAGTTAAAGAAGAGTTACAGGGTCCAGTCTTGGAGTGAGCCGTTTCTAGGCCTGTGTTGCAGGCTGATCGTTTGTGAGATTACTGAACAAGTTCTGGAAATGGCAGTTGTGCTGTGAACATTTAGTCCAAAGGACAGCTGAAAGCTCTGGTTTTTGGAACACGATGGTTACCTTGGAGTGCCCTGTTGCGACTGTTCAAAGTGATTGATGAACAGTAGAGGGAACAGCCCCTGTGAGGATAGAGAACTGAGAGGCACTGCCAGAGAAGGTGACATCTCTTTAAGCCTCTATGGTGGATGAACCTCCTGTATTTGTAATTTCATTTCACTTCATAATTAGTCTAGAAGATTTTTACCCTTACCTCTACATTTTTTATGACATTTCATGATTTCTTGATGGTTTCAAATGAAACCATGAATCTGGCATGTTGCACTGCAAACACAATTTTTTTTTCAATACCTTAGGTGCTAATGTCTTACCACAAAAAGGTTCTTCCCCCGTTTCTGCCCTGGATGATCTCCCTCTTTTATATCTATGTGCTTTCCTTATTGCAGTTGTCACCTTAATCGAGGTGCTGACCTACTCAACACAAGTTAAGCATGTGATCTAAATTTCTAAGAGCATGCCAGAGCTAGAACACTTTAAAGGAAGGGACTAATGAATTTAATGAAGTAACGTGATCTGAACATTACATGTAATTTTGCCTTTATTTTCTTAACCTTCATAACTATAAAGCTTCATTGGACTTACTTTATACTGAATTGTAGTAAGTTGAAATGGTTTATGATGAAATGTCCTCATTCAATGTATGCCACATGAACAAGCAGCAAATCTCTGCGTCAGAAGTCGGAGGGGCTCACAGTAAATTTAGGGGAAATCATAGGTAGAAGTGTCAGGTAGAAATAACGATCTGTTTGTAAATGTTTGTACCTATGAACCATGTAACGAGATTGCTTATACAATAATGTTAAAGGTTTGTTTTTTAATTTTAGTTTTAGTGTTTAAACTAAGATCTGTAGCTTATTTCATTTCTAAAACTTAAATATAATTTATGATACACATATATAGGAATATTTCCTTGTGAACGATTTTTGTTAAAATAAATGGGTCACTTTCAAATAAGGGTCTTGTACACACACACTGAAATGCATGAGATCTAATGCTTGCAAGGGGATTTTGAACGGCAGTACAGGGCCAGGCTGCAGCTCAGTGGTAGAGCGCTGGCCTGCCTGGTTCTATGCTAAGTTCAGCTCTCCAGAGCCAAACAAAGCGAAACAAAGGAACAAAACCCTCTAAGAACTTGCTACCTTTAAACTACATTTCTTCTTCTTCTTCTTCTTCTTCTTCTTCTTCTTCTTCTTCTTCTTCTTCTTCTTCTTCTTCTTCTTCTTCTTCTCCTTCTTCTTCTTCTTCTTCTTCTTCTTCTTCCTCTTCTTCTTCTTCTCCCTCCTCCTCCTCCTCCTCCTCCTCCTTCTTCTCCTTCTTCTTCTTCTTCTTCTTCTTCTTCTTCTTCTTCTTCTTCTTCTTCTTCTTCTTCTTCTTCTTCTTCTTTCTTCTTCTTCTTCTTTTTTTAAGATAATGAGCCTCCTTAAGAGTACAGGGACTAAACATGTGTGCCTTCACTCCCAATTCATACCAGAATTTGTTAATGCCATGCCTCGGATACTCTACTTCATATATTTTTTAATACAGCCAAGAATAAAACCAGTAGATTTTTTTATTAAAGATGAGCAGTGTTATTTAAATAAAGTTCTATCATATTTCTTTTTAAAGTACTATTTGTAACTTTAGAGAATTCTAGAAAGTTACATGCAAGTCTTGTGTTTCTGATTCTAGCTTCCAGATACTCAGGCATTGGTTCTTGAGCCCAGGAGTTGGAGGTAGGGTGGGCAACATTGTGAAGCTCTGTATCTTAAAAATAAAAATGTAGGTGAGGGATGGTGGTCCAGACCTTTAATCCCAACACCCAGGAGGCAGAGACAGGAGGATCTCAAGTTCAAGGCCAGCCTGGTCTATATAGCAAGTTACAGGACGACCAGGGCTACCTACAGAGACCTTGTCTCCTCAGAAACAAAACAAAACAACAAAAGCAAATAAATGAAAATATAATTGAGCAATTGATATTCAGAATTACAAAATAATTTTACTGTTTATAGATGCCACAAATTAAACTATAAACACACACACACACACATACAGAGAGAGAGAGAGAGAGAGAGAGAGAGAGAGAGAGAGAGAGAGAGAGAGAGAGAGGCCAGTCTTGTCTATACAACGAGTTTCAAGAAAGCCAGGGCTACACAGAGTAACCCCTAAGACAAATGTCTTGAAGGGAAAGAAAGCAAGCTTATGAGAGATCACCTCCTTTTAACCTAAGCCCTCCGAAGTATATTTAGGTTGTTTATGGTATTTGACTAGTATAGACAATGATTCATTACCATCTCTTTTACATTAATATTTGACAACAGCTGCTGTCAGTGCCTTCCTGGTCATCCCCTGGTGCCCACTGTTTCCTTAAACACTTTTGACTCCAAGCACCTGTGACACTGCCTCGGGCTTTCTCACTGAGAGGAGAAAGCTCAGTCCACACTTGAGCAGCACAAACGCTGCATCGAGATGTAGCCAGTGATGCATAGGAGCCCACAGCAGATGAATGCCCCAGCTTCCTCTTTCCTGAGGCAAAGTTTATTTGCTATCCCTGAGTAGGATTGTGCTCCAGTTTCCCAAAGTAGTAATCTGCTAATTAACTTTCCACCCTGTACTATCTTCCTCTCCTTTCCCCTTGGTGACTCCGGGGTCTCTGTCTAAATGAGCCATTTGTGCTCAACTCCAGCTTAGGGACTACCTCAGGAAGAACCAAATTTAAACCCTTATATTTGCTTCCTAGGTCATTCAGTAATCACGAAAGTGGAATTTCCATTTCAAAAACATAGAATCACTCCAAAACTGATGTAAAGAATGCCTATTTAGTAAGACCCATTTAAAGTTTTTAATTTTTAATGTACATACAGTTTTCTTTGTTTATTTTAAAGAAGAGTTGATTTGTTTGTTTTCAAGGCACAGTGTCACTATGTAGTGCTGGCTCTTGTGGATTTTGCTGTGTAGATCAGGCTGCCCTCCGACTCACAGAGCTCATTCTTTCTCTGCCTCCTGAGAGCTGAGGATCACTACCCTCAGCTATTTGTATTTCCAATTAGGTGTATGTCTGTGTCTGGGGTGGGGAGTGCCTGTGAGTGTAGATACCTTTGGGGAAATTATTGAATCCCCTGGAGCTATAGTATGTGCTTCCTAACTTGTAGGTGCTGGGTCCACTGCAGGTACACTAAGTACTTCTAAACTGCCCAGTCATATCTCCAGTGCCTGTTTGTTTGTTTGTTTGTTTGTTTGTTTATAATTTTAATTTTGAGAATCGGTCCTAGAGACTGATGCATGCTAGACCAGCATACTACCACTGAGCTATATACATCCCGTGTTGATTAGTTTTATGTCAACTTAATAAAAGCTATTATTATCTGAGAGGAGGGAACCTCAACTTAAAAAAAAAAAAAAAATGCCTCCAAGCTGGGCACTGGTGCCTTTAATCACAAACCAGGGAGGCAGAGGCAGGTGGAGCTCTGTGAGTTCAAGGCCAGCTGAGTCTACAAATCGAATTCAGAACAGCCAAGACTCTTACACAGAGAAACCCTGGCTCGAAAAGCAAAAAATAAAATAAAAAAGACAGGCGGAGAAAGCCACAGGGAGCAAACCCGTAAGCAGCAACGCCCTCATCCCACCCCGGCAGGCTCTGCACCACCTCCTGCCTCCGGGTTCCTGCCCTGAGGGAGTTCCTGTTCTGACTTCTTCAGTGATGGTTAGGAGAGTAAGAGTTTCTGTTTTTGTTTTGTCTTCAAGCGAAGGTCCGGATGAGGTCTCTGAGGTGACCCCATATAAAGGCCTTTGTCAGCAAACCTGCAGAGCTGAGTTTGTGTTCTGGAATCCACAGTGCAAAAGAAGAGAACTAACTGCAGGGGATTGTCCTCTGACTGCCACACAGGCAATGAGTCCAGCGCAGAGACAGGAAATAAATAAGTAAATAATATACAAATTTTTTTAAAAGGCCTCATGTAGACCAGGCTGGTCTTGAAGTTGTAGTGAAATTTTCTTCCTCTGCCCACTGGCTGCTTGGATTACATGTACACATCACCATGCCTGGCTTTCAAAGCATTCCCCGTCTTTGAAAAAAAAAAAAAAAAAAACTATTTTAATTCACCCGGCATGTGCTAGCATAGGTCTATAATCTCGGTACTTGGAGAATGGTGAGGCAGAAGAATCTTGAGTTCAGGACCAGCCTGAATTCTGAGACAATATGGGTTACTACGGTGATATAGCTCTAAACACACACACACACACACACACACACACACACACACACACACACACACACACACACACACACGCACACACACGCACACACAGGGCGGGGGTATAAATTCACACATACAAACACATACCAGGAGTAAAAAGGGAAAGAGGAATTGCATTTTAAAGTTTTCGTTTAGTTTTGCTCTATGTGTATGTTTTGCCTGTGTGTATGTACATCAACCACATGCACGCTTGCAGAGGTCAGACGAGCACACTGGATCAGCTGGAACTGGAGTTACAGAGAGCCGTGAGCCCCATGTGGGTGCTGTGAATGGGCCCAGACACTCCTTGGGAGCTATAACTGCTCTTAATCCCTGAGCCACCCCTTCAGGCCAGGAATTTTACTTTAAAGCCAGATACTTCACATAAATTGCTAATTAAATTATAACAACATGTGGGGAACAATGTGTGTGTGTGTGTGTGTGTGTGTGTGTGTGTGTGTGTGTGTGTGTGTAGCTAGTGATTGAACTAAGGGCCTCTATAGATGCTAGGCCAGCACTCTAGTTCCAAACTCCATCTCCAGGCCCTTATTTTAGAAGACTGGAGATTCAGAGAGGTTAACCATTTTTCCAAATTCTACTATCAACAAATTTCATGGCATGACTAAAATTAGAATTCACTGTCTTCTGGTTCCTCTGTCTACCAAAGCCCTCTCCCCATCTTCTGTTCTATTCTTAATCAAACAACAAAACTTCTAATTCAAGCAAGCACAATTGTCTTGTTCTAGGATTGAGATACAAGAGAATGGGGTTCTCAACCTTTAAAGACTTAAATTTTGGGAAGCCAGAGAGATGGCTCAATGCTCGAAAGAACTGGCTGTTCTTCCAGAGGACCCAGATTCAGTACCAACATGGCAGCCCACACCTGTCTGTAACTCTAACTCCAGGAGAGCTAACACCCTCACACAGACATGTATGCAGGCAAAACACCAGTGCACACAAAATAAAAATAAATACATGAGTAAATTTTTTTTTTTTTATTAACTTGAGTATTTCTTATATACATTTCGAATGTTATTCCCTTTCCCGGTTTCCGGGCAAACATCCACTAGGGCTTATGAGTAAATTTTTTAAAGACTTAAATTTTGTTCCACAAAACACAAACACCAATGCTGCAACTGCATATGTAGCAAGAGTTCCTAGGAAATCTGCACAGAATAGGTGCACACAGGGCCTTGCACTTTCAGAGTAAACAAAGCATCTGGAACTTCCAGGTCACCTGGATTTCCTACGATGCCCTGCGGTACACCTGATCACACAGCACTTCATTCCCTGCCTTCCCTTCCTCCCAGACCATGAGTTCCAGGAATTAGGAACCATGTTTAGACATCATTAACCTTTGTGTTCCTAAATCTAACATAATTTCTACTATATAACTATAGCTGTTTGGGAAGTTGAACTAAATCTGGAAGGCTTTGGAGACTTGCTTCAAGATCAACAAGAGACTAGCATTTCTAGTTGACTACGATGGAGGAGTCAGAGACAAGGAAGTAAGCCTGAGGGCCGTAGGTGTGGAGGAAGTGTGTACATGGAGCAGCTGTTCAACCCAGTGTTAACATGAGCACCTTTGAGCTGGAAAGGGAGCCTTTCCAATCCAGAACCCTAACTGGAGATTATAAGCTATTAGGGAACTAAGGAAAGGCAGTCACAGCCATTATTAAAACTAAAGCAGCAGAAGGATCACTGGTGAAGCATAAAGAACAGGTGTCATTATCCAACAGCAGTGTGTACTCTGTGTAACCAGTCCTGAGAAACCACTGTGAATGTCCCCTCAACAGGCCTGCTGGAGTGCATTCCAGCCAGGGTTGACTTGACAAACTATCATGGATGATCCTAAATATTTAGGCAAGACTCAAGAAGACACCCAGAGTGCTGAGTGTCTAATAATTGCCATCTCCTTCAACTTCCGTTTCCAACTATCCCACTAAACTGTGTCTCTCTCTCTCTTTTCATTAACTGAGATGTTGCATTCTCTAGTTTACTGGGATAAATCAGTATTGGGGGGTGGGGAATAAGCAAGCCACTGACTGTTACACTGTTTCCTAGACTTAAAGCTCAAGTCTGAAAGGCTAAGCGGAGATTGATATATGCTGCTGCCATTTAGCCCAAGTTCCTAGTCTAAGAAAATTTCAGGCTTGGATTGCAATTTAGTGCGGACATTTCAGGGCACAAGAAAAGACCTTGTCATAAGTATCAACCCACCAAAACAAGCAGGCTCCTGTTGTAAGCTGCATCACAGGTTAGACTGACTCCCTCAGAGAGGTGACCACAAACTTTCAAAGCTTCCCCAACTCTGCAAAGGCCTGTTCCAGACTAAGGACAAGGGAGACCAACCCGAAGCACAGCACAGTTCTGTGTCTGAAGAACTGAGAGGAGGATTCTCTGGATATTGTTGTGTTTAAACCAACTGTTTACTTGGGCAATTTAAAAATCTGTTATTGCATAAAATCTAACAGTTAATTTTTACAAAGAGATCTTGCCCACAGTCATTGACTTGGTTCCTAGACTAACTATGTGTGTTCTAGTTTATTCCAGTTCACAGGTAAGGAGTTATGGGTCCAGAGAGGCCTGGGTTATTGGGTAGAAACATCCAGGGTTGGGATCAGACTCCAGGTTGATCTTCTGGTACCATAAAAATATTATCTGCAAATAAGTGTCTTTACTGTTCTTTCCCACTAACATCGTGAAGATATGTCCTTAGCACCATTACCTTTCTAATAACTTAAGCCAGCATATAGTGACCCTAATCACATGCCAGGCATTAGTTTAGGTCCCAAAAATGTGGATGGATAGTTAGACAGACGACAGACAGACATAAGCAGAGTATAGATCTTATTCTCTATGTGCAGCAGGCAGATATTCAAACAGCGACCACACAACACCTTGGTAGCTAAGGATCAGATACAGTGTTCCAAGAATGAACATCATCTCAGCCTGGATTTGGTGCTGTGCTCAGGTAGTTCCAACTACTCCGGGAGCTGAGACTGGAGAATCACTTAAGTGGAGGAGTTTGAGACTAGCCTAGGCAACACGAGAGACTCTGTTGACAATGAAAAGAAAAAGGGAAAAATCAAAGGAAATAAAGAAGGAAGGGTGAGGACAGGAGGAAGGAAGGAGAAAGGAAGCAATTTTATGTGATACATAATAGTCTCCCAGAGGTACTTAAGGCACAGTAGTCATATGATTTTCAGACATTTTATTTTGTGTGTAGAGTGTGTGTGTATGCATGTATATGTATGTGGGTGTATTTGTATAAAGGTCAGAAGACAACTTTGAGGTTATTTTTTAGTATAGAATAGAGTTTCTTTAGAGCATGGGAAGGGAAGTTAAGAGGGCAGAAAGGACAAAGAAAGGCAGAGAGAGAGAGAGAGAGAGAGAGAGAGAGAGGGGGGGGGCTGGCTGTGAGCATGTGGAAAGAAGGGGGAAGGGGAATGGGGAGAAAAGGGACAAAGAGGAAAGAAGGTAAGAGCAAGGGAGCAAGAGCTTAAGACAGGGTCTTATTTACCTGGAACTCTGCCAAGTGCACCTGGTCGGCAAGCTCCTGGGACCCACTGCTCTCTCCCTACCTTCTCACCATCACTAGGATTACAAAAGTCCATCACTGACCAGCTTTTAAAACCTGGGTTCTGGGCATCTGAGCTCAGGACCTCTGCTTCCAAGGCAAGCACTTCCATACCTGAGCCTAAGGAAAACCACTCTCTGCTAATGCAGGATGACTTCGGTGTGACCATTGTACTCCTATGGATATAAGCACTATACTTCCTGGTGGAGCTCCTTCGGTCATAAAAATAGCTTCTGCAGCTTTGTATATCAGAAACCCTTCATCCATTATCAAAGAATTATTGAGCTTATGTTATATGGTGACCTCTGTTCTAGGAGCCGGAGATACAATAAAACTAGCAAATCCCTTCTCTGAAGGAGCCTAGGAGAAGGAAACAGGCAATAAACGATTAAAGGATGATAATGATTTCTTAAGCAGGGTTCTAGTACCACATTAGAGAGCAATTCTGAAAATACTTCATTTGGAATTACTAAGAGAAAAATCCACCATAACAGAATTTTACACCAGGTAAAAGAGTCTTGGCCAGACTTGGTAATGCACCCCTTTAATTCCAGCGCTCGGAGGCAGGGGCAGGGTCAGGGTCAGGGGTCAGGGGGCAGGGTCAGGGGCAGGGTCAGGGGCAGGGGCAGGGGGCAGGGGGCAGGGGCAGGGGCAGGGGCAGGGGCAGGGCAGGGGCAGAGGGCAGAGAGGCAGAGAGGCAGAGGCTGAGAGGGCAGAGGGCAGAGAGGCAGAGGGGCAGAGAGGGCAGAGAGAGGCAGAGGGGCAGAGAGGCAGAGGGCAGAGAGGCAGAGAGGCAGAGAGGCAGAGGAGGCAGAGAGAGGAGGCAGAGAGGGCAGAGAGAGGCAGAGAGGCAGGCAGAGAGAGGGAGAGAGGCAGAGAGGCAGAGAGGCAGAGAGGCAGAGAGGCAGAGAGGCAGAGAGGCAGAGAGGCAGATGGATCTCTGTGAGGTCCAGACCAGCCTGGTCTACAGAGTGAGTTCCAGGTCAGCCAGTGCTACACAGAGAAGCCCTGTCTTGGAAAAGGAAAAGGAAAAGAAACGAAAAGAAAAGAAAAGAACAACAACAACAAAAAGTAGTCTTGGAACATACTTATAGCAAGTTTTCCAGTTGTCAGTGACTCAAATCCCTTCTAACTTTCCATTCCACCATCCTTGCTGGATGGAGGCTTTAGTCCTCATGCTCCACGATGGTTACCAAGCTCCAGAAATCACATCATCATCCTCAGAGCTGGTCCTTTAAAAGGTGATACAAGTATGACAGCAATTTGTTGGTAATCCCAAAACTCTAGAGCAGGAGGAAGGCAGGTTTAAAAGCAGCTTGCCTACACTGTGATACAGTAGAGTTAAATTAAATGAAACGAAACAGATGCAAGAGAAGACAAGCACCAGTCCTACCTACTTGACCCTGACTAAGTATCAGGCAATGTGGAAATGAGGTTGGAAAGGAGGTGTTTGTCAGGTGTGGGGAGCAAGGTTTTGTTCAAGGTTGGGTAGCAATGAGCCCAGGTAAAAGTTCCCATTCTGCTCTCAAAGATGGATACGTAGAAGCTGTAACAGTAAGAATCCAGTGGAAAACAAAGGAAAGTGTTTACAAAGGAGCTGTTATTACACAGTGAGTACTGCAGGTGCAGGGCAATGCCCTCAGGCTGGTGGCTGTCACCTTGCTACCAAGCTGATGTCTAGAGGGAGACTGGGATTAAGCATTTCCGAATCAAGGTGAGAGGTGTCTGGTTGCTTGGAGAGACTATGACTTTGGTTGAGGAACTACACCACCAGGATGTGGCCCTGGACGGAGAAAGGCAAGAGAACAAATATCCTGACTTCTCTTTTGCCTGCCTCTGCTCTCTGCTCCACTTCCTTTTATCTTAACTGGACTCGATGACTTAGACATCATGAATTTTGATAGCTAGAGCTCCAGACTGGCTAGAACCAAGTGTTCTCCGCCTCTTAGCCTTGTGGCTCCGAGTCAAGCTACACCCCTGGTGTTCTGACGCTCTCTCTAAATGTGCTAAGAGAAACCGGCTGCCAGAGTTGCTCCTCATTATTAGGAACCCAGTGCTCCTGAATGTTTCAAAAGATAGTTCAGAACCCACACCAGATACCTGGTCCATAACTGCAGCCCTCAGTTGAGTCTGCAGGTGAGGAGCTTATACTTGGGGGTGAAGAGAAGGCACCTACCACAGCCTTGTAAAAACAGCCATTGCTAGGACTAGGACAGTAGAAATACCGTCAGCTCTGAACATCCCAAAGCTCAAATCCTAAATCACTCTCAGGGTAATCTTGGGAAACAGCACTTAGGAGCCCCAGCATCCATCATAAATTGGATCTATAAATAACACTTATTCATAAGGCAGTTGTAAAATTGCAATGATAAAACAAATTTAAAGAAGCTTGCCAAATTATGAGCTTGCCAAATTATGTGCAGTACAGAGAAGGCTTTTTACTAAAGTCTTTCTCATTACACCCTGAGGTGTTTTTTTATCGTGAAGTCACTGGCCTTAGGGAAACCAGACCTTTGACACTAAGAAGTACCCTACTCCTCCCATATCACTTTTTCCACTAGATAAACCCAGTTTTAGATTGTGTGTAAAGAAGCCAGACTTCTGATCAAAGAGTTGTAGATCAGGGCAGTTTTTGTGGGAATGTGTGAGGTTACTCAAGGGAGTTAAAGGAGTGACTGGACGCAGACTTCCCACTACGGAAGGCATGAATGGGAACAACACAGTGCAGAGGTTGTGGGCAGAGAGGCTGCTACCAGACGATGTGCGAGCTAGATGTCTGTGAAATTCTACACTGTTGAAATGATAATGGTATCTCATGAAAGTTAAATAAGATGGTCTTTAATGAGTTCTTTAGTACAGAGCATGCTATCCAGTTGATAAGTTTTTATTGTTTACTGTTACATAAGTATCTGGATTTTTGTACCACAGATTATAAGACCCCCCAAGAAACATATGTACCTTGGAAAATGAAGTAGAGAAATAATACTTTCTTTTACATTAATGTCCTTGTAACCATTCGACATCTTATAGAGTTTACAGGCATTTTATCCCATTTTAGGATAAAAATGTGTTCGCTCTCTATCTCTTCCTTTCTTCCTTTCTTTCTTTCTTTCTTTCTTTCTTTCTTTCTTTCTTTCTTTCTTCCTTTCTTTCTGTCTGTCTGTCGAGACAGGGTTTCTCTATGTATTCCTGGTTGTCCTGGAACTTGCTCTGTAGACTAGGCTGGCCTCGAACTTATGGAGATCCACTTGTCTCTGATCCCCCCCCCACTGCCCCCCAAGCTGGGATTAAAGGTGTGCACCACCACTGCCAGGAAGATTCAATCATCTTAATACAGAGATTGATATTAAAGCCCAGACATTGCTTAAAGTTGTATAGCGTTAGAGACAGAATTCCAACCTGCTCTAACACCAAACCCCATTATCATATCTTTAATCATGGGGACCTGGAAAGGAAGTGTTGCTAGTTTCACAATCACATCATCCTGTAGTGTGCTATCCTCTGAGCCATCATAACATGTTCAGTTGTGTATTTACGATGATAAAGGACATATATTCAGTATTGTGCCTTTGGATCAATCATATAGACAAGAGCTGCTTGGTGTACTTTTTAAAGCAAACACAAATTATATTAGAGAAAAAAGAAAAAAATTTTTCTCAGAGGGGGGGTAAAGGAGTGGGAAAAAGGCAGGAGTGAGGGAAAGGAAGCGAAGGGAAGACATTTGCTGACTGGAAAATTCTATAAACATAGTCTACAGCTGACGGGAGTGGCATACAGGGAGCATTCTGAGCAACAGTGAGTTTCTGCCTGGAGGAAAGAACAGGGTAGCTGACAGGAGAACAGTAAACAGATCCGGGTGCAGCCGGTCACCGGCATCCCGAGCACAGACACACGGTTTTCAGATCCTAACAAAGCAGAGTGAAAGTGTGAGAAGACAGTGCACTGATTGCTGGTGACCCTCAGGTCAGTCTGGGAGGCTGGTTGCTTTAGGAGCTGGGTTTTGGGAAAAATTCTATCTGGAGTACCTCAGAATGACTGCTCTATGAGAAACAGGGCAAACTGAGGTACAAACAGGCAAACACAGCAACTGGGAAACAGAAGGAAAGGAAAGCAAGGAGTAAAGAGTAAATCTTATAAAAGTGTAGCCATCCATCAGATAGTTCACCTTCTACAAGTGGAAGAACAAAATCGCTTGTTGTCTGACGCTGTGACAGAATAAAATGAAAGCAATTGTTTGATGTCTAAAAAGTGTCAAGAATTGTAATAACACATTTTATACTTCCCTTTTCTTTTCCTTTTTTTTTTTTTTTTTTTAAGCAGGAGTAGGGGTTTGGGGGCTGGATTTTGGTTTTGGTTTTGAGACAGGGTTTCTCTGTGTAGCCTTAGCTGTCCTGAAACTTACTCTGTACAACCTATAGCTGGCGTTGAACTCAGAAATTTGCCTGCCTCTGCCTATGGAGTGCTGGGATTAAAGTTGTGTGTTACCACTGTCCTGCTACCTTTTTCCTAACTTCCTTAGGTGAGGATTCCAGGCTTGAGAAGTTAATCACCGCTTTTAGAGGCAAGCAGAGATTCCTAAACCAGATCTACCTGGATAATAAAACTCATTTTTCCAGCTGGACACAGTGGCACATATAATCCTGGTATTCAAGAGGCTAGGGCCTAAAGTGTATATTGAGTTCTAGGGCAGCCTGAGCAATATAATGAGACTCTGTCTCAAAAAAAATTCCAAATAATTAGGTAAATAAATAAAATGCATTTCCTTCCCTCCACATTTCCTATCAGTTTCTGTACAGTTTTTAAATGCATGTATATATGCCCCCAATTTTAGGAAGAGTACATATTTATTGTAGAAAATGCTACTAGTTTACAAGGAAATAATAAGATTTGTAAGTATATGTTATTTTGTTATTTTTAAATGTTTTGTGTATATATGTGTAGCCATGCTCTCACACATGTTGGCACAAATGTGTATGCAGGTGCCTCTGTGTGCACATGCTCAGGGAGGCTTGATGTTGACACTTGAGTGCCTGCCTTGACTCCCCTCCACTTTACTGAGCCAGGTACCCTCGCTGAACCAGAAGCTCTCCTGTTCAGCTGGTCGAGCAGCCAGCTTGCCCTGGAGATCCCTTCTCTCCTCCATTACTGATGTCTGCCTGTTTTTCATGTGTTCTGGGCAGGTGCTTTGTCTACCGAGCCATCTCCTAGTCCACATAGGCTATTTTAAAGAAGTGCAAGAAAAACATTAAAAAGCTGTTAACGAAAACACATGCTTCAGAACTTCTGTGCTCATACTTTCATTTTCCATCTAGAAAAGTTTCACTTAATAAAAGGAAAGGTGAGATCATTGTTTTAGTTTGCATTTTCTCTACTATTATTCATCATGCCATGGTTTGGGCCCTTTCTACTTTAGGTCGCTAGGGAAAATCTACCAGCCTTCCTCTCTCTTTCTTTCTTTCTTTCTTTCTTTCTTTCTTTCTTTCTTTCTTTCTTTCTTTCTTCCTTCCTTCCTTCCTTCCTTCCTTCCTTCCTTTCAAAGAATTTCAGAACTAGTCAGTATAAAGCAGAACTGAAGTTTTACTAAAGATACATGCTTCATATTCTAAAAAGATTTTCTTTTTATTTTATTTATGTGTGTGTGTGTCTATACAAGTTTATGTGCATCATGTATGTACTGGTGCATGCAGAGGTCAGAGGGTGTCAGATACCCTAGAACTGGAGTTACAGGTGGTTCTGAGCTCTCTGATGTGGGTGTTGGGCACCAAACCTGGATGCACTGCAAGAGCAGTAACTGTACTTAACCACTGAGCATTCTCTTCAGCCACCATCCAAGATATGTTAATATAGATTTTTTCCATACAAGGGATAAAATAAGCCTGGTGGTGGTGGCGCATGCCTTTAATCCCAGCGCTCGGGAGGCAGAGACAGATGTATCTCTGCAAGTTCAGGGCCAGCCTAGTCTACAAAGCTGGGACATTTAGGGGTAGTGAAACCCTGTCTCAATAAATAAATGGATGGATGGGTGGATGGATGGGTGGATGGATGGGTGGATGGATGGATGGATGGATGGGTGGATGGATGGGTGGATGGATGGATGGATGGATGGGTGGATGGATGGGTGGATGGATAAGATAAAGAAAGACATATACCAGGGCATGGGTACAGGTTTCTCAACAAAGTATCATTGTTCATAATTTTCTTTTTTTGATATCTTTTTCTTTTCTTTTTTTTCTCACAAATAGGGTTTTTTGTCATTATAAAAACCTGGCTTTTAAACAAATTCTTGCACTGGTGGTCCATATCCACCTTCAACTTTAGCACTTGTCTCATCCTCAGTCGTTTTTCTAGAACTACCACCTTCAGCAAGGCTCAGTGAGTGTCCCAGTTTCCCAGACTTGGGCTTCTTCAGCATCTTTACTTTTCTGACAGAGACATTATAAGAAAGGTTACATGGGCTGACAAACCTTTCCTATGTCTTCCCCAGTGATGTCTGGAATCAATTTGTTAACCACTTCCTTCAAGCCATTTTTCTGCCCTTCTCTGGTCATGATTTACACCAGCTTCTCCTGGATCCTGTCCCATGCACAGGATGTATTGTGTATCTGATTGTTTCTTTTCTTAAAGTGAAACCAACACAGAAAAGATGGAGCAAATAATGATTGGTTGTCTTGACATCCACATGAGCTTTAGTCATGATCTGCCACTTTTTGACTATAGAACATATTTTGTCCACGGTAAGATCCATGCCACAGGAGTTAGTCAGACAGTTTTTGCCAAAGAAAGCCAAGAAAGATATTGTTTTCTTACTAATTTACAAATTATATTAATTAATAATTATAAGATTGGGGCCAGAGAGATGGCTTAGCAGGTAAGGATGCTTATTACCAAATCTGGTGATATGAGTTTAGTGTCTAGAACCCCTGCAGTGAAAGGAAACAACCACCCTTGAAAGTTATACACATACACATACACACACACACACACATGCACACACACACACACACACACACACACACACAAATGCAATACATTTAAAAAGAATATTAACTTTGTCTATTGCATGTTGTATAGTGGGTTAGTCTTATGCTGCTTGTATTCAAATGCTAAATTCTGTACCCCAAGATCTGGTTGCTCCAAGATGAGGAGATCCTCATTTATAGCAGCTTTGTGGTATGAGCTTTGCCATCCAAGTTATGCATGATTGGTTAGTAAAGATGCCTACAGCCTGTAGCTGAGCAGAAAAGAGGTAGGTGGTGTTTCAATTCCCAGGCTTGGAGTCTGAGGCAGAGAGGAAGAAGGAAGAAGGTGCCATTGGGAAGGTAGATGTACATGGCCGTGAGGGTTGGCCAGTTGGAGTAGGAGTAGAACAGGAGGAACAAAGCAAGTGATATCTCAGGGTTATTGACAGAGCAGTAGACAGCATAGAGGGTTGATATTTGCCCAGATCTAGTGCTCTAAGACTTATTATAAATATAAAGGTTTTGTGTCTTATATTTGAAAATTAAGTGACCTAAGGTGGAGGGTAGAAACCTCCAAATAATATTTACTGCAATAATGCTGTACTTTTCTATATCCCTTTGTTTTATTTTATATTGCAGTTTGACACGAAGCTTTTCACTCTTATGTAAGCCAAGCTTCTAGACTTTTTCTTTGTTTTTGTCTTTTGAGTTCTTCCCTTTGACAAGGCCAGCTCCATCCCAAGATCAGCTCTTATTTAATTTACTGGTTGGAGTCTGGAGAAAGGATGTGGGTTGACCCAGAGGAGAGAAGGGGTTGGACTTTCGAGGCAGATTGGATGACCACGCTGTACAGTTAGAAGCAGCAAGGAAGTCCAGAGACTTACATGGGAATTTGATAATGTGGATCCAGGAAAGGCAGACAGGGAGGAGAAAGAAGGAAGATAGGCTTTGGGGTCTTGAGAGTGGGGCCACAGAGTTTTGGTTTGTCTGACTGAGAATATAGACTCATTGCGGCTGTCTCAAAAGAGAATCCGATTTGGGAAATGAACACTGCACAACGATAGGTTTGCTAGGCATTGCACAGATGCAAGGAGCTGAAGGAGTTAGGATGCTGCGGTCCAGCCCAGGTGACGACATAGTCAACTGGCACCGCTGGCTAGAGAAGTGGAATGGAGGAGGCAGAGCCAAGAAATAAATGTTCCTGAAAGTAAAATCAGGAAGTAACTGCAACAAGAACAAATCCAGGCTTTACAACCTTCTATGCTAAGAGGCACACAAAAGAAAGAGGCTACAGAGGTTGTTTAAAGGGATATGAGGCTTCTGTTTCAGTGGCGGCAGCATGGAGATGTGTGAGGACAGACTGACTTAAAGAAAGATGCAACAGGAATGAGGAAACCCAAGCATAGTGTCTGATGCTCTGATTTCAAGACGATGCCCACAGTCTATCCCTGAGTCAAGAGGAGAGCAACTCCCAGGACGGATGGTGGAAACTTGAGATTGAGATGGAACCCCCCCCGGAGGGCCAGGATGCTGCTCCCCCAGTGCAGGACTCTAAGCCAAGGCCACTATTGGAAGGGAGGAAGGCAGCTTTCTTTCTCCTTAGGAATGCTTGAGGATGGACCAATTAATGAAGACAGAGCCTTAAAAGGCATAATTCTGGTAAATGACAACCTCCTTGTCCAAGTTAGTGCTGGGGGTGAGACCTTGTGACTGAAGTTGCCAAAACAAACACAGACACTCAGTTGCATTTGAATTTCATATAAACAATGAAAAAGCTTTGGCTCAGTCAGCAGCAGTGGTATGTGAGTGGAAACTGCTGCCCTGGGCAACTGCTTGTAGTGGCCTAAGGAATTCTATTCAGTGACCTCTAGTCAATTGAAGCCAGATCCATGTTCACATGTGCACTTGTGCACTCGCGCTCTCTCTCTCTCTCTCTCTGATTACTACTACTACTACTACTACTACTACTACTACTACTACTACTACTACTACTATTATTATTATTATTATTAATTGTTTAAGCTTTTTCATGGTAGGATTTCTCTGTGTAGCCCTGGCTGTCCTGGAACTCACTCTGTAGACCAAGCTTGCCTTGAACTCAGAGATCTGTCTGCCCCTGCCTTTGTAGTGCTGAAATTAAAGATGTGTGTCATCACTGCCCAGTGTATTTTATTATTATTATCGTTGTTGCTGCTGTTGTTATTGCTATTATTATTATTATTATTATTATTATTATTATTATTATTACTACTATTATTATTATTGTGTGTGCATGCCTATGTGCCCAAGGAAGTTAGAGCATCAGATCCCTAGAGCAATCATGAAATATCCAATGTGGGTGCTGGGTATCGAACTTCGGTTTCCTGAAAGAACAGTATCAGCTTGTAATCACTGAACCTCTTTCAAGCCCCAGACCAGGGTTCTTCTGTGCCATGGAAAAGAATTTCACGATAGGCCAGTATGATATATAGTTAAAGTTTACAGAGAAGAGATTTTTAAATATCTACTTAAACGTGAAGAGTTTTAGAAAGAGGGAGGAAAGGATAAGACTGACCCAAGGTTGGATGTGGACTTCTCAAAGACAGCCATGACTATCTTAGCATTCCACATACACAGGTTTGGTGGCTTTCAAGTTACTTAGGAAAGAGAAAAGTAACTTTCTTCTCTTTTCCCCATCTTACGACATTGGATTATAAGATGATTTTGGAGGTCAGGGTTTCAATCTGATAAGGTAAGACAAGGTGTTGCGAGAGTGTTGAGACATGGCTTTTCCTGTAATGGGACTTCCTGTGAGACTCCTAGAAAATTATAGGTCTACAGCTGGGGAAAGAGATGACTGATGATTAGGCCTCCATTGCTACTTCAAATTATTATTAAAGTCAGCTCTACATAAAAAGAATATGTCCCTGTATAGGCAAAGTTCACAGCAAATGTTAATTGTGGTGGAGTTCTTTTTATAAATAAACATTATTTATTTGCATGTGTGAACATACACATGTATTCATACACATGTTATACCTGATGTCAGATCCCATGAAGCTGGAGTTACAAGTAGTTGTGAGCTGTCTGATGTGGTTCTGAGAACTGTACTGGGTCTTCTGCAAGGAGCAGTAAATACTCTTACCTGCTGAGTCACCTCTCCACACTAGTGATTCTTGAGGGTACAGACTCTCGTCTCTTCTTGTATCCCTTAAAGTTCTCAGCCTTTCTGTCTTGCCTCATTATACATATAACCCACATCTGTGGTTGGGATGCAATCCCAGTACTCAGGAGGCAGAGACAAAGAGGATCTTTGTTAATTCAAGAAATTCACAATGAATTTCAGGCCAGAAAGGGCCACTAGCAAGTTGTTGTCTCAAAAAAAAAACAAAACAAAACAAATCAAGACAAACAAAAAAGAAACAAAACAAACAACAAACAACCCACAGAGAGAGAGAGAGAGAGAGAGAGAGAGAGAGAGAGAGAGAGAGAGAGAGAGAGAGAGAAACAAAAGATCAAAATGTTCTATGGGACCAAAGAGTTGCTGCTTCTTTGATATATTCAAATATTACTTTGCCCCCTATATGGGAGATTCTCAAAGTCTCTCAAACTATTGTAGTTGTACTAGAGATCGCTGATAGCTGGGATGTGAAAACAGAAGGAAATATCAACTTCCTAAGGAAGAGAAGCTTCCAGTAAAGTAAGAAGAAACATGATTTAAAAGAGTTAGTCAAGGGGTTGGGGGATTTAGCTCAGTGGTAGAGCACTTGCCTAGGAAGCGCAAGGCCCTGGGTTCGGGTCCCCAGCCCGGAAAAAAAGAACCAAAAAAAAAAAAAAAAAAAAAAAAAGTTAGTCAACTTGTTTTGTTTTTCCAGACACGGGAACTCACCGTGTCCTGGTTGGTCAGGCTAGCCTCAAACTCATAGAGATCTGCTGAGATGCTGGGATCTATTCTGAGTGTTACAACACCTGGTCCCAACTGGATATTTTGGGGATATACTGCCAGAAACTTTGAATGAGTCTGAAGGTAACTCCTCTAAGCCAACCATTAAACAAAGATGGTGTGGGTACTACTGTGGGAAGAGCAGGTACTGAGAACAGACTCTCTGGTGGACGTGTCACCTCTCAGGTGCGTGCATGTTCACATCACGAAGTAATTTCCACCAAATTGAAAGCTTCCCTCCTGGAAGGAGGAAGGAGGCCCAGAGGACTCACAAAGCTTAGATGACTCAGGAAGCTCCGAGAGTCAAAAGTCTCATAAGGCTCCTCCCCTGTGGCTATATATTAGTGGCAAGCAATTGCTAGGGAGCACAGACTCTTAGATCAGCTGAGCTGTCTGCAGCAGTGGAGCTTCCTCACCCACCCAGGGGAGGAGCTTTCTACTGATATGGCTGCCTGAGTCACCATGGTCCTGTCAGGAAACCCAGGAAGCTCACGGGGTCACCGACTAGACTTAGTCTCTTTTCAGTGGGTGGATGACACATGACAAGACAGGCCACCTTCCACAGCCTGGAATCTGATGCACCGGTCATCCATGGGCTGGAATTCTAGGCTCTCTAACAATTCAAAGTGAAGAAACAGATACCATCATTTGAGGGGGTGAGGGCAGGTTGGGATTTTAATCTCTTAAATATAATAGGCCTGTATGATAGATTTTGGTAGTTAACACACCATATTAGTTAGAATGTTTTCCATCAAGTGGGTGAAATCCGGCACATTAGTACCCGATCAGACGTAGGTTGTATTGGCAAATATTGTTTCAACACTTTAGACTATTTGGGTCTAGTGTGTGTGGCAGTGTGGGGTGTACCCAAGGCACTGGGATCCAACAGCTTGCTGAGGACTAGACCAACATGGCACAAGCCCCTGGAGGCGTATGTTCTGCCATGTTAATAATATGGTCCAAGGCAACATAGCCTGCCAGATAAGTCAGGGAGACACTGCCCACAGACAGTTGTGTACAACCTTGACTTCAACTCCAGCAAGCAATACTACAGGCATTACTCAGCTACAGAGAGTGAGTCTAAGGTGAACCTTTGGATCATTCGGAATACTACAGGCATTACTCAGCTACAGAGAATGGGTCTAAGGTGAACCTTTGGATCATTCGGAATGTCACCCAGCTCATGAAGGCTCTTAGGGAGCATTCCTACTGGCTGTAGAGATTCAATTATCATTGCTGTCACTATAAGCTGGTCCTCTCAGCAGCATCAATATCACAGCCACCATGAACATCTCCTTACTTCGCCTTATATCTCCTTGGCCACTTACTGAACCTGACCTCAAGTACCAAGAGATGCTTAAGAAGAATAAGGAGGCCCCATAGAATAATGCCATTGTTCCCTACAAAGAACACAATGGTAGGATATGGATCTGATCTCAGTTGGGTATTGGCTGAGTTTTGATGAGAGGCTAGTCATCAGGGGGTACCCAGGTGTCTCAGTTACCACAGATTGCTTAGCACTTCGGGGCACCATAGCACCTTATAGCATTTCTGATTGATCTTGGCAGATTCTCCAAGTCTATGGAAGGCTATTTTATTTCGTCTAGATCCTTTTATGAGAGAACAAAAAATTGCCTTCTTACAAGATGTCTTATGAATGATGACAGCCAAACAACATACCTGATGCTACATCCAACTGCCTACAGGTGTGGCAGACAGAGCCCATGCTGCTCTGTGAATTGGTACTGCCCATTCCTTGTGGGTTTGTTTCCATTTTTACAGGGATTAAGAACTTCACTTTTCACCAAACACCATTTTCCCTCACCAGACTAATTCATCTTTCTCTTGAGATTACAAAATGAACTAAATTGAGGATTCAGGGTTGGGGGAGGAAAATAAAATGGGGAAGAAGAAAAGAAGGCATTTCTGTGTGAATGACTTTGCTTAGCTTCAAGAAGCATCCACAGTTCAAAGGAGGTAGCAATCAATGGAAGACCACACATTAATTAAATAACAGGGAGTTGGGGCAAGCCTTGAGCCACTCCAAAGTTCTCTCTGGATACCCCAGAGCACTGTGTGTGGCTCTCATGAAACAAGCCAATTATAAGCTTGAGACGAGGAAGACTCTTGGTATCTTCTGGACAAAACGCCGAACAGGACTGTTTTCTCCAGCTCTCCTTCCTTCAAATTTCTAAATTCTATATTAGAAGGAGTTTTTCTGTTAAAAATGTACGAGTTTGGGGATCAAGGTGGAAGGCATTCCTGCTGGTGGACCTTGGACTGTTGTGGAAAGCTTCCTCCTGCTGGCTTCCCTTCCAGCTGCAGGGCAGCAGCCTGGTGTCGGACACATTTGGTGTGGAGGTGTTGGGACTTCAGCAGCCTACCTGGAAGCCTGGCCCTCACCTTAGAGCACCCTTTCCAGTGTAGGGCTATTACGGGGCCAGGGACTAAAGGACCCACTACTGTTTTTTTAAAGCATTGCAACAATTTATAAAGGGTAGTAATTCACACTGTATCTTAAAGTCTTGGGAATTATTATTTTCAGATGGGGAAACCATGACTCAAACATGATAAATCACTAGTTCAAGTTTACATTGCCTAAAAGTGTTCAGATCAGGACTTGGGGCTTATGTTTTTCTAATCCTAATTATTCCTTCTCTGCTTCAATACTATTTGCCTTTTAAACAGTTTGTTGTAAATATACCAAAAAAATCTGCTTTGGGAATCATTTGGGACCCCTTAGACATAAGACACTATTGTCAAGAGGTATGACCTCTAAGTCTTGCCATCTTTTTCTGGTCATGAAGTCTATTTACTGAACATATACATCATTGTGATAAGTAATTTGTACTAACCATCCGATCACTACTATAATCATATGTTCATGAGTATGTGTCAATACATAGTTGTGTGTGTGTGTATGTGTGTGCATGTTTGCATGTGTGACTTGCTCAGTCTCGTTATCTATTAGATTAGAGTGTTAGCATTCCGAAGGCTGGAGAGTTAGTTCTATAAGAACACTGGCTGTTCTTATAGAGGAGTGAGTTTGGATTCCTAGAATGCACAAGATAGCTCACACGTGTCTGTAAATCTAGTTCTAAAAGATCTGGAGCCCTCTTCTCGCTTTTTCAGTCACCAAGCATATACATGGTGAACAGACATCTATGCAGGCAAAACACCCATACACATGATATATAAATATATTCCAACTTAACTCCTAAACCTTCCGTTTCCTCTTTGCATATGACTTGCCTTTGTTACAGGATTCACAAAATGACAGTATGTTTTCACTTAAAACAAATTTATTAATTACTGGCAGACAACTATTAGATTCCATTATAGCATATTTCAGGTAAAACTTGGTCTTTGTTGTCTCTTGTTCTCCTTTCTCCCCATTCCCTTATTAAAACAACAATATTATGACTCTAACAACTCCAACATTTGGGATTTGTTTCACTGTTGACCAAAAACAATCATTTACAAAATAACTTTTTTCTTAAAGGTACCTATTTTTTATTATTATATGTATAAGTGTTTTGGGTGCATGTATATTTGTGTACCATTTGCCTGCCTGGTGCACTCAGAGGACAGAAGAGGATGTTGAATCCCTTGGAACTAGAGTTACGGATGGCTGTTAGCTGGTATGTGGGTGTTAGGACTCAGACCCAGGTCCTCTGGAAGAACAGTCAGTGCTCTTTACTGCTGGGCCATCTCTTCGGCCCTTTAAAATTAACTCCTAAATTCATCTACTTCTGCTTAAGGTCAAAACATGACTGTTTAAAGAAATTTCTAAAGCTTAGTTATGAATCCTTTCAGGCTTTCAATGTGTTCTCTTCTACAGCAACCGTGAGACTGCTCATCCAAGATAGAGTTTGTGGCTACTTTTCATAAGCAGTCTACCCCCATTCGCAATTAGATACACATGACCTGGTTTTTTTTACTTTGAAATTTTCAGGGGTGACGACTCAAGCAGAGCTCAGAGGTGTTTTGTTCTGTTTTGTTGTCTTCTCGCCTCCCAGTGAGGCAGGCCCTGAGATGACTTTCACGAAGCTTTCAGATGAAGCAGTAAGTAGCAAGGAAGACAGGGAGACTGGGCAAGCATGGGAGCGGCCACTGCTCCTGACTGGGAAGATCCAGAACAGGATCTCTGTATGTCCGTTCTCTCTACTCATGGTTACCAATGCCTACTGAGGATATTCAATGACTACTGAGCAGTGTGGGGGCTCTGGCCATGCTCTTCAAACAGATAGACAGACAGTAAGTCATTCTTACTCCCTCTTCCCACACACAGTGCCTGCAGGGCATAAGGAATCAGTACCCTGATCAGCAAATAGGAGACTACTAATTCTTTTAAGCTCAAGTATCTCCGTCTTTTAATATTTGCCTAGCATTATACTAAATAACCTTACCCTTGTCATCTATGACTGATTTCCTTGTCTATGACATGATAGCAATAATAGCAGCTACTTTGTGATGTTGGTGTTCAGGAAATCTCCACTCAGACCACATATACACCATCCCAGTTAAGCAAGAATGGTTTATCGAATGCACACCATAATACTGGACATTCAGGCCCACAAGAAGGCAAAACCTAACTGTGGCACTAGTCTACTTCAGTGTAGACTTTTATAGGAAAAGCCAGGTTCAAAAGTTTAAAAGGCAAGGAGGGGAGCAGTTGGCTTACTATGCAAAGCATATCAGTAAACCTTGAAGCTGATTGGTCCTGAGTAAGGTAAAGGGGCTAGTGGATGGGTGGTGAACAGGGGAATTTCAGAACACTGAGATAACAGAGCATGGGTATTGTAATCATAACCTTTTGGCTTATTAGTAGCATGTTCTTCAGTGTCAGCCATAAAAACCACAGTGAGCTCATGCATAGGTGCAGGAAGGGCTGCCCCGTGGTCAGCTCTGACTCCAGCCATTTTAGACATAACACTCCATATCAACCTTTATTTGATGGGTCCTATGTAAAGTTTTGTGGACTTTCTTAAGAGTAGCAAACCTCATATAGATCATTCAGAACATACAGAACAAAACAGGATTATGTAGTCAGCATGTCCTTGAGTCAAGTCACTTCTCTGTGTCAATGACTGGCAGGCATGTTACAGCAACAATATGGAAAAGCTGGTAGGCATGGAACAAAAAGGCTACAGCTATTTGGTGGGGCGGGTGGTGGTGTCAGACCATAACAGTAAGAATATAAAAAAGAATACAGGTGAGCATGCTATAGTACAGACTGATTGGCAAATTGCCCAAGCCCACAAGGAAAATAAGGGACAGTTTGAACTTTAATCTTAGTTGGTCTGGATTAAATCTGTGTGTTCCACTACAGACCCATGGTGCCTTCATAATGAACATATACAAATGTTTTGATAAGTAGTTTGACAGTGGGATTACAAACTGGTACAACCACTCTGGAAATCAGTCAGGTGGTTCCTCAGAAAATTGGACATAGTACTACTTGAGGACCCAGCTATATCACTCCTAGCATATACCCAAAAGATACTCCAACATATAACAAGAACAAATACTCCACTATGTTCATAGCAGCCTTATTTATAATAGCCAGAAGCTAGAAAGATCTCAGATGTCCTTCAACAGAGGAATGGATACAGAGAATATGTGTACATTTACACAATGGAATACTACTCAGCTATTAAAAATGACTTCGTAAAATTCTTATGCAAATGGATGGAACTAGAAAATATCATCCTGAATGAGGTAACCCAATCACAAAAGAACACACATGGTATGCACTCACTGATAAGTGGATATTAGCCCCAAAGCTCTGATTACCGAAGATACAATTCACAGACCACATGAAGCTCAAGAAGAAGGACAACCAAAGTGTGGATGTTTCAGTCCTTCTTAGAAGGGGAAGCAAAAATATTCATAGGAGGAAATATGGAGACAAAGTGTAGAGCAGAGACTGAAGGAAAAGCCATCCAGTGACTGCCCCACCTGGGGATCCAGTCCATATACAGCCACTAAACCCAGACAATATTGTTTATGCCAAGAAGTGCATGCTGACAGGAGCCTGATATAGCTGTCTTCTGAGAAGCTCTGCTAGAGCTTGACAAATACAGAGGTGGATGCTTGCAGCCAACCATTAAACTGAAAATGGGGTCCCCAATGGAGGAGTGAAAGAACGAACTGAAGGAGCTGAAGGGGTTTGCAACCCCATAAGAAGAACAACAATATCAACCAAACAGACCCCACACTGAGCTCCCAAGGACTAAACCACCATCCCAAGAGTACACAGGATCGGACTTATGGCTCCAGTCGCATATGTAGCAGAGGATGGCCTTGTTGGGCATCAATAGAAAGAGAGGCCCTTCGTCCTGTCAAGGTTCTATGCCCCACTGTAGAGGAATGTCAGGGCAGGGAGTGGGAGGGAGTTGGTGGGTGGGTGGTCATTCTCATAGAAGCAGGGGGAGATAGCAGGTTTCTGGAGGGAAAATTGATAAAGGGGATAACATTTGAAATGTAAATACAAAATATCCAATAAAAGAAAAAAAAAGAAAGAAAAAAAGTAGTTTGATAGCTGTTCCTTTAAAAAAAAAAACATTTATGTAGCCAGGCATGGTAGTGCAAGCCTTTAATCTCAGCACTTTGGAGGTTGAGGCAGGAAAATGTCAAAGTTTGAGACCAGCCTAGTGTACATAGCAAGTTTCAGGATAGCCAGAACCACATTGAGAGACCCTATCTGCAAACCCCAGAGCAAGAAAAACTAAAACCAAGCCAGGCAGGTGGATCTCTGTGAGTTCAAGGCCAGCTGGTCTACAAAGTGAGTTGAAGGCAAATAAAGGGCTTGTTACACAGAGAAATCCTGTCTCAAAAAACCAAAACCAAACAAACAAAAAGCAACCAACACCAAAATCAACCAACCAACCAAACACAAATGTAGCTTTTTCCACATACACACATAAGGATCATGCAGAAACTGATTTTCTTCTACCATGTGGGCTCCCAGAATTTAACTCAGGTCATCAGGATTGGTAGTGAGCCACCTTACCCATGGAGCCAGTTCTCTGGGCCTGCATTTTTGTCTTAAGACCATTTTGCAATACTATTAAGTAAACCCTTTCAAACATTAAAGCTTGACATTTTCTCTACTAAGCAACAGTGGAATTTGATCTAACAGAAAATTGAACTGTTCCTTTGAGGCTTAAATTTCAATCCATTTTCACTGCATATTCCCTTTTGGTTTTCAATCATTTTTGCTTTTTACTTCTATGGTTAAAAATAGACATTGGTCACCTTTGGGAGCAACATTGATGAAGGAAAAAAATTATGAAAGACAACCTTTGGCAGTGTGAATCTCAGTAATGTAGAGACTGGAGAGGGAAAGAATACCCACTAAATACCTCTGTGACAGTGTGGACAAGGTTCCCAGAGCACCTACTGTGCTCCCAAAGCACTTGCTGTGTTACCAGAACTCTACTGCTACGACTGTTGTTTATCAGATTTTCTCCACAGCATTGCAAAATGAGGACACAGAGCCTTAAACAAGTTAAGTAATTTCCACAGGGTCACATGACCAGCAGTGTTGGCACAGCCTAGTTCCACGTTCAAGTTTGTGTGTTTTCAGCTGTTGCTTCCATAACATCTTTCCACTTTCCTTAAGTATTGCTGGGGAACCACGGTTTAAAATCCCAGTCGGTAGAGCTATCTTTTTCCTTGTTTTCACGAGGCTGGCTCATGCATTTGGAGAGGCTGAGAAAGTATGAAGACTCCAGTAAGTTCCTGTCGTCTTCCCTTTCTACTTCCTTCCCTCTTTTCTTTTTGAGGCAGTATTGTATTCCCAGCCCGCAGCAAGCTCACTATGTACTGAGGGTGACCTCGAGCTTTTGATCCTCCTGCCTCCACTTCCACAATGCCTTGATCACTGGCTTCTCCCACCCTGCCTGGTTTGTAATGCAGTTCAGGCGTGGAAGCTAGCTTGTGCTCGTGCATGTTAGTTAGGCAAGCACTTTGCCAACTGAGCTGTGTTTTGATCCTTGGTTAACTTTCTTCTTCTTCTTGAGACAAGGTTTTATTGTGTAGCTCTGGGTTCCTGGAGATTGCTGTGTAGACCAGCCTAGCCTTTGACTAGGATGTAGGGTGCCTCGCCATGGATGTCTTCTTTATACATTCGGAGCAGAGCCACCTGCTGCGATGCACAACTGTGATCCTAACTCTTAGAGGCAGAGACAGCAGGAGCCTGAGGTTAAGGCTAGCCTGGTCTACATGGTGAGTTCCAGGTCAGCCTGTCCAAAATGCTGAGAAACTAAATATTGCTTTAAAGGCTATTTTTGGAACTGTCTCATAAGCTTCAAAAAAGAAAAAAAAAGTCTTTTAAAGTGCGGAGAGTAACTGTGGAGCACCCAGTCCTAACTGCACATCTGTATCACACCCCTTTCCTCCAAGGCTCAGGAAATATCACAGAAGAGGGGACAGAAAGACAGTAAGGAGTCACAAGTCAGAGAGCACTGCTTTAAAATAGTGCTTCTGGGTAGACACAGTCAGACGCTCAGGGTCCCGCAGCGGCTGAAGCTGCCTACATACAACTGCACAAGATCAAGCCAGTCAATCCCAGCCAGAGTGGGAGGGGCCTCCCGAGATCCCACGCGCAACTGAGGAGATTTACCGGTGCCTGCTGAGGGAAAAGAGTCAGCTTTGCTCAGTAGTGTGGCCCATGGACATGGCTCATGGTCCTGTGGATGCTCCACACCTATGGACATACAGGCAGCACCGATTATGCTCAGTGAGATTTTTAAAAAAGAAGTAAAAGACACAAAACGCCAGGAAGATGGGAAAGAGGACGGTTCAGGAGGAGATGAGGGTAAAGTGAGAGAAGATCTGATCTGAACACATGGTGGTCGCATATGAAATTACCAAGAATATATAATTTACAAAATGGCATTAAAGCTAGCTGTGCTGGGAAGTGGAGGCACGAAGAACAGGAATTCAAAGTCATCCTCAATTACATGAGCCGGAAGCCAGCTTCATTCTCGGGAGAAAAATAAAAGCCAAACAAAGAGTGTCTTTCAGGAGTTGCTGGCTGCTCTAGAGAATACTAAATACCAGTTTTCTAGAGTGCTGGACGCTTTGCTGTGAGTACAATGTTTGCACATCTCACGGGACTACTGGGGACACGCACTTTGCTAACATGTAATGGGAATCCTCCAGGAGCGACACAGCTGAGTGGCTAGGCCAAACAGCTTCCGCTCTAAGCAGTCCAAACAGAGTGAGAAAGAGAGGTGTATGTAAAATGTTTCACAGGATGAGCATGTGATCAGTCCCACGCTCACCTGTGCTAGCTGCACCAGGAGGCAGGAGTTTGTAGAATACTTAGGTTTATTTGTTCTCTCTGCACTGTAAGGCCTGAGGACATCAGAAAATGAAGTTAATTCTACGGATATCATCACCACACTGATTGTTGCTTCTGAAATTGCTTGGCATGTTTTCTCTCATATGAGGATCCCAGCTCCCAATTTTTATGTACTGTTTATGTGGCAGTGAACTGTGAGCAGAGGTCAAGAAATTAGAAAGAACTTTGAGAGAAGGAGAAGATGCCTTAGTGGTAGAGGGCTGGGAGCATAATAGACTGCACGTAATAAGTGGGAATACAAGGAATGGTGGCTATAAGTAGAGACAGGGAATTGAGAGGGCTGTGCAGGGAAATGGGAAGAGGAACAGGTTGTGGAAGAATTGGTTGAAACTAAGTACATATGAAAATTCCATAAGAAACCTGTTAGATTATGCTAATTAAAAATTAAATTTAAAAAATTACTTGGCATGATGAAATTAGATGGTCTGCATCTTAGAGAAAAGGTGGCAGTTGTAGCATTTACATCTCAAATATACAATTCCTCAAAGAAAGTAGTCTAGGTGTCAGGCAGCACTCTAGTTCTTCTGTAGCCTGCTGTCCTTTACAGGGCACTCAATGACTGCTCTTCCTGCCTAGCCTGAAGTGTGACGTCATTAACCAGTTGTCCACTGCCTTAGTGCTCTATCACCCGTCTTCATATTTACATTTTCCCTTCTATACAGAAGAAAAAAGGAAGGAAGGAAGGAAGGAAGGATTGATTTCATCATGTCAAGTAATTTTTTAAAATAGTTATACTCATTTACTTATTTGGGGAAGGAGACAACACATGTTTGTCATGGCCTGCAAGTGGAGGTCAAGAGACAACTTAACCTTGATGGAATGAGTTCTCTCCTTCCACCCTGTGGGGATCAAACTAAGGTTGTCGGGCTGGGCAGCAGGTACTTTTACCGATTAAACATTTCACTGGACACAGGGACAATTTACTAACGTGCAGTGGTTCTCAACCTTCCTAATACTGCAACCCTTGAATACAGTTCCTCAAGTCGTAGTGACCCCAGCAATAAAATAATTGCATCACTACTCCATAACTACAGTTTTGCTGCTGTTATGAACCATAGTGTAAATATCTGTGTTTTCCAATGCTCTTAAGTGAAGTGACCCCTGTGAAAGGTCTGGTTGAGATCTCAAAGGTGCCTCAACCCACAGGCTAAAAACTACTGACTTAGATTCTTTAATGACTATCAAACATGATATTTTTTTAAGGAAAAAAAACTTTCCCTGAGGATTTACCATGTGTCAATCATTGTGGCTGATAAAAAGATGTATAGTTGCTGCTTTCAAGAAGTTTTCTGGGGCTGGAGAGATGGCTCAACATGTAAGAGCACTGACTGCTCTTCCTTGAGGTTCTGAGTTCAAGTCCCAGCAACGACACGATGACTTACAACTACCTATAATGGGATCTTGTGTCCTCTTCTGCTCTTTCTAAAGATAGCTACAGTGTACTCATAATATAAAATAAATAATTTTTTAAACAAGTTTTCTAAGGGGCTGGAGAGATGGCTCAGCAGTTAAGAACACTTGCTGCTCTTGCAGAGAACCTAGGTTCAGGTCCTAGCACCTACATGGTGGCTCTAGTTCTGGGGAACCTAGTGCCTTCTTCTGACTTCTATTCACACCAGGCACAACATGGTACACATACATATATGCAGGCAAACCAGTTGTGTAAAATAAACATAAAGATTTAAGCAAGTGAGCAAGCTGGGCATAGTGATATATCCCTTTAATCCCAGTCCTCAGGAGGCAAAGGCAGACATATGCTGTCCAGGCTAGCCTGGTCTAGATGGCAAATTCCATTCAGGGGTAGACATGAGACTCTTCCTTAACATTTAAGAGGCAGGCAGAAAGATTTCTGCAAGTTTGAGGCTAGCCTGGTTTACAAAGTGAGTCCTGGACAGTCAGAGCTGTTGCACAGAGAAACCCTGTCTCAAAACAAAAAAAAACAAAAAACCCAACAACAACAAATCCTAATTTTATTACTAACATTTTACTTTTGTTAGAAACTATGCTATCATGCAGGACTGTTTTGAGATGCCAGACTAAAATATCATTACGGAGATCTGCTGGATTTTGCTTAATCATTGTTTTGTTACTTTGAAAAATAATACATGTGGGGCATAGTTCAAGGTTAGCCAGAGCTAACTTGATAATGACCTATAGTGACAATTCTGGAATTTTGGTTTCTTTAAAAAACATAGAAATGTTATAAGAAAGTGTCTTTGTTTTAATCCCATGTGTAGGGATATGGATCTGCTTCAGACTGTCCTCAGCAGCTGATGACAATTTGCCTTAAGCACTGAGACGTGGTTTTGCCAGCTGCAGGTAGTTTCTGTGATTGTGTGATATTTGGAATTCTGGGAACATTTTAGAGAGCATATAAATGCTAAGAGCCCCAATAGGCAGGGTTGGTGATTGTTCAGGGGGGTTGTGTGTGGTTTGTTAGTAGTTGTGCTCAAAGAAGATATAAGAAGAAATTAGATTCAGGGATCTCTCCCTCTCCTCTCCTCTCCTCTCCCTCCTCCCTCTCCTCTCCCTCTCCCTCTCCTCTCCCTCTCCCTCTCCTCTCCCTCTCCCTCTCCCTCTCCCTCTCCCTCCCTCTCCCTCTCCCTCTCCCTCTCCTCCCTCCCTCTCCCTCTCCTCCCTCCCCTCCCCTCCCTCCCTCTCCTCTCCCTCCTCCCTCTCCCTTCCCTCCCTCCCCTCCCCCTCTCCCTCCCCCTCCCCTCCCCTGTCCCTGTCCCTCTCCCCTCTGTTCTTTCCTTCCCTCCCTTTCTCCTATCTAATGATGGGGTTGAAACTGGGGAGTGGGGATAAAGTATGGGAAGAAGAAAAACTCACAAAATAGCAAAGACAAGCTACAAGCAAAGAAGAAATAAATTAGATTTAGAGATCACACAAACACACATCCTTCTTTCTCTCCTATCTAGTGATAGGGCGAAACCTGGGGGGAATAAAGGGTGGGGAAAGAGATCTCACAAAGTAACAGACTGGATACAATAACCCAATAAATGCCAAATTAAAGAAAAGAAAGCTATCTTAAGCAGGCAGGGAATTTGGTCTCTGATATTATTAAACATCTACTAAGAAGGGTTTTATGTTATGTATACATTTACATATATATGAATGTTGAATAAAAGAACATATATAAATATATACACAATGAACTTAATTTCATAGCAATCTTAATAGGAAACCACTATAATCCATTTTAATATAAAAAACCTAATTAAGAAGGTGACAAAATAAGAAAAGATTGGATTTCTCAGAAGCATTTATCCCAGAATTCAAAGTCTGACCTAGTAAAGGCAAAATGAATGTTCTTTACCTTCGTTTAAAGCATCTGAGCTTAATGAAAACATTTAGGGAGGGAAAAAAACCTATCTTGCATCACACAGGGAAGCAAATTGCCCATAGCACATGCAACGCACCAGGGACCCCTCCCTGTGCTATCTTGCATCCTCAGTTTAGTTTGAATCTGATCACTCTCTGGAGGACCCATTATAACTCACACCTGTCTCCATTAGTAACTGACTAGAGTCACACTCTTTATGGACACAAACCAAGCCCCACACTCTCTTTCTTCCTGCCATTAGCCTGCAGCTCATTTGTGGAAACACATAGAATTGCATTAACACTTTGAACACTGTAAAAAATAGACGAATTCAAATGCTACTCCAAAATGCCTCTCTGAGAATACAGCCTCTTCATTAAATATAGTGCCTGTTAAATAGGATGGGGACTGTGAGTACAGGCTTCACATGACTCTCAAAGAGTACTGGGCTGTTGGAAAAAAAAACAGCCTGATGGGGTTGGGGATTTAGCTCAGTGGTAGAGCGCTTGCCTAGGAAGCGCAAGGCCCTGGGTTCGGTCCCCAGCTCTGGGGGGAAAAAACAAAAAACAAAAAAAACAAACAAACAAACAAACAAAAACCAGCCTGATTTGGGACTGATGTTACAGTTGCATGTGTGACTCTGTCTCATTGTTTGTCTTAAGAAAATCATGTTTGTTTCTGTTTTACTATTAATACTCAACTTGACAGCTTCTTTCCATATGTGTTGTTATTTTGATCCTTAGTCTTTTCTGTGAATAAATAAATACCTTCATTGTAACATTTTAATTTTTGCTGAACCCAGCAAGGTAATTGGTTACATGGCCACTTATTATTTTGTTCCCAAAGCTAATTAGACACTTGATACATATAGTCCCTAAAGAAGACAGTTTGAAAAAAAACACTAGGACCAAGTGCAAATATTAGCAAGAACGGCTAACTATAAATAAACAAGCCCTTATTCCCTAGGTATTGGCTTATAAAGTAAAGGTACAGAAATGACATAATAACTCTTTTGAAAAATAAATTTGGCATGGAGCTAACAACCATAAATTGAATACTTGGATCAGGAATTAAAGGCTGGCCTTTGCTACACAGCAAGTTTGAGGCCAGCCTGTGCTACAAGGTGACCCGGTCAAAACACTCACACACACACACACACACACACACACACACACACACACACACACACTACCACCACCATCATCATCATACACATACAATAAAAAATTCAACCTTAGAAAAAAGTGACTGTTGTATATAAATCAGATTTATTCTGGAGAAAAGTTTAATTTGAAGCCATGCCTTATAGTGTGCCAAAAATAAGTTCCATGCTTGCTTATTTTTGTTTTTAAGGCTAAGCAAAAGAATTGGATTAGATATGGGGTGAACACCTGCAATGCCAGCACTCGGGTGGAGATGAGGATCAGATCATCAGTTGCAGGTCGAAGTGGGTGACATAGTGTGATCTTGTCTAGATAAACAAGGACTGGATATCAAGTCCTTCAGCAGAATACTTGTCTAGCACAGGTAAAATTTGGGTGTGATCTCTGGTGCACAACTTTAATTCCAGTGCAAATGAGGTAGAGGCAGGTGGAGTGCTGTGAGTTCCAGAAGAGCCTGTTTCTACGGAGTTCCAGGACTACCCAAAGAAATCCTGTCTTTAAAAACTGAACAGAAAAGAAAAAAGAAATGAATATAAAACTCATTTGTATTTCTACACACAACGACAGAAATAAAGATACTACCTGGTGTGGTGATACACACCTTTACTCTCAGCACTCAGGAGGCAGCGTTAGTCAGAGCTCTATCAGATCAGGTCTACATGTCAGTTCCAGGACTGTGAGGCAGGCACTACATAGTGAGAACCTGTCTCGAAGGAAGGAAGAAAGGGAGGGAGGGAGGGAGGAAGAGAGGTAAATAGAGAGAAAGGGAGGGAGATAGAAAGAATAGCATCAAAAGTTCAAACACAAACTTTTTCTTTGAAAGAAATTTTAAAAAATCAAATAAAGGAAAGGTCTATACCATATTGCTAGGGAGAAGACAAAATTATCTTTTTTTTTCTTACATAGGACTGTTTCCTGCATGGTTTTCCTCCTCAGTCATTGTCCACAGGACTCTGAGAAGTTGTAGGAATATGCAGGTAGACAAAATTATCTTAAAGTTGTCAGTTCACCCAAACTTATCTACAGGCTCAGTGCAATTCAAATCCAAAACAGAAATTTTCATTTTGTTTGAGGTTTTAATACACTGATTTGAAAACTTAGTGAGACAGAGAGAAGACTAAGAGTAGTAAAGACACTTGAGAAAGCAGGAAGTGGGCTGGTCTACCAGATATTGTGATTTATTATAAAGCACGCTGATTAAATCAGTCTGGTCATAGTGCAAGAACAGAAAGTTGAGCAATGGACCAGAAAACACTGTGCCCAGAGATGAGCTGCTGTGTTGAACCTCAGATTTACACAAACATGGTGCTTTAGGACTATAAGTTTTGAATCAATGGTCCAGGAACATTAATTTTCACATACTGAAAAAAAGACAACATAAACTTCAATTATAGGTATATTCTATTCATAAATGTAGAAGGTAGAATAATACACAATTTAAGATGTTGCAAATGGGAATATCCACAGTGAAACAAGTGAAAAAATCCCAAGCCCGACCCAGAAAAGCAAAGCACAAAAGACTCAAGAATCTGACCCCACACAACAGAAAAACCTTAGAAAGCAATAAAATCCAGAGAATTAGATATACATGCAACATATACCATTGGCTAAGTCTCCTACCTCAGGTATAGGAAGAACAGCCACAAATCAGTGAGAAAGCAGAAACATTCGGTTTACAAATGTGCAAAAGTCTTGGATGGGCACCTTACAAAAGAGGATATTTAAATGGCTAATGAGCAGCAGTCCTCGGGAAAATATTAAAACATAAACTTCACTGCATGCCCATTCGAATGGCCTCGCAGAAAAATGAAATGAAGGAAAGGGGGCCAGGAGTGGAGACACACACAGCGAAAATCTGAGCACTCATTTGGGAGATTTTGAACTTCTAAAAATATTTGACCTGACCAGGCATAGTGGCACATGCCTTTATTCGCAGCACTCAAGAGGTAAAGGCAGGCAGACCAAGGCTAGCCTGGTCTGTAGGCCAACCATAGCTATACAGTAAGAACCTGTGCAGGGGTAGGAGAGAGAGAGAGAGAGAGAGAGAGAGAGAGAGAGAGAGAGAGAGAGAGAGAGAGATGACTATGGCAGAAAGAGGGAGAGAACACTCTTGCACTCTTGAGAATAGCAGTGGACTAGCATCTGCTCAAAGGTACTGGACCACAAGCTCACGCCCCTTCAAAGGTCATGTATGCAGCATCTGCCTTCTCTGGAGATAGGTTCTCAAGTGTTCAGTTTGGTGCTGTAGCCCAGCTGGGGACAGTAAGTCCGTTTTGAGGTCATATATAATGTGACCCTGTTAACAATGACAACAACCAATCAGGAGGAAGGAAGGAGAGAGAATACCATCCTGGTGAAGATGTGTAGTAATAGCCATGATACACTTCTGACAGGGGTGTGAATTAGTACAACCAATGGAGAAACTGTGGAAACTGAGTGTAGTGGTGCCTGCCTGTAATCCTAGCACCCAGGACAGGGAGTCAGAGGATCGCAAGTTCAAGATCATCCCCAGGTTTTATATATATATATGGTTTGAGGCTAAGCTAAACCACATAAGACTCTGTCTCTAAGGAAAAATAAATAAAGCACAAAAAAGAATATCTATCGAGATGGGTACATTTGATACTGGCCATGTAAATGTAATGTGAAGTTCCACAACTTCTATTCTGAATGCTTATTTTTTGTTCTTTTGTTTGTTTGCTTGTTTAAGACAGGGTTCACTATGTAGCCCTGGCTGTCCTGAAGCTCAATTCGTAGACCAGGCAGACTTGAGGCCACAAAGCCCCTGTGCCTCTCGCCTCTCGAGAGTGCTAGGATTAAAGGCTCTTGCCACCAAGCCTAGCTTCTTCTTTTAACTGTATATAGAAGCTTATTGATTTGTGTACCCTTTGGGTCTGGTTGATTTTGGTGTATGTGTGATGCTTGTATTTATTTCCAAAGTTTTTTCATAATAAAGTTTATAAGAGTACAATTATAACAGCATTCATCATTTTTCACAAGTGAGAAAACCTAAACAACCAACATTTACATACAATAAAATTTATAACAAAGTTAACACGTCTTTATGACAGAATTCTATACAATGAAGAAATGAACTGCATGTGCTAACAACATCAAATTCAAAATAATATATCTATTATTTCACTGTTACAGTGTACAAATAGGCAAAAACTAAACTACAGGGATTCATTTCTAGGTGTACACACAATGTTTAGCTATGTTGCTCTGGCTGGCCTGGAATTCTCTACATAGACCAGGCTGTCCTTAAATTTATAGTGATCTGCTTGCCTTTGTTTTTTCAAGTGCTGGGTCACATCTATACTGTAAAACTATGAAGTCATTATGAAATTCAGTACAGTAGTTCCAGGTTTTAAAAGATTCATTTTAAAAGTTATGTGTTTATGTGTCTATCTGTGTGAATACATGCACATGTGAGTGGAAGAGCTCTTGGAGGCTAGAAGGGAATCAGATCCCCTGGGTTACTGGCAGATGTGACTGCCCGATGTGGGTGGGAGCTGGGAAGCAAGCTTGGGTCCTCTGCAAGAACAGTACACACTCTTAACCTTTCAACCATCTCGACAGTCTACAAATTTTCTTTTTCATGTGGTGCTGGGGGATAAGCTAACCAGGAGCCACACTCCTACTCTCATAGACAAAGGAGTCAAGGTGCTTAGGGACAACATGGAGTTATATCTCCTGATCTTAGTAGTAGTAGTGACCATTTTTATTTTGTGATTATTCACTGAATTATATATTTCTGGGTTTCCCCCTTTTCTTTGAAAATATCCCATTTTCAGTCTGATGAAAGGTTAAAGTAGGATATTAAAAGGCACAGTTATGACTGAGGCCAGTTTGAGGCAATTCAGACTTACACATTTAATGGCTAGCCTGGACTATAGAGAGAACTTATCAAAAAAGAAAGAAAAGAATGAATAGCCTAGTAAGAGCACCAGTGGAAGGGGAAGCCCTTGTCCTGCCAAGACTGAACCCCAGTGAATGTGATTGTCGGGGGGGTGGTAATGGGGGAGGATGGGTAGGGGAACACCCCTATAGAAGGGGAGGGGGAGGGGTTAGGGGGATAACAATCGAAATGTTAATAAGAAATATTCAAGTTAATAAAGATGGAAAAAAAAAGAAAGAGTGTTATGGTTTTATTACTGTGAAAAGACACCATAACCACTGCAACTCTTATAAAAAAATATTTAATTGGGGCTGGCTTAGAGTTTCAGAGGCTCAGTCCATTAACATCATGGCAGATAGCACGGTAGCCTGAAGACAGACATTGCTGGAGGAAGGGAGCCAGGAAGGGGCTCTGATTCCACACTGGGTGGAGTCTGAGCACAGACCTAGAAGCCTGCCTACATACACGGTGGCTCACTTCCTCCTGGAAGGCCACACCTGCTCCAGTAAGGCCACAGCCGCTAGTAGTGCCATTCCTTATGGCCAAACATAGAAATATATGAATTTATGGAGGCCAAACCTACTTAAACCCCCACAGGAAGGAAGGAAGGAAGGAAGGAAGGAAGGAAGGAAGGAAGGAAGGAAGGAAGGAAGGAAGGAAGGGAAAGGAAAGGGAAGGAGGGAGGGAGGGAGGGAGGGATGGAGGGAGAGTGGGTGGGGGAGGGAGGAAGGGAGGAAGGGAGGAAGGAAGGAATAGTAAAAGAAAAGAAAGAAGGAAAAAATGGAAGGAAAAGAAAGGTGATTTTCAAAAGCATCATCTGTACAGAAGGCAAATAAGGCACAATGCCAACAGTAGTGCAAATGCAGGGCATGTTGACATTGTAGCATTCATCAGCCTTTCTGTAAGTTGGAATATTTATTTTTATTGTTTACATAATTAATTATAGACAAGGTTTAACTATGTAACCCTGGCTACCCTGGAACTTGCCATATAGACTAGGCTGGCCTTGAATTCATGGAAATCTGTCTGTCTCTTTCTGAAAGAACTTTTGAACTGACTTATGCTGAAACCACTTCCCATTTCAAATCCTGTTCCTTCTGAATAATCCTTTGACAGTGCTGTTCACACTGTGAGTCTCCTGTTCCTTTTCTCCACCATTTTCCTGGATGGCTTCTACATCAGTTAATGGTTCCTTAGTTTCTAGGGACATCATATGAGTAACTCAAATCCCAGTCCTCGGTCTACTTATTGTAATGTTTTGCTCTGCTCAGCTCTCTTCCCTGCTACATTTTCCAGCATGCAAGTCATGTGCTTAGGGCTTGGGGATGTTGTTGCTCAGTAGTGGAGAGTTTCCCAGCATGCAGAAGGCTGTGAGTCTGATTCCATCACTGCGTCAGGGCATGTGATTGACTGTCATCTTACCATCCAGATGCTTCTCTCTGGTTCTTTTCCTGACCTTTCCATGTCGCAGTGGTAGCTTGAGGTTCTGCTCCCTAGCCTGTACATGAGCACTAGACCTTACTTAAATGTATTTTTTTTAATCTTTTATTAACTTGAGTATTTCTTATTTACATTTCAATTGTTATTCCCTTTCCCAGTTTCTGGGCAAACATCCCCTAACCCCTCCCCCTCCCCCTTCTTTATGGGTGTTCCCCTCCCCATCCTCCCCCATTGCCGCCCCCCCCCAACAATCTAGTTCACTGGGGTTCAGTCTTAGCAGGACCCAGGGCTTCCCCTTCCACTGGTGCTCTTACTAGGATATTCATTGCTACCCATGAGGTCAGAGTCCAGGGTCAGTCCATGTATAGTCTTTGGGTAGTGGCTTAGTCCCTGGAAGCTCTGGTTGGTTGGCATTGTTGTTCATATGGGGTCTCGAGCCCCTTCAAGCTCTTCTAGTCCTTTCTCTGATTCCTTCAACGGGGGTCCCGTTCTCAGTTCAGTGGTTTGCTGCTGGCATTCAGCTATGTATTTGCTGTATTCTGGCTGTGTCTCTCAGGAGAGATCTACATCCGGTTCCTGTCAGCCTGCACTTCTTTGCTTCATCCATCTTACCTAATTGGGTGGCTGTATATGTATGGGCCACATGTGGGGCAGTCTCTGAATGGGGTGTTCCTTCTGCCTCTGTTTTAAACTTTGCCTCCCTATTCCCTGCAAAGGGTATTCTTGTTCCCCTTTTTAAAGAAGGAGTGAAGCATTCACATTTTGGTCATCCTTCTTGAGTTTCATGTGTTCTGTGCATCTAGGGTAATTCAAGCATTAAATGTATTTTTTTTTTCAGTAAAAATTTACCTGGCCACCATTTTTTTAATTCAATTTTTTTATTATTTTAAATTGTGTGTGTGTGTGTGTGTGTGTGTGTGTGTGTGCGCGTGTGTGTGTGTGCTATCAGTCCTATTGCTTCCATGGACCCTGACTAATACAAATATTATTTTAAAATACTTTCTATTTTACATTCTTATTCGTTGCCTGTTATTCTCTCTAGAATATCTTTTGTTGTTTGTTTGCTTTATGAGACATCTCTCTACATAGCTCTGGCTGGCTTGGAACTCATTATGTAGACCAGGCTGGTCTAGAACTTACAGAGATCTGTCTGCCTTTGCCTCCCACGTGCTAGGATTGAGGGTGTGTACCACCCTGCCCATCCCTAGAATATAGCTTTCAAAGGGAGGTAATTGTATGTCACTACTGCATGTACAGTATTTGGAATAGTACCTGAAGCATCCAATTCATGTAGAGTAATAAACTGTACAGTAAAATTCCCAGTCCAGGCTTAGGTTGTTTTCTTTTAGCCTCTCTGTTCTCATTTCAGACCCCTTTCAATTCACTGATCATAGCAAGCTCTTCTCCAACCCACAGGCTTAGAAACTCTGTTGTGTGGGCTTTGATGTTGGGGCTCTGGCTTAGGGATTTGCATTTGTTTTTGCAGTGCTGAGAACGTTCTTTGGGGGATCTTTCTATAACCGACTCAGTCTTGGCTGGGCTGGGTGTTGCAGGCCTTTAACCCCAGAACTCAGGAAACGGAGGCAGGAAGATGTCCTGAATTTAAGGTCAGCCTGATTTACAGTCAGGCTACACAGAGAAACCCTGTCTTGAAAAACTAAACAAAACAAAAATCAACAACACAAACAAACCTAATAATAATAATGATGATAATAAATGATGATAACAATGACTCATTCTTATCCTTCAGGCTCCATCTAAATGCTTCAGAGGCTAGGTCCACTCTGACCACGTGCTGCTACACTTGCCTCTCTTGCTCTCCTTAGTTACTATTTTTTCTATAGTTTTGAGAAAACGTCTCATTCTGTAGCCCAGGAAGGTATTGAACTTAAGATCCTGCTCCTTAGCCTCCCATGTGCTTGGGTTATGTGTGTACCACCATACCCAGCCCAATTACTCTCTTACATATTTCCCTCTTTATTTCTGTCAAACATTTCTAAAGAACTTCCTATTTGATATGTGTAATTCTCTACCTTCCTAAAGTATAAGCTCCATGAGGAATGGATTAGTGTGTCTTTCTTGTTTATAAGCCCTTAAGATCTAGCACAGGCCTGGCACATATTGTTTGCTTATTAAATGTTTATTAAATAAATCGTGGGGGGATGGGAGACAGTTGGTAAAGCACTTGCCTTGTGAGAATAAGGAACAGATCTTCAGAACCCACATAAACAAAAAGTCAGCTATAGTAGAATGTGTTTATAATTCCAACACTAGGGTGAAAACAGACAGATCTGTGGCATTCACTGGTTACCAGGACAGTAGTGAGAGACTTGTCTCAAAAAAAAAATGTAGACCTGAGGTTGCTTTCTAAGCCTTTGTCTGCACAATATATGTACATGCATGCTCTCTCTCCCTTCTTCCCTCTTTCTTCTTCTCCCTCTTCTTCGCGCACGCGCGCGCACGCGCGCGCGCACACACATACACACAGAGTATCAATTGAATGGATTAATAAAGGGTTAAGCAATTAAAGAAAAAATCTTGGACAGTCTTTAAGGCAAGATGTGATTATCAATGAAGAACCAGAGTCCCAACTACTAGTAAGAGGACAATAGGCATTTGTCTTGATGCATTAAGTTCCAAGAATGAAACCTCAATATTCCTTATAAGATCTTTTCTCCTTGAGTAGCCTGGCCATATCCTGAGGGAAAAGAGCACATGTAGCAATAGTCCACCTGCACTAAATGGCTTCTTTTGATGGGCTGGCTTGAAATGGGTGGTTATGGACCATTAAAGGTGGCTCGACTTTGAGACTGAGTAAGTAGTGCGTGAAATAATGAGAGCTGCATGGGAAGAGGAGTGGGAAGGTGGCATCCAGATACATTATGTTTTTCTCCAACTTGTCTACTATTTTTTATTACCATTACTCTATGTATTAAAGCAAATTTTACATTAGAGTAAGACAAAATTATAAGGGGGCAGAGGACGGAAGTTATAAAAGAGAAGGATGTACTTGGAATGAAGCTGTAGAGATGGAAGGCTATGGCACTCACTTTCCTGGAAGAACCACTACAGGCCAGACACTTACAGGATCCTAGTGAATCTCAAATAGCTGTACATGAGAGATGTACATGAGACATGAGCATTCCTGGCTGCTCTTCCAACACCTCCAGCTCTGTGGGACCTATTGTCTTCTTCTGACATCTACACACACGTGCTTGTGAACACACACACACACACACACACATACACACACACACACACAGAGAGAGAGAGAGAGAGAGAGAGAGAGAGAGAGAGAGAGAGAGAGAGAGAATACATGACACATGCAGGCAAACCAACCATACATTTAGAGATAACTTTTAGACGTAGTTTAAACAGAAGAGATACTATATACACAGTGGCCTTTCTTGTGATTCCCATGCTATGAACCAAAATGCCTCATTCCTAGAGAGGGGTATTTCTGTTCTCAAAAGTTCTACAGGAATAGCATTATCATTGAGAATAACTACAAATGCCCCAGAAAAGGAGGACCATGATAAGTTTGGCATTATGTCTCCCTGCCCATCCCTGGGGGCTTGGATTTTATTGCCTGTAGGATTATCCTTTGGTGATGTAATCTATTAATAGCAATGCCTAGCATTTATTGATCACATACTAGGCATTGTACTGAAGCCTTTCTATTCTATTCATTTAATCTTCCAAGATCTGACAGAAAAATGGATTATTTCAGCTTCACAGGTAAAGGAGAGGTTGTATGTGTCTAAAATAACTACCAATCTGTGAGGCAAATACTTTAAAATTCATTTTCTGCCTTTTTTTTTTTTGCCTTACCTTCTTTGCTTAAGATGTGAAAATACAATCCCCAAAGAAACTCAGTTATTTGGGAATAGAAAAAAGGTTGCACAGCTCTCCCATACTCCTAAAGTCACGAGACATTGTACTTGGCCTGATGTCTACAATAGAACAGAGCTTTGTCATAAACAAGACTTTAAAAATCAATTTTAAAAAATGATGTCTGTATGAGTTTGTGCATTGGGTGACTCTGGAGACAGATCCCTTTCAGCTGCAGTGACAGGCAGCTGTGAGCTGTCTGATGAGAGGGCTGGGACCTGAATTCAGGTCCTCTGCAAAGCAGTAAGCACTCTTAATTGCTCTATCTCCAGCTGTCTAGAACATACTTTTATGTGGGAGAAAGTATTGACTTTCATATGAAAATCAGAAAAAGCTTAGCATTGGCTCCTGCTCTATGGTTGACTATGCATTTATCTGGCATCAGCCTTAAAGAACTTTAGCTTCCTCAAGTACGTAAGGGTAATGATACAAACTCTTTCTCAGTGGGGCTGTCCTAAGGATCAAATCTGGATAGAAAAAAAAAAACCTGTCTGCAAATGCTCTTTTGCAAAGGTGTAGACAACTCTCAACTGCCTGACATAACAGACAACTCCCCCACCTCACTGATTTCACCCAAGAGTTAATATCTGTAGCTTAATGTGTCCTGGTAGTCTCAACACTAGGAAGTTGGAAACAGGAGCATTTGAGTTTTAATCCAAGTGGGTTACACCATGAGAAAAAAAAAAGGCACACGACAGTGCAGACCATGCTGGAGTTAAGCAGAGGAGACAGGATACACTCAAGGGCTCTGCTGAATTCCATGACAGAAGGAGGTGTGAGTATGGAGCAGAGGCTGGTCCACACCTGAGCCAGGCCTGGAGGTACTATTGATCACTGCTTCTTCCATGCTAGTGAGTAGAACCAGTAATGTGGCTGGGGCTGGTCTACCTGCAAGAGAAGCTCGTCTTTCTGTGTGGTCATGTTGAAAAGGAAACTGTTTTGACTAACTAGTCAGCCTCTGCTCACTGGTGGTGTAACCACACAATGTTTGCTTGGCTGCCACAGGGTCTCAGCAACAAGAGGCAGAGTGAAGAGAAAGAGCTTTATTAGCAACGAAACTGCCTGGTGGAAAGGGTATGCTCCCTCCTTCCAGCAATTATCCTTGACTTTAGGGAGATTCTTTTATGACTATCCAAGGAAAGATATGTGTATTCCTGACAGGTGGAATGCTTTAAAAAGAAACTGTTTCTAGGTTGTGGGCTGTGTACTTCTTATCTAATTCGCAGAAGGTGGAGAGAGGTGCTGTCTACTGGATCTAAAGGAGACATAAATGATCAAAGTTTCGGTGCTCATTAAAGTGACTTGTATTTGGTTTTTGCTGTGGTCAGGATTTCTAGCAAGTGCCCTTGCAGGTGTGATTTCCTATAACTTGAAACTAGGCTGTGTTCAGGAAGGGGTTTCTGTATTCCTAGTTAACTTTAGTGTACAGTTAATCTATAAAAGACAGACTTCACTGAGCAGCTAATCCTTAAGAGACAGAGTAGGCATGAGGTGGAGCGACACCTGAGAACTGAGTCAGTGTGGGGGGTGACGAGCACCTGCAATATATTGAAGATTAAATGGATGCTTTAAAAAGTTTGGCTCAGTGGTAGAGCGCTTGCCTAGCAAGCGCAAGACCCTGGGTTCAGTTCCCAGCTCCTGGGGGAAAAAAAGTTTGGCTCAGCATCTTTGTACCTGGAGCTAGGGTTTGGTTTTTATCATGTTATACTCCCCAGTGAGCCAGTGAGCTAGTTATAGTACCAATTATTTTCATTACACACACAGCAAACCATATTCCAAAAGGTTGCTACTTTCCCAGAGTTGCATGTCTAGTAAATAGCAGAATGAACATTAAATCTAGTATTTCTTTGAAATTACTGACCAATCCAGGTTTTTCTATTTTAAGCTCAGTCACATTTCTTCTGATTTCCTAATAAATCTTACTATGCCCTTATTACTTGCCAGTAATAAAAGAATCTGAACCAGTGTTTGCTAAGGATTTTATTCCTACTATAGAACTGCAGGTCCTGCGACTTGGACAACTGATTTCTAAGTGGAGTGTACAAGATAAGGCAGTAAGGTATGGTACAAAGGTAACTTCTACCTATGTCTCCTATTTAAGTACTAACCAACAAATTTTCCACTCATTTGGATTGAGGTTGGCATACTCTGTAGCTTTGCTTTTCTGCTCTTTTGCAGTGCTGGGCAGTTGAACTTAGAACCTTATGCATGCTAGGCACGCACTCTGCCCTGAGCTACATTGCCAGTGTCCTTTCACAAACCAACTTTTTATTTTGAGATGGCCATGCTAAGTTGCCACACTGGTCTGGAGCTTTTTTTAGCCTCCTGCCTCAGCCTCCCAAATAGCTGGGGTTACAGACCTAATTGACGATCTCACTGAAGTCCTCACTCAATTCCAGGCATCCTTGAACTCACAGTGAACCTCTTCTTGTTGGGTGCATGGTACACACACCTATCCCAACTTTATTCTACCTATTTAAAATGTTTTTGCCTATATTTTATAACATGTTACCTACAAAAGTACCTATAATTTGAGATGAGATGTATCTTACACATATTGTGGGTATATGTTAAAATTAATTTGACATTATTGATTTAAATACTGTCTACCTTTTACCAGCTAAGTGTCTAGTATATGAATGCAGTGTTATTCAGGAATAGTAACCACGAACAGTAAGAGTCCCATGCTAACCTGGTGGTGGTGGTGGTGGTGCAAACCTTTAATCCCAGGCCTTGGGAAGTAGAGCCATGCTGATCTCTAAATTCCATGAGACCAGCCTGATCTACAGTGTGAGTTTCAGGAAAGTCCCCAAGGCTACATACCGAAACCCTATCTTGAAGCTTCCCCTACCAAAAACTTAAAATTGTGAGTCTCTATATCAATATCAGGTTTAGTTCTTAAGCCCGAGGAAGTAGAGGTGATTTTGATGCAGATATATACATATCTCATGACTTCCACTATTTTACCTCAAATAAACAACATAATTTGATCTCTTTGGAGACATTTTCTTGGTCTGGAATTAGAGAATTTGCTGCAATTATACTAATGCTGGATCTACAAGACTGTTCTGTGGAAGTCCTAGAAAGAACTCCCTCTGATCTTTTTGTTTACTGTTGGGCAGACCCAGTGAGATGGTTCTGGGGGTAAAGGCACTTCTCCCTAACCCTAACAACCTGAGTTTGACTACTGGGCCAAACTGCATCGTGGAAGAACAAAACTGATTCCTGCACATTTTCTTCTAACCTCCACATATGTGCAGTGGAACCCCACCACTACCACCAGCACAACAACAAAACAATCCAAAACAAATGTAACTTTAAAAAGTTTTAAACCGGGGTTGGGGATTTAGCTCAGTGGTAGAGCGCTTGCTTAGCAAGCGCAAGGCCCTGGGTTCAGTCCCCAGCTCCGAAAAAAAGAAAAAAAAGTTTTAAACCACATAATGGGGCTTCCCACCCAAAGTCTACTGTGAGCATTGATTCCTGGGCTGAGATCCCCATCACTCTACCTGTAGGGTTCACGTTTTCTGCCCTGTGCACCTAAAAGTGCAGCATAAAACTGCAACAATGTGTCTGAAAGCAATTTCTTTCTTTGTTTGTTTGTTTTTCGGAGCTGAGGACCGAACCCAGGGCCTTGTGCTTGCTAGGCAAGTGCTCTACCACTGAGCTAAATCCCCGACCCCTGAAAGCAATTTCTTGACTGTGTCTGCCTGCCTGCTAAATAACAAGCTCTGCTGGAGATAAAGCCTGCTTAATTCATAGACTTTGGGACTGGAGAGATGGCTCAGTGGTTAAGAGCACTAACTGCTCTTCCAGAGGTCCTGAGTTCAATTCCCAACAACCACATGGTGGCTCACAACCATCTGTAATGAGATCTGATGCCCTCTTCTGGTGTGTCTGAAGACAACAACAGTATATATATACATACATACATATATATATATATGTATATATATATAATCTTAAGAAAAATCCATAGACTGTAGTACAGACTGACCTTAGCTATGTTACTAAGTCTCTCTTAGGCTACTATGCCATCTGAAAAACACTTCCTAACCAAATGACAGGCCCTGAAAAAAATTACAAAGTTCATTTTTAGGTGCTCAGTAGAGGTTAATTTCATAATTACCTAAAACACTACATCCTGCTTTGGATGTTTGTTCAGTAAAAGAATGATTTACTTTTTAAAGCTGTAAGATTCTCTTGCCAAATGTGACTTTCCATTGAATAAAGTCTGTTTACTGTGTCAGATACCCTACCTAGCAAGTTCTACTCATTTTTCTTTAATATTCACAACCATATGAGGGACTGATAAAAGGTCAATTTCAGCCAGGCACATGTGGGGTATACTATAATCTTAGCACAAACATAGGAAGATCATTCCAAATCTAAAGCCAGTTTGTTCTACAGTTTATTCATGTCAGCCAGCTATCTAGCAAGATCTTGCCTCAAAAAATAAAAATTTGAATGTCACACATAAGAAAACTGAGTTCTGGTAATTATGTACAATCGAATGCTGAAACAACTAGAACCCAGGACTTTCTGACTCTGGAACTCACAAACTTGTTGCCTGCAGATTAAGGGTTTAAATAATCAAGTTTCATCACCGATTAGAGCTGGCCTTGTGGTTCTTATTGGCCAGCCCCAAATAAGCCTTATACATTTGAAATCAGAGCAAACACTGCCTAGGGCGTTTACAAATACCTCCTAGGGACTCTAGCATTACCTCCCCCAAAAGGCTGTGCCCTCTGGAAAGCAATGTGCAGAGCAGTGCCAGGAATGAGATCCTTTGAAGTATACAGCCTTGAAATCATCCTGCCCAGGCACTGGCCCATCTGCCTTCTCTGAGTCAGCTGGCCGGCAAGAGGGCCAGAGGCTCAGATGTAATCAGTTCCTAAACTGGTCTGACTACACCACCTCTGCCTTCCTTAGCCTGCCATATCCTTCCAATCTGATCTTACCACAAGGATTCTTCTGAGATGGAAGGCATCAAGTCTCAAAGGGCACACTGATTCCCGAGTGCTTCCCTGACAACAGAAGTGACAGCCACACTTACTTTACAAATGATGATGGCAATTCTGAATGTTTCAAGGATAATACTGAGGTTGATTATAGACTCTGGAGTCAAATCAGCCAGGGGTCAAAGTCCCACCTTTGCATTATTGTTGTGCAAATTGAATAACTTTACATTTTAGTTTTCTTATTAACAAGTTGGGGGTGACAATATTAAGCCTCTTACTGAGCTGTTTAGAACGATCAAGTGAGAAAAACAAATAGGAAATGCATTAAAGGCCCTTGGGACAGTGACTTTACCCACAGTAAGCATTGTTTTGCTGTGCTGTGCTGTGCAGCCGAGCGTGTGAATGAGATCCTAGCATTCTCCACATACAGGTGGTGTGAAAATTAAAAAGGTCCTGGCACATATCAAGTGCTTAGAGCTTGAGCCCCTTTGATCAGCAGACTCCCTGTTCCATACTTTATGAACAGTAAACAAATTGCATTTCTTCCACCATAGATGTACTTGAGATGTACTATGAGTCTTGTTCTCATAGGCAAATGCTTCTCCAGCTTCAGTAAGCAGATAGCTGCTCTGGTTAAACTGCAGTAAGTATTCCTTGAAGATTCCTTGGCAAGGGGAGGGAGGTTGTAGCTGGTCTTCGCTATTTTGTGGGTTCTTTTCCCCATCCTTTATACCCTTCAGTTTCACCCCTTAACAGTAGATAGGAGAGAAACATGGAGAGAGGGGAAAGGTGAGGAGGAGGAAGAAAGATGAAGAGAGGTGTGTGTGGGAGGAGACATGAATTTAACTTTTGTTTCCTCTTTAACCAAGGCTACTAACAACTGAAACCAACCTCCCTAAATGACCAACAACCACTAACCCTGCCTCTTGGGGCTCTTGCATTTATGTATCATCTCTGAAGTTCCCAGAATTCCCAATGTCACACCATTGCAGAAGTTATCTGCAACTGGCAAAACCTAGATCTGCTTGTGCTAGATTATGAGGCAAATCATGGACAGCAGCTGCAAACAGTCCGAAGCAGCCCCATATCCCTAACCTAGGATTAAAACAAAATACTTTTTCCTTTTTTTTTTTTTTCAAAGAAACCAAAAGTTCCAGAATCTCCAAAAATGTTACTACAGGACAGCCAAACAGGTCATGAGAAAGTATGCACTACGTAGTACCACTCACTGTTTTCTTTTAATCAGATTAACCCTCACAACTTAATGGGGCATGCCATATTCAAAGTAGAGTATTTGCTTTACCTGCCATTTTTATCCACTACAAAGCAAGATAATTGTTTTTTGTCACCATTGTTCATCCAAATAAAATGTCAGAGGGGCAGATCTAAAGGATTCCAACTGGATTTCAGAAGGTAGAAAACAAGAGTGATCACTTACTACAAAGCCCAAAATATGCTGTCTATGTGTGGGCAGTCTTCATTTCTTTATCTGTAAAACTGTATACTGTATACTTCAAAGGTGCATGATATCTTGTCTCCAACAAAACAGAGATGTTTAGGAGATCATGAGGGTGGATCTTAAGTGGGAGAATAGAATATTTGACATGATATAAAATACATGAAATATGAAAACAGAAGGGAGAACTATTTTAGGAGTATCAGCCTGAGGGGGAATAGGGAGAATGGAGGTGGGCAGTAAGGTAGAGGGATAAAATAGAATGAGGTATAATCACACACACACACACACACGCACACACGCACACGCGCACACACGCACACGCGCGCGCGTGCAGAAATGCTGATAGTGAAATCCATTAGTTTGTATTCATAAATTTAAAAAATATCTAGAACCCTAGAAAATCCTGACTTTTTCAACACTATGCAGTGGCACCACACTGTCTTTGTCCTTAAAGTGAAGAAGGTCAGTAGAAATAAATATTCTGAACTAGTCTAGTGACTGAGCTGGGTCTGGTGGCACAGGCCAGTAATCTTAGCCTCTCAAGAGTCTTAAGCAGTAGGGCTACAAGTTCAAGATCTGTCTGAGGAAATTTCTGACCTATGGCCAACTGAGTGAAGAACTGTCTAAAGATAAAAAGTGGAAAGAGTATCTACCTAGCCTTGTTTCAACCTCTAGTACTGGACGAGACATTTAAGAGATTTATAGTATGTTTGTTTTTAAAGTTATGTTGTTTCCAATATAATGCAGCGTTCTTTTGTGAAATCTTTTTATCTCAATGAGTGAAGGTATGTACCATGTACCCTGGGGCAAAAGTCTTTAATCCCAGCACTCACTGAGGCAAAGGCAGGTGGATTCCTTAAACATAAGGCCAACTTGGTCAACATAGCAACCCCGGCCAACTGGGGTTTGAGAGAGCTGCCTATCTTAAAACAATAACAACACAAAAGTATTCCATGTATAAAGTATTTAACACATGGTAAGCTTCAAATGTTATTTTCATTTATCATGTCACATGCATCCTCCCATAACAAGTCATTGAAATGAGTCTTTGCTGTGAGAATATGTTATCCCGGATAGGAAAGAATACATGGTATCATTTTTCCATGTTTGTACACCCATAAACTATGGCAAACTATAAAAATCCTTAAATAATGTGGGCTAAAGGCCCAACATTTGGTACATAAAAGGTACTGAATTTGCCAGGTAGTAGTGGTATGAATGTTTAATTCTAGCACTTGAGAGGGAGAAGCAGAGAGATCTCTCTAAATTCAAGGCCAGCCTGGTCTGCCGAGCTAGTTCCAGGACAGCCAAAGGTACACAAAGAAACCTGTCTGAATAAAAAAAAAAAAATCAGAAAAACAGAACCTTTAGACATAAGAATAAGAATGTCGGCAGCTGTAGATCCAACAGAACTCAGATTCTGGAAACGTGACTGAGAGTCAGTGAGCTGTCTCTACTAACTTCAAGTTAGATCTGTTATTTAGATCCAATCACATGTAATTTAAAGAGATTATGTTAGAATTTCATTGATTTTTATCTCTAGTTAAATTTAGAAGACAAGCCAGTCTTGGCGGCACATACCTACAACAGCACATTTGGGAACAGAGACAGAAGAATCATGAGTTTGAAACCAATATAAGTGAGACCTTGCATCAAAAGCAAACCAAATTGGACCTTTTCAAGACATTTTAAAAGAGGCAGGAAAATTAACCAACACAAAAAAAGAAGTTACCGGCAGTCAAAAATATGGCTGTGCAAAGATTTAGAGGCTACTCTTCTTCAGGACTCATCTCTTTCATTCCTCTGAGAATCTGGTTTTACTCAAAACATCACACACATACACACACACAGCTATGCCATGGCCAGACACTATTTTCTTTCCAAATTCTGATTTCCATTCTGTATCTAATGGTTAAATTATAACCCAATAAATATATCCTTTGCCTTTCACAGATCTTACTTCCCCCTTACACCCAGAAGCTTAAATTAGGAGTTGACAATGGGTAGCAAAAATATGCTGTTCTCTTTCCTTCTCTGTATGCCACAAAAGTCATTGTCTTAACTCCAAAAGACAAGAGGAATGTTGGGCACGGTGACACATGACTTTAATCCAGTCAGGAGGCAGGTCAATCACTGTGAGTTTGAGGTCAATCTGGTCTACATAGTGATATCTAGATTACTAGGGACAGAGAGGTCTGAAGTACTGTGGTCTGGGGGTACTGTCATGGTGAGTTTGCTAAAGATTACTGACCTGATGGGATTGGGTATGGGTATGTGCCACATAATAATACTGTACAGAAAGATGCTTGATGTTCTTGTTGCTTGATGTTTCCCTTTTTTCCCCCCCAGAGCTGAGGACCGAACCCAGGGCCTTGCGCTTGCTAGGCAAGCGCTCTACCACTGAGCTAAATCCCCAACCCTTAAGCAGTTTCCTTAAAATACACCTTATGGAAAACACACAGAGAACAGAATAGCAATGAAAACCTGATGTTAAAAAATTAAGACGTGTTTCAGGATGGTCAAACACAAATGGTGATGTTTCAGGCTGAAAATGAACAAAGTCTGGCAAAACCCAAATCCAACACACACACACACACACACACACACACACACACACACACACACACACACAACACACACACCACAAATGGTGATGTTTCAGGCTGAAAATGAACAAAGTCTGGCAAAACCCAAATCCAACACACACACACACACACACACACACACACACACACACACACACACACACACACACACAAAACCAAACCAAACCAACCAATCAAGAACACCAAAAACCAAACAGGAGCAGTGGGAGCCATGGGAACTATTAGTGGGAATGGACAATTGGCAAATATGATCATTGATCCAATGTCTAATAATTGATAGGAAACTGGTATAATTGAATGTTATGTTAAAAAAATACAAATAAAGGATCATTCAAATATGGCTTTCTGGAAAATGACTGTAAACCACAAAAGTTATGGGGTGACATGAGACTTCTGTGTGATGAAGCTGCTCTGGACCTTGAGTGTAGTGGCACTTTTATGACTTGTTTTTGTGAAAATTTATAGGACCATGTAGCAAGAGGGTGAAACTGAATGTCAACTTAAAAAAGTAAGACTTTAAAAGAAACAGAAAAAGGAGCTCTATAGTCTGTTGGTGCTCCTCCATTTGCTCAGGATAGCCAGTGTGGCATTGCTCTGTGTAACTTTGCAGTGGTAGAGATTTCATCCCTGATGGGAGCGCTTACTGGGAAGATGTCTTTAGAAATTCTTTTTACTTCTCTGGAAGCAGGATATCTATCTATTCCACCCAAGGTTAAAGCTGGCACCAACAAGGGAATGGAAATGGACAAATTAGTAGGAAGGCCTAGGATAGATGAGAATGAAGATCAATGCTAAAAATTTAAGATAGGGTACAAGTGCCCAAGGAGGCAAAATGAAAACCAGACTGAGTAAGGAAAAAGTGATGGGCTTCAATTGATATTTACTCCCAGAATCCTCCATGGAAGCTTACCTTGAGTTTATTATCTCCATCCTCCTATTCATAGCACTGTCTTGCCACTTTACTTATATATTTACTATGACCATTTATACATAGCTTAGGCCAGCATGTATTTGGATTGATATTGAATTATCATAGTATAAAATTAATACTTCCATTAGAATGACAGTGTAGTACTTATACAACTTTTGGTTTGCAGATCTATTTCTGTTAAACTCTTTGTAAGATTGCTAGGCTCTCATAGAAACTGTTTATCTTGGTGTCTCAAGATTATCTACCTTTGAATTATCTGACACCTAGTGGATATCCGATGAATATTTCCTTAAGAAACATCTTGAGTATAGAAGGGAATGTGAAACGGTCTAATTTTTAAAAGAACTTTACAACTTATTAGTATTTTTTTTTTTTTGTCTTTTAAAAAAAGTCTCCTATAGCCTAAGCTGTAGCTTACTCTGAGCTCACTATGTAGGCGAGAAATACTTGAACTTCTGATCTTCCTGCCTTATTTCTTGAGTGCTGCAGGCAAATACAGGGCTTCATGCAAACTATCAACTGAGCTGCAGCCCTGACTCAGTAGTTTATTTCACAAATATGTCAACAAATAAGAGGGCAGAGAGCCTTTAATTATGTAGAATTTGATCACAGAGCCCATTACTTACATGTAGTTTTAATGTTAAAATGTGTAAATGCAGATCCCTTAATATCCTTTCATGAATTGCTACAGCTATAATTAAAAAAAAAAAAACAACAACCTTACTAGATAATAGGAGTGCAAACAAGGACTGGGCATGGTGGTGCCTGCTTTCATCCCAGCACTCAGGAAGCAAGTAGATCTTTGTAAGTTAAAAGCCAGTCAATAGATGTAGCCATCTGAAGACTAAAATTAGTGCCTTGTATATACAAACATGGCATGATTATTCTACTCTCCCACATCTCATTAAAATTTGAAATTGTGTATTAGGAGGTTAAGAGCCCATTCCAGCACTTACCTTGGAACTCACAGCCACCTTGGAACTCACAGCCACCCAGAGAATCTACATCTTATGACATTTGTTGGCACACACACACACACACACACACACCCTAGGCAATTTAGTTTGAATCTAAAAATATATTAAACTGAGGACAGAACTGTCTTTCATCCATTCACTTTGGAGATATTTTTTAGGCACATCTTTAGAAGATACACTTAATTATGTTTTTAGGTCATGGCACTCAATGAATTATGACACAAACCTTAACATATATTGAGCATACGTGCAGCACATTCATGCAGATGCACATGGAGGCAAGAGGGTGTCAGATCTCCTGCAACTTTTGCAAAATTTGTGAGACATCAAATTTAGGTACTGGGATTTCTGTAAGAGCAAGGTCTCTTAAGTGATCTGCCATCTTTCCCATCCCTAAGAGATTTTACTTCTAAATACACGGGCCGTTTTATGTGTCCCTGTTGTAAACTAGTCTATTACATCCAATGCTAGGTCAAAGTTTGAAGGACTAAGCAAGCCACCAGTTGTATATTTAACAAGACATTCATTTAACAACTATGCTACAACTACTGTGTACATGCGGAGCAGAAGACAAGGCCCAATTCATGTAACACCATCTGGCTGCTAGCTGCAGCTTGCTGGTGTGTGAACAAGTCTTTTGCTGCAGGAAAGAGTTAGACAGTAGATGATTTTGTACTTAGCTTTTGGAGAAAGGGCATTATAAATCTTGAAGGTGATTTTCCTACCTCTATTGGTTGACTACCATTTTCTAGTCAAGTGATAAAAGGGTACATTCATTCCTAATTACCTTCTTTTTTTTTTTTTTTTTTTTTCAGAGCTGGGGACTGAACCCAGGGCCTTGCGCTCGCTAGGCAAGCACTCTACCGCTGAGCTAAATCCCCAACCCCTCCTAATTACCTTCTTAAAAAATTGGCTGGGGGAGGTGGCTGTGCACACCTTTATTCCCAGCACTCAGTGGGCAGAGGCAGGCCAGAACATGAGGTCAGCCTGGCTACAGAGCAGATTCTTTGACAGACCAAAATTAGTGCCTTGTATATACAAACATGGTATGATTATACTACGGGGTTACAGAAATCCTGTCTTAAAAACACAACTGGTTGAGTCTATATAGGCCAGGCTGTCCTGGAAACTCTACACCAAGCTGATATTGAATCCTCCTACCTTCATGTCCCCAGTGCCAGGACTTAAAAGCACGTACCACCACACCCAGTTATTTATTTTTTTAAACAAAAAACAGAAGCCAGAAGCTGGTTACAGAAGCCAGCAATCGCAGCTTTTGGAAGGCAACTAGAGTTCTAAATTACAGGCTAATCCAATCCATCTCAAGACCTGGTGGCGGTGAGTGCAGTAAAATAGGACCAGGAAGACTGAGTGGATGTAGCTCTCAAGGAATTGGTGATGCCTACTGGTTAACTGTGAATGTTGTTCTATCATCCGGCTGGAGTTTGGGTCCCAACAACTAAGTTGGGCACCTCATAGTTACTTAGTTAACTAGGTACAGGGAGATCTGGCACTTCTGGCCTCCTCTGACATCAGCACTCACCTATACCTACAACCCACAGAAAGTAACCCCTTTAATAATACTAGCACTCAGGAGGCAAAAGCAGATGGATTGCCAAATTTGGGGCCAACCTAGTCTACCAGGTAAAACCCTGTCTTAAAAAGATAGTATTAGGGTTAAAGATTTAGCTCAGTGGTAGAGCGCTTGCCTAGCAAGTGCAAGGCCCTGGGTTCGGTTCCCAGCTCCGAAGGAAAAAAAGAAAAAGTATTATTTTAAAACTGTGATAGATCTGCTGTACTTCAGTGCCACATGGCCCAGGCATATTAACTGTTCTGGAAGGGAAAGCTCTTTATCCTATATGCTTAGGATCAACAAGGCAGTATTCAGCTCCTGGAACTTAGCAGTGGTCTATGTGTGTATTGTAACAAGTCCAGGCCCCACTAGGTTGACACTAGGAATCACTGAGCTCAGTACCTGTTACTAAGGACCACTCACAGTTAAGTAGTATCAGTACTGATAGGGTCAGATTCTGATCTAAGGTTCCTATGCGGAGCAGAGGGCCTTGGGAATCATTCTTCACTTATACTATTGTGTTTGTTCAAAGAGAATTTTTTGTCTACATTGCTTTTCATTCTGGACAAGCATGTGAAAATTTCTCTGTATGTGTATAAGGATTAAGAACTGTTGAATTGTGAGCTATAAACTCCAAAAATCTTGGTATTATTTTTCTCGGAGAGTGGAGTTCATCAACGGTTACACTGTAAAGACAAAATAGAGATAATTACTATAGCATAAATATATACATTTAAGGCCTTAAAAATGTATGCAATTCTAAGCTAGGAATGGTGGTACATACCTTTAATCCCAGCATCCAGGATGTTTTCTGAGATATGACCTTGGAATGCCCAAGCCAGTTCTTAACTCAAACTTCCCAAGTCCTGGTATGTTTAATGAAATCATGCACAGATGGTGTGCTTTAAACAGAACTTTTGTCACCAGGTCTGTATGACAATGGTTGCTGCACTTCTTTGGGATATGTGCAGAAAACATACTCAAAAATGTAATTTTTCTTTTTGCTTTTTCTTGATCCAAGTAGCAGTTCCTGTGCAGTGGACTTAAGGTTAAACAAACCTGTTATATTTTCAGCTCCTTTCCTTGTTAAAGGACACTGTCAGGCGCCCTTGTTCTTAAGGTTTACATTGTGTTAGTGTATAATGTATATGCGAGTTTAGGATGGCAGACATAAGGTCAGAGAACAACTTTACAGAGGTTTTCCTTGTAAGGTGGGTTCTGGGGTTGAAACAAGTCAGGTTAACCTGCTGAGTTACCTGGACTTGTGCTAAAATTTCAAAACTGGTAACTCCTATAGCAAGCAATGAAAATGATAGCTAAACATGAACTGTCACTATTTGTTCTCTGTTGAGATTATAACCGTATAATGCTGATATTCTTATATTGGAAACCACCTCTTCAGTGTCTACTTATTGAGCAGCATAATCCCAGGTATTGCTTCCATGAAGCTCCTTGAATTTACTATTCTCCAACACTGTACTTGTGTTACTAAGCCCTCACTAAACATACACCAGATGCACTAGACATAGCCAGGCCCACATTTTCAGTATACCTGTACTGGAGCTGTGAGAAACAAATGGATGATTCTAAAATGGATGTCTCACCATTGAAGAAAGATGTCTTAAATTCATGTATTCTCTTTTTTTTTCTTTTCTTTTTTTTCAGAGCTGGGGACCGAACCCAGGGCCTTGTGCTTGCTAGGCAAGCGCTCTACCACTGAGCTAAATCCCCAACCCCCACCTCTTTTTTTTTTTTAAAAGATTTTGTTTTTGAGACAGGGTTTTGCTGTATCGTCTTAGCTTTCATGGAACTTGCTGTGTAGACCAGGTTGGTCTCAAACTCAGATCCATCTAAAGGTGTGTGCACCACCATCCAGCTCAAGAATTTTTTTTTACAACGTGCACTTATGTCTGTGCATTGTGTGCTTGATACCCAGAGGCCAAAGGAATTAGATCTCCTGAAGAAGGACTGACAGCCCATAGTGAGCCACCTCTCCAGCCCCTTAAATTTATTTCATATGTATTTTGAATTAAATGGGATGAGGTCCATGTTTTCAATGTTGAGATAAGGCTTATATTGTACAGGCTGGTATCTATCCTACTCCCCTAGCCTCCTCCGTGCTAGGTACCACTAAATTTGCCTTAATTGGCCTTAGGTACAGTAATGAGAATAATTAATAGAATTAAGCCCCCCCCAGCCCCCGACAGGCTTTCTCTATGTAGTCCTGGCTGTCCTAGAACTTAGTCAGTAGATCAGGATAGCCTGGAACTCAGAGATCCACCTGCCTGACACTAAACCCTAACAAGTGCTGGGATTAAAGGCACGGATCACCACCACCCAGCTTAGAATTAAGTTTTTAAGCATAGAATTATCAATGAAGATAAGGTATTCCAGGCTTATAGACAGCACCCCAAAACTAGGTATAAGTTAATTCTTTACTTTTAGTGACTTTTATTAAAATCTGAATGTAATCTGGGAAGATGAGAGATGGGCTGGAGAGATGGCTCAGTGGTTAAGAAAACTGGATGAGTTCAAAACCACATGGTGGCTCACATTAAAAATCTCTTCTGGTGTATCTGAAGAAAAATATATAATAAATAAATAAATCAAAAAAAAAAATTCAAAGAAAAAATATTAAATTTCAGTAAATTTCAGTGTGTGCTTTGTTTTTTCTATTTGTACTTTTTATAATAAAGAAAAAAATCTGGGCTGGAGAGATGGCTTAGCGGTTACGGTTAAGAGTTCAATTCCTAGCAAACATCTGTGGGTTCACAGCCATCTGTAATATGATCCAGTGCCTTCTGATGTGTCTGTCCACAGCAACAGTGTACTCACAAACATAAAATAAATAAAATTTTTTAAAAATAAAGAAAAATGCTTAATGTAAACAAATTACAGTATTAGCAGTAAATGTCTTAAGTATATTTTCTTATAACATTGCTGCAGGCACTTTGAAATATGTCTGCTAGACACTACTTGATAACCTAGAGTTTAAAAAAATGTATTTCTCTGTAACAATTAAAACTTTAAGATTTATTACTTTCTTCCTTAATCAACCCACTGTACTTTATACACTTAAAAAAAGGGGAGGGGGACCCATGATACTGAAACAGGGTATGTCATGACTTGGAGGGGCACAGGTATCATTGTATCTCCAGGCCCATAAGCTCAGTACACAATTGTTATTGAATAAAAAATTTACAATTGGTTCAAACTGTGGTTCAAATATTGACACTATTAAGTATGAGTATATTATAGAGCAGTTTCTTACTCAATACCTTTGTTTTAATAACACATTAATAATCCCCGATTTACAATTTCTCTAAAGTAATTATATTATCTACTCACTGAATCTAAACAACACTTACTTATGTGGTTGGACAATATGCTGCACTGAGTATCAAATGCTCTGGTATCTGTCTTGGAATTGTAACAAGGATGAGACACACTGGGAGCTAGGCTTCCAATTAAGAGTTAGGGTTGGACATTATCACTCAGTGGCAAAACAAGCACTTGTTTGCAAACACAAAGCCATAGGGTCAATATAGGTGTCTGGTAGGGGCAGGGGACTCAAGTGAATTAGGACCATCTATATGGAGAAATCTGACTTTGGTGGTAAATTATTCATGTTGGTGTTTTCGGTTATTTTGTAAGACTGGATCTCATTATGTAGTTCCTGTTGGCCTTGAATTCAAGAGATCTGTCTGCCTGTCTCTGAACTTAGTAATGTACTAAGAACATTTTAAAATTAAGGACTGATTCAGACCTCACTCCTCTAAACTGACATCATAGTCAGTGCAGGAATGGAGGGTCTAGACACTAACAGTCTTCTTTGCACTTTGGATTGTGGAGTTCCCATACACCTGTCAGTCTTTAAGCAGGCCATCTAACCCGTCTGACTTTAGGGATCTGCGTATCACATCTCCCAAATGGGTGGGACATACATATTCTATCATGCATATTTAGTATTACCACAGGAATTACTTCCCATGTCAAATACTTTTTAAGCCACTTCTGTCACAGTACTGAAGTATCTATCCTCTAAAAATTTACTTACCTCAGCCATGACAGGCTATAAGAAACTCATTTTTTTGTCAGCATGGTGGTACATGCCTGTAACCCTGGCCCTAGGGAGGCAGAGGCAGTAGGATCTCTGTGGGTTCAAAGCCAGCCTGGTCTACACAGTGAGTTCTAGAGCAGCCAGGTAAGGCTATGTAGAAAAACCCTGACTCAAAGAAACACCAACTTATTTCTACTTAACTTACTTGAAACTTATTCTGGAACATCTCACAGTCATTAGTTACCTAATTAGCTTAGTAGAAAAGAAAGGGTGGCGAGGTGGATCTCTGTCAGTTTGAGGCCAGCTTGGTTTTCACAGATAGCCCCAGGATAGCCAGAGCTATAAAGAAAATCTGTCTCTGGAAAAAAAAGGTGGTGGTGGTGGGGAAGGTATGTGTGTATGTTCAAGGCAAGTGAACCTTGATTTCTAGTTTTTCATTCTATAGTACTCTTACTGTCTTTGCTGTTATCCTCCCCCCCCCACTTATCTTTCTAGTTATCTCTCTAGAGAAAACAGGTAAGTAATGAGGTAACTCCAGGCAATGTAAAGTTGTAATTTTTAACTGTTAGAATTGGATTGATGACATGTACAGAGGGTTACACCGCCTTCAGTTGCTTCTCTCCTTTTGCATCTTTCGTATCTACACAATCACAGATTGTCAGTAACAGAGACCAGTCACATTCACTGAACATTTAATACTCTCTCCAATAATGGTTTTAAAGATCCCATTTGGGTTTGATGTGCATTAATGAAGGGTAAATACCATACTTTAGGATGACATTACTCAGTAGGTAAGGTTCATGGTCACTGCTTACAACATTTTTTTTTTTTTTTTTTGAGTAGTGTCATATAAAATGCACAAAACACAAGTTTGGTTATATGGGCAGTGAAGACTTGAAAATGGCAATTATGAAAAAAAAATTCAATGAAAAAATTTCCTGGTTTGACAGGAATTCCCCACACAGTCCAGGCTGGGCTCCAAGTCACAGTTTTCCCTCTTTCTACCTCCAGTGCTGGGTTTTAGAAAGAAACCCAAACCACTGAGTATTATGCAAGAAAATTACTGCAAAAGTATTTCAGAGATCCTTTTCTTTGCCTTTTTGGCTGGGTTTCCCCAGTAAGTTTAAATGTCCTCAGATTCCTTTAGGGCGTGATCACTGTACATGAGTTAGGACTAGACTTTACTTTCTAAGAGGGGATTAAGAAACTAAAGTCTGAGGATATACCCTCTTGTGAGAGGACAGAGTCGGTTCACTTGTTGCTTTTCAAAAGATCAAGTTCAGTTTCCAACACCCACATGGTGGCTCAAAACCACCTATAACTCTAGTTCCACGGCAATGATACTCTCTTCTGATGGCAAAATACTCAAGTATATAAATATTTAAAAATAAATATTTAAATAAGTAGGTTGTTGCCACTAACATTTAAAATAAACCTTTTAATTCTACCTGCCCCTACCAATATTTATCTTTTAGAGATTCAAACCGCTTATCTTCATTTGATACCTGCTTTGCTCTATTCCATTCATTCATTCCTTAAACCCTGAAATCTGGTGACTCTTCACTATATTGTTAATTCAGAGTTTACATGAAACATAACAAAATTTAGTAAGTCTTCATGGGGAAACAATGCTAGCTTGGAAAAAAATGCTCAGGAGTCATCTCTAAAGCAAAGATAAAGTCAAGTTTTAGAAAGACACACAAACATAAACACTGGACATGGAACAGACTCAGGGACTAAAATTCAATTAAGGCATACCTAATGCCCAGCATGATAATCATACAGAAAAAGAAAGCAATCAATTTAAGTATGCGTCACCCTTAAAGAATTCTCAACTGTGACAGTGTTATATCATGTAACTGCCAGTAATCTATGCTACAAAATAATCTGTTGCTAGTAAAGGTCACTTATTACACACAAGGAACATACTATTTACTTGCAGTATTGCAACTATAATTGAAGTACTCTAAGACATTACCCACAGTAAGCTTTGTATAGTACCACTTTAGAAGAACATCATTCTACAGTTATTTTCTTATACTTACAAGAACGATTTTGCATAGTTTTTTTTGTATAATTGTGTTGATAGCTCAAACTCTGAGCAAACTAAAACCCATTGGACTGCACTCTTTATATAGGTGAAGTGTATATGTGAATTTCATTTCAATAAAGCTGTGTATAAAAAAAAATACAAATCAGAGGATTCCAGTTTATAGCAAATTCTTGCAGACAGCATCATCAAAAATTCTCAAAGACCTATGAATGTATACCCACTTACGAAACTGGTTGCAGATGAGCATCTCTGCATATCTGAATTTCTAGAAATGGTAATATTTATTAACACATATAGTTTATCAGCATATATTCTTGCAAAGACATGTTTTCTAGTGCCCCTTTAATTATCCAAGCCTGTTAAAATCTGAGAAAGTTTTCTAGTGCCCCTTTATTTATCCAAGCCTGTTAAAATCTAAGAAATGTGATTTTAAGATAAGGAAAGCTTGCTTTTCTAGGTAGTCAGTAATATAAATCTGATGTCATTTAGATTTCAAATTTTGAGAGACATTTGTTCTATTTACCTTACTTAAACCATGTAGGAAATCCAGCAGCAAAAATCTATGTGAAAGAATGTCTAAAATATGAAAAACTTTAGTTCTCTTATTAGCTAAAATGAAGTAAAGATTTACTCCAAGGGAAAAAAGAAAAAAACCCCAAACCATACTTGCTAAATCTGAATGATGTGCCTATCTGTATCAATGTAAGGAAATGGGGAGTGGCATTTACCATAATCAAAGAGGTCTGAAAGATACATTTTTTTTTTTTCTGGTAAAATGTTTTCCCATAAGTTTCTAAAGAATATGGAATTTTTTTCCTATGAAAGTTAAGACTTAATTTGTAGTGTTTATAAAAGACACTGATATTTTTTCCACACATTTTGGTTGACTATCCATTATATAGAAGGCTAGAATACTTCAAATACATGACAGATTTATAGAACCCATCACATTATATCGACCCCATTTTTCACACTATTTTCATCCAACCTGTTATTTTCTTTCAATATATCAGTCTTCCACATAACTCAAGCTAAGGTTATTACTCATATAAATGTCTTATTAAAACAAACACTCATTAGTCTGAACCATTTCTACATTTCAATCAAAGGACAGAAGAGAAACGGTAAATACTGTTTCCTTTTTGGTACTTACCATCATTACAGGTAGAAGAATCGTCATATTTCTGAGGCTTTTAGGTTGCTGAAGTCACAAGAATGGCTTTTGTCACTTCCAGGGCTGCTTCTCACAACATAAGCCAAGTCTTTGAAAACTGCCTATTAACTACCGTCATCTCCATATATCTTTGAGGGTTCCTATTGTGTTTTGGCAATTTTAAAAGCAGCCTGCCTAGCTTTTTGAAAGGAAGATCTACATGTCAGCTGAATTTTATTAACTTCTAACAAAGGCACAGTGTGTATTTTCACTGATACAAACCAACCAGTGCCAGGGATCCAATCCAGGGTCTTGACCGTGCTGTGTGAATCCTCACCACCAAGCTATTCATCTCCTTCGAAAAGCTCAGGAGGGAAAAATAAAATACACAAATTATGCATATCAGCATTTTTAACTTTTCAGAGACCCTCAGCAGGTCTTCTGGCATCTTTCTCTAGTGAACCTCAGAACCTGAAAAACAAACACACAGTACTGTTTTAGTTACTGGGGAAAAGGTGTAATTTGAGATGCAGAGCAAATAGGCTCCAAAGTCCTTTAAGTAATCTGAATGCATTTTCATTGGTGGGTAAGGGAAGGGGTTGATGAACGTGTTAACTAACGTTACTTGCATAAAGATGTCACAACGAAACACATTATTTTGCACAATTAATATAGAGGTACCAATAAAAGTTTTCCATGGTTATCAACTTTGAATACAAGCATTAGTTCATTCAGCATCAGTCCGAGTAAGATTGCTTACTTGTAGTCCCTTTTCAATGTCGTTTACATTCTCTGGTGGGGTAAGAAAGATTAAGTGCTAACTTCTTCTGGTAGATACTTCCTTTGTCATTATCAGGGCCAAAGCTATAATCCTTCGCGATCATGTTATCTACCAAAGATTGCTCTGAGGTCCTTTGCAATCCAGGACGTAACGAAAATTCAGTGGTTGGGGCAGGGGTCCGACACCTGAAGAAAGATCACGGGGAATGGAGAAAAATGACAAGTCAAAAAAAAAAAATTAACCTAGGCTCCACTTACACGGTGAGAGCTGGCTTTTCGTCCTACAGGGGCGAAGCCCGCCGACCCGAGTTCCCACACCACAACAAAGACACCTTTTGCCCAGATAGTGCCCAAGAAGTCTAAGGGGGTCCTACACTCTCAGAGGTAAAACGACGCCCTGTGTCCCCGGGTAGCGAGGCCTTGTGCAATCCCTGCGATGCCATTTCTGGCACGACAGCCCTGCTGGTCCCCAGTGTAGCCTCCGTCTAGTCCTAGCCAATGCGCGAGGCTATCAAGTTCTATATCCTCGCCTCACCATTCTCACCATGCCACCTCTCAGCTCCACGAGCCCCACGAAGCCTCGGCCCGCCGCAGCTCCAGGGCTCCAATATGGCGGCCGGTCCGGTCCCTCTCTAGGCGCTCTGACCAGAGCATCCTGGGTATTGTAGTTCCAGCTGTAACCTCTGCGTCTCTCCCGGACTTCAAAGGACTACAGTTCCCAGAGTGCACAGTTCTGGAGCATGGCTATTGGGGCCGCTCGGACAGAGGGATGATGTCATTGCAAAACCCTACTGCATTCATTGTGCTACGGTCTATCCACCCCCCGCCCCCCCGCTGCTGCTGCTGGGCTCGCTATTGCCGCTCGCTCCAGCTGAGCCCTGAGTAGCAGCAGGACCAGGGCAGGGACTGACTCCAGTCCTTGGACTTAGGACACCGCAGCACCTTCTCTTGCGTGCGTGACTCATTCGTATATCATTTCTGTTTATGCCTGGGGTGGGGAGAAAAATCCCAAACCAGGTGAGTTGAAGTGATTTATTTCAAATCGTTCTCCCAAGTTATTCCTCCCGCTTAGTTCTCAAGGCTTTCTTTTGAGAAGATGGGGCCGGGAATGGGGGTATGAATTCGGGAGGTTCGCACTGGCGCTGCTAAGAGCTAAATCGCTCTGTGCAATTTGGGTCACTGCAAAGAACAACTCCTGCAACCTGCCCCCGCTAGAGGACTGGTGCTTGCCAATTTCCTCGCCTCAACTCCCTTAACCTTTTTGAGGCTGTTGAGAGGGGGCTGGGCTGGGAAGGATGTTGGGAAGTGCACTTGGAAAACACGAGGAGGGCAAAGGTGGGGAGCTGCAGTACTGTCATTCCACGGCCCCACTGCTGAGGTTTGAGTGGGAAAGGGTGATATGTGGGGAGAAATGGAGACAGTGATTTAATGTGGCCGTACTTCTTGAGAACATTTGTGTCGCTTGGACTAGCACACACTATTTTTAAGATGAGCATGTTTCTCTTGAGTCGCTTAAGTTTCGTGGGGCTTTATTTTATGTGTGCATGTCTGTGTCGTTTGTCTCGCCTTTTTCTGCTGATTTGAGATGACAGTGTCCTTTAATGGTGCACTCCGTGCCAGTCAGAAATATTTCACGTGTCTAGGGAAGGTTCTCTTCGGCTGCTAGAAGCTGCATTTTTGTGAAGCGATTTTATTTTTTGTGTTCTCCCGACTGCGGGATTCGGGATGGTTTGGAAGTGGAATTTGTGCTTGTGTGAGTATTTTAAATTACATCGCAATAGGATCTTGCCATTGACAATGGTACTGTAACAAGCTGCTGTTCCCGAGGCTTGTCTCCACTCCGAAATAACGAAATAACGGTTTGCAGACGGAATCGATTAGGGAACCTGGGTACTATTTTTTTTTTTAACACTTTAGGGAAAGGAAAAGTTAGATGTGGTATCACCCTTTATTGGGCTTTACTGAAAGCTATCCAAGAACAGTGAACCTGACCAGGGAAACCAGGGAGCATGGTAGTGTGTTATTCGAATTTTGTTTTTCAACCAGCTGACACATTTAATAAGGCAGGCACCATTCTGGCTCGTATGATGCTGGCTCTCCTCATAAGAGTTACAGGGATGAACACTGCAATAAATATGCTCCTTTGAGATAAACAGCTGGTTGGCTCCAGAACAGATGGGGCCAGTCTTAGCTGAGAGATGTACAACCTTGGAAATGAATGGACTTTGGGTCAACCACACCCCCTTTAGGAATGTCAAAAGAAGGAGAAATGCCAGAGTATTTGCTCAACTCCAAAAGGCTAAAGCTTTTTCACAGCCTCTGCCAGCGCTGGAGGAAAAGTCATTACTGTCTGCCTTTAGTTTCTGTGAACCAATTTTATTCATTTTAATTTAGATGCCCAGATCTCCAAAGTTGCAGCTGCCAGGTGACACTTTGTTAAATGCTTGATGTTTCAGAATGCCAAGGACAGTCCATCCTATGGGCTTTGTGAGTGGAGGGATTTATTGGGGTGCAGTGAGTAGTGGTTAGATGTGGGAAAGGATCAGCACACTGGATTTGCTTCTTCCCACACCTTTGTGATGACACTCTGCCCTTCTTTTCTGTGCCTTTCCTTCTCTCCCTACCCCATTCACATCTCTCCAGATTCCATTTCTTCCTTGTCCATTTGTAGTAAATACTGCTTTTTCTCTCAGAGGATTCCCCCTGTGTCAGGAGAGGATCACGTCTCCTTTCCTAAGTCACTTTCCAAGCTCTGTACACCACCCTCCACGCCTTCATCCTCCCGAACGCTGGAGTTAGAGGATGCAGTTCATGTGTGGCTCTTTATTCAGAGGCCTCTTTGAAGAGGCATTTTTTTCCCCCTGGAGTCTGTGCTTGGCAGGGTGACTCCGGCGAGCCTGATCCCAGGGCTGGGACTGTGCTTTCCATGGCAAACCTAACCTGGGCCCAGGAGCATAGGGACAATGAAATGCAGCCCTGGAACCCTGGCGTCTTCCTTTCCACAGCACTGCTAAGTCCCCACGGTTTAGCCAAATGTCTTAGTGCTTTACACAAGATGCTCTCATCGTTCCCAAAGTAGTCTTAAGTAGCTTCTGCTTCATTCAGGACTTGTGTTTCTTATCCCTATGCCAGGGAGCAGTGGGAAAACAGTGTACCCCGTTAGCCAGATGCTGAGTAGCTGTACAGGCACTACTGCCTGTTGGTGTTTTGGAAGGCAGTTGGACTCCCTGCCATTTTGTCTTCTTTGTGGAAGAAAGAAGTTTGTTGTTCTACATTGCTCTCCCCAGGACCTGGGTGTGGTGGCAGCTGTATCTCTTCTTTACTTAACCTGGAATTTAAAGGCCATTGCCCATTTGAAGTCTGCCAGTGTGACAGTGATGAGACTTCTTTTGGACCACCTTGATGTCCTAACCCCCCCTTTCCTGCAATACTCCCTCGCTCCCCGGGGGCTTTTCAGTGAGGAAGAGGAATGAGATGAAGGTCAGACTAGCTGTCCTTATGACTTTTAAGAGCTGCAAGTTTCTTTCCGCCTCAGTTTGCACATCTTCAAAGGGACACCAACCCTTGCTTCTTGGGTTCCTTGGCTTTTTTGTTATAATCCTCCATGGCCTGAAACTTCTAACAGCAAGTGTCAGTTGAGCTGCTACTGTGTGATAAGCACTGTGGTGCATCCAGGAAGAGAAACGTTCCCCCTGCATTGAAGTACTCCAAGTGTCATGTATGCTTCTTCCCAGGGGTTTGCAAGATGAGATGAAAGTACCCACTCTGACTCTGTTCCCTTTTCTGGTGTAACCAGGGAAGGTTTCTTGTAGGAAGTGGCGTTTCTTGTAGGAAGGGACTTGAGTGGTCAGACTTAATTTGAAGTGGCAATGGGAGTTGCTTTGAGTACAGCAGTTAGGCTTTGTAGGCAGAGGGACTGCACATTCAGCATACAAAGAGCGGTGAGTAGGAGCTGGGGGAGAGCCCGGAGCCTGGGCAATTTTGAATGACAAGGTGATTTTGGTCTTCATCCTCAGGGTAATGGCAACTTGGGAAGTACTTTAATTAGCTAGATGAAGATCACATGTGGATCACATTACCCCCACACCAACCCCCACGGTTAGGGAGAAGGCTCCGTGGGTAAGCACACTTGCCTTGTAAGCCTGAGGACCTGAGTTCAGTTCCTAGAACCCATGGTGGAAGAAGACTGACTCCTAAGAGTTGTCCTCTGACTTCCATATGTGCTGATGTATAGGACACACACACACACACACACACACACACACACACACACACACATATTTTTTAAAAGTTAGAGAAGAAATTGGGAGGTGTTTGGCCAAGTTGAGTTGGTGGAGACATAGTAGCAGGTCATTTCTGGAGTTTTGGCAACAGGTGATGACACTTGACTCTTGAAGGAGACTGGAGAGAGGCTAGGTCTGAAAATTATAATTGTGTAAATGTATTATTGATTGATTAGATGTGAGAATAGGAAGAAAAAGTAGACTATGGCTTGTGTATTTCCTTTTTAAGCAATCCAGATGACTTTTACAGAGAAAGAGACAGCTGACAGGGCACCTGAGTTTGTTCAAGAAGAGGTGGGGTAGGACTCTGGGTTATGCTGAATTTGAGGCCTCTGGAACCATCTAGGTCTTTGTTTTATTTTTCCTATGGATGTGTAGGCTGTGGCATGGTAGTCTAAGGAAGAGAGATATAATGAGGCTAGGATAGGGTACTGGTTATTTGTCGATGTATAATATTGGGAATGGCATATTCATTTTCAAGGTTTAGTTTTCTCATCTATAAAATGGGTTTATCCCATGACAGTAAACCAGTATCAGATGTAGGTGCATCATGCTAGGAATGCAGCATCTTTCAAGACATTTCTCTGAAGGGAGAGAGACATGTGAACAAATGGAGGCGTGAATAGCAGTTCTAGAACAGCACAGCCCCTCAGGAGGCATTCATTCTTGGAGGGTGGGAATTTAACGATGTGGCCCACAGCCTTCAGCTCTAGAAATGAAGACAAGGAACAGACTCAGGGAGGGACTTTGTGTGTTTAACTGGATGGACTAACCTAGATCACTCCCTTCCTCCTGCCTGCCTGCCTGCCTTCCTTCCTTCCCTTCCTTCCTTCCTTCCTTCCAAGATTTATTATGTACATAGTGTTCTACCTGCATAGATGCCTGCTCACCAGAAGAGGGCGCCAGATCTCATTCTAGATGGTTGTGAGCCACCATGAGGTTGCTAGGAATTGAACTCAGGGTCCCTGGAAGAGCAGTCAGTATTCTCAACCTCTGAGCCATCTCTCCAGTCCCTCTAAGGATACTTTCTAAATAAAGAAAATCTTCAACATATCGAAAGATGTAATTTGTAATAATGAAATGTCAAGTGTAAATGCTACTACCAGATCATTTTCTGAGACCTATATAGTCTTTGAGGTGTTTTGTGGATAGGTTTTAGGGAAATTGAGAAGGATTTCACTTCTGGTTTCTTTTAGGGCCCAACTTCCTAAATTCAAGTTAGTTTCTCAAAAATGATTCTAATGGCCCATAATATCCCCTCAATCAATGGGCTTTTGCATTTTACAGATAAACAATGTCACACCAGATAAATACAACTGGGTGAACTATTTACAGTATTTTTCTGTAGTAAAGAAAGAATTTTTCTGTAGTATGAAAAATTCTCTAATCATCTCCCCCCCCCTTATTTTCTTGCACAGGAAGGGTTAAAAGTCAAAAGTCTACAATGTTATCATTACTTAGGATATCATTGCTGTATTTTCTTGGCTGTAGTGAAAATGTGGCCAGTCTTTAAATGAACGTTTCAAGTAAAGGGGAATTTTGTGTGACCCACAGACAACTTATTCTCAGGTTCATTCCCACAGGAATCTAACCTTTGAAAACTAGGAGCCTCAACATTAGCCTATCATAAAGGTTCTTGGGATTTTATTTTTCTTCCAATGCTGTGAACCAAACCTGTAACATAAGGGTCCTTTGAAGATGTACCAGGAAGACAGGACCCATGAGATCACGTGTTAATTTGTATGTGTTTTTGTGTTATAATTCGTTTGTGTAATCCTGCATTTTCTCTTATCTTGTCCATGCTCCTGATACATACCTTAACTTCTTTAAACCTGTTTGGTAGTAGGATCGTTGTGGAGATTAAATGAGAATATATTTTCAGATTTATTTGTATATGTATAAGTGTGTATAGTCTCTCTGTGTGTGTTTAGTGCCCTCAGAGGCCAGCAAGGGATATCAGGGGATCATTACAGATGATTGTGAACCACCAGGTGGGTACAGGGAACTGAACCTGGGTCTTCTGTAAGAATAGCAATATTCTTTTTTTCTTTTAAAAAAAGATTTATTTATTTACTATATATAAATACACTGTAGCTGTCTTCACATACACTAGAAGAGGGCTTCAGACCTCATTCAGATGGTTGTGAGACACCATGTGGTTGCTGGGATTTGAACTTAGGACCTCTGGAAGAGCAGTCGGTGCTCTTAACCTCTGAGCCATCTCTCCAGCCCGAGTAGCAATACACTTAACCACCAAGCCCTCTCTCTAGGCCTGAGAAGATATTTTAAGCATCGGGCACTAAGACTGATGTATAACTGTTGTTCATGGTGGTTTTAATTTTTTTTTAAGATTTTTTTTTTATTTGTATGAATGTTTGACAGTATGCATGTACCACATGTACCTGGTGTATGCAAAGGTTGGGAAAGAATGTCAAGTTCCCCAAAACTGAAGTTACTGATGGTTATGTGGGTGCTGGGAACTGAATTCAGGACCCCTACAATGGCAAAAGTATTCTTAACTACTGAGCCCTCTGCTCAGCACCATGGCAGCTATTTTAAATATTACTTTTATTGATAACTTTCAACGTTTTATTTATTGGGTGATGTCTGTTTAGTACTCACTGTGACAAAGGAGAAATGCGGTAACGAGCCTAGCTAGAATTTACATTGTCAGTGCTGAGTTGCTGGAGTAGAAACTGATGTTTGCCAGATATGTTTAACTTGCATCTAATCATGAGGAAATGATTAAACACATCCCAGTTGTGGAATGCGCTATACACAGGAGCTGGCTTGTGATCTTCACAACATCATGAATGATTCATGGAATAGAATGAAGGGTAAACATTAAAGAAGGTTAAAGAGATAAGACAACATAAGTGGCCTGTAATCTTCGATTGAAGCCCTAAAAACAAAAGAAAACAAATCTTATTGTGAGGATGTTTGGGGAAATTTGAATGGGAGCAGGACATTAGGTGGCCATTAAGATCCTTCTTGAAGCTCGTGGGTGATATCTGAGTTCAAGGTCAGCCTGGTCTACAAGAGCTCCAGATAGCCAGGGCTAAACAGAGAAACCCTGTCTGGAAAACCAAAACCAAATAACAAGCAAACCAACAAAAATAAATCCTTTCTGGAGGTAATGAGTCCTTTGTTTAGTCCAGTGTGTGCTGCTGTTAAATGTTGTTTTTAAGAGTGTCACAGCAGAACAAAAAGGCTTGTTTGTGAGGCACTTCTTGATTGATTAACATAGGAGGGTCCAGCCCACTGTGGGTGGCATCACCCCTAGGCAGGTGCTTCTGGCAGGTATAAGAAAGGTACCTGAAACTGAGCCTGGAAGCTGGCAAGCTGCCTTCCTCCTTTTTTCAGCTTCACGTCCTAACTATGTTTTCTGCCTCAGTTCCTACCTTGGCTTTCGTCTCCTAAGTTGGGTTTAGTCAGTGTCTTATCACAGCAACAGAAACCTAACTAGGACATGTGTGTAAAATAGCTCTGACAAATTTGCATGTGCATAAGCACATAAATATATGCTGTCTGTGAGGTGCTGGCACCTCTGACTAAACTAGTTCATAGCATTCATTCCTGGGATTCCAACGGCGTTTTTAGGAATCTCATAAAGTCTTCTTTTTGGTCAACCAGAACTTATGTGCGTAAGTTAAACACAAGGTCCTGCACTGGGTGTTCTGATGGAGCTTTCCTTACACCCCACTTTATTCTGTGAGGCTCCGATCTTTTAGTAAGGTCTTCAAAGGGAGAAACACTAGGAAGGTGTATACTGAATGTGCTCTCTTTCTTTCAGTCCTATGCAGATTAAATATGTTTAAATTACATTGCTTGATTTTGTGTGTGTGTGTGTGTGTGTGTGTGTGTGTGTGTGTGTGTGTGTGTGTGTGTGTGTGTGTGTGTGTGTGTGTGTGTGTGAAGTCCAGAGGTTAGGACATGTCTGATGTTTTTCTTAATCCCTCTCCTCCTTATTTTGATGCTAGGTGTCTTAATAAATTTGAAGCTTATCTAGGTTGTCTGGCGGATGAGTTCCAAGGATCCTCTTGTTTCCCCTCATTAGTGCTAAGATTCCTGAATGTGCCTCTGAGTGTGGCTTTCAAGTCATTGTTTGTCTGTTTGTTTGTTTGTCTGTTTGTTTGTTTGTCTGTTTGTTTGTTTATTTTAAGACAGGTTCTTTGTGTAGCTCTGGCTGTCATGGAGTTGCTCTGTAGACCAGCCTAGCCTGCCCTCCTGAGTGCTGAGATTAAAGGTGTTGTGGCTAGCATGTCAGGTTAGGCTCAGCTTTTTAAAAACATGTGTACTTGGGGCTAGAGAGCTGGCTCAGTGCCTGAGAGCACTGACTGCTCTTCTAAAGGTTCTGAGTTCAATTCCCAGCAACCACATGGTGGCTCACAACCATCTGTAATGGAATCGGATGCCCTGTTCTGGTGTGTCTAAAGATAGCTACAGTGTACTCATAAAATCTCTCTCTATATATTTTATATATATATGGATGCTGAGGATTTGAACTCATGTCCTCAGGCTTCTAAAGCAAGCACCTTACCAGCTTAACCATGTCCTTTAATAACCCTGTCTTTAAAAAAAAAAAAAAAAAAGATGCTTGATCCCAAATCTAGTCAGGTAATTCATACAAGATAATTGTGTCCTTTAGTTGTTTGTTTTTAGTGTAGGGTAATATCTGTCTTCTCACCTTGGTGTTAAGATCTTTGAATGTCTTAAGTCTGTTGTTCTGTAGACTGAAATTAGAATTTTCTGATCGTTTTCTTATTATTAAACTTGGGTTAAGGATTTTGATTGGAATTTTTAGCTTCACCCTGGCCCCTCGCGTCTTAGGGAGGGATGTGTAGGGTCAGTTTGTCAGATCCCTGGTGATGTGAGGTCTGAGCCGGTGGTTAAAGTGAAAAGTCAGGCCTTCTCGAGGGGAGGGCATCATATTGAAATGAAGTTTCTCAACAGCTTTCATCTAATATTGTCTAAATCCCTTCATCCTACATTTATCGTATGACCAGGTAGCTTCTGGCTCCTCCTTGCCACTTCAAACACCTACTGCTATCCTCGGAATGTTTGACCTCCAATGTATTAATTATACTCATTACCTGACTTCTTCCCTTTGTGCTTTCTGATATTCAAATTGTCTCAGCAGTAACCTACGAGGCCTACCTTATAGTTATTCTTAAAAGCGTGTGATAAAGTAGGCAGGATGCTCATGAAAGTAAGGACATAAGTCTGAGGAGCCACAAGTAACGCACAGTGTGGTTAGTCACATAGCCACTGGAGAGACCAGCTGGAGAGACGGTATTAACTCCGGGATGCTTCCTGCTACTCCACACGGTGTCCTGTTGTCTGGGAACAGAGCGTCACCTGTCGAGACCAAATTAAAGGGTAGGGAGCAATCCTTGCAGCATCTTGCTGATAGAAAACGATTGGAAGTGTGCAGCAGCAGGGGACTGGATAAGTTTACACAAGGGAAAATCTTTAAAGCTACAAACAAGAGTCCGGGTGTCCCCGAGGATATATATAGAGTAAGGATAAAGTAAGTGTGGAGTGTATTTTGTGAGGGATAATGATATTTTGAGTTTGCACAAAGAAACCTGGAAGGCATGACAATATACTATGGTTTCTGGTAGAAAGTAGACAATGGACAATGTGTGGATTATGGGTAGCGTATGTGTATACATATGTATTGATATTTTGATATACATATATAATGTTTGTGACAGGTTCTTACTCTGTAGTGCAGGTTGGTCTGGAACTCATTTTGAAGCCCAGAGTTGCTTCAGACTTAAAGCAGTTCTTACGTGTAGGGTTCTGAGTGCTGGGATTCCATAGGTTGGAGCTACCATAACAAGTATAGAGTATTGACTTAAAGTAGCTCTATTCATGTGTGGTTAACATGTATCACATAAATTGCCCCTTTAAAATATATAATTTAAGGTATTGATCAAGTTGCATAGTCAACTTTAGGATTTTTTGCTCACCACAATCAAGTTTAAGATTTTTTAAGTCACCACCAAAAGAAACTTCATGCCCCTTAGCAGATATTCGCTATTTTCCTTCCCCTACCTGTCCAGCTCAGGGCAACCTCTATTAAACTGTCTATCTGGATAAGTTTTCCTATTTCAGTCATTTACTATGCCTGGGATAATACCATGTGTGGTCTTGTGTGAATGACTTCTTTCATTAACATAATATTCTCAAAGTACACCCATCATGCTCTCAGTATCAGTGCTGCATAACTTGTTACTATCAAATAATATTCCATTTTTTGACCATTCTGCATTTTATGGGTCCATTTATCATAATTCGAGTTGCTTATATGTTTTGACCATTTCAATATTTTATATTTTTGTGTGGATATATGTTTTGGTAATTATTGTTCAGGATATGGGATAGAGATGGGTCAGTGGTTAGGAATACCCACTGCTCTTCCAGGGGCTCTGGGTTTGATTCCCAGCAACTACAGGGAGGCTCCCAACTGTCTGCAACTGCTGTGCCAGGAAGTCTGACACTATCCTCACGTCTCTTTGGAGACCAGTGAAGTGTGTGGTGCATATGCACACAAACCACTCATAGACATAAAATAAAGTAAGAAGCTATTTAAAAAGAGTTCCAGTTTTTTCTACCTCTGTGCCAATATCTGTTAAAAAATCATTATATCTATTCTAGTGAGTATATACCATATTGATTTTTTTTAACTGTGTCAATACATACAGCTTTCTAAAACTAAAATTAAAAAACCAGGGAGAGAGACTAGAGAGATGGCTCAGCAGTTAAGGGACTGTCCTTCCAAAGGGGCCTGGGTCAATTCCCAGTACTCACATGGTGACTCATCAACTGTGTAACTCTAGTTCCAGGGGATCTGAAGCTCTCTTCCGGCTTCTGTGGGTGCCAGGCATGCATGCAGTGTACACACATGCAGGAAAGACACTTGTCCTTAAAATTTTTTTAAAAAGATGAGAGAAAGAGAGAGAGAGAGAGAGAGAGAGAGAGAGAGAGAGAGAGAGAGAGAGAGAGAGAGAGAGAGAGAATAGGAACTCAGAAGAAGAGCTTCAGCCAGCTCGTTGAAGGGTCAGGGTGTGAGAGATGGTTCAAGGCAGAGAAGAGAGGCAGGGGCAGTTCCCAGGTTTCCCCTTTGAGCTGGGTGTCCAAATGTACACAGAGTTTCCTGTTAGGCTTCTTAGTGCCCCCTGGCTTTCTGTCCACCAGCACAATCACATGCATTGCCCAGAGTGTAGAGGCTTCCTTCCGGTGTTAAGGGCTGCCCTCAGGATGCCTTCCGTCCGGTCTAAAGGGTTGCTGCCCTCAGGATGCCTTAGAGTTTAGTAGAAAGATCACTAGAGACAGACAGAATGACTGATCACTTGAACTAGACTTTTAGTGTCTATCTGTCCTTCCATCTCCTTTAATTTAGAAGTGTTCCAGTTTTTCACATTCCAACTTATTTTTATCCTAGACTTTAAGACTAGGATTCTGTGGGCCATGAGGTTGTTTTGTGAGCTTCCTCTGCACAGGGTTAGGATGTTAGATGGGGCTACTTTAACCGTGGTGGCTGGTGTGGGAAACAGAAGGCCTTTATGAGAAACCTCAATATGGGAAATTACCTATGACTTTCCATTTATGTTTTGGTATCTTTAAGTTTTATGCCTTTGGATAAGTCCCATTTTCTCCAGAGTTCTCATTGTCTGTAGCAGGGGATGCTTGCCTTAGCATCTCCTCACAGATAGGTACTCATTAGTTGTAAGTGGGTGAGGGGGAGGCAAGCAAAACTTTATTGTCGAGAAAGATGGCAGAAGTTACTTTTCCTAAGTGACCAAAATTAATATCAATGATGAAGCAAATAGACTTCTGAGAAAAACACTTTGTAGAATCCCTCCCTCAAATATATAACTGGAATGTAACCACAAGGGCCTAGGGAGATGGCTCAGTGGGTAAGAGGTCTTGCTGGGCAAGCACCGGGATCTGAATTTAGAGCTTCAGCATCCACTTAAAAGTGGGGTGTGGTCATGGATTGGTGTCATCCCAAGCAGTGGAGGGGCAGACAAGTGGATATTTGGGCCTCGATGGCCTGCTAGCAAAGTGGAACCAGGCTTCAGGTTCTCTGAAAGACCCATCTCGCAAAATAGGATGAGTTGTGCCTGCTTCCAAATTAGAGGAGGCTGAAGGACAAATATAGGCTAATGCAACACACGATCCTGGACTCGTCCTTGGATCAAAGACATTTTTCTCTTTGTCTGCTGATGTAATTTATATTGCCATAATGAATGCTCTTTGGACAGTGGGTAAAAAATAAGGGTTGAAACTAGATTAGCTTTAGGGTCAATATTAATTTCCTGATTTTGATAATCATTGTGAAAACAGGAGGGACTATTCCTGGTTTTTAAGGAAATACTGCATATTTAGAGATAAAACGGTTTCTATAGGTGAGAAAATGAAGGGAAGGTGGGGTATGGCATTATTAACATTTGAGTCATTTGGGTAAAGGCACACACCTTTAGTCCCATCACTCTGGAGATAGAGACAGGAGTTTAAGAAAATAAATTCTTAGTAACTGACTTGAAATTTTTTAGGTAAGACTGAAATAAGTTTGAGGTAAAAGAAGACAGTTGGAGGGGAGGTACCCCTCCTTAGAGTAGAATATGGTTGTAAGGATTAAACCCCACTGTGATCTCAGGATGTGCCTGACCTGGTTGATTTTGGACATCCTCCAGTGAGCAAGGCAAGTGGACATGATATGGGAGTTGAAATGAACCTGCGTTTGGGACTGGGGAGATGGGTCAGCAGTTAAGAAAGAGAAGGATTCACACACACACACACACACACACACACACACACACACACACGCACACACGCACACACGCACGCACGCACGCACGCACGCACGCACGCGCACGCACACGCACACGCACACAGTGTTTCTGTATATACATAAAATAATAAAAATAAACATTTAAATAATTTTACCTATGTATATGGTGACAGTATTGCTTTGAATCAAAATTTGAACTCATCCAGGAATGTTGGTGTACGTCTTTAATTTTAGCACTCTGGAGGCAGAGACAGCCTGGGCTTTGTGAGTTTGAGGTCAGCATGTTCAACGTATCAAGGTTCAGGCTAGCTAGGGCTGTAGAGGAAGACCCAGTGTAAAAATTCATTCATTAAAAATAGATAAATAGGCTGGGTGGTGGTGACATACACCTTTAATCCCAGCACTCTGGAGGCCCATCTCTGTGAGTTCAAGGCAAGCCTGATTGAGAGAGAGAGAGAGAGAGAGAGAGAGAGAGAGAGAGAGAGAGAGAGAGAGAGAGAGAGAGAGAGAGGAGGGAGAGGAGAGAGGAGAGGGGAGAGAGGAGTGGAGAGGAGTGGAGAGGAGAGGAGAGGAGAGGAGAGTGAGAGAGTTAGTTATCCAGGACAGTCAGGGCTATACAGAGAAACCCTGTCTCAAAAATCAATCAAACAAACAGAAAAATTGGGACTCATGGTCTGACAGAAATGTCTCCCTTATTTGTAAGTCCATTCATTGACTTGAAAAGCTGTATAAAGTACACACACCAAATCACTTGGCCACTCTAGGAAGAAATCATCCTAATCCACTGTTTGTTTTTTGTGGATCTCTGATTGTCTCAGAAAGATTGTGGAAAATGGTCACCTTTGCTATTTGGGGAACTTTTGGGCCAGTACTAGCACGTGTCTCTTCTTTTTCTCATTCCCACCCTCACACAGGTTCTTGATTTTGTCTTAGAGAGCAATTTTAATTAGCCATGCCAAGTTTTAATTGTTTTTGGCAGACAAGGCAGACAAGAGAAAGTTGAATAAGCTTTTCTGGTCAAGATTCAATAATTTTGCTTTCTAAGAGTTAATTTTGGAGCCGGGCAGTGGTGATGCACGCCATTAATTCCGGCACTTAGGAGGCAGAGGCAGGTTTAATCTCTAAGAGTTAACTTTGGGAAGAATGCCACTAGTCTGGAAAATTCAGGTTAACCTCAGAAGAAATTTGTATTCTCATGGAATTGAGAGTGGACTAGGGAACTAAGCTTTGGACAAAGACTGAAAGCAATATGTCTATCTGAAATAATTATTTCTGTCTTGTCTTTTCTTCAAGTCTCTCTATATGAGTGACTCAGTTTTCTGAGATGACTGAGGGTAGGGGCACTTGCTGTCTACTTGCCATCCATCCCTGAGACCAACATGATAGAAAGAGAGAACCTACTCCTGCAGATGACCTACTCTTTAAATGTGCACCGTGGCTTATGTGTTTATACCCCTCCCCCATGCTCACATACACATACACATACATGCCATACAAACAAGTAAGTATACTTAATAAATGCATGTGATGACTTTAAAACAGACTTAGTTCATGCACCAAAAGGAAACAAGGACTCTCAAATAATCCTGATTAAAAGTATTTATGAGGGGGTGGAGAGATGGCTCACTGGTTAAGAGTTCTGGAGGACCTAGGTTCTAGTCTCAGCACCCACATGGTAACTCACAGCCATCTGTCACTGCCGTTTCAGGGTATCTGATGTCCATTGTAGTCTCTGCAGGCAGCAGCCATGCTCACAGTGTACAAATAAAGATAGAGGTAAAACCCCCAGACACATAAAATAAAAGTTAAAATGAGAAAATTTAAAAAATAAGAGTTTTTTTGGACAGTGTAGTTCTTAAGTGCTTCTCTTTGAGGTGAGGAAGTCTCCACCTCCTGAAGCTGCAGATTTTGTTTTTTGAGACGGGGTCTCATATGTAGCTAGCCTTTCTTGGCTTGCCTGGAACTTATGTAGAGCAGGCTAGCCTTGAACTTAGAGAGCTCCACCTGCCTCTGCCTCCACCATGCCTGGATGGATTATTTCTGCAGGACTTAATTCTCTTTTGAATATGACCTACAAAAAGTTTGTTACTCTTTGCTTTTAGAGTTATGGCTAAGACATGGTTGTATATACAACAAACAGTATTTATATGACTTTATAATGTTGAACACATTTAAATTTTTATGCTATTCTAGCCCCTGTGCTGACTAGATAAATTATGTCATTTAATTATGACAAAAATCTAAGGAGGATGCTTGATGTCAGTAGACTCATTGGACAGTCTTGATTTCTGCTACTAGATCTGTTTGGAACTAGTCAAAGGATTGGTTATACGTATTGTTAAGGTGATACATTTTAGATTGGTTGTACCTTCCTATGATTAAAACCAACCAACCCACCAAGCAACAAACTGATAACACTCCTTGTCTTACTTAGTACAGTTGACCTGATTTAACAAACTGACTGAAGCTGGGGAATTTATAAACAATAAAAATAAATTTCTTTAATGTGATCCTTTAAAAAACATTATCGTTGTGCCAAGTGGCGATGCAATGTCTTTAATCCCAGCACTTGGGAGGCAGAGGCAGGCAGGCAGATCTGTGAGTCTGAGTCTAGCCTGGTCTACAGATGAAGTTCCAGGATTGCCGGGCTACATAGAGAAAACCTATCTGAAAAATATTATTTTTATGACTTGCTTTTTAAGATAGAGTCCTGCTATATAGCTCAGGTTGGCCCAGAACTAACTATGGAGCCCAAGTTGGTCATGAACTTGTGCCATTTCTTCTGACACAGCCACTGAAGTGCTGGACTTACATATGTGTGTCACCGCACCTGGTGACACAGATTTATTTCTAAGGCACTGCAGGTTGGGAGGTTAAGGTAAATTACAAGCAGGATCTGCTGGGGGCAGGCATCTGCTGGGGGCTGCTTTCTGCCCCCAGGATGATGTGTATTTCTGTGCCTTCCTATGCCAGGTGGGGTGAACTTGCCCTTCAGGTACTTTTGAAAAGATTTATTTATTCTTATTTTTAAAATTATTTATGTGCATGCATGCTTGTTGTGAGTCCTGTTGGCCCAAGGATAGATACCAGGAGACATTGTTAGATCCCCTGGAACTGGACTTGCATGTGATTGTGAGCTGCCTAGAGTGGGTATTAAAGCCTGAACTCAGGTCCTCTTACAAGTGCAATTAAGTGCTCTTAATTACAGAGCCATCTCTCCAGCCCCTTTATGTACATTCTAGGTCACTAATGCACTTATGAGAGCACTATGCTTCATGGTTGAATCAGTCATTAACACTTTTAACACTGTCTGCAGTTTCAATGTAAACTGCAGTTTCAATGTAAAATTTGGAGGGGACATAGCCATTCAGACTGTAGGACTACGATTCACTGTGTAGTGGAAAGTGACCATTGAGACGAGGAAGGACAGTGAGGTCACATAGATTAGAGATGCCCTCCTCCCTCTATGTATTGGTCACTTTCTGTTATGGTGCTAGAACACTGTAACCGAGGTAACTGTAGAAGAAAGAGTTCACGTTGGCTTAGGGTTCCAGAGGTCCAGACTCCCAGTGGCAGGGACAGCATATCAGAAGGTAGCAGGCGTGGCAGCTGAACAAAAAGCTGAGGGCACACATCCTCTACTGCAAGCGTGTGGCAAAGAGAGATCCAGCATGAGGCTTTAACCTCATAGCCCACCCCCAGTGATGCATTCCTGCCCACAAGACCACACACCCTAAACTTCTCCCAAAAGTACCTCCAACTGGGGGAACTAGTGTTCAAATATCTGAACCTTCAGGGGGGCATTTCTCATTCAAATCATTGTGTCCCATGACAGAGTAAGTCTGGCTAGGTAAAATAGAGGCTGGGTGGTTTGTGTGACACGAGGGCAGTTAGGAGGGCAACTCAGAGGAAGGGAACAGCAAGTAGGGTTGTCAGAGTTGACGTTGAAGAGCACCTTTAATTAAGTTCTAATTCTACCAAGGAAGTGGTCTCCAGTTATATGACTCCATAATCATAGGTAACCTTGCCACCTTCCAGGTTGGCAGAGAGTTAAAAGCAAAGTCTAAACCAGGTTTGTGATGTTGTGCTATGTTGGACAGGTACTCACTCATGATTCATCCAGTAAATGTTTGTTTAGCACATAGTGCTGATACTTTGCTAGGCTCTTTATGTATGTTGGCAGATTTAATAGCCCCAAACAACTTGGGAGCTATTAATAGCCCAGTGAACAGATGCAGAAATTATGACTCAGATGAAGTAACTTTGCTGCAGGTCACATGACTGGCAGGTGGCAGGAACAAGATGATACCTGGATCCCATGTATCCAGTAAACCATGTGGCCTCTCTCTGGGCTAAGCGTGGGTTGATGGCTGCCTTTGAACTCAGTCACAATGGCAGGTGGCTGCCATCACTTGTCATCTTCTTGCTACTGTTGAGGGTACCTTGGATGAGTTTTCTGACACCTTTGAGACTCAGTTTCCTCATCAATGAACAGATGATCTGTATTAGATTAGATTGTTCCTAGTTTCTCTTGGTCTTACTGACCACTTTTTGCCATATGGTAAAGGTTACTATGGTTTGAATGTTGGTGTACTATCACCTATAATTCATCCACCAAACATTAATATCTGCTATACTACCAGCTACTGTAGATATTAGCAATTGAGATTGGTAGGACCTTGCCCATAGGCAGTTTGAGTCTAGCAGAAGAGACGCATCATACCCTTTGGTCATAGGACCAACATTGGTGTACACAAAGTACCTAGTACCTGGGAACACGGAGGACAGGCACCAGACTCTTTTTTGAATAGGAGGATGTTTTGAAGAAATGACCCTGCAGACCAGGAGGATGACCTGGGAGACCAGAGATCTCACCCTTCTTGTTCTCATAGTACACATTTAATAAGCTTCGGGAAACTCTGAGCTCCCTTTTATCTTGTGTTAAGTCTACTTGAATTTGGTAGTTGAATGTAAGTATTGGGGTTGCAGAGATGGGTAAAAGAACTCAGGGTGGAGACAGGCAGCGCCCAGCAGCTTCAGGTTCAACGAGAGACCCTGTCTCAGAAACATAAGGTGGCAGGTGAGAGAGGACAGCTGTCACTTTCCCTTGGGAGGCATGTGTAGGGAAGACTTGAAGACACACGTGCACACATGCCACACACACACACACACACACACACACACACACACACACAAAGGGTAGGTGTCTACAAAGTGCTTCTCTTGTATTGGAGAAGGCTTATAAAATTGGAGCGAGATCTAGTGGTTAAATAATTCTAAAAGGATTTAGGAAGCATGGAGCAGATTGGTACAGGCCCAAAGGGCTCAGAGTTACCTGAGATGTTCACAACTAAAGTCCCAGATGGTTGTGTTTCCTAGGAGTTAATGAGATGGCCCAGATCCTGGGTGGAGTGCATGATCCTCTCCTACTGAGGACTGGTGAAGTGCTAAGAGTTACTGAATATTGGAATTCTGATATGGAAGGAGTAATGTGGAAGCTGGGAAATAGCCAGTTTCTAACATTTACTAAGTAGCTACTAAGCTACTAAAGACCTACTTACTTAAATTGTAAAGAGGTTTATTTTTATTTTATGTGTATGAGTGCTTTGTCTGAATATATGCTAGTATACCTCATGTATGACCTGTGCCCAGAGAGGCCAGAAGAGGGCTCTGATCCTGTTTTTAATCGCTGAGTGTGTGTGTGTGTGTGTGTGTGTGTGTGTGTGTGTGTGTGTGTGTGTGTGTGTAAGTTCATGTAAGCAAGTTTGTACTGGAGCCAAACTTGGGACTGGAGTTACAGGCTGTTGTGAGCTGCCTGATGCGGGGAACTGAACCTGGGTCAAGAGCAGCAAGTGCTCTTAAACACTGAACCATCTCTCAGCCCCCGGGCTATACTCCTCCTTTACATTTTATTTTATTTTCCCCATAGTCCTGTAAAGCACACGCCTTTTCCTCCCCCTTTCCAGGTACAGAACCAGGGCCTGATAAAGGGCATAGCTGACAGGAGACACATTCGTAGCTCAAGGCCAAAGTTTGTTCAAATCTTTGTTCTTCTACTCTGTGCTTAGGGGGTTGGGGATTTAGCTCAGTGGTAGAGCACTTGCCTAGCAAGCGCAAGGCCCTGGGTTCGATCCCCAGCCCCGAAAAAAAAAAAAGAAAAAAAGAAAAAAAGAAAAAAAGAAATGAGTTATCTACTCTGTGCTTCCTCAGGGACTTTGTGTTTCTCAAGGAAGTGAGCCAAAGCATGATCCCCCCCCCCCCCCCTGGCTCCTGGAGCCTAAGAGAGCAGTGATTGTTATGTGGTATCAGTTCTTGAAGTTGGGATGAACTGAAGGGCTTGCTCCTCCTGTTTTCTGTGTTACCTTCTGAAGTGGCAGGTCGTCAGCTCCCACGGGTCAATGCTCTCACTAAATCATTAATAGCTTTTATTTTTTTCTCTCCCAGTTAGTATTTGCTAGTTAGTGTCTTAGAATTGGTTCCTTAAAATCATCTGATAGAATGTTGAGGCCAGGTAGGTATAATGATTTGATCCTGACTCTTTAAGAGTAATTTCCATGTATTCTCCAGATTTTATCTTTTAGTCCCCGAGAGACCTTGTCTCCTTGTCCTCAGAGACCTTGAACAAGGTTCTGCCTGGACCACAGAGAGGTGTCAGGACTTCCAGTCCTTGGATCCTTCTTGCCTCTCAGGATCCTTGGTGGGGCCTGCTATCTAGTTAGGGAACGTTTTCCCAGCAGGCTTTGGAGGCAAGCCACACTTTTATCATAGGCCTTTTAAACCATCTAGAAAGTTCTGACGTGCGGCTTTATGAGACACTGAAAACCAACTGCCAGTGTTCGGGAGGTTGGAGCCAAAACTTGGCTCAAGTCATTAATTCTAGGGCTGTGGGCATCAACCTGTCCGTGCCTGCTTTCCTAGCTGATGACAACCCCAGCTTCGTTTGGTTGTTCTGGAAGTCAGAAAAGTCACCATGTAGTGTCAAAGGGCTTAATAACAAGCTCGCAGAATGTATTATGCTGTGTTATAGTGCTTTTTGTTGCAGACCAAATTTGTCTCCTTGAGAGACTGTTCTGGGGCCTGCCTCGCACGCTCCCTTTATCAGCACTGACCCAAGTGCTGTCATTGGCCGCAATGACTTTTCTGGCATCACGCTCCAGTTTATTTGTAACCTTCTCGTTAATGGGCTTATACATGCTGCCAAGCTCTGGTGACTCTTTACAAACAGTGCTTGGGCTGTTACACTCACACCCCGGACTGTTTACCTCAGCCTCATGACTCAAATTCTCGGAGTTGCGTCTGGATGCCTTTCCTGGTAAGTTCTGGGACAGCAGCGGAGGCTTCTTCTCATCAGTGAGCTTTACCATGCTTGCCGGAATTCTGGATGACAGCTCCTGAGGGGACTGAAAGGAGGAAATGCCAAGGCAGGGCTGTTACAACTTCACGCACATGCCTAAAATAAAGAGGATGGGGAAAGGGGCAGCTCGCAATGGTGAGCTTAAAGCTAGGAGGCCCTGGAAACACGAAAGGGCCTTTGTGTGTCAGCGTCATCTTCAGTTGCAATTGTCACCTTGTTCTGAGGAAATGCTTAGGTGTCTCCAAGACATTTGGGGATTGTTGTGTATTTCTGTCTCCTTGGCATTTCAGATGCTTGCTATGTCTCTTGTCTGGCTGTTAGAATGCTCAACGCTGTAAGTGAAAGAAAACTAACTCTTACTTGAGCAAAGAGAGAACTTTTCTCTCCTGCCCCCCCCCCCAAGAAAGGACACTGAGGTATTATATATCTGTCAGAAGGATTGGCTGAAACTAGGATGTGTTAGAGAAGTTAATTGTGAAACTGAGTTGTTCTGATTAGTCTGCCTTCAAAGACCCAGGAGGCCAGGCTGCTTTCTTGTGTCCTTTCCAAATTCTGAGCTTTCCCCTCTGAATGTCAAGTTGGAGAAGATCCCCGTGGAAAGTTTTGATGAGCAAGGGGTGGAAATGTTATCTTTCTTGTGTTCTCCTTCCACCACTACAGTCAGTGTCTCTGACTAAAGAGTGCTAAAAAAGGATCTCTTAGAAGGAGGAAAATGGGTCGGCTGGGCAACTGAGCTACACTGGGCTCTCCACACTGTCAAGATTCTGTTCCTTGTCTTTGTTTCTCCATTGTGTGGCAAGAGTCACAGCCATCGAGTTCCCCTCTATATTTCTAGTCTTGCAGAAAATTGAGTGCAATATAAGTAATATTCCCGTTCCTTTCAATCTCACTATTGTTATAAGCAAAGGACTGACCTTTACTCTGATTGTGTCTTGGTAGAATATCTCAAAAAGTAATGATTGGTCTAGTTTGGATCATGTGACCACACTTAGCCAATCACTGGCTACTAGGCAGTCAAAGTGATTTAGCATGAATGTCCCTAGTGGGGGCCCTATGTTCTTAGAGAAGAGAGAATCATTATAACTGAAAGTCAAGTAAGACAACAGCCAACCAGGAATGAGGTCCAGCTTCTTCCTTTATTTCTACTCTTATAAAAATGTCAGTACAATGTTATAGTTGCCTTTTCAACCTCCCTTACCAAAGCACACAATAAGTTTACTTCTCTGAGTGTACAAAAATTATGATTTCCAACATGCACTCCTATTTCATATGGACCTGAGAAGGAAAGACAGAAATCAGGTTTGAATGCGGGGTGGCATCCAAGCCTATGATGTCTTCCTCATCGTGGAGATGTCATCTGTTGTGGAATATATCCTAATTTCCAAGCAGATGGTATTTATCCTACAGCAGAGCTCTATACCTCCATCCCTTGGGCTGTTGCTCATTCATTTTCCCCCACTCATCTACCTATTTACAAAACATTCGTGCATCAGAGAACAGTGTATTAACTATGCTCGGCTGCCTCTCTCCCTTTACCGTTTCCTCTTTTAAGACGTTTTCTTTAACGTTTATGTATCTGGGTGTTTTTCCTGCATGTTTGTGTGTGCATCACATATGTATGTGCCTGTGGAGGCCAGAAGATGGTGTCAGATGCCCTAGAACTGGAGTTGATGGTTGTGGGTCCTCTGGAAGAGCAGCCAGTGTCTCTAGCACCTATGTTTCTCCTCTCTTTAGCCTTACAGCAGTGTTAGCGCTCTCTCTCTCTCTCTCTCTCTCTCTCTCTCTCTCTCTCTCTCTCTCTCTCTCAACTGAGCCAGAGGTCAGTTATGAAGACAAAGCTTCATATAGTTGCAGTGGCCCCACCTTAGCCTAGGACTAAGCATCTAACATGGACCTTTAGGATGAGAACATCTGAAGCCCAGCGTTCACTTATCTCCTCTCCCATTTTCACCTCGCTATTGTGAAGCATCAGCTATGTGTCAGGCATTCTGTTGGACCCTAAGGACTCCAGAAGGAACGAGTTGGGGTCCTTATCCCCCAGAGACAGTCGTCGGGTAGTAAGGTTGCAATTGTAGAGAGACCGTTCTGAAAACAAGCGAGCTGGGGAAGGTTACAGTTCCTACTATTCGTCTACAGAAAGCAGGGGAAGGGCCAGTTTTGAGTGGAAGAGTGAGAATGGCTGTGTGATGTTTATTGTTAAAACGATTGTGCTTTATTAGACAAGAGGCGGTAGTCTCCTTTGAGTGTCATATGGATGTATTTCCATAGATACCTGATAACAATCACTAAGTTGGTCGTAGTGTTCTCCAAAGCCTTTGTGAATCCTCCTACTGAACTCCATGCTCAAGAGACACATGTGCCTCCCTTCCTTGTACAAACATTAATGAATCTTTTATAGAGACAAAGTGCGGGAATAGTCAGATTTATCTTATAATGGAAGTAGTCTCCATTTGAAGAAAAAGTGTTAATTAATTCCTTTAAAAGGATTCCTTCTGAGGGTTGGTTAAGTATTTTGCCAAACGGGCTTGAGGCCCCAAGTTTATGTACCCAGTTCCCATATAAGGGTCATGCTTGGCAGATGGATGATGTGAGCTCTGGGAGGCAGAGGCAAGAGGATCCACCAGCTTTCTGGCCTGCTGCTCTAGCTTAATTGATGTGGTCCAGAGTCTGTGAGTGACCCTGTCCTACTTAGGGTTTCTGTTGCTGTGATGAAACACCCCGACCAAAGGCAAGTTGGAGAGGAAAGGGTTTGTTTGGTTTATGTGTCCACATCATAGTCCATCATTGAAGGAATTCAAGGCAGGAACTCAAACAGGGCAGGGATCTGAAGGCAGGGCTGATGCAGGAGCCATGGGAGAGTTCTTTTTACTGGTTTGCTCCCTCTGCATTTCTTAATTTGTTTTCTTATAGAATCCAAGACCTCCATTTCAGGGATAGCATCTCCCATATCAGTCTCTCAGAAAATACTGTGGGGGAAGTGCTGAGGGTGAGAAGGGGCTCCCTCTTCTCTTAGGAGAAGGGAGGGGGAATGGGGGAAGGATCTGCAGGAGAGGGTACTGGGAGGAGAGGGGCTGATAATGGGATGTAATGTGAATAAACAAACAAATAAATAAAATACTATATAGGCTTGTCTTATGTTGTCATGGAGGCATTTTCATAATTGAGGTCCCCTCCTCTCAGATGACTTTAGTTTGTGTCACAAAACTACCCAGCATGGACTCTGTCTCAAAAGTAAGATAGCAAACCAAGTGAGGAAGACGCCCAATAGCAACGTCTGGCACACGTGTATACAAATAAATACATAAACCCGTGTGTACACAAGCATGAACGTGAACACACACATGCTTTAACAGAGTGATCTTTTTTCTGGTCCCAATGAATTCTGTAGATCACAGGCTCCAGCAGGCAGAAAGTCGAAGCAGCCAAGACGGGCCACGTGTAGAACTCATGCGTGCTGTGTCTCAGCCGTGGGGAATGCACTTTGGAGAACATGTGGGCGAGGCTATTTGGGATGAGATCAGGGATCAGTGATAATGGCTCACAAAGCCAGAGCTCCAGGGCTCAAACAGTCGAGGGATCCTTAGCCCTCAAGCAAGGATGTCGATGAGGTTGGACCCATTTTAGAAAAACCACAAAGGAAATAAAAAGACTCTGGTGATAAATATGTTTGGTGGAGGGTCAGAGAGAGGCCCACAGGGAGGGCCAGAGTCTGATCTTTCTGTTCTGGCTGTCCGAACATGCTTGTCTAATGAGTCAGAAACAAAACCAAGTTTCTATTATTCTCTCTTTAGGCTTATGAAGAGACCGGATAGGAACACTGAGACAGGCAGGAATTTGTCTTCAATTCATTCAGGTCAGCTTGTCCAGAGCAGATACCTAGCAGTGGTGGTGGTGAGGGGAGAGACAGCAGGGCTAAGGCATTGAATCTACCTTGCCTTTGGGCACAGGGGCACTTGAGGGAGAAGAGACATCTCTGGTCCTCTGGGAGAGGAATTCCTTGAGGAATTTCTTATTTTTAAAACATTTGTAATTTAAGTGTGTGTGCACTACACACATGCCTGGTGCTTGCAGAAGCCAGAACACCTTGGCTCTCCTGAAACTGGAGTTACAGATGGTTTTGAGCCACCATGTGGGTGTTGAGAATTGAACCCCCAGTCCTCTGGAGGAGCAGTCAGTACTTTGAACCATGAAGTAGCCTCTCCAGTCACACAAGGAACCATGTGTGTGCATGTGTGTTTCTAGATCAACTTTGTGATTACTTAATAGCAATTTGACAGCGGAAAGAGAGCCTTGACTCGGGGGGAGGGGGCACCCCTACCCTTTTTGGAACTTGTAAGTTTACAAGTAGAAGAGGAACAAGAGAAAGAGAGTAAGCTAGTTTTTTGAACTCAGCAAAAATTTTATGCTGTGAGGTGATTTATCAGTGCACAGAGGAGGCGCATTAAAAGAATAATTGCGGGCCATTTATTCTGGAAAACTGTGTGTAGTTCGAGTTGGGGCAGGGAGCTTTATTTCCTCTTTTACCTTGTTCGCACTTCCATTAGTGTTAATAGGATCATATATCCTAGGCTTTCCTTGGCTCGCTGCCCTGACATAAATGGTGGAATTCCTTGTTTTGGTATTCTATATTCTTAACATCAACAGGGGGAAATAGAAACAGAATGTCGTGAGCTGAGTTATTCTGTGTGCTTTAGAGGATTCATTCACTGTGGTCCATGACTGTTTGGATGATCTGTCCAGATGATCTGTGTCCTTGGGAGCTTTATAATTTGCCCGAGGTAGGTTGTTCCTGGGATGCTTTTGTACATTTTTTTTTTTTTAATTTAAGCGGAACAACGTGATTCTTGATCCTGGTTAGCTGGCTCCTTACTGCTGTCTGTGTTATCAATAGCTCTGAGGGTTCGTTCTTCTCATTCTCCCTGCAGGCATTTATCAGGAAATCTTTTGGTACACATTGACCCAGCTTTCTAGGAGAGGGATTTAATTCTTGAGGTTGTTGCCTCAGATACCATTTAGCCAATTAAACACACAGCAGCTGAATGTCTGTTGTGTCTTCTGTCTTGTCCGGACTCTGTGTAGAAGGTCTGAATCAGATTGGGATGTAGGGAAACCTGGTAGAATTGGAGTGCTAGGTATTAAGGAGAACACTTAGTGACTGAATCCAGGGCTTAGCTTCTGTAAAAAGCCAGAAGTTAAATATAATGGTCATTGGGGACCACGTATGGTGTCCGATGTGTATGGTAGCATTAGAATTTCCAGCAGCTGTAAGCTGTCATTCCAAGCTAGGCGTGCCGGTTTAGGCTCCTGGCTCACAAGCTACAGTTTGAGCCCCGATCTAACAGGTTTCTCTCCTCTTACCATGAGTGAGAAGAATATCGTTGCCTTCCTTGTAACCCAGTGTCACAGAGTTATTGCCTGATAGAGTGGGTTTGGTGACATATCATAAAGCCACCTGTGCTGAGGTACTTTGCAGATACCTCCAGAGAGAATGTGACTCCTAGTTGGTAAAGCAGTTTGTGTCTACCCCAGGTCCAGGTTCTCTATTTGGGGTTGAGGATGGAAATCAAGTACAAGAAATCAGAGCTGTGGATCAGTATGGCTGCTATCGGATGTGGGTAAGAAGACACAGTGGAAAGGGGCCTATACGGAAGAGTAAGGATGTTGATGCCCCGACAGGGCTCCTGCCCGCATCCACTCCTTTACCTTCCTCCCGAACCTTAGGTTTGAGAAGCCACTTCTCCACCCAAAGGAATGGGACAGACGCTTGGCTTCCCCTGCAGCTGCTGCTCTTTCTCTGAGGGTCTCATCTATGCGCAGTAGATCATGAGGCTAAAGGAACTAAGATGAAAAAAGAAGGTTCAGAAAGCCCTCCTCCTGCCCCAGAATCGTTCACTTGACGGTTGCTTCTTAGCACTAGTTCATTTGAGCAGCAACATTGAGACCTGCAAACATGCAGGCGAGATCATCTCCTAATAGTGTAAACATTGATGGAATTTGGGGACCACTAAACTGTCTCCCTTCATGTAACAGATAAAGAGCAGGGGGTTGGGATGCTGTACACCTCATTTTGTAAAGCTCCGGGGCGAGAATCGTATACAGTTAATAACTGTAGACTTATCTAAAGTTCACTGTGGCTTGCAGAGTAATACGCATGATCTATTTAGATTCTAACAGTAGCTCAGTGTGATCGCTGTGGTTCCCATTCCTGTACTGTAGCTGAGGAAGTTAAATCTGGAGAGATTAAGTAAAAATTGCCAAAGATATTCTACTTGGTTAGTGGGGAGTCGGGATTCGGGCTCAGCCCACGTGCTGTCTGTGCTTAGAACCATTTACTCAAGCTGGGCTAAGTTTTTGTGTAGACTCTGCTTCACCCTCTCTGTTAGTTTGTGGAACCTTGTGGGCAAGGACTATGTCCTCTTCATCGGTATTTTCTCATTCTGGCTGTCAGTGTACAGTTTACCTAGTCATATGTAGATAAGTCGGCCAGCAAGTCTATATTTCTTTCAATGATTGATCCTCCTCGTGACAAGGAAATAAGAACTCGGAGGCTAAGCTAGACCCATATCCAAGTCTTCTGGTGTGTAATCTTTTCATGAGACAGAAAGGTGAGTGTGTAGACATGGGCCAGAGAAGCTGTTGACTGCCGTGGTCTTTACCTCGTTCCTGATACTTACTTGTGTATTTATTTTGATAAGATCTCACGCCATGAACTAGGCTGATCTCAAACTTGCTGACTTCCTGCCTGAGCGTCTGCAGTGTGAGGATGACAAGCCCGCCCTGCTCTGCCCCATGCTTTCTGAACACTTACAAGAGAGTGTGCACAGTAGCTCTACAGAGCATCAAATGTTCCTTGAAGGTGTGACAGCCAGGCCGGTGCCTCTGAACCTAATGAAGTTTGTATGGGCAGCTGGGAGGTTCTCTGTGCGTGTGTGGAGGAGGACTTACTTTCTGCATAGCCACTTAAAAGGTGTGATTTCAGACTATATTCTGAGGCATCCTGGGGTTTGTGGGCCAGAGAACTAAGGAATTCTGCAAGAAAAATCAGACATGGCTTTTACCCCATGTCAAGTAAGTCCTAAAACAAATACCCTTGTAATATAATTGATTTAGTTCTGACAGATGGGTGTAACCATCTCATTAAATGCACAGAATTTTGCAATGCCTTCCTTTCTCCTACTTATATAATTTGAATGCTTTATGTGATGGGTTGAATATGCTTGGTGCCAAGTCCGGCAAGGCCTTGATGATATGGTTCCTGCCCCTGGGACAGGGCCAGCAGGCGTGGGCCTCCGTGAGTGCCCTTGGCTGCCGTGGGCTAAGGCTTGTTTAGTAATGTACATATTTTTAGGTTCCTCTGAGGAATGCCCTCCTTGTTAATGTTAATGACTCCATGATAATCAGACACAGCATGAGTCTGGGAGGCAAAGGTGTGGCTAATGTCTCAGCAAAATGGTAAATACTGGGACCTTCAGGACAGTTCTTTTTTCTTTTCTTTTTTTTTTTTTTGGAGCTGGGGACCAAACCCAGGGCCTTGTGCTTGCTAGGCAAGCACTCTACCACTGAGCTAAATCCCCAACCCCTGGACAGTTCTTAAGGCTGTGGAAAAAGAACTCTAAAAACATGAGTTCGAAAAAATATAATTTCTCAACTATGCAAAAATATAAGGATGCAATATGGATTATATAAGGAGCTTTACAGATCTAAAGGAACAGAAGCAGCTACTTTGAGTCAGCTTGTCATAAAGATAAAGACAGGCAGATACAAAGGCAGGCAGATTCTGAGTTAAAGGTCAGCCTGGGACACAGCTTTCGAGGCCTGGGTGTGGTCGATATGGTAATTTCAGGACAGGGTCCCACCCAGGTAATTTATGGCTGTGTTTAACATAGGCTGGCAGATCTGGAACTTCTTTTGCAATGTTAACAGTGTGCTTGCTCTCTCCTAAGAATCGAGGGGCTGGGTCGTGAGATGCTGATTCTTAGAGTACTGGAAAGGGAACCTGAAATAAATAACTGATCTGTAAAAAACAAAAACAAACAAACAAACAAACAAACAAAAACTTGAGCTTTTGGTCTGCGTGGGATGAGCTAGCAAAAGAATGATAGCAGTTCTTTTGAATTTTTCTCAAGTGAGAGCTGAGCTTTCTGGATATCTCTGGAGAGCGAAAACAGTTCTTCAAGAAAAGTTTCTAACAGGATTTCTGATTTTAGTTGGAAAATCTGTGGAGAACAAGAACAGCTTAGGACTTCTGAGTTGGTTGGAAGATCCAAGAATTTTTTTTATAGCAGCTTTGGGTCAGAAAACCCATGAGCTATCGAGAGAACTTTTTAGAATTTTTACTAGCAGAGAGCTGTCTCAACAGAAATTTTAGAACAGCAAGAAAAAGCTGTCTAGAGCAGAGCAGAATAGAACACACACGGGGGAGGGGGGGCAAGAGCAATCTGGAAAGCATCTCAGCAGTACCTAGGCCACCAACTTGGACCCAGGATTTAACTCTGAGTCATTTGTTTTTGCTGCTCCCAAACACCGCTCTCTTAGGAACCCCTGTCCAAACTGAGGCTGGTCCTTGGCAGCTTGACCCATGGGCAAATGGCACTGTTAGGAGGTATGGCCTTGTGTGTCACCGTGTAGGAGGGCTTTGAGGGCTCCTAGCGCTCAAGCTACATCCAGTGTGGAGAAACCTTTCTCTTGGCTGCCTGTGAAAGAGTCTCCTGCTGCCGCCTTTGGATCAAGATATAGAATTCTCCAGCACCATGTCTGCCTGGATGTGGCCATGCTTCCCGCCACGATAATAATGGACTCAACTCTAAAACTGTAAGCCAGCCTTATAAGAGTTACCTTGGTTATGGTGTCTCTTCACAGCAATAAAACCCTAACACTTTACTCACCTGACAATGGTAATGCATATTTTCATGTACTAAAATATATAAATGGTAACATATAACTAAAACCTTTTTACTTGTCTTTGAGAATTTCTTACAGTGTGTTTTGTTCATGTCTATCCCCACTTCCTCATCCACCCAACTCTGTGTGTCTTTTTAACAAAATTTAACAAGACTAATTTGTGATACTCAGGTATTCTTGAACGTGTGGCTTCCTACTGGAACATGGTTGGCGTACCAGTGGTTACACTCTTAGAAAAAGTTGACTCTTTTTCTTAGTGTTCTGTTGTGAAGAGACACCGTGGCCGTGGCAACTTTTATGAAAGAAAGCATTTAATTGGGGCTTGTTTACATTTAGAGGTTTAGTCCACTGTCATCATGGCAGGAAGCATGGTGGAACACAGGCAGACACTGTGCAGGAAGAAGCATTTGAGAGTTTACATCTGCATCCGAGGCAGGCAGCAGGAAGGGAGAGATCTTGGGCTTTCCTTGAACTTTCGACACCTCCTCTCCCCATGAAGCTCTCCTCTGGTGACACACTTCCTCCAACAACGTCACACTCCTAGTCCCTGTCAAATAGTGCCACTCCCTAATGATGAACTATTCGAATATTTGAGCCTATTGGGACCACTTCTGTTTAAACCACCACACACTCTCTCTGCCAGAAGCTAAAAATTGCCAGTAGCACCTTTGTGCCAGCTCGTCTCTTGATGCTAGGATTTGGTCTGACTTGGGTTTGTACGTGTTTTCTGCATGCTATTGCAACTGCTGTGAGTTCATAGGTGCAGTTACCTTGTTAGTAGCTGCTTGTAGTCATCCACTTTGTCTTAGTCAGGGTTTCTATTGCTGCAACGAAACACCATGACCAAACTGTACGTTGGGAAGAAAGGGTTTATTCAGCTTACACGTCCATAATGCTGTTTATCATGAAGGAAGTCAGAGCAGGAACTCAAACAAGGCAGGATCCTGGAGACAGGTGCTGATGCAGAAGCCAATGGAGGGGCGTTGCTTACTGACTCGCTTCACAGGACAGGCTCAGCCATCTTGCTTTTCTATAGAACCCGAGGCTGGCACCACCCACAATGGGCTGGGCCCTCCCCTGTTCATCACTAAATGAGAAAATGCCCCACAGCTGGAGCTCATGGAGGCACTTCTTCAACTGAGGCTCCTTCCTCCCTGATGACTCTAGCTTGTGTCAAGTGGGTGGGTGCAGTATATGTCCCATTGAGGACTGAACATTCTGCACTACCACCCCCCACCCCCATCCCATTGGCCAGTTGCAGGTCTATGTGTTAATCTTCATCTAACCCAAAGACTTAAAATAGATTTACAGATACTGTTCTAAAAATAATCACCTATCCAGATTACTGTTTTTTTATGTGAAGGACAACACAGCCTTTGTTTGTTTTTCCTTGATAAGCAGAGGTTCTCTATATGGCCAAGGTCCGTGGATTTGACTTCACAGCTCTCTGTCCTTCAGACTTAGGCCCCTGGATTTGTTCATAACTATTTCCTATCACTTAAGGATAATACACATTAAATAAAGGGAACTTTATTAAGCTGTTGGAGGAGGGGCAGATTTATATTCCGTTGCAAGACTCTCCAGGGACTTCAAGGGCGGACTGGCATACAGAACACTCATCATTTGGAGACATTTTGAGAAATCCCTGAAAATGTGTGAACATTTCTTTTTAAATACAGAATAGCTTGATGACCTGCCCATGTTTCTTCTCACATCTCATCCGCCCGTACATGATTTTTTTTACTATATGAGTAAGAAAACCTCCCTCATTGATTGTTTTGTATTATCACCTACCTTTAAGCATTCCTTAATTATTAATTAATCTTCTGTATAACTGTTTTGATTGGGTCTGGTGAGTTGGCTTAGCAGTTAAGTGTATTTGTTGCTCTTGCAGAGGACCCAGGTTCAATCCCAGCACCACATAGCAACTCACAACTGTTTGTAACTCCAGTCTCAGGAGATCTGATCCGATGCCCTTGCCTGACCTCCTTGGGCACCAGGCATGCATGAGGTATACACACCTATATACATAAAATAATAAAACTACTGTCTACCATTTGCCTGTTTCTCGATCTATTCATCCATCCATCCTCTTACTATAACTGTGAGTGTTCCCTTTGCTCTTCAGCAGCAATAGTAGCTGTTTTCAGTAATAAAGGAAGGGGTAAGAGCTGGTAGGAAAGGGTTCTGGTCTGTTCCTGCCTGGTGTGCCCTGCCTTTGGAAGTAAAGACTCAGTGTCACCATGGAGAGAGCTGTGCACTTCTTTATCTGTTTGACTTTGTATATGTATGTGGTATATGGGCATGTGTATATGTGGTATGATCGAGTTGTGTGTATGTGTACATGCTCATGTGTACACACGTCCATCATGTACACACGTCCATTTGCCACTGTGTGTGTGTGTGTGTGTGTGTGTGTGTGTGAGTTAGAGAACAACCATTGGTACTGAGCCTTCCCTTTCACCTTTCTGAGACAGGGTCTCTTGTGTACCGCTGTCATGCCAAGCTAGCTGAGCTCCTCCACCTTCCATCCTACCCTAGGAACACTGGGATTACAGATGTATGATACTGTGTTTGGCCTGACATGGGTTCTTGGAATCTGAACTAAGGTTTTCATATTTGTGTGGCAAAGAAGTCACCCACTGGGCCATCTCTGTACCTCTGGTCTGTTTGTTTATTTGCTTGTTTATTGAGATAGGGTTTTACTGTGTAGCTTTGAGCTGGCTTGGAACTCTGTGTGGACCGGACTGGCCTAAAATTCATAGAGATCTGCCTGCCTCTGCCTCCTGATTGCTAGAATTGAAGGTATGCAGCACCATGCCCAGCAGCTCAGCGGCATTTGTCCAGTGACATGAAGGTTACCACCGTTTACCCAGTTCAAGCCAGAGACCTATGAGTCTGTATCCACAGCATTCTCATACACTCCACCAGCAAGCGTTTACAGTCCCACATACGTGCAAATATAAAATCCATCTCTGCTGCCCTCACTGTGGGCCAGACTCCCAATCCTTTTTCTCCTTGTTCCAACTCTTGCCCCTTTTGTGTAGTCTTTCCCCCACACAGCACCAGAACTTTTAAATATTCCTTTAAAATAAGTCTTTAATTTTTTTCACTACATCTATTGTGTGTGTGTGTCTTTACAGATGTATGTGTTTGTGCGTGCACCATTGTGGATGGGGTCAAGTCCGTGTTGTCTAGGGGTAGGAGTCAGGTTGTCAGGCTTAGTGGTGAGTGCCCTAACCTGCTGAGCCATCTCACCCACCCTAATGTTTTCTTTAATTTATTTTTGAGATCAGCATACACAGTAATGATTTTATAATGGCATGATCATCAGGGTTCCCCGCCCCCAACCTGGAGTCTAGGGATGCTTGTTTTTGCAAAGCCAGTGCTTTCCTGAATGAGCTCGTCGGCTTGGTATTATCTCTTTAGAACAGGGCTTGAGTTGTCTTTTCCCCCATTACATTTGCCTTTTGTTTTCATTGCCCTTAGAATGCAACCAAACTGTTTGTTGTGGTTCCCAAGGCCCTGCCTCCTCTGAGCCACCCATCTTCCTGTTGCAGACTCGCTCAGTCTCTTCTTGTTCCTGTGAGCTCCTCAGCCTTGTCCTGCTGATAGTCCTGGCACTGCCTCTTCATTGCCCACACTCCTCCAACCCCAGCCCCACCTTCCTAAGAGTCTGACTCTGCCTCTTTCGAGCCTCAGCTGGAATCCTCCTTTGTCAGAGAGGCTCGCCTGCATTCTCACCTCAGAGCCAGAATGACAGGGTGTTCAGGTCATCTCAAAAACTCAACGAAGTAGGCATGGTAGTGCTTGTCTGTTTTCCCAGCATGCAGGAAACTGAGGCCAGAAGGGCCCGAGTTCAAGCTCAAGTTTGAATTATATAACGGACCGAGTGTGGTAGGGCACTCCTATAATACGGTTCTTGGGAGGTAGAGGCAGGAGAATCATGAGTTCAAGGCCAGTGTCAGTTACATAACAAGTACTTGGCCAGCATAGTCTCATAATACTCTGTGGTAAATAAAACACCCCCTCCCCAAAGGTGGGGAACCCAAAATCAAAAAACCAAAAACTGAAAAACAAAACAAACCCCCAAAACTGGAGACAAACAACAAAAACCAATCAAAAAAACAAACTAAAAAACAAACAAACACCAACAAATCAGATTTGAATATGAGCTTTAACCCTTCCTGTGTGGCTTTAGACAAATTATATTACCTCTCTGAGCTTTATTACTGTGTCTGCCCAATAGCAATCTTGTCTGCCTCATAGACTATTCTCCAGGTTAAGACACGACTACCTGGCATATGTGTGCTTAGTCTGCCTCAGGGCCACCATGAAGCCTCATTGTTTGTGCATGGGAGCGTTCTTTCAAGTTGCAGCCTGCTTCATGAAACTGGGTGTTGTGCCTGTGTGTGCGTGCCCATACGTGAGGGTGTCACCTCACTGTAATAGGTCCTTCTCAAGACACACTTGCCTGGCTTGGAAGAGAGTTCTAACTCACCGTGTGAGGGGTTGGACTGGGTGGGGCTCAGTATGACCACCTAGGAGTATCAGGCACAGAGCTTTCATTGGGGCACAGAACACAGTCCCTGAGAGCTATGTGAGCAAACCTGGCAACACGTAGCTCCTGTCTTGTCAAGATGGATTGGGATGCTCTGTCTAGACAGTCCCTTCCTTTGGGAAATCACAGTTGCTCTAGGTAGAGGCACATGGTCTCCTGTTAAGAATACGAAATGAGCCCGTGTGTGGTTGGGTGGGGGCTGCTGTAAGGTTGTGTGTATTGATGAGGTAGTGTACAGGAAGGAGCTGCCTGTCTCTCACACATGGGGGTCTCTGGCTAACGGTGGCAGCTTCCTCTTCCACACATTCAGAATCAGCAGAGCCCACATCTTGAGAAAGAAGTGATCAGACTTCCCAGGGCCAGGGCCTATGATTCCGCTGCAGAATACCAGGGGGCACTGAAGGTAAGCTTAGAATATATTGGGAAAAAGCAAGCAATCTCTGTGAGATTTGCGTGCTTGGCATGATGGCCTAAGCTGTTTCCTTCAGTAGACTGCAGAAGTCTTTAAGGTGGGAATTAGAGAGCCTAGGGTTACAATCCTGATGCCCGTTAACATCAAAGCCATGGTTTGTTCTCTGTAAAATGGGGATAAAAGTGACTCCTATTCTATCTAATTGTTCTGACGATTACGATGGAATGTCATCAGAGAGCTTAGCTTAGTGCCAGGCACACAGCCAGAGTGCAGCTAGTGAGCGTTCTCTTCTCCCTCTTGTTTTTATTGGGGGAGGCAGTCCAGGGTGTTTAGTTTGACTTTTCCCACCCCAGTGCTGAGGATTAAACCCACGGCCTCTCAGGCACTATGCTTTTGTTTTGTTTTGAGCCGGGCTTCACTCCGTGGCTCTGAGTGGTCCGGAGTCAGGCTCGCAGCAGTCTTCCCTCCCCAGCTCTCCAGTGTTGAGACTACAGGTGTGATACAACATTCAGGCTTTAGTTTGTAGTCATTCTCTCTGTCTCCTGGGACTCACGTTGTAAAGGCTGGCCTCAAATTCACCTGGAAGCCCTGCTTTCTTGCCTCTCCCCAGGTGCTAGGATTACAGGCGTTTGCCACCATGCCTGGGTTGTGTGGTGTTAAGGATCCAACCCAGGGTTTCAGGCATCCTAGGTAAGCAGTCCATGAAGCAGGCTGCATCCCTAGCCCGGCGTTTGTATTCGTGATGCGCTTTACTATACTAAACTTTGGTCTTGGTGCCCTGAAGAAGTTCCCCAGCCTCTCGGAGTTGGCTGTTTTTTCCCATCACAGTTCCCATCCCCGTCGAGATGGGGGCAGGCTTGAGATCAGCATCGCCGCCGCCGACGCCCGGCGGCGGTGGCAGCGGCTTCCGAGGCGCACTTCCTTCCACTCTGCTTCTCAAGTTTGTGAAATCTGGTCCCTTCCCTTTAAGCTTGTTAAGATTCTCCACTAGCTTTGTATGCAGCTGTGGGCAGGCAGGCGGGCAGGCAGCTTTGGCAGAAGGAAAGAGGAGCCTTTAAAAGAGAAGAAAGAGGACTGTTTCATAATCCGTTGGCACGGATTTGCTGCAGCCACACCCCGTGCTCTGCAGGGTCCTGGGTCCCGTTGCTGTCAGCATGGGCCTTGCTCTAACCTAAATAATCCCAGAAAGCAGCTGCTGTAAAAGGCAGTACTGAATGCAGAATGGATTTTTTCCCCCCTCTGCACTCCGGGAGGAGGAAGCTGGCTCAGGGATTCTTAGCTGCAGAGGGAGGGGCATTCCGGCTTGGACTGCAGTCCTGCCTTGCAGCCAGGGGTTTTCTGGTTTTCATTAAAATTCTTGGGCTGTCTTTCGAGATTGCTCCATTGGATATGACTGTGCTGTAGCTGTGCTTGCTGCCCTCTCAGCTTCACCCCATCACATACCAGTGGCCCCTGAGGAGGAGGAGAGAAGAAAAGGTGGGAGACAGCCTGGCAGAGGGGTTTTTGTTCAGGGGTCTGTGGAGGGAAACCCTTTAACTGTAAAGCTTGAATTTGCTGAGTCCCAAATACACACAAGACAGCAGACATGGCCAAGCTGGGGATGGATGGGTTGCAGCTGGCTCTTGAGGGCAAACCGAGGTCCCTTAAAGGGATCAGTTTGACCTGGTATTTCTTTGAAGGTGTCAATACCTGTGCTCAAAGGGGTCTGGGTCAGGGTTTGGGCCAGTTCTCTGAGGGTGCCGGGCCTTTTTAAATGTTAGTTTCTGGGTGCTGAGGGCATCTCCTTTGGGAGTGAACCCGGTACCTGGGAAGTTGGGTGACATGTGATTCTGCGGTTAACTTGCTCCGTGACCTTGTTCCCGTTATGGTCCCAGCCTGGACTTGGAAGTGTGCTTCTGAGGATTAAAGGAGACAAATTATGTAAAGCTCTTGGCAAATCCTATATTCTCAACCACCGGTAGACGTTATTATAAACCGGGCTAGATTGGACCTGTCACTCTGGCTCTGCAGGCTGTATCCCAGTTCTGTCATCCGAAGCATTTGTGTGGCTTCCCTCCCAGCTCTATGACATTTATGAATTTGAGGTAAATGAATTCCCTGGGGCAAGTTGGAAGTCTTCTTCCTGGAAAAATATATGAAGCCGTATTATTGGGTTTCCCAGGGAGAAGTTTAAGATGTCAGATGTTGATCACTAGGTAACTTAGTGGAAGGAAAGGATTTTTCGTTAATCATTCTTGATGGAAGCTTTTAAGAAAGCCATCTTAATTCATATTGGGAATAAATATCCCCCGTGATACCCCCAAAAGAGCATCCCTGAGGGGCTCAACTGCCTTCTCGTAAACTCCATTTCTAGGCTTTCTCATTGTAACTTTATCTGTAAACCCCGTGTTTTAGCTTTGGTGGATGGCTCACGAGAAAACCAAGATAACCTGAAACATAACACAAACGAAGGAGTGCTTTTAAGCTCTAAGATTAAAATGAAAATGATGGAAATCTCTGACTCCCTAGGAACAGCATTTGTCCCCTCCTCCCCAGAAATGGTGACTTTCCTGACTTTGTGTTATTATTCCCTTTTCTTGGTGGTTTAACTAGACATGTTTGTATTACCTAAAATATGCTGATTTTATGTTTTGTTTTTTGTTTTAATAGAAGCAAGCACAAACCTAATGGGTGTAAACCCCGGGTCAGTCTGGTTTAGCCCCTGGGGATTATGGAAGGTTCCAAGGAGAAAGTAGGAAACATGGAGAATAAGTGTGATGGATATCAGGTTGTGCATGCTCGGGTATCCAAGGGGTTATAACGTGGTCACAGAGTGGATCGCTCTGTCATTTCTAGTTTCCCTGGCCTTCCTCCAGCTCTTAGGAAGTAGCTTAGAGTCAAACTCCTATAGTTAAAGTAAGTGCCATCCCTAAACCCAAACAGGAACTGAGGAGGAGGTGCACCACTATCTTTCCAGTTGAGCAGAGAGCAGCTCTGCTCCCCACCCCCACACCTACTCTCAAATTCTTTGTCAGGTTAAGGGAAATGTGCAGTAGTTCCCAGTGGCTGTCCTGATCTCACAGTGGACCCCTAAAACCAATCAAGTATCAGGCTTAGATTTACTGGCGACCAGGAGGAAGAGGACAGGTTGAGCAAACACATAGATTTAGAATGTGGGACACTGGGTTGGAAAACTGGCTTGGCTTCTGAAAGAAGTTAATGACGTTTAAAAAACAAAGAGTAATGACGTAAGAATTCTAACCAGAGTTGGACTCACGGTAGCTCCAGGCACTTGGGGGGTGGGGCAGAAAGAGCCTTTGAGCTGAGGAGGTCTGTGGTGGTACAGTGAGGGCCCATCTAAAAGAAAAAACATAACTGACAGGAGTATGTGAGTCTTGCTTTGGTTTGGGATAGAGTGTGAATTCATTTGTTGGGACTGCTGTAGCAAAACGCCACAGGCTTAAAAGCAAAACCTTTTCTCTCAATTCTGAAAGTAGGGAGACCAGTGTGACGGTGCTTGGATGTTAGTTTCTTCCAAAGCCTTTTTTTTTTTTTTTTTTTTTTGCTATCTCCTTCTAGAATGGCCCTGTTTCTGTGTCCTAGTTGCCTCTTCTGAAAAGATACCATCAGATTGCAGCCACTGTAACTTCCTTACTTCTTTAAAAGCTCCGACCCCAATTATAGCTATATTCTAAAGGTTGACCCCAATTATAGCTCTATTCTGAAGGTTTGGGAGAAGATTAGTGCTTTGGTATGAATTTGGGGGATTGGAACACAGTACAGCTCATAACATATAATTCTATTTTTTCTTTAAATTTTTTATTAGATATATTTCTTTTTTTTTTTTTTTTTTTTTCTTTTTTTCAGAGCTGGGGGCCAAACCCAGGGCCTTGCGCTTGCTTGGCAAGAGCTCTACCACTGAGCTAAATCCCCAACCCCTTAGATATATTTCTTTACTTACATTTCAAAGGTTATTCCCTTTCCCAGTTTCCTGTCCATAAGCCCCTCCCTCTGCTTCCCCTTACGGGTATTCCCCTATATATCCCCCATCCCCCCCCCCATATTCCCCTGCACTGGGGGTCCAACCTTGGCAGAACCAAGGGCTTTCCCTTCCACTGGTGCCCCAACAAGGCTATTCTCTGCTACCTATGCAGTTGGAGCCCTGGGTCAGTCCATGTATAGTCTTTCGGTAGTGGTTTAGTCCCTGGAGGCTCTGGTTGGTTGGCATTGTTATTCTTATGGGGTTGCAAGCCCCTTCAACTCTTTCAATCCTTCCTCTAATTCCCCACAAGGGGGTCCTGTTCTCAGTTCAGTCGTTTGCTGCTAGCATTGACCTCTGGATTGGACATGCTCTGGTTGTGTCTCTCAGGAGAGATCTATATCTGGTCCTTTTCAGCATGCATTTTTTAGCTTCATCAATCTTATCTAGTTTTGGTGGCTGTATATATATAGGCCACATGTGGGGCAGAAGGCATTTGAAAAAGATTTTGGGGGCATTTTATCACAGATTGTTAGGTGATAAATATGAGTTTCTGGTATTTTTAGAAGTGATAATAGTATTTTGAAGGAGAGGTGATATAAAAGTGGACTTTGAGATACGTAGAGATCAAGTTCTGTGATGTGAAATTAAAGAATGTTTAAGCAAAGGTAAATGGGATTAAATTAGTATGCCAAATTCTTGACAATTACTGAGTAATTGGTTTAAGAGGGGTCTCCTTTTGTATTTGAAATTCAGTAGTCGTACATATAAAACCATGACACTAGAAAGGTTCTCCTACCAGCGGGAGTGACCATCTTCAACATACCTATCCCATGAATGCTTTCCCACCTGGTTGGCTGGCTTCTGTGTGGTAGTCATGCGGGGGCCTCCTGCCCCGGAGACCTGTTTCTTGTCTATCACTTGATGAAGGACATCCTCTGGGAGCATCTTTTAAGAAAGTGAATGGAGTATGAGTTCCTATAATCCCTTGTGCTTGGAAGTGCCTGTAGATTTGATTTATCTTTCCCCTAGCACATCACTTCTCCAGTGGCTGTGATAAAATACCCAACAGAGGTAACTTAAGGTAGGAAGGATTTATTATAGCTTTCCATCGAGGGTACAATTTCTCACTGCAGAGAAATCGTAGTGAAAGGAGCCTCAGGCAGCTGAGCACACCATGTCAGCGGTCAGAAAGCTGAGAAAAACAGATGCTGGCATTCTGTTAGCTTTCTTTTTTTTATTTTCTTTTTTTCTGGAGCTGGGGACTGAACCCAGGGCCTTGTGCTTGCTAGGCAAGCGCTTTACCACTGAGCTAAATCCCCAACCCCTTTAGCTTTCTTTTTATTCCATCTGGAATCACAGCTCACTAGATGGTGTTGTCCACATTCAGGGTGGGTCTTTTGTCTTCTGTTAAACCTTTCTGGAAACACCCTTATAGACAGAAGTGTGTTTCCATGGTGATTCTAAACACAGTCGCTTGACAGTGAGGATGAACAGTCACACCTAGACATTGCAGTCTGTGTTGGAAGTCGCTTTCTTTTGCCTCTTAAAGGGACTGCTCCATCATCATCTTGCTGTTGGGGAGAAGGAAGTCAGAAGGCTTTTGGCTTCTCATTGTTTGGAGTCTATTTGCCTTTCCCCTGAATGACAACAGCTTATGGAAGGAATCTTTCCTGAAGTTTCATAAAATCTTTACAGTGGTTGGTGAATTGATCATTTCAACATGACAATCAGAATCCTTTCGTTCTTTGACATTTTGTTGAATTACATTGTTCGGACATTTCTTTCATTTTTCTCTTCTCCCTTTGGTAGTTTATTTTATTCAACTCCAGGCCCATTGGACCAGCCGACCAGAATTTCATAGCTTCCCTCTTCTATCTTCTGCATCTTCCTTTTGATTTTGTTTTATGCATTTCATCCTGTTCATTTTCTAAACCTTTTATTGAGTTTAAAAACTTTCTGTGATGCTTCTGATACTTTCTTTTTAGAAATCTTTTAAAGATTTATTTATTTATTTTATGTATATGAGTACACTGTAGCTGTCTTCAAACACACCAGAAGAGGGCATCGGATCCCATTACAGATGGTTGTGAGACACCATGTGGTTGCTGGGAATTGAACTCAGGACCTCTGGAAGAGCAATCAGTGCCCTTAACCACTGAGCCATCTCTCCAGCCCTTCTGATACTTTCTAAGGACTTTTTTTATTCTCACAATATTTTCTCTTAAACTGTCCTGTTTATTTCGTGGTTGCAAGGCTTTTAAGTTTTTCATGTGTATGAGTGTTTTGCATGCATGTATGTGCACCTGTGTGTGGCTGGCGCCCCCAGAGGCCAGAAATGGGCGTTGCACTCCTCAGAACTAAAGTTAGAGATAGCTATGAGCCGATGTCTGCATACTGGGAACCAAACTCAGATCCTCTGTAAGAGCAGCAAGCACTCTTAGCTCCTAAGCCAGCTTTCCAACCATCTCTAAGCCATTTTATTTATTATTGTTGTTGTTGTTGTTGTTGTTATTATTATTATTATTATTAAAGGTTTTGAGATAGTGTTTCTCCGTGTAGCTCTAGCTACCTTGGATCTAGCTATGTAGACTAGGCTAGCCTCAGACTCACAGAAATCTGCCTGCCTTGCTTCCTGAACGTTGGGAAAGCACCACCACTACCACCTGACTTATTTAATTATTTTAATGAGAATATTAGAGGCATCTTTCCTTGTTCTCCATGTAGTATCTATTTTTTTTCCAAGGTACTTTTACTTAGAAGTCATTCTCAAATGTGACTCCTTGGCTGTGTTGCTCCAGAATAAGTGTGTGTGTGTGTGTGTGTGTGTGTCTGGGGACATGGGAATATCAAGATCCTGACATTATAGTAAGTGAAAGAAACCTCTCAGAATATGACGTAATTTTTTTTTTCTTTTTTCTTTTTTTCGGAGCTGGGGACCGAACCCAGGACCTTGCGCTTCCTAGGCAAGCGCTCTACCACTGAGCCAAATCCCCAACCCCTATGACGTCATTTCTAAGAAATGACTAGACTAGGCAAACCGGTGGAGACAGCAAATAGATTAGTAATTGCCTAGAACTGGAGGCTGGAAAATGCGAAGTGACTGCAAATGGGGATAGGGTTTCTTAGGGGGAGAGGAAAGTGTTCTAAAAATGATTGTAATATACTCTTAAAATGGTGAATCGTATGTTTTAAAAGATCAATTGTGAGGTATGTGAATTCTGTTTCAATAAAGCTATTTAAAGATGTGGTCAAGAAGACCCAAACATAGGATACCGATTACTAGCTCTGGTCTAACTGCAGGGAGATCACTGTGGGCTCTTAGTGAGGACCCCTGATGTCAGCGTCTTCAGGCTTTCCTTGGCTGCTCCCATTTTCTTTGCCCAGTGAGATTCTACCTGACGGTGTGCTGATAGACAAGAGGAGGCTAAGAGGGCCTATCCGCTGTACCTCAGGTAGCTCGAGTGGTGTGATCTCTCTGGGTACCCCCAGGCTGAGACATGCTGCCTTCCTACTGTGGGGCATCCTGAGCAGAGAGGAGGACCAGCGTTCCGTTTGCTCAGGTGCTCCCATGTCCAGTTGTGGATATTTTTGTGGCCTCTCTAGCCTTGGCTCCTGTTCCCCAGAGTCATTTGGATCAAATGCTAGACATTTGTATAGATGTTCCCTGGTGACTAGGCCTCAGCGTTTGGTCAGTGAGGAGGAAGCTGGAGATGGATGTCCTTGAGCAGCTTTCCCCTGTGTCCTTAATCTTGGCATCCAAGCTACTGCCTGGGAGGGGAAGGGCCGGGGTCCTGTCCATTATGGGGATTTGGGCTTCTAAACAGCTGAGTCTTGGCTTTTCCTGCAAACGTCTCAGGATTCAGATTTCCCCGGTTCATCTCTCCCCATCCTCTCCAGATTGGACACCATTCACTCCTCTAATCTGTGTCTGTGCTTGCAGAGGTTTGTTAGTAGATGGGAGAAAAAGAACACTTTACTGAGTTTTTCTATAGTTTGGGGGGATATGCAAAGTTAGACACAGTTCTGGGGGCCAACTTGGCTCCTCACTTTTCCTTTTCGGTCTTGCCTCAGCTTACACTATTCAACTCTCCGATTTGATTTTATTTATTCGCATACGACTTATTTGCCTGGGCGTCTTCCTGAGCTCTTCAGGACACTGCGGAATCTTAGGTTCACATGCTTCTCTTGCAGCACAGTGAGGAAGGAGTCCCTGCTTTTCTGCCTCCTTGGCCTTCTCTGCTCAGCGCCCATTTATGGAATTGCCTGCCTGCCCTTTGCTTGCCGCCCTGCAGCATGGTCACCTGTCTGTCTGCTCCTTTGGCCTGTGGAGAGAGACTTGATCTCATCCCCACACACACATTTCTTAACTGGATAATTCAGCATTGTGCTTGCAGGGTGGGACAGGTGGTGTACAATGGGGCCTTTCCTTTCTAGTGTTTAAAGGCACCCCCATGTGGTAAATATTAAAGAGCAAAACGTGCTTTGTGGGCTTGTTATAAAACACCATTCTCTCTGTGTCCAAGTTGACGTTTTTAACTCGGTCAGCAGGTTGGAGAAGAGGGGAGGGTAGAGGGTAGTTTCATGCATGTAAACATCCTACCAGGGACGTGCTGAACTTGGTCTGACAGGCAGTCATTTTCCTCCTGTGATAGAAAGTAGGTTTCTGCATTCCACTATCCCATAGAGAAGGATACAATTTGTTCCACATTGACAAACATAGTGCGTTCCTGTACTTTTTCTCTTTGGACAGTATATCAGGAGAGTTTTGGAAATCTCTGAATGTGTTCCCCAAAAATCCAATGCTAGGGTCGTTATCTGTGTGAGGTCCTGTTCAAAATGAAAACGTAACCATAAAAGGATAACGGCATGTTGTCTCTTAAAGTACGTTCTCACAAATGTTAGAGATCTCTCTCAGGAGGAAAGGTACAGGGGCTGCCAGTTAGGCCCACTTGGAGTTCAGGGCTGAGCAGCTGCCCTTCAGACTTTTCGGAGGGGAGACTAGTAGGTAACCGGCTTTATTTTGCATCTCAGGAGAAGCCAAGTGAGGAACCATTTCCTCTACTCCTGTCAATCATTTTTTGGTTTAGTTCAATTCCACTCCCTCCAAGGCTTTCCTGCACCCCCAGAGATTCCCTGCCCTTTGCTCCTCGAATTGCACTACCTTTGTGGTCTGGTCAACTCACTACTTTCCCTGACCTTCTGGGGAATCACACATTCCTCAGTCGTAGTAGCTTACCGTCTTCCACTGCACTGGATACTTTTGCAAGCCATCCCCAAGTCCAGAGGACACTGGTGGGATGGGTTTGGATTAGAGCCCAAGGGAGCTCGAGAGCTCAAGACCCACATTCCTTGGGCATATAGAAAGAGTCCCAGTGGAGATGCAGGATCAATGTAGGAGGTGGATCCTGAACTGGAGATGCTGGAATATAAGTTGATTGAAAGACCCCTGGAGCGGGGAGACCCTCACTCAAGTCTCAGGATGATGCGACCCCCCAAGAACTCGCGTGAGACCGTCCTTGCTGTAATAAACATGAGGTTTATTGATAGGAACCAGTGCACTGGGGTCGAGACTCATATCCCACGCAGGGGCAGTGGAGTTCGACCCGGAGAGGCTGGGAGAAAGGGTATTTAAAGGAAGAAGCCACAACCCAAGGGGGCAGGGGTGGTGTCATTGGAAAATCACAAGGAGAAGCTTCCTGTCTCTCAAGATTGCTTAACTTTAAGGTCTGCCAGTTCCTAGAAGCTTCCTGCTTCTCAAGGTTGTTCTCTAAGATTTTCATTTAACTTTATGGTCAGCTAGTTCCTGGAAGAAGCTTTCTGTTATCTTTACTAGGTCTAGAATCTAAGGACCTTATCTTAAGTCCTTTTATCTAGTTCCTGGGGGAGCAGGCTCAAGAAATGTGACCTTTTACCTACAGGTAGAGGGCAGGGTCTGGAATTTGAGGTATTTAGGGCTTTTTTAAACTTCTGACTTCTTAGCTGCATTTTTTATTCTTTCAGTTGAACATGCTAAAGACTTGTGTAGACATTGAATGTGTCAACTTAATCCCACTATGTATCTACATATGTATGCATAATCTATCGCTTGATCTGTATCTATCTATCTATCTATCTATCTATCTATCTATCTATCTATCTATCAGCTCTCTATCTATCTATCTATCTATCTATCTATCTATCTATCTATCTATCTGTCTATCTATCCATTGTGAGCTAGAAGCACTGCTGGAGAAGTTGAGAATGTTTTGAACAGGTTAACAAGTTTTGGACTTGAGTTTGAAAACTGTGAGAAGCCATCATAGAATTCTTTTTTTTTTTTTTAAGATTATTTATTACATAAGTACACTGTAGTTGTCTTCAGACAGACCAGAGACCAGAGGAGGGCATCAGATCTCATTATAGGTGGTTGTGAGCCACCATGTGGTTGTTAGGATTTGAACTCAGGACCTCTGAAAGAGCAGTCAGTGCTCTTAACCACTGAACTCTCTCTCCAGCCCATAGGATTCTTTCAATGGGAGAGCCCTGTGGGTATTTTGATACCAAGCTATGAAAAATGAGTTTGAGCTGGGTAAGGACAGAGGCTCAGTAACCCATTACAGCTCTCCACAATGGCACAGTGAGGCAGGATGGATTCTGTTACAGGGCTGTGGCCAAGAAGGTATGAAAGAGAGGACCACCAGTTTGATAAATACTCAGCTAGTAGTAGGAATTAGGGTACAGAGAGGAGTCAAATTCAGTTTTCAGGCCTTAGACTTATATACCTTTTTAAAATTAGCTGGCATGTCTGTGATCTCTTGCCTTTAACAAACTCCACCTGAAAGGTAGGCTTCGGAATGACTTACTGGGGGATGGTGTTTTAAGGAGATGGTGGCATGCAGTTTCTTTAAAGACATTTGACATCAGAGTTCTTATTCGTTGTTTGTTTCAGAACCTGTTTTTGCCCGACTCCAGGAGTAGTCTATTGGGAGAAGATGTGATCCCAAACAGATTGCTATCAGATTCACTCGAGAATATTTCTCTCATTCATTCATTCATTCATTCATTCATTCATTCATTCATTCATTCATTAAGCTAAAGATTGAACTCAGGGCCATGCACATGTGAGGCAAGTGGCTCAAAACGTTTAAGTATAAGAAATTTCAGAGCTGGAGGCATAAACCCGTAATAGAGTTCTCATTTAGCATGTATAAGGCTCTGGGTTTAATCGAATGAGGGAAGAAAGGATGCAAGGAAGAAAGGGAGGACAGGAGGGACAAGGGGATGGGAAGGGAAGAAAATTTCAAAATTTGAATGTGAGACAGTTTCCCTGTGTAGCCCAAGGCAGCCTAAGACTGCTGTGTATCCCAGATGGTGGTCAAATCTCAGCGACCTTCCCGCCTCGGCCTGTCCAGTGTTCTGATGACAGATAAGCATCATACCCAGCTGGGGGTTGCTTCCACATAGTTAATTAAAAGTCCATGCAGCTAAATGGAAGACATCTTTGTAATAGTCTCAACTTCACTTCTGATTTTGATAAGTTTTCCTGTCTTATTTTAAACTTATAAAATAAGGCATATGTTATTGTAAAAATATAAAAATAAAAAAAAGTATCGTGGTCTTTTACCTCGCTAGGTCCAGCATCGCGGTGTCCTAGGATATCTGCTAGGTATCTTGGCGGAAACACATCCCAACTCCTTGGTGGCCCAGTGTCTCCTGCCGCTGCACACTTTGCTACACTCAAATCATCACATAAAAGAACACACAACACAATAACTTTAGATGCAATTGGTAAGATATAATTGCCCACCTAAACATACAAAGTCCAATACAACCCATCCCTTAGGAACATTAATAACAACCTGTGAATACACAGAGCGAGAGCTTTACTTACGTCAGCCTCCATCGTCCTGCCCTTCCTCCTGTCTCTTCCTTTCTGTTCCAGTGTCCTCCTCTTCCTTCAAACTTCTCTCCTACCCATCCTTCCTTCCCCTCCAATGACAGGCCTCCTTCTATCCTGTATCTGCCCCTCACCTGTATTTTACAAATTCAATGGGGAGGTTGTAGTGAAGTCACCGGATTCCTGAGTAAGTGAGTAGGCTGCTGTCCTTGGGGCAGTGGAACTAACATCAAAATACAGATAACACCTGGGCAAACCACAAAAAATGCAAAAATACAGAGAAACAACAACAACAATAAAACACCTAAGTAAGAAGAGAAAGCCCTGTCTTTTAGGGCATGTTGGCAGGGTTTAGAGTCATTATGTAGACTAGGCTGGCCTTGAATTCACAGAGATCTGCCTGCCTCTGCCTTACAAGTGCTCAGATTAAAGGTATATGCTCCCTCTCTAGGATAAAGCCCTGTCTTCTTAATGGATTTAGCAAAGCAGACTTTTAATCAGAATTCTTGGAGAGCAATATATCAGCTTTGCTTTATAGTTACCTGGTGCCAATACTTCCTGGTTTGATATAGGGCAAATCTGCAACTGTCATTGTCTTATTTGAGATCAAATTACAAACTGCTTAGTTAAGGGCCTAAGAGTGTGTTAAACTATGAACTTGGAACTATGTACAGTTTAATACAATATATAGAATGTGATCTATCTTCCTGAGCTTCTTATTGGAGAAGGTGACATTTACAAAGTCATCAGAGCCAAGGAATTAATATTTATGGAGCACTTGCTATGTGCCAGGTACCATGGTGGGTGTTTTACCAAAGCACTGTACTAAACTCTCACAGGAGGCCTTGGGGTAGGCAATACTGTTTCTACCTTCTGGATGGAGGAGCCAAACCTTGGAGAGTGACTTGCTCAGGACCCTTCTGCTAGTACGAGGGACACAGTTGAAATTCCAGCTCCAATCCATTTGAATTTACTGCTAGGCCAAGTCTCCTGTTAATGGTGGTCTATAAGTATCTTGGATTTCCTAAATCGCCCTTCCTTCCATTCTGATGCTTGAATAAGAGAGTAGTTTTAAGATTTTGATATGGGGCTAGAAAGATGGCTCCATAGTTAAGAGTCCTGACTGCTCTTCTGGGGGATCCAGGTTCAATTCCAAGCACACATGCGGCAGTCTGTAATTCCAAGGTCCGACACCCTCACACAGACATGTGTAAGTAAAACAGCAATACACACACAATTAAATAAATTGTTAAAACAAAGATCTGGTATGATCAAGAGCTAAAGTAAAGGTGTGTGGTTCATATGACCTGGTCTTATGAAGTTCCAGAGGAGAGGCCAGGAGGACTCGTCGCTGCCCTGAAAGCAGGCATAGCCAGGGACAGGCAGCGGTAAGCTAGAGAATGATGCAGCTGGGCAGAGTGGCCTTATGCTGCCAGGTGACAAGCAGGTCAACTATGGAAAGGGCTGCCTATGGAACGCCACTTTGTAGAACGTGAGGCCACTTGCAATCTAAGACGGTTAGCAAAGAAAATTCCAAACTATCATGTGTTTTTGTTTCCACCTTAGCCTTGTTGAATGTACGCTGTCATTCAAAGGTCTTTCTGATGCTTTTTTAGCACTGGAGAGAGTTAATTCCTCAGTTTTTCTACTGACATTAAAATGAGATTTTTCCCTTTTGTCATCTCTCAGCCACACGCTGAACATAAAGTGGCCACAACTTCTCAGGGTCCCACAGTTAGTTGAACCCCTGACACATTGCAAACATCAATGACATTTGAAAACAAATTCTCTCACAGAAGCCTGGAATGAAGAACAGAGCCTGCTCACAGAGATGCAAGACGGGGGATGGATGGATGTTTTCCTTGGCTCGCTCAGACTTGCTGAAGATTCCTCCTGCTTTGTTGGGGTTGTCTTCAGAGACTGAGCTCAGGATCTTCCCTGAGAACCCGCTGTGTGTACGGGGGGGGTGGGGGGGGGGGGGGGGGGGGGGGTCGATGGTGCGGGTGCCCGAGAATGCACGGGCATGGGAGCAGATCCCGCTCTTCTGTACACTAAACCGCGAGGACAGCCCTGACTTTCAAGGTTTACTACAAGGCCTTTGCAGTTTGTAGCTCTATCTCTCCTTCCCACTCTTGCTAAATCTACTCTGAAGCAGAAAATTCTTAATACCAAATAAGCACGCCCCAGTATTTCTCAACCAAGAATAAGTCAACCCCTGGGAGCTCCTAAGAACTTTTCTAATTTTATCTCTCTTTAACTTTCCAAAGTGAATTCCTTTCTTAATTAAAAACTTGTTGATACCATAGCCCTGGTCACCCCCAGCTGTACCTTTCTATGGCTCACTTCTGATATAAATTTCCCAGGTGCCCACAGGTTTGGCTTTGCCCTCTCCTCATTCTGCTCATCTCCCACTCTTTCACCAGAGCTTCCCTTGTTTCTATTACTCAGTAGCCTTCATGCAAATCGAAGGCCACTCTTTAGGTATGTTTGTATTTATTGGTTGATTTGTTTTGTGCTGTGTGTGTGTGTGTGTGTGTGTGTGTGTGTGTGTGTGTGTGTGTGTGTAGATATGCACACATGTCTGTAGAGGTCTGGGGTTAACATCAGTGCCTTCCGCAATCATTTCCTTTTATTTATATGTACGTGTGTCTGCCTATATTACTTTATACGCACAACATGTGGGACAGTCATTTGTGAAGCCACCGTGTGGACACTGGGAATCGAAGTGGGTCCTCTGCAAGAACAGGACGTGCTCTTTATTGCTCGGCCATCTTTCCAGCCCTTAGTTTGAGAGAGAGAGAGTCTCTTATTGGTCTGGAACTCACCGACTCTGCAGGCCTGACCTCTGCTTCTCTCTGTTTCTCCACTGTTGAGGTTGTAAGCATGTGTCACCCTGCCTGGCTTATTATTTAGAGTCAGGCTCAGGCCGATGTTTCCTGGCAAGCGTTCGATTGACAAATCACCTCCCCAGCCCTCTCAACAGCTTGGCCGAGACTGAATCCCTGTGGTTTTGGCCAAGGTACTTTCTGGGCCTCATTCTGTGTCTCTGAGGATCTCAGAGTGAGTATTCTGAGCATCCCACTCCCTCCCTCTCCTGTAGGGACCTAGGAAATCTTTTTAAAATGTTAAGCTGGGGCTGAAGAGATGGCTCAGCCTTTAAAGAGCACGGGCTGCAGGCCAAGTAGTGGTGGTGCACTGTGCCTTTAATCCTGGCCCTTGGGGGCAGGCAGAGGCAGGCAGATTTCTGTGAGTTTGAGGCCTTTCTGATTTACGGAGCAAGTTCCGAGACAGCCAAGGCTGTCTTGAAACAAACAAACAAACGAACAGACAATACTGGCTGTTCC